>NC_135504.1:152908762-153508762 GCF_052857255.1 Amblyomma americanum
TTCCTTCAGCGGTTGCAGCTATCGGCGGCACTCTCACCTGATTTCTGACGTAATCGGACACCAGCTATAAAGACAGCGACCCATCGCCTTCGGCCTCACTTGGCAGCGGCGACGATAAACGGCGAGCACCAACTTACTCTGTTCTGCGTAATGCTGCAGATTGCCTTCCACCTCTGAACTTAGTGGTCTCAACCAGTTGATTGCACGAGCGTGGTAAGCGTTGGCTTGCCCTTACCGGTAAAAAGGGGCGGTTTCCTTCAGTGGTTGCGACTAACGGCGGCGTTCTCACCTTACTCCTGACGTCATCGGACACCAGCTATAAAGACAGCGACCCATCGCCTTCGGCCTCACTTGGCAGCGGCGACGATAAACGGCGAGCACCAACTTACCCTGTTCTGCGTATTGCTGCAGATTGCCTTCCACCGTCTGAACTTTATGCTCTCAACCAGTTGACGGCACGAGTGTGGCAAGCGTTGGCTTGCCCTTGCCGGCTAAAAGGGGCGGTTTCCTTCAGCGGTTGCAACTATCGGCGGCGTTCTCACCTGATTCCTGACGTCATCGGACACCAGTAATAAAGACAGCGACCCATCGCCTTCGGCCTCACTTGGCAGCGGCGACGATAAACGGCGAGCACCAACTTACTCAGTTCTGCGTTTTGCTGCAGATTTCCTTCCACCGTCTGAACTTAGTGCTCTCAACCAGTTGACTGCACGAGCCTGGCAAGCGTTGGCTTGCCCTTACCGGCTAAAAAGGGCGGTTTCCTTCAGCGGTTACGGCTATCGGCGGCGTTCTCACCTGATTCCTGACGTCATCGGACACCAGCTATAAAGACAGCGACCCATCGCCTTCGGCCTCACTTGGCAGCGGCGACGATAAACGGCGAGCACCACCTTACTCTGTTCTGTGTTTTGCTGCAGATTGCCTTCCACCGTCTCAACTTAGTGCTCTCATCCAGTTGACTGCACAAACGTGGCAAGCGTTGGCTTGCCCTTACGAGCTAAAAGGGGCGGTTTCCTTCGGCGGTTGCGGCTATCGGCGGCGTTCTCACCTGATTCCTAACGTCATCGGACACCAGCTTTAAAGACAGCGACTCAAAGTCTTCGGCCTCACTTGGCAGCGGCGACGATAAACGGCGAGCACCAACTTACTCTGCTCTGCTTGTTGCTGCAGATTGCCTTCCACCGTCTGAAATAAGTGCTCTCAACCAGTTGACTGCACGAGCCTGGCAAGCGTTGGCTTGCCCTTGCCGGCTAAAAGGGGCGGTTTCCTTCAGCGGTTGCGGCTATCAGCGGCGTTCTCACCTGATTCCTGACGTCATCGAAGACCAGCTATAAAGACAGCGACCTATCGCCTTCGGCTTCACTTGGCAGCGGCGACGATAAACGGCGAGCACCAACTTACTCTGTTCTGCGTATTGCTGCAGATTGCCTTTCACCGTCTGAACTTGGTGCTCTCAACCAGTTGACTGCACGAGCGTGGCAAGCGTTGGCTTGCCCTTACCGGCTAAAAGGGGCGGTTTCCTTCAGCGGTTGCGGATATCGGCGGCGTTCTCGCCTGATTCCTGACGTCATCGGACACCAGCTATAAAGACAGCGACCCATCACCTTCGGCCTCACTTGGCAGCGGCGCCGATAAGCGGCGAGCACCAACTTACTCTGGTCTGCGTGTTGCTGCAGATTGCCTTCCACCGTCTGAACATAGTTCTCTCAACCAGTTGACTGCACGAGCGTGGCAAGCGTTGGCTTGCCCTTACCGGCTAAAATGGGCGGTTTCCTTCAGCGGTTGCGGCTATCGGTGGCGTTCTCACCTGACTCCTGACGTCATCGGACACCAGCTCTAAAGACAGCGACCCACCGCCTTCGGCCTCACTTGGCAGGGCGACGATAAACGGCGGGCACCAACTTACTCAGTTCTGCGTTTTGCTGCAGATTGCCTTCCACCGTCTGAACTTAGTGCTCTCAACCAGTTGACTGCACGAGTGTGACAAGCGTTGGCTTCCCCTTACCGGCTAAAATGGGCGGTTTCCTTCAGCGGTTGCGGCTATCGGCGGCGTTCTCACCTGATTCAAGACGTCATCGGACACTAGCTATAAAGACAGCGACCCATCGCCTTCGGCCCCACTTGGCAGCGGCGACAATAAACGGCGAGGACCAACTTACTCTGTTCTGCGTAATGCTGCAGATTGCCTTCCACCGTCTGAACATAGTTCTCTCAACCAGTTGACTGCACGAGCGTGGCAAGCGTTGGCTTGCCCTTACCGGCTAAAATGGGCGGTTTCCTTCAGCGGTTGAGGCTATCGGCGGCGTTCTCACCTGACTCCTGACGTCATCGGACACCAGCTCTAAAGACAGCGACCCACCGCCTTCGGCCTCACTTGGCAGGGCGACGATAAACGGCGGGCACCAACTTACTCAGTTCTGCGTTTTGCTGCAGATTGCCTTCCACCGTCTGAACTTAGTGCTCTCAACCAGTTGACTGCACGAGTGTGACAAGCGTTGGCTTCCCCTTACCGGCTAAAATGGGCGGTTTCCTTCAGCGGTTGCGGCTATCGGCGGCGTTCTCACCTGATTCCTGACGTCATCGGACACTAGCTATAAAGACAGCGACCCATCGCCTTCGGCCCCACTTGGCAGCGGCGACAATAAACGGCGAGGACCAACTTACTCTGTTCTGCGTAATGCTGCAGATTGCCTTCCACCTCTGAACTTAGTGCTCTCAACCAGTTGATTGCATGAGCGTGGCAAGCGTTGGCTTGCCCTTACCGCCTAAAAGGGGCGGTTTCCTTCAGCGGTTGCGGGTAACGGCGGCGTTCTCACCTGACTCCTGACGTCATCGGACACCAGCTATAAAGACAGCGACCCATCGCCTTCGGCTTCACTTGGCAGCGGCGACGATAAACTGCGAGCACCAACTTACTCTGTTCTGCGTATTGCTGCAGATTGCCTTTCACCGTCTGAACTTAGTGCTCTCAACCAGTTGACTGCACGAGCGTGGCAAGCGTTGGCTTGCCCTTACCGGCTAAAAGGGGCGGTTTCCTTCAGCGGTTGAGCTATCGGCGGCGTTCTCACCTGATTCCTGACGTCATCGGACACCAGCTATAAAGACAGCGACCCACCGCCTTCGGCCTCACTTGGCAGGACGACGATAAACGGCGAGCACCAACTTACTCAGTTCTGCGTTTTGCTGCAGATTGCCTTTCACCGTCTGAACTTAGTGCTCTCAACCAGTTGACTGCACGAGCGTGGCAAGCGTTGGTTGCCCTTACCGGCTAAAATGGGCGGTTTCCTTCAGCATTTGCGGCTATCGGCGGCGTTCTCACCTGATTCCTGACGTCATCGGACACTAGCTATAAAGACAGCGACCCATCGCCTTCGGCTTCACTTGGCAGCGGCGACGATAAACGGCGAGCACCAACTTACTCTGTTCTGCGTATTGCTGCAGATTGCCTTCCACCGTTTGAACTTAGTGCTGTCAACCAGTTGGCTGCAAGAGCCTAGCAGCCTTTACCGGCTAAAAAGGGGCGGTATTCTTCAGTGGTTGCGGATATCGGCGGCGTTCTCACCTGATTCCTCACGTCATCGGACACCAGCTATAAGGACAGCGACCCATCGCCTTCGGCCTCACTTGGCAGCGGCGCCGATAAATGGCGAGCACCAACTTACTCTGCTCTGCGTTTTTTGCAGATTGCCTTCCACCGTCTGAACTTAGTGCTCTCGTTAAGTTGACTGCACGAGCCTGGCAAGCGTTGGCTTGCCCTTACCGGCTAAAAGGGGCGGTTTCCTTCAGCGGTTGCGGCTATCGGCGGCGTTCTTACCTTATTCCTGACGTCATCGGACACCGGCTATAAAGACAGCGACCCATCGCCTTCGGCCTCACTTGGCACCGGCGACGATAAACGGCGAGCACCAACTTACTCTGTTCTGCGTATTACTGCAGATTGCCTTCCACCGTCTGAACTTAGTGCTCTCAACCAATTGACTGCACGAGCCTGGCAAGCGTTGGCATGCCCTTACCGGCTAAAAGGGGCGGTTTCCTTCAGCGGTTGCGGCTATCGGCGGCGTTCTCACCTGATTCCTGACGTCATGGACATTAGCTATAAAGACAGCTACCCATCGCTTTCGGCCTCACTTGACAGCGGCGACGATAAACGGCGAGCACTACCTTACTCTGTTCTACGTTTTGCTGCAGATTGCCTTCCACCGTCTGAACTTAGTGCTCTCAACCAGTTGACTGCACGAGCCTGGCAAGCGTTGGCATGCCCTTACCGGCTAAAAGGGGCGGCTTCCTTCAGCGGTTGCGGCTATCGGCGGCGTTCTCACCTGATTCCTGGTGTCACCGGACACTAGCTATAAAGACAGCGACCCATCGCCTTCGGCTTCACTTGGCAGCGGCGACGATAAACGGCGAGCACCAACTTACTCTGTTCTGCGTATTGCTGCAGATTGCCTTTCACCGTCTGAACTTAGTGCTCTCAACCAGTTGACTGCACGAGCGTGGCAAGCGTTGGCTTGCCCTTACCGGCTAAAAGGGGCGGTTTCCTTCAGCGGTTGCAGCTATCGGCGGCGTTCTCACCTGATTCCTGACGTCATCGGACACCAGCTCTAAAGACAGCGACCCACCGCCTTCGGCCTCACTTGGCAGGGCGACGATAAACGGCGAGCACCAACTTACTCAGTTCTGCGTTTTGCTGCAGATTGCCTTCCACCGTCTGAACTTAGTGCTCTCAACCAGTTGACTATACGACTGTGACAAGCGTTGGCTTGCCCTTACCGGCTAAAAGGGGCGGTTTCCTTCAGCGATTGCGGCTATCGGCGGCGTTCTCTCCTGATTCCTGACGTCATCGGACACCAGCTATAAAGATAGCGACCTATCGCCTTCGGCCTCACTTGGCATCGGCGACGATAAATGGCGAGCACCACCTTACTCTGTTCTGCGTTTTGCTGCAGATTGCCTTCCACCGTCTGAACTTAGTGCTCTCAACCAGTTGACTGCACGAGCCTGGCAAGCGTTGGCATGCCCTTACCGGCTAAAAGGGGCGGTTTCCTTCAGCGGTTGCGGCTATCGGCGGCGTTCTTACCTGATTCCTGACGTCATCGGACACCAGCTCTAAAGACAGCGACCCATCGCCTTCGGCTTCACTTGGCAGCGGCGACGATAAACGGCGAGCAACAACTTACTCTGTTGTGCGTATTGCTGCAGATTGCCTTTCACCGTCTGAACTTAGTGCTCTTAACCAGTTGACTGCACGAGCTTGGCAAGCGTTGGTTTGCCCTTACCGGCTAAAAGGGGCGGTTTCCTTCAGCGGTTGCAGCTATCGGCGGCACTCTCACCTGATTCCTAACGTCATCGGACGCCAGCTATAAAGACAGCGACCCATCGCCTTCGGCCTCACTTGGCAGCGGCGACGATAAACGGCGAGCACCAACTTACTCTGCTCTGCGTGTTGCTGCAGATTGCCTTTCACCGTCTGAAATTAGTGCTCTCAACCAGTTGACTGCACGAGTGTGGCAAGCGTTGGCTTGCCCTTGCCGGCTAAAAGGGGCGGTTTCCTTCAGCGGTTGCGGCTATCAGCAGCGTTCTCACCTGATTCCTCACGTCATCGTACACCAGCTATAAAGACAGCGACCTATCGCCTTCGGCTTCACTTGGCAGCGGCGACGATAAACGGCGAGCACCAACTTACTCTGTTCTGCGTATTGCTGCAGATTGCCTTTCACCGTCTGAACTTGGTGCTCTCAACCAGTTGACTGCACGAGCGTGGCAAGTGTTGGCTTGCCTTTACCGGCTAAAAGGGGCGGTTTCCTTCAGCGGTTGCAACTATCGGCGGCGTTCTCACCTGATTCCTGACGTCATCGGACACCAGTAATAAAGACAGCGACCCATCGCCTTCGGCCTCACTTGGCAGCGGCGACGATAAAAAGCGAGCACCAACTTACTCTGTTCTGCGTATTGCTGCAGATTGCCTTTCACCGTCTGAACTTGGTGCTCTCAACCAGTTGACTGCACGAGCGTGGCAAGCGTTGGCTTGCCTTTACCGGCTAAAAGGGGCGGTTTCCTTCAGCGGTTGCAACTATCGGCGGCGTTCTCACCTGATTCCTGACGTCATCGGACACCAGTAATAAAGACAGCGACCCATCGCCTTCGGCCTCACTTGGCAGCGGCGACGATAAACGGCGAGCACCAACTTACTCAGTTCTGCGCTTTGCTGCAGATTTCCTTCCACCGTCTGAACTTAGTGCTCTCAACCAGTTGACTGCACGAGTGGGGCAAGCGTTGGCTTGCCCTTACCGGCTAAAAGAGGCGGTTTCCTTCAGCGGTTGCGGCTATCGGCGGCGTTCTCACCTGATTCCTAACGTCATCGGACACCAGCTATAAAGACAGCGACCCATCGCCTTCGGCCTCACTTGGCAGCGGCGACGATAAACGGCGAGCACCAACTTACTCTGCTCCGCGTGTTGCTGTTGATTGCCTTTCACCGTCTGAAATTAGTGCTCTCAACCAGTTGACTGCACGAGTGTGGCAAGCGTTGGCTTGCCCTTACCGGCTAAAAAGGGCGGTTTCCTTCAGCGGTTGCGGCTAACGGCGGCGTTCTCACCTGACTCCTGACGTCATCGGACACCAGCTATAAAGACAGCGACCCATCGCCTTCGGCTTCACTTGGCAGCGGCGACGATAAACGGCGAGCACCAACTTACTCTGTTCTGCGTATTGCTGCAGATTGCCTTCCACCGTCTGAACTTAGTGCTCTCAACCAGTTGACTATACGAGTGTGAGAAGATTTGGCTTGCCCTTACCGGCTAAAAGGTGCGGTTTCCTTCAGCGGTTGCGGATATCGGCGGCGTTCTCACCTCATTCATGACGTCATCGGACACCAGCTATAAAGACAGCGACCCATCGCCTTCGGCCTCACTTGGCAGCGGTGACGATAAACGGCGAGCACCACTTTACTCTGTTCTGCGTATTGCTGCAGATTTCCTTCCACCGTCTGAACTTAGTGCTCTCAACCAGTTGACTGCAAGAGCCTGGGAACTTTTACCGGCTAAAAAGGGGCGGTATTCTTCAGTGGTTGCGGATATCGGCAGCGTTCTCACCTGACTCCTCACGTCATCGGACACCAGCTATAAAGACAGCGACCCATCGCCTTCGGCCTCAATTGGCAGCGGCGCCGATAAACGGCGAGCACCAACTTGCTCTACTCTGCGTGTTGCTGCAGATTGCCTTTCACCATCTGAATTTAGTGCTCTCATCCAGTTGACTGCACGAGCGTGGCAAGCGTTGGCTTGCCCTTACCGGCTAAAAGGGGCGGTTTTCTTCAGCGGTTTCGGCTATCGGCGGCGTTCTCACCTGATTGCTGACGTCATCGAAGACCAGCTATAAAAACAGCGACCCATCGCCTTCGGCTTCACTTGGCAGCGGCGACGATAAACGGCGAGCACCAACTTACTCTGTTCTGCGTATTGCTGCAGATTGACTTTTACCGTCTGAAATTAGTGCTCTCAACCAGTTGACTGCACGAGTGTGGCAAGCGTTGGCTTGCCCTTACCGGATAAAAGGGGCGGTTTCCTTAAGCGGTTGCGGCTATCGGCGGCGTTCTCACCTGATTCCTAACGTCATCGGACACCAGCTATAAACACAGCGACCCATCGCCTTCGGCCTCACTTGGCAGCGGCGACGATAAACGGCAAGCACCAACTTACTCTGCTCTGCGTGTTGCTGCAGATGACCTTACACCGTCTGAACTTAGTGCTCTCAACCAGTTGACTGCACGAGCCTGGCAAGCGTTGGCTTGCCCTTACCGCCTAAAAGGGGCGGTTTCCTTCAGCGGTTGCGGCTAACGGCGGCGTTCTCACCTGATTCATGACGTCATCGGACACCGGCTATAAAGACAGCGACCCATCGCCTTCGGCCTCACTTGGCAGCGGCGCCGATAAGCGGCGAGCACCAACTTACTTTGCTCTGCGTGTTGCTGCAGATTGCCTTCCACCGTCTGAACATAGTGCTCTCAACCAGTTGACTGCACGAGCCTGGCAAGCGTTGGCTTGCCCTTACCGGCTAAAAAGCGCGGTTTGCTTCAGCGGTTGCGGCTATCGGCGGCGTTCTCACCTGATTCCTGACTTCATCGGACACCAGCTATAAAGACAGCGACCCATCGCCTTCGGGCTCACTTGGCAGCGGTGACGATAAACGGCGAGCACCACTTTACTCTGTTCTGCGTATTGCTGCAGATTTCCTTCCACCGTCTGAACTTAGTGCTCTCAACCAGTTGGCTGCAAGAGCCTGGCAGCCTTTACCGGCTAATAAGTGGCGGTATCCTTCAGTGGTTGCGGATATCGGCGGCGTTCTCACCTGATTCCTCACGTCATCGGACACCAGCTATAAAGACAGCGACACATCGCCTTCGGCCTCACTTGCCAGCGGCGCCGATAAACGGCGAGCACCAACTTACTCTACTCTGCGTGTTGCTGCAGATTGCCTTTCACCGTCTGAATTTAGTGCTCTCATCCAGTTGACTGCACGAGCGTGGCAAGCGTTGGCTTGCCATTACCGGCTAAAAGGGGCGGTTTTCTTCAGCGGTTTCGGTTATCGGCGGCGTTCTCACCTGATTGCTGATGTCATCGGACACCAGCTATAAAGATAGCGACCCATCGCCTTCGGCCTGACTTGGCAGCGGCGACGATAAACGGCGAGCACCACCTTACTCTGTTCTGTGTTTTGTTGCAGATTGCCTTCCACTGTCTGAACTTAGTGCTCTCATCCAGTTGACTGCACGAGCCTGGCAAGCGTTGGCTTGCCCTTGCCGGCTAAAAGGGGCGGTTTCCTTCAGCGGTTGCGGCTATCGGCGGCGTTCTCACCTGATTCCTGACGTCATCGGACACCAGCTATAAAGACAGCGACCCATCGCCTTCGGCCTCACTTGGCAGCGGCGAAGATAAACGGCGAGCACCAACTTACTCAGTTCTGCGTAATGCGGCAGATTGCCTTCCACCTCTGAACTTAGTGGTCTCAACCAGTTGATTGCACGAGCGTGGTAAGCGTTGGCTTGCCCTTACCGGTAAAAAGGGGCGGTTTCCTTCAGCGGTTGCGGCTAACGGCGGCGTTCTCACCTGACTCCTGACGTCATCGGACACCAGCTATAAAGACAGCGACCCACCGCCTTCGGCCTCACTTGGCAGGGCGACGATAAACGGCGAGCACCAACTTACTCAGTTCTGCGTTTTGCTGCAGATTGCCTTCCACAGTCTGAACTTAGTGCTCTCAACCAGTTGACTGCACGAGCGTGGCAAGCGTTGGCTTGCCCTTACCGGCTAAAATGGGCGGTTTCCTTCAGCGGTTGCTGCTATCGGCGGCGTTCTCACCTGATTCCTGACGTCATCGGACACTAGCTATAAAGACAGCAACCCATCGCCTTCGGCCCCACTTGGCAGCGGCGACGATCAACGGCCAGGACCAACTTACTCTGTTCTGCGTAATGCTGCAGATTGCCTTCCACCTCTGAACTTAGTGCTCTCAACCAGTTGATTGCATGAGCGTGGCAAGCGTTGGCTTGCCCTTACCGCCTAAAAGGGGCGGTTTCCTTTAGCGGTTGCGGCTAACGGCGGCGTTCTCACCTGACTCCTGACGTCATCGGACACCAGCTATATAAACAGCGACCCATCGCCTTCGGCTTCTCTTGGCAGCGGCGACGATAAACGGCGAGCACCAACTTACTCTGTTCTGTGTATTGCTGCAGATTGCCTTTCACCGTCTGAACTTAGTGCTCTCAACCAGTTGACTGCACGAGCGTGGCAAGCGTTGGCTTGGCCTTACCGGATAAAAGGGGCGGTTTCCTTCAGCGGTTGCAGCTATCGGCGGCGTTCTCGCCTGATTCCTGACGTCATCGGACACCAGCTATAAAGACAGCGACCCAACGCCTTCGGCCTCACTTGGCAGCGGCGACGATAAACGGCGAGCACCACCTTACTCTGTTCTTCGTATTGCTGCAGATTGCCTTCCACCGTCTGAACTTAGTGCTCTCAACCAGTTGGCTGCAAGAGCCTGGCAGCCTTTACCGGCTAAAAAGGGGCGGTATTCTTCAGTGGTTGCGGATATCGGCGGCGTTCTCACCTGATTCCTCACGTCATCGGACACCAGCTATAAAGACAGCGACCCATCGCCTTCGGCCTCACTTGGCAGCGGCGCCGATAAACGGCGAGCGCGAACTTACTCTGCTCTGCGTTTTTCTGCAGATTGCCTTCCACCGTCTGAACTTAGTGCTCTCGTTAAGTTGACTGCACGAGCCTGGCAAGCGTTGGCTTGCCCTTACCGGCTAAAAGGGGCGGTTTCCTTCAGCGGTTGCGGATATCGGCGGCGTTCTTACCTTATTCCTGACGTCATCGGACACCAGCTATAAAGGCAGCGACCCATCGCCTTCGGCCTCACTTGGCACCGGCGACGATAAACGGCGAGCAGCAACTTACTCTGTTCTGCGTATTGCTGCAGATTGCCTTCCACCGTCTGAACTTAGTGCTCTCAACCAGTTGACTGCACGAGCCTGGCAAGCGTTGGCATGCCCTTACCGGCTAAAAGGGGCGGTTTCCTTCAGCGGTTGCGGCTATCGGCGGCGTTCTCACCTGATTCCTGACGTCATGGACACTAGCTATAAAGACAGCTACCCATCGCCTTCGGCCTCAATTGGCAGCGGCGACGATAAACGGCGAGCACTAACTTACTCTGTTCTACGTTTTGGTGCAGATTGCCTTCCACCGTCTGAACTTAGTGCTCTCAACCAGTTGACGCCACGAGTGTGGCAAGCGTTGGCATGCCCTTACCGGCTAAAAGGGGCGGTTTCCTTCAGCGGTTGCAGCTATCGGCGGCGTTCTCACCTGACTCCTGACGTCATCGGACAACAGCTATAAAGACAGCGACCCATCGCCTTCGGCCTCAATTGGCAGCGGCGCCGATAAACGGCGAGCATCACCTTACTCGGTTCTGTGTTTTGCTGCAGATTGCCTTCCACCGTCTGAACTTAGTGCTCTCATCCAGTTGACTGCACGAGCGTGGAGCGTTGGCTTGCCCTTACCAGCTAAAAGGGGCGGTTTCCTTCAGCGGTTGCGGCTATCGGCGGCGTTCTCACCTGATTCCTAACGTCATCGGACACCAGCTATAAAGACAGCGACCCAAAGCCTTCGGCCTCACTTGGCAGCGGCGACGATAAACGGCGAGCACCAACTTACTCTGCTCTGCGTGTTGCTGCAGATTGCCTTTCACCGTCTGAAATTAGTGCTCTCAACCAGTTGACTGCACGAGTGTGGCAAGCGTTGGCTTGCCCTTGCCGGCTAAAAGGGGCGGTTTCCTTCAGCGGTTGCGGCTATCAGCAGCGTTCTCACCTGATTCCTAACGTCATCGGACGCCAGCTATAAAGACAGCGACCCATCGCCTTCGGCCTCACTTGGCAGCGGCGACGATAAACGGCGAGCACCAACTTACTCTGCTCTGCGTGTTGCTGCAGATTGCCTTTCACCGTCTGAAATTAGTGCTCTCAACCAGTTGACTGCACGAGTGTGGCAAGCGTTGGCTTGCCCTTGCCGGCTAAAAGGGGCGGTTTCCTTCAGCGGTTGCGGCTATCAGCAGCGTTCTCACCTGATTCCTCACGTCATCGTACACCAGCTATAAAGACAGCGACCTATCGCCTTCGGCTTCACTTGGCAGCGGCGACGATAAACGGCGAGCACCAACTTACTCTGTTCTGCGTATTGCTGCAGATTGCCTTTCACCGTCTGAACTTGGTGCTCTCAACCAGTTGACTGCACGAGCGTGGCAAGTGTTGGCTTGCCTTTACCGGCTAAAAGGGGCGGTTTCCTTCAGCGGTTGCAACTATCGGCGGCGTTCTCACCTGATTCCTGACGTCATCGGACACCAGTAATAAAGACAGCGACCCATCGCCTTCGGCCTCACTTGGCAGCGGCGACGATAAAAAGCGAGCACCAACTTACTCTGTTCTGCGTTTTGCTGCAGATTGCCTTCCACCGTCTGAACTTAGTGCTCTCAACCAGTTGACTGCACGAGCGTGGCAAGCGTTGGCTTGCCCTTACCGGCTAAAATGGGCGGTTTCCTTCAGCGGTTGCTGCTATCGGCGGCGTTCTCACCTGATTCCTGACGTCATCGGACACTAGCTATAAAGACAGCAACCCATCGCCTTCGGCCCCACTTGGCAGCGGCGACGATCAACGGCCAGGACCAACTTACTCTGTTCTGCGTAATGCTGCAGATTGCCTTCCACCTCTGAACTTAGTGCTCTCAACCAGTTGATTGCATGAGCGTGGCAAGCGTTGGCTTGCCCTTACCGCCTAAAAGGGGCGGTTTCCTTTAGCGGTTGCGGCTAACGGCGGCGTTCTCACCTGACTCCTGACGTCATCGGACACCAGCTATATAAACAGCGACCCATCGCCTTCGGCTTCTCTTGGCAGCGGCGACGATAAACGGCGAGCACCAACTTACTCTGTTCTGTGTATTGCTGCAGATTGCCTTTCACCGTCTGAACTTAGTGCTCTCAACCAGTTGACTGCACGAGCGTGGCAAGCGTTGGCTTGGCCTTACCGGATAAAAGGGGCGGTTTCCTTCAGCGGTTGCAGCTATCGGCGGCGTTCTCGCCTGATTCCTGACGTCATCGGACACCAGCTATAAAGACAGCGACCCAACGCCTTCGGCCTCACTTGGCAGCGGCGACGATAAACGGCGAGCACCACCTTACTCTGTTCTTCGTATTGCTGCAGATTGCCTTCCACCGTCTGAACTTAGTGCTCTCAACCAGTTGGCTGCAAGAGCCTGGCAGCCTTTACCGGCTAAAAAGGGGCGGTATTCTTCAGTGGTTGCGGATATCGGCGGCGTTCTCACCTGATTCCTCACGTCATCGGACACCAGCTATAAAGACAGCGACCCATCGCCTTCGGCCTCACTTGGCAGCGGCGCCGATAAACGGCGAGCGCGAACTTACTCTGCTCTGCGTTTTTCTGCAGATTGCCTTCCACCGTCTGAACTTAGTGCTCTCGTTAAGTTGACTGCACGAGCCTGGCAAGCGTTGGCTTGCCCTTACCGGCTAAAAGGGGCGGTTTCCTTCAGCGGTTGCGGATATCGGCGGCGTTCTTACCTTATTCCTGACGTCATCGGACACCAGCTATAAAGGCAGCGACCCATCGCCTTCGGCCTCACTTGGCACCGGCGACGATAAACGGCGAGCAGCAACTTACTCTGTTCTGCGTATTGCTGCAGATTGCCTTCCACCGTCTGAACTTAGTGCTCTCAACCAGTTGACTGCACGAGCCTGGCAAGCGTTGGCATGCCCTTACCGGCTAAAAGGGGCGGTTTCCTTCAGCGGTTGCGGCTATCGGCGGCGTTCTCACCTGATTCCTGACGTCATGGACACTAGCTATAAAGACAGCTACCCATCGCCTTCGGCCTCAATTGGCAGCGGCGACGATAAACGGCGAGCACTAACTTACTCTGTTCTACGTTTTGGTGCAGATTGCCTTCCACCGTCTGAACTTAGTGCTCTCAACCAGTTGACGCCACGAGTGTGGCAAGCGTTGGCATGCCCTTACCGGCTAAAAGGGGCGGTTTCCTTCAGCGGTTGCAGCTATCGGCGGCGTTCTCACCTGACTCCTGACGTCATCGGACAACAGCTATAAAGACAGCGACCCATCGCCTTCGGCCTCAATTGGCAGCGGCGCCGATAAACGGCGAGCATCACCTTACTCGGTTCTGTGTTTTGCTGCAGATTGCCTTCCACCGTCTGAACTTAGTGCTCTCATCCAGTTGACTGCACGAGCGTGGAGCGTTGGCTTGCCCTTACCAGCTAAAAGGGGCGGTTTCCTTCAGCGGTTGCGGCTATCGGCGGCGTTCTCACCTGATTCCTAACGTCATCGGACACCAGCTATAAAGACAGCGACCCAAAGCCTTCGGCATCACTTGGCAGCGGCGACGATAAACGGCGAGCACCAACTTACTCTGCTCTGCGTGTTGCTGCAGATTGCCTTTCACCGTCTGAAATTAGTGCTCTCAACCAGTTGACTGCACGAGTGTGGCAAGCGTTGGCTTGCCCTTGCCGGCTAAAAGGGGCGGTTTCCTTCAGCGGTTGCGGCTATCAGCAGCGTTCTCACCTGATTCCTAACGTCATCGGACGCCAGCTATAAAGACAGCGACCCATCGCCTTCGGCCTCACTTGGCAGCGGCGACGATAAACGGCGAGCACCAACTTACTCTGCTCTGCGTGTTGCTGCAGATTGCCTTTCACCGTCTGAAATTAGTGCTCTCAACCAGTTGACTGCACGAGTGTGGCAAGCGTTGGCTTGCCCTTGCCGGCTAAAAGGGGCGTTTTCCTTCAGCGGTTGCGGCTATCAGCAGCGTTCTCACCTGATTCCTCACGTCATCGTACACCAGCTATAAAGACAGCGACCTATCGCCTTCGGCTTCACTTGGCAGCGGCGACGATAAACGGCGAGCACCAACTTACTCTGTTCTGCGTATTGCTGCAGATTGCCTTTCACCGTCTGAACTTGGTGCTCTCAACCAGTTGACTGCACGAGCGTGGCAAGTGTTGGCTTGCCTTTACCGGCTAAAAGGGGCGGTTTCCTTCAGCGGTTGCAACTATCGGCGGCGTTCTCACCTGATTCCTGACGTCATCGGACACCAGTAATAAAGACAGCGACCCATCGCCTTCGGCCTCACTTGGCAGCGGCGACGATAAAAAGCGAGCACCAACTTACTCTGTTCTGCGTATTGCTGCAGATTGCCTTTCACCGTCTGAACTTGGTGCTCTCAACCAGTTGACTGCACGAGCGTGGCAAGCGTTGGCTTGCCTTTACCGGCTAAAAGGGGCGGTTTCCTTCAGCGGTTGCAACTATCGGCGGCGTTCTCACCTGATTCCTGACGTCATCGGACACCAGTAATAAAGACAGCGACCCATCGCCTTCGGCCTCACTTGGCAGCGGCGACGATAAACGGCGAGCACCAACTTACTCAGTTCTGCGCTTTGCTGCAGATTTCCTTCCACCGTCTGAACTTAGTGCTCTCAACCAGTTGACTGCACGAGTGGGGCAAGCGTTGGCTTGCCCTTACCGGCTAAAAGAGGCGGTTTCCTTCAGCGGTTGCGGCTATCGGCGGCGTTCTCACCTGATTCCTAACGTCATCGGACACCAGCTATAAAGACAGCGACCCATCGCCTTCGGCCTCACTTGGCAGCGGCGACGATAAACGGCGAGCACCAACTTACTCTGTTCTGCGTATTGCTGCAGATTGCCTTCCACCGTCTGAACTTAGTGCTCTCAACCAGTTGACTATACGAGTGTGACAAGATTTGGCTTGCCCTTACCGGCTAAAAGGTGCGGTTTCCTTCAGCGGTTGCGGATATCGGCGGCGTTCTCACCTCATTCATGACGTCATCGGACACCAGCTATAAAGACAGCGACCCATCGCCTTCGGCCTCACTTGGCAGCGGTGACGATAAACGGCGAGCACCACTTTACTCTGTTCTGCGTATTGCTGCAGATTTCCTTCCACCGTCTGAACTTAGTGCTCTCAACCAGTTGACTGCAAGAGCCTGGGAACTTTTACCGGCTAAAAAGGGGCGGTATTCTTCAGTGGTTGCGGATATCGGCAGCGTTCTCACCTGACTCCTCACGTCATCGGACACCAGCTATAAAGACAGCGACCCATCGCCTTCGGCCTCAATTGGCAGCGGCGCCGATAAACGGCGAGCACCAACTTGCTCTACTCTGCGTGTTGCTGCAGATTGCCTTTCACCATCTGAATTTAGTGCTCTCATCCAGTTGACTGCACGAGCGTGGCAAGCGTTGGCTTGCCCTTACCGGCTAAAAGGGGCGGTTTTCTTCAGCGGTTTCGGCTATCGGCGGCGTTCTCACCTGATTGCTGACGTCATCGAAGACCAGCTATAAAAACAGCGACCCATCGCCTTCGGCTTCACTTGGCAGCGGCGACGATAAACGGCAAGCACCAACTTACTCTGCTCTGCGTGTTGCTGCAGATGACCTTACACCGTCTGAACTTAGTGCTCTCAACCAGTTGACTGCACGAGCCTGGCAAGCGTTGGCTTGCCCTTACCGCCTAAAAGGGGCGGTTTCCTTCAGCGGTTGCGGCTAACGGCGGCGTTCTCACCTGATTCATGACGTCATCGGACACCGGCTATAAAGACAGCGACCCATCGCCTTCGGCCTCACTTGGCAGCGGCGCCGATAAGCGGCGAGCACCAACTTACTTTGCTCTGCGTGTTGCTGCAGATTGCCTTCCACCGTCTGAACATAGTGCTCTCAACCAGTTGACTGCACGAGCCTGGCAAGCGTTGGCTTGCCCTTACCGGCTAAAAAGCGCGGTTTGCTTCAGCGGTTGCGGCTATCGGCGGCGTTCTCACCTGATTCCTGACTTCATCGGACACCAGCTATAAAGACAGCGACCCATCGCCTTCGGGCTCACTTGGCAGCGGTGACGTTAAACGGCGAGCACCACTTTACTCTGTTCTGCGTATTGCTGCAGATTTCCTTCCACCGTCTGAACTTAGTGCTCTCAACCAGTTGGCTGCAAGAGCCTGGCAGCCTTTACCAGCTAATAAGTGGCGGTATCCTTCAGTGGTTGCGGATATCGGCGGCGTTCTCACCTGATTCCTCACGTCATCGGACACCAGCTATAAAGACAGCGACACATCGCCTTCGGCCTCACTTGCCAGCGGCGCCGATAAACGGCGAGCACCAACTTACTCTACTCTGCGTGTTGCTGCAGATTGCCTTTCACCGTCTGAATTTAGTGCTCTCATCCAGTTGACTGCACGAGCGTGGCAAGCGTTGGCTTGCCCTTACCGGCTAAAAGGGGCGGTTTTCTTCAGCGGTTTCGGTTATCGGCGGCGTTCTCACCTGATTGCTGATGTCATCGGACACCAGCTATAAAGATAGCGACCCATCGCCTTCGGCCTGACTTGGCAGCGGCGACGATAAACGGCGAGCACCACCTTACTCTGTTCTGTGTTTTGTTGCAGATTGCCTTCCACTGTCTGAACTTAGTGCTCTCATCCAGTTGACTGCACGAGCCTGGCAAGCGTTGGCTTGCCCTTGCCGGCTAAAAGGGGCGGTTTCCTTCAGCGGTTGCGGCTATCGGCGGCGTTCTCACCTGATTCCTGACGTCATCGGACACCAGCTATAAAGACAGCGACCCATCGCCTTCGGCCTCACTTGGCAGCGGCGAAGATAAACGGCGAGCACCAACTTACTCAGTTCTGCGTTTTGCTGCAGATTGCCTTCCACCGTCTGAACTTAGTGCTCTCAACCAGTTGACTGCACGAGCGTGGCAAGCGTTGGCTTGCCCTTACCGGCTAAAATGGGCGGTTTCCTTCAGCGGTTGCTGCTATCGGCGGCGTTCTCACCTGATTCCTGACGTCATCGGACACTAGCTATAAAGACAGCAACCCATCGCCTTCGGCCCCACTTGGCAGCGGCGACGATCAACGGCCAGGACCAACTTACTCTGTTCTGCGTAATGCTGCAGATCGCCTTCCACCTCTGAACTTAGTGCTCTCAACCAGTTGATTGCATGAGCGTGGCAAGCGTTGGCTTGCCCTTACCGCCTAAAAGGGGCGGTTTCCTTTAGCGGTTGCGGCTAACGGCGGCGTTCTCACCTGACTCCTGACGTCATCGGACACCAGCTATATAAACAGCGACCCATCGCCTTCGGCTTCTCTTGGCAGCGGCGACGATAAACGGCGAGCACCAACTTACTCTGTTCTGCGTATTGCTGCAGATTGCCTTTCACCGTCTGAACTTAGTGCTCTCAACCAGTTGACTGCACGAGCGTGGCAAGCGTTGGCTTGCCCTTACCGGATAAAAGGGGCGGTTTCCTTCAGCGGTTGCAGCTATCGGCGGCGTTCTCGCCTGATTCCTGACGTCATCGGACACCAGCTATAAAGACAGCGACCCAACGCCTTCGGCCTCACTTGGCAGCGGCGACGATAAACGGCGAGCACCACCTTACTCTGTTCTTCGTATTGCTGCAGATTGCCTTCCACCGTCTGAACTTAGTGCTCTCAACCAGTTGGCTGCAAGAGCCTGGCAGCCTTTACCGGCTAAAAAGGGGCGGTATTCTTCAGTGGTTGCGGATATCGGCGGCGTTCTCACCTGATTCCTCACGTCATCGGACACCAGCTATAAAGACAGCGACCCATCGCCTTCGGCCTCACTTGGCAGCGGCGCCGATAAACGGCGAGCGCGAACTTACTCTGCTCTGCGTTTTTCTGCAGATTGCCTTCCACCGTCTGAACTTAGTGCTCTCGTTAAGTTGACTGCACGAGCCTGGCAAGCGTTGGCTTGCCCTTACCGGCTAAAAGGGGCGGTTTCCTTCAGCGGTTGCGGATATCGGCGGCGTTCTTACCTTATTCCTGACGTCATCGGACACCAGCTATAAAGGCAGCGACCCATCGCCTTCGGCCTCACTTGGCACCGGCGACGATAAACGGCGAGCAGCAACTCACTCTGTTCTGCGTATTGCTGCAGATTGCCTTCCACCGTCTGAACTTAGTGCTCTCAACCAGTTGACTGCACGAGCCTGGCAAGCGTTGGCATGCCCTTACCGGCTAAAAGGGGCGGTTTCCTTCAGCGGTTGCGGCTATCGGCGGCGTTCTCACCTGATTCCTGACGTCATGGACACTAGCTATAAAGACAGCTACCCATCGCCTTCGGCCTCAATTGGCAGCGGCGACGATAAACGGCGAGCACTAACTTACTCTGTTCTACGTTTTGGTGCAGATTGCCTTCCACCGTCTGAACTTAGTGCTCTCAACCAGTTGACGCCACGAGTGTGGCAAGCGTTGGCATGCCCTTACCGGCTAAAAGGGGCGGTTTCCTTCAGCGGTTGCAGCTATCGGCGGCGTTCTCACCTGACTCCTGACGTCATCGGACAACAGCTATAAAGACAGCGACCCATCGCCTTCGGCCTCAATTGGCAGCGGCGCCGATAAACGGCGAGCATCACCTTACTCGGTTCTGTGTTTTGCTGCAGATTGCCTTCAACCATCTGAACTTAGTGCTCTCATCCAGTTGACTGCACGAGCGTGGAGCGTTGGCTTGCCCTTACCAGCTAAAAGGGGCGGTTTCCTTCAGCGGTTGCGGCTATCGGCGGCGTTCTCACCTGATTCCTAACGTCATCGGACACCAGCTATAAAGACAGCGACCCAAAGCCTTCGGCCTCACTTGGCAGCGGCGACGATAAACGGCGAGCACCAACTTACTCTGCTCTGCTTGTTGCTGCAGATCGCCTTCCACCGTCTGAAATTAGTGCTCTCAACCAGTTGACTGCACGAGCCTGGCAAGCGTTGGCTTGCCCTTGCCGGCTAAAAGGGGCGGTTTCCTTCAACGGTTGCGGCTATCAGCGGCGTTCTCACCTGATTCCTGACGTCATCGAAGACCAGCTATAAAGACAGCGACCCATCGCCTTCGGCTTCAATTGGCAGCGGCGACGATAAACGGCGAGCACCAACGTACTCTGTTCTGCGTATTGCTGCAGATTTCCTTTCACCGTCTGAACTTAGTGCTCTCAACCAGTTGACTGCAAGAGCCTGGGAACTTTTACCGGCTAAAAAGGGGCGGTATTCTTCAGTGGTTGCGGATATCGGCAGCGTTCTCACCTGATTCCTCACGTCATCGGACACCAGCTATAAAGACAGCGACCCATCGCCTTCGGCCTCAATTGGCAGCGGCGCCGATAAACGGCGAGCACCAACTTGCTCTACTCTGCGTGTTGCTGCAGATTGCCTTTCACCATATGAATTTAGTGCTCTCATCCAGTTGACTGCACGAGCGTGGCAAGCGTTGGCTTGCCCTTACCGGCTAAAAGGGGCGGTTTTCTTCAGCGGTTTCGGTTATCGGCGGCGTTCTCACCTGATTGCTGATGTCATCGGACACCAGCTATAAAGATAGCGACCCATCGCCTTCGGCCTGACTTGGCAGCGGCGACGATAAACGGCGAGCACCACCTTACTCTGTTCTGTGTTTTGTTGCAGATTGCCTTCCACTGTCTGAACTTAGTGCTCTCATCCAGTTGACTGCACGAGCCTGGCAAGCGTTGGCTTGCCCTTGCCGGC
Source organism: Amblyomma americanum (assembly GCF_052857255.1). Lineage (NCBI taxonomy): Eukaryota > Metazoa > Arthropoda > Arachnida > Ixodida > Ixodidae > Amblyomma > Amblyomma americanum. The sequence continues at coordinate 152,928,876 of NC_135504.1, forward strand.
TAAAAGGGGCGGTTTCCTTCAGCGGTTGCGGCTATCGGCGGCGTTCTCACCTGATTCCTGACGTCATCGGACACCAGCTATAAAGACAGCGACCCATCGCCTTCGGCCTCACTTGGCAGCGGCGAAGATAAACGGCGAGCACCAACTTACTCTGTTCTGCGTAATGCGGCAGATTGCCTTCCACCTCTGAACTTAGTGGTCTCAACCAGTTGATTGCACGAGCGTGGTAAGCGTTGGCTTGCCCTTACCGGTAAAAAGGGGCGGTTTCCTTCAGCGGTTGCGGCTAACGGCGGCGTTCTCACCTGACTCCTGACGTCATCGGACACCAGCTATAAAGACAGCGACCCACCGCCTTCGGCCTCACTTGGCAGGGCGACGATAAACGGCGAGCACCAACTTACTCAGTTCTGCGTTTTGCTGCAGATTGCCTTCCACCGTCTGAACTTAGTGCTCTCAACCAGTTGACTGCACGAGCGTGGCAAGCGTTGGCTTGCCCTTACCGGCTAAAATGGGCGGTTTCCTTCAGCGGTTGCTGCTATCGGCGGCGTTCTCACCTGATTCCTGACGTCATCGGACACTAGCTATAAAGACAGCAACCCATCGCCTTCGGCCCCACTTGGCAGCGGCGACGATCAACGGCCAGGACCAACTTACTCTGTTCTGCGTAATGCTGCAGATTGCCTTCCACCTCTGAACTTAGTGCTCTCAACCAGTTGATTGCATGAGCGTGGCAAGCGTTGGCTTGCCCTTACCGCCTAAAAGGGGCGGTTTCCTTTAGCGGTTGCGGCTAACGGCGGCGTTCTCACCTGACTCCTGACGTCATCGGACACCAGCTATATAAACAGCGACCCATCGCCTTCGGCTTCTCTTGGCAGCGGCGACGATAAACGGCGAGCACCAACTTACTCTGTTCTGCGTATTGCTGCAGATTGCCTTTCACCGTCTGAACTTAGTGCTCTCAACCAGTTGACTGCACGAGCGTGGCAAGCGTTGGCTTGCCCTTACCGGATAAAAGGGGCGGTTTCCTTCAGCGGTTGCAGCTATCGGCGGCGTTCTCGCCTGATTCCTGACGTCATCGGACACCAGCTATAAAGACAGCGACCCAACGCCTTCGGCCTCACTTGGCAGCGGCGACGATAAACGGCGAGCACCACCTTACTCTGTTCTTCGTATTGCTGCAGATTGCCTTCCACCGTCTGAACTTAGTGCTCTCAACCAGTTGGCTGCAAGAGCCTGGCAGCCTTTACCGGCTAAAAAGGGGCGGTATTCTTCAGTGGTTGCGGATATCGGCGGCGTTCTCACCTGATTCCTCACGTCATCGGACACCAGCTATAAAGACAGCGACCCATCGCCTTCGGCCTCACTTGGCAGCGGCGCCGATAAACGGCGAGCGCGAATTTACTCTGCTCTGCGTTTTTCTGCAGATTGCCTTCCACCGTCTGAACTTAGTGCTCTCGTTAAGTTTACTGCACGAGCCTGGCAAGCGTTGGCTTGCCCTTACCGGCTAAAAGGGGCGGTTTCCTTCAGCGGTTGCGGATATCGGCGGCGTTCTTACCTTATTCCTGACGTCATCGGACACCAGCTATAAAGGCAGCGACCCATCGCCTTCGGCCTCACTTGGCACCGGCGACGATAAACGGCGAGCAGCAACTTACTCTGTTCTGCGTATTGCTGCAGATTGCCTTCCACCGTCTGAACTTAGTGCTCTCAACCAGTTGACTGCACGAGCCTGGCAAGCGTTGGCATGCCCTTACCGGCTAAAAGGGGCGGTTTCCTTCAGCGGTTGCGGCTATCGGCGGCGTTCTCACCTGATTCCTGACGTCATGGACACTAGCTATAAAGACAGCTACCCATCGCCTTCGGCCTCAATTGGCAGCGGCGACGATAAACGGCGAGCACTAACTTACTCTGTTCTACGTTTTGGTGCAGATTGCCTTCCACCGTCTGAACTTAGTGCTCTCAACCAGTTGACGCCACGAGTGTGGCAAGCGTTGGCATGCCCTTACCGGCTAAAAGGGGCGGTTTCCTTCAGCGGTTGCAGCTATCGGCGGCGTTCTCACCTGACTCCTGACGTCATCGGACAACAGCTATAAAGACAGCGACCCATCGCCTTCGGCCTCAATTGGCAGCGGCGCCGATAAACGGCGAGCATCACCTTACTCGGTTCTGTGTTTTGCTGCAGATTGCCTTCAACCATCTGAACTTAGTGCTCTCATCCAGTTGACTGCACGAGCGTGGAGCGTTGGCTTGCCCTTACCAGCTAAAAGGGGCGGTTTCCTTCAGCGGTTGCGGCTATCGGCGGCGTTCTCACCTGATTCCTAACGTCATCGGACACCAGCTATAAAGACAGCGACCCAAAGCCTTCGGCCTCACTTGGCAGCGGCGACGATAAACGGCGAGCACCAACTTACTCTGCTCTGCTTGTTGCTGCAGATCGCCTTCCACCGTCTGAAATTAGTGCTCTCAACCAGTTGACTGCACGAGCCTGGCAAGCGTTGGCTTGCCCTTGCCGGCTAAAAGGGGCGGTTTCCTTCAACGGTTGCGGCTATCAGCGGCGTTCTCACCTGATTCCTGACGTCATCGAAGACCAGCTATAAAGACAGCGACCCATCGCCTTCGGCTTCAATTGGCAGCGGCGACGATAAACGGCGAGCACCAACGTACTCTGTTCTGCGTATTGCTGCAGATTTCCTTTCACCGTCTGAACTTAGTGCTCTCAACCAGTTGACTGCAAGAGCCTGGGAACTTTTACCGGCTAAAAAGGGGCGGTATTCTTCAGTGGTTGCGGATATCGGCAGCGTTCTCACCTGATTCCTCACGTCATCGGACACCAGCTATAAAGACAGCGACCCATCGCCTTCGGCCTCAATTGGCAGCGGCGCCGATAAACGGCGAGCACCAACTTGCTCTACTCTGCGTGTTGCTGCAGATTGCCTTTCACCATATGAATTTAGTGCTCTCATCCAGTTGACTGCACGAGCGTGGCAAGCGTTGGCTTGCCCTTACCGGCTAAAAGGGGCGGTTTTCTTCAGCGGTTTCGGCTATCGGCGGCGTTCTCACCTGATTGCTGACGTCATCGAAGACCAGCTATAAAGACAGCGACCCATCGCCTTCGGCTTCACTTGGCAGCGGCGACGATAAACGGCGAGCACCAACTTACTCTGTTCTGCGTATTGCTGCAGATTGCCTTTCACCGTCTGAAATTAGTGCTCTCAACCAGTTGACTGCACGAGTGTGGCAAGCGTTGGCTTGCCCTTACCGGATAAAAGGGGCGGTTTCCTTCAGCGGTTGCGGCTATCGGCGGCGTTCTCACCTGATTCCTAACGTCATCGGACACCAGCTATAAAGACAGCGACCCATCGCCTTCGGCCTCACTTGGCAGCGGCGACGATAAACGGCAAGCACCAACTTACTCTGCTCTGCGTGTTGCTGCAGATTGCCTTTCACCGTCTGAAATTAGTGCTCTCAACCAGTTGACTGCACGAGTGTGGCAAGCGTTGGCTTGCCCTTGCCGGCTAAAAGGGGCGGTTTCCTTCAGCGGTTGCGGCTATCAGCGGCGTTCTCACCTGATTCCTCACGTCATCGAAGACCAGCTATAAAGACAGCGACCTATCGCCTTCGGCTTCACTTGGCAGCGGCGACGATAAACGGCGAGCACCAACTTACTCTGTTCTGCTTATTGCTGCAGATTGCCTTTCACCGTCTGAAATTAGTGCTCTCAACCAGTTGACTGCACGAGTGTGACAAGCGTTGGCTTGCCCTTACCGGCTAAAAGGGGCGGTTTCCTTCAGCGGTTGCGGCTATCGTCGGCGTTCTCACCTGATTCCTAACGTCATCGGACACCAGCTACAAAGACAGCGACCCATCTCCTTCGGCCTCACTTGGCAGCGGCGACGATAAACGGCGAGCACCAACTTACTCTGCTCTGCGTGTTGCTGCAGATTGCCTTTCACCGTCTGAAATTAGTGCTCTCAACCAGTTGACTGCACGAGTGTGGCAAGCGTTGGCTTCCCTTGCCGGCTAAAAGGGGCGGTTTCCTTCAGCGGTTTAGGCTATCAGCGGCGTTCTCACCTGATTCCTGACGTCATCGAAGACCAGCTATAAAGACAGCGACCCATCGCCTTCGGCTTCACTTGGCAGCGGCGACGATAAACGGCGAGCACCAACTTACTCTGTTCTGCGTATTGCTGCAGATTGCCTTTCACCGTCTGAAATTAGTGCTCTCAACCAGTTGACTGCACGAGTGGGGCAAGCGTTGGCTTGCCCTTACCGGCTAAAAGAGGCGGTTTCCTTCAGCGGTTGCGGCTATCGGCGGCGATCTCACCTGATTCCTAACGTCATCGGACACCAGCTATAAAGACAGCGACCCATCGCCTTCGGCCTCACTTGGCAGCGGCGACGATAAACGGCGAGCACCAACTTACTCTGCTCCGCGTGTTGCTGCAGATTGCCTTTCACCGTCTGAAATTAGTGCTCTCAACCAGTTGACTGCCCGAGTGTGGCAAGCGTTGGCTTGCCCTTGCCGGCTAAAAGGGGCGGTTTCCTTCAGCGGTTGCGACTATCAGCGGCGTTCTCACCTGATTCCTCACGTCATCGAAGACCAGCTATAAAGACAGCGACCTATCGCCTTCGGCTTCACTTGGCAGCGGCGACGATAAACGGCGAGCACCAACTTACTCTGTTCTGCGTATTGCTGCAGATTGCCTTTCACCGTCTGAAATTAGTGCTCTCAACCAGTTGACTGCACGAGTGTGACAAGCGTTGGCTTGCCCTTACCGGCTAAAAGGGGCGGTTTCCTTCAGCGGTTGCGGCTATCGGCGGCGTTCTCGCCTGATTCCTAACGTCATCGGACACCAGCTATAAAGACAGCGACCCATCGCCTTCGGCTTCACTTGGCAGCGGCGACGATAAACGGCGAGCACCAACTTACTCTGTTCTGCATATTGCTGCAGATTGCCTTTCACCGTCTGAACTTGGTGCTCTCAACCAGTTGACTGCACGAGTGTGACAAGCGTTCGCTTGCCTTTACCGGCTAAAAGGGGCGGTTTCCTTCAGCGGTTGCGGCTATCAGCAGCGTTCTCACCTGATTCCTCACGTCATCGTACACCAGCTATAAAGACAGCGACCTATCGCCTTCGGCTTCACTTGGCAGCGGCGACGATAAACGGCGAGCACCAACTTACTCTGTTCTGCGTATTGCTGCAGATTGCCTTTCACCGTCTGAACTTGGTGCTCTCAACCAGTTGACTGCACGAGTGTGACAAGCGTTGGCTTGCCTTTACCGGCTAAATGGGGCGGTTTCCTTCAGCGGTTGCGGCTATCAGCAGCGTTCTCACCTGATTCCTCACGTCATCGTACACCAGCTATAAAGACAGCGACCCATCGCCTTCGGCTTCACTTGGCTGCGGCGACGATAAATGGCGAGCACCAACTTACTCTGCTCTGCGTGTTGCTGCAGATTGCCTTTCACCGTCTGAAATTAGTGCTCTCAACCAGTTGACTGCACGAGTGTGACAAGCGTTGGCTTGCCCTTACCGGCTAAAAGGGGCGGTTTCCTTCAGCGGTTGCGGCTATCGGCGGCGTTCTCGCCTGATTCCTAACGTCATCGGACACCAGCTATAAAGACAGCGACCCATCGCCTTCGGCTTCACTTGGCAGCGGCGACGATCAACGGCCAGGACCAACTTACTCTGTTCTGCGTAATGCTGCAGATTGCCTTCCACCTCTGAACTTAGTGCTCTCAACCAGTTGATTGCATGAGCGTGGCAAGCGTTGGCTTGCCCTTACCGCCTAAAAGGGGCGGTTTCCTTTAGCGGTTGCGGCTAACGGCGGCGTTCTCACCTGACTCCTGACGTCATCGGACACCAGCTATATAAACAGCGACCCATCGCCTTCGGCTTCTCTTGGCAGCGGCGACGATAAACGGCGAGCACCAACTTACTCTGTTCTGCGTATTGCTGCAGATTGCCTTTCACCGTCTGAACTTAGTGCTCTCAACCAGTTGACTGCACGAGCGTGGCAAGCGTTGGCTTGCCCTTACCGGATAAAAGGGGCGGTTTCCTTCAGCGGTTGCAGCTATCGGCGGCGTTCTCGCCTGATTCCTGACGTCATCGGACACCAGCTATAAAGACAGCGACCCAACGCCTTCGGCCTCACTTGGCAGCGGCGACGATAAACGGCGAGCACCACCTTACTCTGTTCTTCGTATTGCTGCAGATTGCCTTCCACCGTCTGAACTTAGTGCTCTCAACCAGTTGGCTGCAAGAGCCTGGCAGCCTTTACCGGCTAAAAAGGGGCGGTATTCTTCAGTGGTTGCGGATATCGGCGGCGTTCTCGCCTGATTCCTGACGTCATCGGACACCAGCTATAAAGACAGCGACCCATCACCTTCGGCCTCACTTGGCAGCGGCGCCGATAAGCGGCGAGCACCAACTTACTCTGGTCTGCGTGTTGCTGCAGATTGCCTTCCACCGTCTGAACATAGTTCTCTCAACCAGTTGACTGCACGAGCCTGGCAAGCGTTGGCTTGCCCTTACCGGCTAAAAAGGGCGGTTTCCTTCAGCGGTTGCGGCTAACGGCGGCGTTCTCACCTGACTCCTGACGTCATCGGACACCAGCTATAAAGACAGCGACCCATCGCCTTCGGCTTCACTTGGCAGCGGCGACGATAAACGGCGAGCACCAACTTACTCTGTTCTGCGTATTGCTGCAGATTGCCTTCCACCGTCTGAACTTAGTGCTCTCAACCAGTTGACTATACGAGTGTGACAAGATTTGGCTTGCCCTTACCGGCTAAAAGGTGCGGTTTCCTTCAGCGGTTGCGGATATCGGCGGCGTTCTCACCTCATTCATGACGTCATCGGACACCAGCTATAAAGACAGCGACCCATCGCCTTCGGCCTCACTTGGCAGCGGTGACGATAAACGGCGAGCACCACTTTACTCTGTTCTGCGTATTGCTGCAGATTTCCTTCCACCGTCTGAACTTAGTGCTCTCAACCAGTTGACTGCAAGACCCTGGGAACTTTTACCGGCTAAAAAGGGGCGGTATTCTTCAGTGGTTGCGGATATCGGCAGCGTTCTCACCTGATTCCTCACGTCATCGGACACCAGCTATAAAGACAGCGACCCATCGCCTTCGGCCTCAATTGGCAGCGGCGCCGATAAACGGCGAGCACCAACTTGCTCTACTCTGCGTGTTGCTGCAGATTGCCTCTCACCATCTGAATTTAGTGCTCTCATCCAGTTGACTGCACGAGCGTGGCAAGCGTTGGCTTGCCCTTACCGGCTAAAAGGGGCGGTTTTCTTCAGCGGTTTCGGCTATCGGCGGCGTTCTCACCTGATTGCTGACGTCATCGAAGACCAGCTATAAAAACAGCGACCCATCGCCTTCGGCTTCACTTGGCAGCGGCGACGATAAACGGCGAGCACCAACTTACTCTGTTCTGCGTATTGCTGCAGACTGCCTTTCACCGTCTGAAATTAGTGCTCTCAACCAGTTGACTGCACGAGTGTGGCAAGCGTTGGCTTGCCCTTACCGGATAAAAGGGGCGGTTTCCGTCAGCGGTTGCGGCTATCGGCGGCGTTCTCACCTGCTTCCTAACGTCATCGGACACCAGCTATAAAGACAGCGACCCATCGCCTTCGGCCTCACTTGGCAGCGGCGACGATAAACGGCAAGCACCAACTTACTCTGCTCTGCGTGTTGCTTGCTGCAGATTGCCTTTCACCGTCTGAAATTAGTGCTCTCAACCAGTTGACTGCACGAGTGTGGCAAGCGTTGGCTTGCCCTTGCCGGCTAAAAGGGGCGGTTTCCTTCAGCGGTTGCGGCTATCAGCGGCGTTCTCACCTGATTCCTCACGTCATCGAAGACCAGCTATAAAGACAGCGACCTATCGCCTTCGGCTTCACTTGGCAGCGGCGACGATAAACGGCGAGCACCAACTTACTCTGTTCTGCGTATTGCTGCAGATTGCCTTTCACCGTCTGAAATTAGTGCTCTCAACCAGTTGACTGCACGAGTGTGACAAGCGTTGGCTTGCCCTTACCGGCTAAAAGGGGCGGTTTCCTTCAGCGGTTGCGGCTATCGGCGGCGTTCTCACCTGATTCCTAACGTCATCGGACACCAGCTATAAAGACAGCGACCCATCGCCTTCGGCCTCACTTGGCAGCGGCGACGATAAACGGCGAGCACCAACTTACTCTGCTCTGCGTGTTGCTGCAGATTGCCTTTCACCGTCTGAAATTAGTGCTCTCAACCAGTTGACTGCACGAGTGTGGCAAGCGTTGGCTTGCCCTTGCCAGCTAAAAGGGGCGGTTTCCTTCAGCGGTTGCGGCTATCAGCGGCGTTCTCACCTGATTCCTGACGTCATCGAAGACCAGCCATAAAGACAGCGACCCATCGCCTTCGGCTTCACTTGGCAGCGGCGACGATAAACGGCGAGCACCAACTTACTCTGTTCTGCGTATTGCTGCAGATTGCCTTTCACCGTCTGAAATTAGTGCTCTCAACCAGTTGACTGCACGAGTGGGGCAAGCGTTGGCTTGCCCTTACCGGCTAAAAGAGGCGGTTTCCTTCAGCGGTTGCGGCTATCGGCGGCGTTCTCACCTGATTCCTAACGTCATCGGACACCAGCTATAAAGACAGCGACCCATCGCCTTCGGCCTCACTTGGCAGCGGCGACGATAAACGGCGAGCACCAACTTACTCTGCTCCGCGTGTTGCTGCAGATTGCCTTTCACCGTCTGAAATTAGTGCTCTCAACCAGTTGACTGCACGAGTGTGGCAAGCGTTGGCTTGCCCTTGCCGGCTAAAAGGGGCGGTTTCCTTCAGCGGTTGCGGCTATCAGCGGCGTTCTCACCTGATTCCTCACGTCATCGTACACCAGCTATAAAGACAGCGACCTATCGCCTTCGGCTTCACTTGGCAGCGGCGACGATAAACGGCGAGCACCAACTTACTCTGTTCTGCGTATTGCTGCAGATTGCCTTTCACCGTCTGAACTTGGTGCTCTCAACCAGTTGACTGCACGAGCGTGGCAAGCGTTGGCTTGCCTTTACCGGCTAAAAGGGGCGGTTTCCTTCAGCGGTTGCAACTATCGGCGGCGTTCTCACCTGATTCCTGACGTCATCGGACACCAGTAATAAAGACAGCGACCCATCGCCTTCGGCCTCACTTGGCAGCGGCGACGATAAACGGCGAGCACCAACTTACTCAATTCTGCGTTTTGCTGCAGATTTCCTTCCACCGTCTGAACTTAGTGCTCTCAACCAGTTGACTGCACGAGTGTGACAAGCGTTGGCTTGCCCTTATCGGATAAAAGGGGCGGTTTCCTTCAGCGGTTGCGGATATCGGCGGCGTTCTCGCCTGATTCCTGACGTCATCGGACACCAGCTATAAAGACAGCGACCCATCACCTTCGGCCTCACTTGGCAGCGGCGCCGATAAGCGGCGAGCACCAACTTACTCTGGTCTGCGTGTTGCTGCAGATTGCCTTCCACCGTCTGAACATAGTTCTCTCAACCAGTTGACTGCACGAGCCTGGCAAGCGTTGGCTTGCCCTTACCGGCTAAAAAGGGCGGTTTCCTTCAGCGGTTGCGGCTAACGGCGGCGTTCTCACCTGACTCCTGACGTCATCGGACACCAGCTATAAAGACAGCGACCCATCGCCTTCGGCTTCACTTGGCAGCGGCGACGATAAACGGCGAGCACCAACTTACTCTGTTCTGCGTATTGCTGCAGATTGCCTTCCACCGTCTGAACTTAGTGCTCTCAACCAGTTGACTATACGAGTGTGACAAGATTTGGCTTGCCCTTACCGGCTAAAAGGTGCGGTTTCCTTCAGCGGTTGCGGATATCGGCGGCGTTCCCACCTGATTCATGACGTCATCGGACACCGGCTATAAAGACAGCGACCCATCGCCTTCGGCCTCACTTGGCAGCGGCGCCGATAAGCGGCGAGCACCAACTTACTCTGCTCTGCGTGTTGTTGCAGATTGCCTTCCACCGTCTGAACATAGTGCTCTCAACCAGTTGACTGCACGAGCCTGGCAAGCGTTGGCTTGCCCTTACCGGCTAAAAAGCGCGGTTTGCTTCAGCGGTTGCGGCTATCGGCGGCGTTCTCACCTGATTCCTGACTTTATCGGGCACCAGCTATAAAGACAGCGACCCATCGCCTTCGGCCTCACTTGGCAGCGGTGACGATAAACGGCGAGCACCACTTTACTCTGTTCTGCGTATTGCTGCAGATTTCCTTCCACCGTCTGAACTTAGTGCTCTCATCCAGTTGACTGCACGAGCGTGGCTAGCGTTGGCTTGCCCTTACCAGCTAAAAGGGGCGGTTTCCTTCAGCGGTTGCGGCTATCGGCGGCGTTCTCACCTGATTCCCTAACGTCATCGGACACCAGCTATAAAGACAGCGACCCGTCGCCTTCGGCCTCACTTGGCAGCGGCGACGATAAATGGCGAGCACCAACTTACTCTGCTCTTCGTGTTGCTGCAGATTGCCTTCCACCGTCTGAAAATAGTGCTCTCAACCAGTTGACTGCACGAGTGTGACAAGCGTTGGCTTGCCCTTACCGGCTAAAAGGGGCGGTTTCCTACAGCGGTTGCGGCTATCGGCGGCGTTCTCACCTGATTCCCTAACGTCATCGGACACCAGCTATAAAGACAGCGACCCATCGCCTTCGGCTTCACTTGGCAGCGGCGACGATAAACGGCGAGCACCAACTTACTCTGTTCTGCGTATTGCTGCAGATTGCCTTTCACCGTCTGAACTTGGTGCTCTCAACCAGTTGACTGCACGAGCGTGGCAAGCGTTGGCTTGCCCTTACCGGCTAAAAGGGGCGGTTTCCTTCAGCGGTTGCGGCTATCGGCGGCGTTCTCACCTGATTCCTAACGTCATCGGACACCAGCTATAAAGACAGCGACCCATCGCCTTCGGCCTCAATGGGCAGCGGAGCCGATAAACGGCGACCACCAATTTACTCTACTCTGCGTGTTGCTGCAGATGGCCTTACACCGTCTGAACTTAGTGCTCTCAAGCAGTTGACTGCACGAGCCTGGCAAGCGTTGGCTTGCCCTTACCGGCTGAAAGAGGCGGTTTCCTTCAGCGGTTGCGGCTATCGGCGGCGTTCTCACCTGATTCCTAACGTCATCGGACACCAGCTATAAAGACAGCGACCCATCGCCTTCGGCCTCAATGGGCAGCGGCGACGATAAACGGCGAGCACCAACTTACTCTGCTCTGCGTGTTGCTGCAGATTGCCTTCCACCGTCTGAAATTAGTGCTCTCAACCAGTTGACTGCACGAGTGTGGCAAGCGTTGGCTTGCCCTTGCCGGCTAAAAGGGGCGGTTTCCTTCAGCGGTTGCGGCTATCAGCGGCGTTCTCACCTGATTCCTGACGTCATCGAAGACCAGCTATAAAGACAGCGACCCATCGCCTTCGGCTTCACTTGGCAGCGGCGACGATAAACGGCGAGCACCAACTTACTCTGTTCTGCGTATTGCTGCAGATTGCCTTTCACCGTCTGAACTTGGTGCTCTCAACCAGTTAACTGCACGAGCGTGGCAAGCGTTGGCTTGCCCTTACCGGCTAAAAGGGGCGGTTTCCTTCAGCGGTTGCGGCTATCGGCGGCGTTCTCACCTGATTCCTGACTTCATCGGACACCAGCTATAAAGACAGCGACCCATCGCCTTCGGCCTCACTTGGCAGCGGCGACGATAAACGGCGAGCACCACTTTACTCTGTTCTGCGTATTGCCGCAGATTTCCTTCCACCGTCTGAACTTAGTGCTCTCAACCAGTTGGCTGCAAGAGCCTGGCAGCCTTTACCGGCTAATAAGTGGCGGTATTCTTCAGTGGTTGCGGATATCGGCGGCGTTCTCACCTGATTCCTCACGTCATCGGACACCAGCTATAAAGACAGCGACCCATCGCCTTCGGCCTCACTTGGCAGCGGCGACGATAAACGGCGAGCACCAACTTACTCTGTTCTGCGTATTGCTGCAGATTGCCTTTCACCGTCTGAACTTGGTGCTCTCAACCAGTTGACTGCAAGAGCCTGGCAGCCTTTACCGGCTAATAAATTCTTCAGTGGTTGCGGATATCAGCGGCGTTCTCACCTGATTCCTCTCGTCATCGGACACCAGCTATAAAGACAGCGACCCATCGCCTTCGGCCTCACTTGGCAGCGGCGCCGATAAACGGCGACCACCAATTTACTCTGCTCTGCGTGTTGCTGCAGATGGCCTTACACCGTCTGAACTTAGTGCTCTCAACCAGTTGACTGCACGAGCCTGGCAAGCGTTGGCTTGCCCTTACCGGCTAAAAGGGGCGGTTTCCTTCAGCGGTTGCGGCTATCGGCGGCGTTCTCACTTGATTCCTAACGTCATCGGACACCAGCTATAAAGACAGCGACCCATCGCCTTCGGCCTCACTTGGCAGCGGCGACGATAAACGGCGAGCACTAACTTACTCTGCTCTGCGTGTTGCTGCAGATTGCCTTTCACCGTCTGAACTTGGTGCTCTCAACCAGTTGACTGCACGAGTGTGACAAGCGTTTGCTTGCCCTTACCGGCTAAAAGGGGCGGTTTCCTTCAGCGGTTGCGGCTATCGGCGGCGTTCTCACCTGATTCCTAACGTCATTGGACACCAGCTATAAAGACAGCGACCCATCGCCTTCGGCCTCACTTGGCAGCGGCGACGATAAACGGCGAGCACCAACTTACTCTGCTCTGCGTGTTGCTGCAGATTGCCTTCCACCGTCTGAAATTAGTGCTCTCAACCAGTTGACTGCACGAGTGTGGCAAGCGTTGGCTTGCCCTTGCCGGCTAAAAGGGGCGGTTTCCTTCAGCGGTTGCGGCTATCAGCGGCGTTCTCACCTGATTCCTGACGTTATCGAAGACCAGCTATAAAGACAGCGACCCATCGCCTTCGGCTTCACTTGACAGCGGCGACGATAAACGGCGAGCACCAACTTACTCTGTTCTGCGTATTGCTCCAGATTGCCTTTCACCGTCTGAACTTGGTGCTCTCAACCAGTTGACTGCACGAGCGTGGCAAGCGTTGGCTTGCCCTTACCGGCTAAAAGGGGCGGTTTCCTTCAGTGGTTGCAACTATCGGCGGCGTTCTCACCTGATTCCTGACGTCATCGGACACCAGTAATAAAGACAGCGACCCATCGCCTTCGGCCTCACTTCTCAGCGGCGACGATAAACGGCGAGCACCAACTTACTCAGTTCTGCGTTTTGCTGCAGATTTCCTTCCACCGTCTGAACTTAGTGCTCTAAACCAGTTGACTATACGAGTGTGCCAAGATTTGGCTTGCCCTTACCGGCTAAAAGGTGCGGTTTCCTTCAGCTTTTGCGGATATCGGCGGCGTTCTCACCTGATTCATGACGTCATCGGACACCGGCTATAAAGACAGCAACCCATCGCCTTCGGCCTCACGTGGCAGCGGCGCCGATAAGCGGCGAGCACCAACTTACTCTGCTCTGCGTGTTGCTGCAGATTGCCTTCCACCGTCTGAACATAGTGCTCTCAACCAGTTGACTGCACGAGCCTGGCAAGCGTTTGCTTGCCCTTACGGGCTAAAAAGCGCGGTTTCCTTCAGCGGTTGCGGCTATCGGCGGCGTTCTCACCTGATTCCTGACTTCATCGGACACCAGCTATAAAGACAGCAACCCATCGCCTTCGGCCTCACTTCGCAGCGGCGACGATAAACGGCGAGCACCACTTTACTCTGTTCTGCGTATTGCTGCAGATTTCCTTCCACCGTCGGAACTTAGTGCTCTCAACCAGTTGGCTGCAAGAGCCTGGCAGCCTTTACCGGCTAATAAGTGGCGGTATTCTTCAGTGGTTGCGGATATCGGCGGCGTTCTCACCTGATTCCTCACGTCATCGGACACCAGCTATAAAGACAGCGACCCATCGCCTTCGGCCTCACTTGGCAGCGGCGCCGATGAACGGCGAGCACCAACTTACTCTACTCTGCGTGTTGCTGCAGATTGCCTTTCACCGTCTGAATTTAGTGCTCTCATCCAGTTGACTGCACGAGCGTGGCAAGCGTTGGCTTGCCCTTACCGGCTAAAAGGGGCGGTTTTCTTCAGCGGTTTCGGCTATCGGCGGCGTTCTCACCTGATTGCTGACGTCATCGGACACCAGCTATAAAGATAGCGACCCATCGCCTTCGGCCTCACTTGGCAGCGGCGACGATAAACGGCGAGCACCACCGTACTCTGTTCTGTGTTTTGCTGCAGATTGCCTTCCACCGTCTGAACTTAGTGCTCTCATCCAGTTGACTGCACGAGCGTGGCAAGCGTTGGCTTGCCCTTACCAGCTAAAAGGGGCGATTTCCTTCAGCGGTTGCGGCTATCGGCGGCGTTCTCACCTGATTCCCTAACGTCATCGGACACCAGCTATAAAGACAGCGACCCATCGCCTTCGGCCTCACTTGGCAGCGGCGACGATAAACGGCGAGCACCAACTTACTCTGTTCTGCGTATTGCTGCAGATTGCCTTTCACCGTCTGAAATTAGTGCTCTCAACCAGTTGACTGCACGAGCCTGGCAAGCGTTGGCTTGCCCTTGCCGGCTAAAAGGGGCGGTTTCCTTCAGCGGTTGCGGCTATCAGCGGCGTTCTCACATGATTCCTGACGTCATCGAAGACCAGCTATAAAGACAGCGACCCATCGCCTTCGGCTTCACTTGGCAGCGGCGGCGATAAACGGCGAGCACCAACTTACTCTGTTCTGCGTATTGCTGCAGATTGCCTTTCACCGTCTGAACTTGCTGCTCTCAACCAGTTGACTGCAAGAGCCTGGGAGCTTTTACCGGCTAAAAAGGGGCGGTATTCTTCAGTGGTTGCGAATATTGGCGGCGTTCTCATCTGATTCCTCACGTCATAGGACACCAGCTATAAAGACAGCGACCCATCGCCTTCGGCCTCACTTGGCAGCGGAGCCGATAAACGGCGAGCACCAATTTACTCTGCTCTGCGTGTTGCTGCAGATGGCCTTACACCGTCTGAACTTAGTGCTCTCAACCAGTTGACTGCACGAGCCTGGCAAGCGCTGGCTTGCCCTTACCGGCTAAAAGGGGCGGTTTCCTTCAGCGGTTGCGGCTATCGGCGGCGTTCTCACCTGATTCCTAACGTCATCGGACATCAGCTATAAAGACAGCGACCCATCGCCTTCGGCCGCACTTGGCAGCGGCGACGATAAACGGCGAGGACCACTTTACTCTGTTCTGCGTATTGCTGCAGATTTCCTTCCACCGTCTGAACTTAGTGCTCTCAACCAGTTGGCTGCAAGAGCCTGGCAGCCTTTACCGGCTAATATGTGGCGGTATTCTTCAGTGGTTGCGGATATCGGCGGCGTTCTCACCTGATTCCTCACGTCATCGAACACCAGCTATAAAGACAGCGACCCATCGCCTTCGGCCTCACTTGGCAGCGGCGCCGATAAACGGCGAGCACCAACTTACTCTGTTCTGCGTATTGCTGCAGATTGCCTTTCACCGTCTGAACTTGGTGCTCTCAACCAGTTGACTGCACGAGTGTGACAAGCCTTGGCTTGCCCTTACCGGCTAAAAGGGGCGGTTTCCTTCAGCGGTTGCGGCTATCGGCGGCGTTCTCACCTGATTCCTAACGTCATCGGACACCAGCTATAAAGACAGCGACCCATCGCCTTCGGCCTCACTTGGCAGCGGCGACGATAAACGGCGAGCACCAACTTACTCTGTTCTGCGTATTGCTGCAGATTGCCTTTCACCGTCTGAACTTGGTGCTCTCAACCAGTTGACTGCACGAGTGTGGCAAGCGTTGGCTTGCCCTTGCCGGCTAAAAGGGGCGGTTTCCTTCAGCGGTTGCGGCTATCAGCGGCGTTCTCACCTGATTCCTGACGTCATCGAAGACCAGCTATAAAGACAGCGACCCATCGCCTTCGGCTTCACTTGGCAGCGGCGACGATAAACGGCGAGCACCAACTTACTCTGTTCTGCGTATTGCTGCAGATTGCCTTTCACCGTCTGAACTTGGTGCTCTCAACCAGTTGACTGCACGAGCGTGGCACGCGTTGGCTTGCCCTTACCGGCTAAAAGGGGCGGTTTCCTTCAGCGGTTGCAACTATCGGCGGCGTTCTCACCTGATTCCTGACGTCATCGGACACCAGTAATAAAGACAGCGACCCATCGCCTTCGGCCTCACTTGGCAGCGGCTACGATAAACGGCGAGCACCAACTTACTCAGTTCTGCGTTTTGCTGCAGATTTCCTTCCACCGTCTGAACTTAGTGCTCTCAACCAGTTGACTCCACGAGCCTGGCAAGCGTTGGCTTGCCCTTACCGGCTAAAAAGCGCGGTTTGCTTCAGCGGTTGCGGCTATCGGCGGCGTTCTCACCTGATTCCTGACTTCATCGGACACCAGCTATAAAGACAGCGACCCATCGCCTTCGGCCTCACTTGGCAGCGGTGACGATAAACGGCGAGCACCACTTTACTCTGTTCTGCGTATTGCTGCAGATTTCCTTCCACCGTCTGAACTTAGTGCTCTCAACCAGTTGGCTGCAAGAGCCTGGCAGCCTTTACCGGCTAATAAGTGGCGGTATCCTTCAGTGGTTGCGTATATCGGCGGCGTTCTCACCTGATTCCTCACGTCATCGGACACCAGCTATAAAGACAGCGACCCATCGCCTTCGGCCTCACTTGGCAGCGGCGCCGATAAACGGCGAGCACCACCTTACTCTGTTCTGTGTTTTGTTGCAGATTGCCTTCCACCGTCTGAACTTAGTGCTCTCATCCAGTTGACTGCACGAGCGTGGCTAGCGTTGGCTTGCCCTTACCAGCTAAAAGGGGCGGTTTCCTTCAGCGGTTGCGGCTATCGGCGGCGTTCTCACCTGATTCCCTAACGTCATCGGACACCAGCTATAAAGACAGCGACCCGTCGCCTTCGGCCTCACTTGGCAGCGGCGACAATAAACGGCGAGCACCAACTTACTCTGCTCTTCGTGTTGCTGCAGATTGCCTTCCACCGTCTGAAATTAGTGCTCTCAACCAGTTGACTGCACGAGTGTGACAAGCGTTGGCTTGCCCTTACCGGCTAAAAGGGGCGGTTTCCTTCAGCGGTTGCGGCTATCGGCGGCGTTCTCACCTGATTCCCTAACGTCATCGGACACCAGCTATAAAGACAGCGACCCATCGCCTTCGGCTTCGCTTGGCAGCGGCGACGATAAACGGCGAGCACCAACTTACTCTGTTCTGCGTATTGCTGCAGATTGCCTTTCACCGTCTGAACTTGGTGCTCTCAACCAGTTGACTGCACGAGCGTGGCAAGCGTTGGCTTGCCCTTACCGGCTAAAAGGGGCGGTTTCCTTCAGCGGTTGCGGCTATCGGCTGCGTTCTCACCTGATTCCTAACGTCATCGGACACCAGCTATAAAAACAGCGACCCATCGCCTTCGGCCTCAATGGGCAGCGGAGCCGATAAACGGCGACCACCAATTTACTCTGCTCTGCGTGTTGCTGCAGATGGCCTTACACCGTCTGAACTTAGTGCTCTCAACCAGTTGACTGCACGAGCCTGGCAAGCGTTGGCTTGCCCTTACCGGCTAAAAGGGGCGGTTTCCTTCAGCGGTTGCGGCTATCGGCGGCGTTCTCACCTGATTCCTAACGTCATCGGACACCAGCTATAAAGACAGCGACCCATCGCCTTCGGCCTCAATGGGCAGCGGCGACGATAAACGGCGAGCACCAACTTACTCTGCTCTGCGTGTTGCTGCAGATTGCCTTCCACCGTCTGAAATTAGTGCTCTCAACCAGTTGACTGCACGAGTGTGGCAAGATTTGGCTTGCCCTTACCGGCTAAAAGGTGCGGTTTCCTTCAGCGGTTGCGGATATCGGCGGCGTTCTCACCTCATTCATGAAGTCATCGGACACCAGCTATAAAGACAGCGACCCATCGCCTTCGGCCTCACTTGGCAGCGGTGACGATAAACGGCGAGCACCACTTTACTCTGTTCTGCGTATTGCTGCAGATTTCCTTCCACCGTCTGAACTTAGTGCTCTCAACCAGTTGACTGCAAGAGCCTGGGAACTTTTACCGGCTAAAAAGGGGCGGTATTCTTCAGTGGTTGCGGATATCTGCAGCGTTCTCACCTGATTCCTCACGTCATCGGACACCAGCTATAAAGACAGCGACCCATCGCCTTCGGCCTCAATTGGCAGCGGCGCCGATAAACGGCGAGCACCAACTTGCTCTACTCTGCGTGTTGCTGCAGATTGCCTTTCACCATCTGAATTTAGTGCTCTCATCCAGTTGACTGCACGAGCGTGGCAAGCGTTGGCTTGCCCTTACCGGCTAAAAGGGGCGGTTTTCTTCAGCGGTTTCGGCTATCGGCGGCGTTCTCACCTGATTGCTGACGTCATCGAAGACCAGCTATAAAAACAGCGACCCATCGCCTTCGGCTTCGCTTGGCAGCGGCGACGATAAACGGCGAGCACCAACTTACTCTGTTCTGCGTATTGCTGCAGATTGCCTTTCACCGTCTGAACTTGGTGCTCTCAAACAGTTGACTGCACGAGCTTGGCAAGCGTTGGCTTGCCCTTACCGGCTAAAAGGGGCGGTTTCATTCAGCGGTTGCAGCTATCGGCGGCGTTCTCACCTGATTCCTGACGTCATCGGACACCAGCTATAAAGACAGCGACCCATCGCCTTCGGCCTCACTTGGCAGCGGCGCCGATAAACGGCGAGCACCACCTTACTCTGTTCTGTGTTTTGTTGCAGATTGCCTTCCACCGTCTGAACTTAGTGCTCTCATCCAGTTGACTGCACGAGCGTGGCTAGCGTTGGCTTGCCCTTACCAGCTAAAAGGGGCGGTTTCCTTCAGCGGTTGCGGCTATCGGCGGCGTTCTCACCTGATTCCCTAACGTCATTGGACACCAGCTATAAAGACAGCGTCCCGTCGCCTTCGGCCTCACTTGGCAGCGGCGACGATAAACGGCGAGCACCAACTTACTCTGCTCTTCGTGTTGCTGCAGATTGCCTTCCACCGTCTGAAATTAGTGCTCTCAACCAGTTGACTGCACGAGTGTG
Source organism: Amblyomma americanum (assembly GCF_052857255.1). NCBI lineage: Eukaryota > Metazoa > Arthropoda > Arachnida > Ixodida > Ixodidae > Amblyomma > Amblyomma americanum. Next base: position 152,947,962 of record NC_135504.1, read on the forward strand.
ACAAGCGTTGGCTTGCCCTTACCGGCTAAAAGGGGCGGTTTCCTTCAGCGGTTGCGGCTATCGGCGGCGTTCTCACCTGATTCCCTAACGTCATCGGACACCAGCTATAAAGACAGCGACCCATCGCCTTCGGCTTCGCTTGGCAGCGGCGACGATAAACGGCGAGCACCAACTTACTCTGTTCTGCGTATTGCTGCAGATTGCCTTTCACCGTCTGAACTTGGTGCTCTCAACCAGTTGACTGCACGAGCGTGGCAAGCGTTGGCTTGCCCTTACCGGCTAAAAGGGGCGGTTTCCTTCAGCGGTTGCGGCTATCGGCTGCGTTCTCACCTGATTCCTAACGTCATCGGACACCAGCTATAAAAACAGCGACCCATCGCCTTCGGCCTCAATGGGCAGCGGAGCCGATAAACGGCGACCACCAATTTACTCTGCTCTGCGTGTTGCTGCAGATGGCCTTACACCGTCTGAACTTAGTGCTCTCAACCAGTTGACTGCACGAGCCTGGCAAGCGTTGGCTTGCCCTTACCGGCTAAAAGGGGCGGTTTCCTTCAGCGGTTGCGGCTATCGGCGGCGTTCTCACCTGATTCCTAACGTCATCGGACACCAGCTATAAAGACAGCGACCCATCGCCTTCGGCCTCAATGGGCAGCGGCGACGATAAACGGCGAGCACCAACTTAATCTGCTCTGCGTGTTGCTGCAGATTGCCTTTCACCGTCTGAAATTAGTGCTCTCAACCAGTTGACTGCACGAGTGTGGCAAGCGTTGGCTTGCCCTTGCCGGCTAAAAGGGGCGGTTTCCTTCAGCGGTTGCGGCTATCAGCGGCGTTCTCACCTGATTCCTCACGTCATCGAAGACCAGCTATAAAGACAGCGACCTATCGCCTTCGGCTTCACTTGGCAGCGGCGACGATAAACGGCGAGCACCAACTTACTCTGTTCTGCGTATTGCTGCAGATTGCCTTTCACCGTCTGAAATTAGTGCTCTCAACCAGTTGACTGCACGAGTGTGACAAGCGTTGGCTTGCCCTTACCGGCTAAAAGGGGCGGTTTCCTTCAGCGGTTGCGGCTATCGGCGGCGTTCTCACCTGATTCCTAACGTCATCGGACACCAGCTATAAAGACAGCGACCCATCGCCTTCGGCCTCACTTGGCAGCGGCGACGATAAACAGCGAGCACCACTTTACTCTGTTCTGCGTATTGCCGCAGATTTCCTTCCACCGTCTGAACTTAGTGCTCTCAACCAGTTGGCTGCAAGAGCCTGGCAGCCTTTACCGGCTAATAAGTGGCGGTATTCTTCAGTGGTTGCGGATATCGGCGGCGTTCTCACCTGATTCCTCACGTCATCGGACACCAGCTATAAAGACAGCGACCCATCGCCTTCGGCCTCACTTGGCAGCGGCGACGATAAACGGCGAGCACCAACTTACTCTGTTCTGCGTATTGCTGCAGATTGCCTTTCACCGTCTGAACTTGGTGCTCTCAACCAGTTGACTGCAAGAGCCTGGCAGCCTTTACCGGCTAATAAGTGGCGGTATTCTTCAGTGGTTGCGGATATCGGCGGCGTTCTCACCTGATTCCTCACGTCATCGGACACCAGCTATAAAGACAGCGACCCATCGCCTTCGGCCTCACTTGGCAGCAGCGCCGATGAACGGCGAGCACCAACTTACTCTACTCTGCGTGTTGCTGCAGATTGCCTTTCACCGTCTGAATTTAGTGCTCTCATCCAGTTGACTGCACGAGCGTGGCAAGCGTTGGCTTGCCCTTACCGGCTAAAAGGGGCGGTTTTCTTCAGCGGTTTCGGCTATCGGCGGCGTTCTCACCTGATTGCTGACGTCATCGGACACCAGCTATAAAGATAGCGACCCATCGCCTTCGGCCTCACTTGGCAGCGGCGACGATAAACGGCGAGCACCACCTTACTCTGTTCTGTGTTTTGTTGCAGATTGCCTTCCACCGTCTGAACTTAGTGCTCTCATCCAGTTGACTGCACGAGCGTGGCAAGCGTTGGCTTGCCCTTACCAGCTAAAAGGGGCGATTTCCTTCAGCGGTTGCGGCTATCGGCGGCGTTCTCACCTGATTCCCTAACGTCATTGGACACCAGCTATAAAGACAGCGTCCCGTCGCCTTCGGCCTCACTTGGCAGCGGCGACGATAAACGGCGAGCACCAACTTACTCTGCTCTTCGTGTTGCTGCAGATTGCCTTCCACCGTCTGAAATTAGTGCTCTCAACCAGTTGACTGCACGAGTGTGACAAGCGTTGGCTTGCCCTTACCGGCTAAAAGGGGCGGTTTCCTTCAGCGGTTGCGGCTATCGGCGGCGTTCTCACCTGATTCCCTAACGTCATCGGACACCAGCTATAAAGACAGCGACCCGTCGCCTTCGGCCTCACTTGGCAGCGGCGACGATAAACGGCGAGCACCAACTTACTCTGTTCTGCGTATTGCTGCAGATTGCCTTTCACCGTCTGAACTTGGTGCTCTCAACCAGTTGACTGCACGAGCGTGGCAAGCGTTGGCTTGCCCTTACCGGCTAAAAGGGGCGGTTTCCTTCAGCGGTTGCGGCTATCGGCGGCGTTCTCACCTGATTCCTAACGTCATCGGACACCAGCTATAAAAACAGCGACCCATCGCCTTCGGCCTCAATGGGCAGCGGAGCCGATAAACGGCGACCACCAATTTACTCTGCTCTGCGTGTTGCTGCAGATGGCCTTACACCGTCTGAACTTAGTGCTCTCAACCAGTTGACTATACGAGTGTGACAAGATTTGGCTTGCCCTTACCGGCTAAAAGGTGCGGTTTCCTTCAGCTTTTGCGGATATCGGCGGCGTTCTCACCTGATTCATGACGTCATCGGACACCGGCTATAAAGACAACGACCCATCGCCTTCGGCCTCACGTGGCAGCGGCGCCGATAAGCGGCGAGCACCAACTTACTCTTCTCTGCGTGTTGCTGCAGATTGCCTTCCACCGTCTGAACATAGTGCTCTCAACCAGTTGACTGCACGAGCCTGGCAAGCGTTTGCTTGCCCTTACCGGCTAAAAAGCGCGGCTTCCTTCAGCGGTTGCGGCTATCGGCGGCGTTCTCACCTGATTCCTGACTTCATCGGACTCCAGCTATAAAGAGAGCGACCCATCGCCTTCGGCCTCACTTGGCAGCGGCGACGATAAACGGCGAGCACCACTTTACTCTGTTCTGCGTATTGCCGCAGATTTCCTTCCACCGTCTGAACTTAGTGCTCTCAACCAGTTGGCTGCAAGAGCCTGGCAGCCTTTACCGGCTAATAAGTGGCGGTATTCTTCAGTGGTTGCGGATATCGGCGGCGTTCTCACCTGATTCCTCACGTCATCGGACACCAGCTATAAAGACAGTGACCCATCGCCTTCGGCCTCACTTGGCAGCGGCGACGATAAACGGCGAGCACCAACTTACTCTGTTCTGCGTATTGCTGCAGATTGCCTTTCACCGTCTGAACTTGGTGCTCTCAACCAGTTGACTGCAAGAGCCTGGCAGCCTTTACCGGCTAATAAGTGGCGGTATTCTTCAGTGGTTGCGGATATCGGCGGCGTTCTCACCTGATTCCTCACGTCATCGGACACCAGCTATAAAGACAGCGAACCATCGCCTTCGGCCTCACTTGGCAGCGGCGCCTATAAACGGCGACCACCAATTTACTCTGCTCTGCGTGTTGCTGCAGATGGCCTTACACCGTCTGAACTTAGTGCTCTCAACCAGTTGACTGCACGAGCCTGGCAAGCGTTGGCTTGCCCTTACCGGCTAAAAGGGGCGGTTTCCTTCAGCGGTTGCGGCTATCGGCGGCGTTCTCACCTGATTCCTAACGTCATCGGACACCAGCTATAAAGACAGCGACCCATCGCCTTCGGCCTCACTTGGCAGCGGCGACGATAAACGGCGAGCACCAACTTACTCTGCTCTGCGTGTTGCTGCAGATTGCCTTTCACCGTCTGAACTTTGTGCTCTCAACCAGTTGACTGCACGAGTGTGACAAGCGTTGGCTTGCCCTTACCGGCTAAAAGGGGCGGTTTCCTTCAGCGGTTGCGGCTATCGGCGGCGTTCTCACCTGTTTCCTAACGTCATTGGACACCAGCTATAAAGACAGCGACCCATCGCCTTCGGCCTCACTTGGCAGCGGCGACGATAAACGGCGAGCACCAACTTACTCTGCTCTGCGTGTTGCTGCAGATTGCCTTCCACCGTCTGAAATTAGTGCTCTCAACCAGTTGACTGCACGAGTGTGGCAAGCGTTGGCTTGCCCTTACCGGCTAAAAGGGGCGGTTTCCTTCAGCGGTTGCAACTATCGGCGGCGTTCTCACCTGATTCCTGACGTCATCGGACACCAGTAATAAAGACAGCGACCCATCGCCTTCGGCCTCCCTTCTCAGCGGCGACGATAAACGGCGAGCACCAACTTACTCAGTTCTGCGTTTTGCTGCAGATTTCCTTCCACCGTCTGAACTTAGTGCTCTAAACCAGTTGACTATACGAGTGTGACAAGATTTGGCTTGCCCTTACCGGCTAAAAGGTGCGGTTTCCTTCAGCTTTTGCGGATATCGGCGGCGTTCTCACCTGATTCATGACGTCATCGGACACCGGCTATAAAGACAGCAACCCATCGCCTTCGGCCTCACGTGGCAGCGGCGCCGATAAGCGGCGAGCACCAACTTACTCTGCTCTGCGTGTTGCTGCAGATTGCCTTCCACCGTCTGAACATAGTGCTCTCAACCAGTTGACTGCACGAGCCTGGCAAGCGTTTGCTTGCCCTTACCGGCTAAAAAGCGCGGTTTCCTTCAGCGGTTGCGGCTATCGGCGGCGTTCTCACCTGATTCCTGACTTCATCGGACACCAGCTATAAAGACAGCGACCCATCGCCTTCGGCCTCACTTGGCAGCGGCGACGATAAACGGCGAGCACCACTTTACTCTGTTCTGCGTATTGCTGCAGATTTCCTTCCACCGTCTGAACTTAGTGCTCTCAACCAGTTGGCTGCAAGAGCCTGGCAGCCTTTAGCGGCTAATAAGTGGCGGTATTCTTCAGTGGTTGCGGATATCGGCGGCGTTCTCACCTGATTCCTCACGTCATCGGACACCAGCTATAAAGACAGCGACCCATCGCCTTCGGCCTCACTTGGCAGCGGCGCCGATAAACGGCGAGCACCAACTTACTCTACTCTGCGTGTTGCTGCAGATTGCCTTTCACCGTCTGAATTTAGTGCTCTCATCCAGTTGACTGCACGAGCGTGGCAAGCGTTGGCTTGCCCTTACCGGCTAAAAGGGGCGGTTTTCTTCAGCGGCTTCGGCTATCGGCGGCGTTCTCACCTGATTGCTGACGTCATCGGACACCAGCTATAAAGATAGCGACCCATCGCCTTCGGCCTCACTTGGCAGCGGCGACGATAAACGGCGAGCACCACCTTACTCTGTTCTGTGTTTTGCTGCAGATTGCCTTCCACCGTCTGAACTTAGTGCTCTCATCCAGTTGACTGCACGAGCGTGGCAAGCGTTGGCTTGCCCTTACCAACTAAAAAGGGGCGATTTCCTTCAGCAGTTGCGGCTATCGGCGGCGTTCTCACCTGATTCCCTAACGTCATCGGACACCAGCTATAAAGACAGCGACCCATCGCCTTCGGCCTCACTTGGCAGCGGCGACGATAAACGGCGAGCACCAACTTACTCTGTTCTGCGTATTGCTGCAGATTGCCTTTCACCGTCTGAAATTAGTGCTCTCAACCAGTTGACTGCACGAGCCTGGCAAGCGTTGGCTTGCCCTTGCCGGCTAAAAGGGGCGGTTTCCTTCAGCGGTTGCGGCTATCAGCGGCGTTCTCACATGATTCCTGACGTCATCGAAGACCAGCTATAAAGACAGCGACCCATCGCCTTCGGCTTCACTTGGCAGCGGCGGCGATAAACGGCGAGCACCAACTTACTCTGTTCTGCGTATTGCTGCAGATTGCCTTTCACCGTCTGAACTTGGTGCTCTCAACCAGTTGACTGCAAGAGCCTGGGAGCTTTTACCGGCTAAAAAGGGGCGGTATTCTTCAGTGGTTGCGAATATTGGTGGCGTTCTCATCTGATTCCTCACGTCATCGGACACCAGCTATAAAGACAGCGACCCATCGCCTTCGGCCTCACTTGGCAGCGGAGCCGATAAAGGGCGAGCACCAATTTACTCTGCTCTGCGTGTTGCTGCAGATGGCCTTACACCGTCTGAACTTAGTGCTCTCAACCAGTTGACTGCACGAGCCTGGCAAGCGCTGGCTTGCCCTTACCGGCTAAAAGGGGCGGTTTCCTTCAGCGGTTGCGGCTATCGGCGGCGTTCTCACCTGATTCCTAACGTCATCGGACATCAGCTATAAAGACAGCGACCCATCGCCTTCGGCCTCACTTGGCAGCGGCGACGATAAACGGCGAGCACCAACTTACTCTGTTCTGCGTATTGCTGCAGATTGCCTTTCACCGTCTGAACTTGGTGCTCTCAACCAGTTGACTGCACGAGTGTGGCAAGCGTTGGCTTGCCCTTGCCGGCTAAAAGGGGCGGTTTCCTTCAGCGGTTGCGGCTATCAGCGGCGTTCTCACCTGATTCCTGACGCCATCGAAGACCAGCTATAAAGACAGCGACCCATCGCCTTCGGCTTCACTTGGCAGCGGCGACGATAAACGGCGAGCACCAACTTACTCAGTTCTGCGTTTTGCTGCAGATTTCCTTCCACCGTCTGAACTTAGTGCTCTCAACCAGTTGACTCCACGAGTGTGACAAGCGTTGGCTTGCCCTTATCGGATAAAAGGGGCGGTTTCCTTCAGCGGTTGCGGATATCGGCGGCGTTCTCGCCTGATTCCTGACGTCATTGGACACCAGCTATAAAGACAGCGACCCATCACCTTCGGCCTCACTTGGCAGCGGCGCCGATAAGCGGCGAGCACCAACTTACTCTGGTCTGCGTATTGCAGCAGATTGCCTTCCACCGTCTGAACGTAGTGCTCTCAACCAGTTGACTGCAAGAGCCTGGCAGCTTTTACCGGCTAAAAAGGGGCGGTATTCTTCAGCGGTTGCGGCTAACGGCGGCGTTCTCACCTGACTCCTGACATCATCGGACACCAGCTATAAAGACAGCGACCCATCGCCTTCGGCTTCACTTGGCAGCGGCGACGATAAACGGCGAGCACCAACTTACTCTGTTCTGCGTATTGCTGCAGATTGCCTTTCACAGTCTGAACTTAGTGCTCTCAACCAGTTGACTGCACGAGTGTGACAAGCGTTGGCTTGCCCTTACCGGCTAAAAAAGGTGGTTTCCTTCAGCGGTTGCGGCTATCGGCGGCGTTCTCACCTGATTCCTGACGTCATCGGACACCAGCTATAAAGACAGCGACCCATCGCCTTCGGCCTCACTTGGCAGCGGCGACGATAAACGGCGAGCACCACCTTACTCTGTTCTGCGTATTGCAGCAGATTGCCTTCCACCGTCTGAACTTAGTGCTCTCAACCAGTTGACTGCAAGAGCCTGGCAGCTTTTACCGGCTAAAAAGGGGCGGTATTCTTCAGCGGTTGCGGCTAACGGCGGCGTTCTCACCTGACTCCTGACGTCATCGGACACCAGCTATAAAGACAGCGACCCATCGCCTTCGGCTTCACTTGGCAGCGGCGACGATAAACGGCGAGCACCAACTTACTCTGTTCTGCGTATTGCTGCAGATTGCCTTCCACCGTCTGAACTTAGTGCTCTCAACCAGTTGACTGCAAGAGCCTGGCAGCTTTTACTGGCTAAAAAGGGGCGGTATTCTTCAGCGGTTGCGGCTAACGGCGGCGTTCTCACCTGACTCCTGACGTCATCGGACACCAGCTATAAAGACAGCGACCCATCGCCTTCGGCTTCACTTGGCAGCGGCGACGATAAACGGCGAGCACCGACTTACTCTGTTCTGCGTATTGCTGCAGATGGCCTTACACCGTCTGAACTTAGTGCTCTGAACCAGTTGACTGCACGAGCCTGGCAAGCGTTGGCTTGCCCTTACCGGCTAAAAGGGGCGGTTTCCTTCAGCGGTTGCGGCTATCGGCGGCGTTCTCACCTGATTCCTAACGTCATCGGACACCAGCTATAAAGACAGCGACCCATCGCCTTCGGCCTCACTTGGCAGCGGCGACGATAAACGGCGAGCACCAACTTACTCTGTTCTGCGTATTGCTGCAGATTGCCTTTCACCGTCTGAACTTGGTGCTCTCAACCAGTTGACTGCACGAGTGTGGCAAGCGTTGGCTTGCCCTTGCCGGCTAAAAGGGGCGGTTTCCTTCAGCGGTTGCGGCTATCAGCGGCGTTCTCACCTGATTCCTGACGTCATCGAAGACCAGCTATAAAGACAGCGACCCATCGCCTTCGGCTTCACTTGGCAGCGGCGACGATAAACGGCGAGCACCAACTTACTCTGTTCTGCGTATTGCTGCAGATTGCCTTTCACCGTCTGAACTTGGTGCTCTCAACCAGTTGACTGCACGAGCGTGGCACGCGTTGGCTTGCCCTTACCGGCTAAAAGGGGCGGTTTCCTTCAGCGGTTGCAACTATCGGCGGCGTTCTCACCTGATTCCTGACGTCATCGGACACCAGTAATAAAGACAGCGACCCATCGCCTTCGGCCTCACTTGGCAGCGGCGACGATAAACGGCGAGCACCAACTTACTCAGTTCTGCGTTTTGCTGCAGATTTCCTTCCACCGTCTGAACTTAGTGCTCTCAACCAGTTGACTCCACGAGCCTGGCAAGCGTTGGCTTGCCCTTACCGGCTAAAAAGCGCGGTTTGCTTCAGCGGTTGCGGCTATCGGCGGCGTTCTCACCTGATTCCTGACTTCATCGGACACCAGCTATAAAGACAGCGACCCATCGCCTTCGGCCTCACTTGGCAGCGGTGACGATAAACGGCGAGCACCACTTTACTCTGTTCTGCGTATTGCTGCAGATTTCCTTCCACCGTCTGAACTTAGTGCTCTCAACCAGTTGGCTGCAAGAGCCTGGCAGCCTTTACCGGCTAATAAGTGGCGGTATCCTTCAGTGGTTGCGTATATCGGCGGCGTTCTCACCTGATTCCTCACGTCATCGGACACCAGCTATAAAGACAGCGACCCATCGCCTTCGGCCTCACTTGGCAGCGGCGCCGATAAACGGCGAGCACCACCTTACTCTGTTCTGTGTTTTGTTGCAGATTGCCTTCCACCGTCTGAACTTAGTGCTCTCATCCAGTTGACTGCACGAGCGTGGCTAGCGTTGGCTTGCCCTTACCAGCTAAAAGGGGCGGTTCCCTTCAGCGGTTGCGGCTATCGGCGGCGTTCTCACCTGATTCCCTAACGTCATCGGACACCAGCTATAAAGACAGCGACCCGTCGCCTTCGGCCTCACTTGGCAGCGGCGACAATAAACGGCGAGCACCAACTTACTCTGCTCTTCGTGTTGCTGCAGATTGCCTTCCACCGTCTGAAATTAGTGCTCTCAACCAGTTGACTGCACGAGTGTGACAAGCGTTGGCTTGCCCTTACCGGCTAAAAGGGGCGGTTTCCTTCAGCGGTTGCGGCTATCGGCGGCGTTCTCACCTGATTCCCTAACGTCATCGGACACCAGCTATAAAGACAGCGACCCATCGCCTTCGGCTTCGCTTGGCAGCGGCGACGATAAACGGCGACCACCAATTTACTCTGCTCTGCGTGTTGCTGCAGATGGCCTTACACCGTCTGAACTTAGTGCTCTCAACCAGTTGACTGCACGAGCCTGGCAAGCGTTGGCTTGCCCTTACCGGCTAAAAGGGGCGGTTTCCTTCAGCGGTTGCGGCTATCGGCGGCGTTCTCACCTGATTCCTAACGTCATCGGACACCAGCTATAAAGACAGCGACCCATCGCCTTCGGCCTCAAAGGGCAGCGGCGACGATAAACGGCGAGCACCAACTTACTCTGCTCTGCGTGTTGCTGCAGATTGCCTTCCACCGTCTGAAATTAGTGCTCTCAACCAGTTGACTGCACGAGTGTGGCAAGATTTGGCTTGCCCTTACCGGCTAAAAGGTGCGGTTTCCTTCAGCGGTTGCGGATATCGGCGGCGTTCTCACCTCATTCATGACGTCATCGGACACCAGCTATAAAGACAGCGACCCATCGCCTTCGGCCTCACTTGGCAGCGGTGACGATAAACGGCGAGCACCACTTTACTCTGTTCTGCGTATTGCTGCAGATTTCCTTCCACCGTCTGAACTTAGTGCTCTCAACCAGTTGACTGCAAGAGCCTGGGAACTTTTACCGGCTAAAAAGGGGCGGTATTCTTCAGTGGTTGCGGATATCGGCAGCGTTCTCACCTGATTCCTCACGTCATCGGACACCAGCTATAAAGACAGCGACCCATCGCCTTCGGCCTCAATTGGCAGCGGCGCCGATAAACGGCGAGCACCAACTTGCTCTACTCTGCGTGTTGCTGCAGATTGCCTTTCACCATCTGAATTTAGTGCTCTCATCCAGTTGACTGCACGAGCGTGGCAAGCGTTGGCTTGCCCTTACCGGCTAAAAGGGGCGGTTTTCTTCAGCGGTTTCGGCTATCGGCGGCGTTCTCACCTGATTGCTGACGTCATCGAAGACCAGCTATAAAAACAGCGACCCATCGCCTTCGGCTTCGCTTGGCAGCGGCGACGATAAACGGCGAGCACCAACTTACTCTGTTCTGCGTATTGCTGCAGATTGCCTTTCACCGTCTGAACTTGGTGCTCTCAAACAGTTGACTGCACGAGCTTGGCAAGCGTTGGCTTGCCCTTACCGGCTAAAAGGGGCGGTTTCATTCAGCGGTTGCAGCTATCGGCGGCGTTCTCACCTGATTCCTGACGTCATCGGACACCAGCTATAAAGACAGCGACCCATCGCCTTCGGCCTCACTTGGCAGCGGCGCCGATAAACGGCGAGCACCACCTTACTCTGTTCTGTGTTTTGTTGCAGATTGCCTTCCACCGTCTGAACTTAGTGCTCTCATCCAGTTGACTGCACGAGCGTGGCTAGCGTTGGCTTGCCCTTACCAGCTAAAAGGGGCGGTTTCCTTCAGCGGTTGCGGCTATCGGCGGCGTTCTCACCTGATTCCCTAACGTCATTGGACACCAGCTATAAAGACAGCGTCCCGTCGCCTTCGGCCTCACTTGGCAGCGGCGACGATAAACGGCGAGCACCAACTTACTCTGCTCTTCGTGTTGCTGCAGATTGCCTTCCACCGTCTGAAATTAGTGCTCTCAACCAGTTGACTGCACGAGTGTGACAAGCGTTGGCTTGCCCTTACCGGCTAAAAGGGGCGGTTTCCTTCAGCGGTTGCGGCTATCGGCGGCGTTCTCACCTGATTCCCTAACGTCATCGGACACCAGCTATAAAGACAGCGACCCATCGCCTTCGGCTTCGCTTGGCAGCGGCGACGATAAACGGCGAGCACCAACTTACTCTGTTCTGCGTATTGCTGCAGATTGCCTTTCACCGTCTGAACTTGGTGCTCTCAACCAGTTGACTGCACGAGCGTGGCAAGCGTTGGCTTGCCCTTACCGGCTAAAAGGGGCGGTTTCCTTCAGCGGTTGCGGCTATCGGCTGCGTTCTCACCTGATTCCTAACGTCATCGGACACCAGCTATAAAAACAGCGACCCATCGCCTTCGGCCTCAATGGGCAGCGGAGCCGATAAACGGCGACCACCAATTTACTCTGCTCTGCGTGTTGCTGCAGATGGCCTTACACCGTCTGAACTTAGTGCTCTCAACCAGTTGACTGCACGAGCCTGGCAAGCGTTGGCTTGCCCTTACCGGCTAAAAGGGGCGGTTTCCTTCAGCGGTTGCGGCTATCGGCGGCGTTCTCACCTGATTCCTAACGTCATCGGACACCAGCTATAAAGACAGCGACCCATCGCCTTCGGCCTCAATGGGCAGCGGCGACGATAAACGGCGAGCACCAACTTAATCTGCTCTGCGTGTTGCTGCAGATTGCCTTTCACCGTCTGAAATTAGTGCTCTCAACCAGTTGACTGCACGAGTGTGGCAAGCGTTGGCTTGCCCTTGCCGGCTAAAAGGGGCGGTTTCCTTCAGCGGTTGCGGCTATCAGCGGCGTTCTCACCTGATTCCTCACGTCATCGAAGACCAGCTATAAAGACAGCGACCTATCGCCTTCGGCTTCACTTGGCAGCGGCGACGATAAACGGCGAGCACCAACTTACTCTGTTCTGCGTATTGCTGCAGATTGCCTTTCACCGTCTGAAATTAGTGCTCTCAACCAGTTGACTGCACGAGTGTGACAAGCGTTGGCTTGCCCTTACCGGCTAAAAGGGGCGGTTTCCTTCAGCGGTTGCGGCTATCGGCGGCGTTCTCACCTGATTCCTAACGTCATCGGACACCAGCTATAAAGACAGCGACCCATCGCCTTCGGCCTCACTTGGCAGCGGCGACGATAAACAGCGAGCACCACTTTACTCTGTTCTGCGTATTGCCGCAGATTTCCTTCCACCGTCTGAACTTAGTGCTCTCAACCAGTTGGCTGCAAGAGCCTGGCAGCCTTTACCGGCTAATAAGTGGCGGTATTCTTCAGTGGTTGCGGATATCGGCGGCGTTCTCACCTGATTCCTCACGTCATCGGACACCAGCTATAAAGACAGCGACCCATCGCCTTCGGCCTCACTTGGCAGCGGCGACGATAAACGGCGAGCACCAACTTACTCTGTTCTGCGTATTGCTGCAGATTGCCTTTCACCGTCTGAACTTGGTGCTCTCAACCAGTTGACTGCAAGAGCCTGGCAGCCTTTACCGGCTAATAAGTGGCGGTATTCTTCAGTGGTTGCGGATATCGGCGGCGTTCTCACCTGATTCCTCACGTCATCGGACACCAGCTATAAAGACAGCGACCCATCGCCTTCGGCCTCACTTGGCAGCAGCGCCGATGAACGGCGAGCACCAACTTACTCTACTCTGCGTGTTGCTGCAGATTGCCTTTCACCGTCTGAATTTAGTGCTCTCATCCAGTTGACTGCACGAGCGTGGCAAGCGTTGGCTTGCCCTTACCGGCTAAAAGGGGCGGTTTTCTTCAGCGGTTTCGGCTATCGGCGGCGTTCTCACCTGATTGCTGACGTCATCGGACACCAGCTATAAAGATAGCGACCCATCGCCTTCGGCCTCACTTGGCAGCGGCGACGATAAACGGCGAGCACCACCTTACTCTGTTCTGTGTTTTGCTGCAGATTGCCTTCCACCGTCTGAACTTAGTGCTCTCATCCAGTTGACTGCACGAGCGTGGCAAGCGTTGGCTTGCCCTTACCAGCTAAAAGGGGCGATTTCCTTCAGCGGTTGCGGCTATCGGCGGCGTTCTCACCTGATTCCCTAACGTCATCGGACACCAGCTATAAAGACAGCGACCCATCGCCTTCGGCCTCACTTGGCAGCGGCGACGATAAACGGCGAGCACCAACTTACTCTGTTCTGCGTATTGCTGCAGATTGCCTTTCACCGTCTGAACTTGCTGCTCTCAACCAGTTGACTGCAAGAGCCTGGGAGCTTTTACCGGCTAAAAAGGGGCGGTATTCTTCAGTGGTTGCGAATATTGGCGGCGTTCTCATCTGATTCCTCACGTCATCGGACACCAGCTATAAAGACAGCGACCCATCGCCTTCGGCCTCACTTGGCAGCGGAGCCGATAAACGGCGAGCACCAATTTACTCTGCTCTGCGTGTTGCTGCAGATGGCCTTACACCGTCTGAACTTAGTGCTCTCAACCAGTTGACTGCACGAGCCTGGCAAGCGCTGGCTTGCCCTTACCGGCTAAAAGGGGCGGTTTCCTTCAGCGGTTGCGGCTATCGGCGGCGTTCTCACCTGATTCCTAACGTCATCGGACATCAGCTATAAAGACAGCGACCCATCGCCTTCGGCCGCACTTGGCAGCGGCGACGATATACGGCGAGGACCACTTTACTCTGTTCTGCGTATTGCTGCAGATTTCCTTCCACCGTCTGAACTTAGTGCTCTCACACAGTTGGCTGCAAGAGCCTGGCAGCCTTTACCGGCTAATAAGTGGCGGTATTCTTCAGCGCTGGCGGCTAACGGCGGCGTTCTCACCTGACTCCTGACGTCATCGGACACCAGCTATAAAGACAGCGACCCATCCATCGCTTTCGGCTTCACTTGGCAGCGGCGACGATAAACGGCGAGCACCAACCTACTCTGTTCTGCGTATTGCTGCAGATTGCCTTTCACCGTCTGAACTTGGTGCTCTCAACCAGTTGACTGCACGAGTGTGACAAGCCTTGGCTTGCCCTTACCGGCTAAAAGGGGCGGTTTCCTTCAGCGGTTGCGGCTATCGGCGGCGTTCTCACCTGATTCCTAACGTCATCGGACACCAGCTATAAAGACAGCGACCCATCGCCTTCGGCCTCACTTGGCAGCGGCGACGATAAACGGCGAGCACCAACTTTTCTGTTCTGCGTATTGCTGCAGATTGCCTTTCACCGTCTGAACTTGGTGCTCTCAACCAGTTGACTGCACGAGTGTGGCAAGCGTTGGCTTGCCCTTGCCGGCTAAAAGGGGCGGTTTCCTTCAGCGGTTGCGGCTATCAGCGGCGTTCTCACCTGATTCCTGACGTCATCGAAGACCAGCTATAAAGACAGCGACCCATCGCCTTCGGCTTCACTTGGCAGCGGCGACGATAAACGGCGAGCACCAACTTACTCTGTTCTGCGTATTGCTGCAGATTGCCTTTCACCGTCTGAACTTGGTGCTCTCAACCAGTTGACTGCACGAGCGTGGCACGCGTTGGCTTGCCCTTACCGGCTAAAAAGCGCGGCTTCCTTCAGCGGTTGCGGCTATCGGCGGCGTTCTCACCTGATTCCTGACTTCATCGGACACCAGCTATAAAGACAGCGACCCATCGCCTTCGGCCTCACGTGGCAGCGGTGACGATAAACGGCGAGCACCACTTTACTATGTTCTGCGTATTGCTGCAGATTTCCTTCCACCGTCTGAACTTAGTGCTCTCAACCAGTTGGCTGCAAGAGCCTGGCAGCCTTTACCGGCTAATAAGTGGCGGTATCCTTCAGTGGTTGCGTATATCGGCGGCGTTCTCACCTGATTCCTCACGTCATCGGACACCAGCTATAAAGACAGCGACCCATCGCCTTCGGCCTCAATTGGCAGCGGCGCCGATAAGCGGCGAGCACCACCTTACTCTGTTCTGTGTTTTGTTGCAGATTGCCTTCCACCGTCTGAACTTAGTGCTCTCATCCAGTTGACTGCACGAGCGTGGCTAGCGTTGGCTTGCCCTTACCAGATAAAAGGGGCGGTTTCCTTCAGCGGTTGCGGCTATCGGCGGCGTTCTCACCTGATTCCCTAACGTCATCGGACACCAGCTATAAAGACAGCGACCCGTCGCCTTCGGCCTCACTTGGCAGCGGCGACGATAAACGGCGAGCACCAACTTACTCTGTTCTGCGTATTGCTGCAGATTGCCTTTCACCGTCTGAACTTGGTGCTCTCAACCAGTTGACTGCACGAGCGTGGCAAGCGTTGGCTTGCCCTTACCGGCTAAAAGGGGCGGTTTCCTTCAGCGGTTGCGGCTATCGGCGGCGTTCTCACCTGATTCCTAACGTCATCGGACACCAGCTATAAAAACAGCGACCCATCGCCTTCGGCCTCAATGGGCAGCGGAGCCGATAAACGGCGACCACCAATTTACTCTGCTCTGCGTGTTGCTGCAGATGGCCTTACACCGTCTGAACTTAGTGCTCTCAACCAGTTGACTATACGAGTGTGACAAGATTTGGCTTGCCCTTACCGGCTAAAAGGTGCGGTTTCCTTCAGCTTTTGCGGATATCGGCGGCGTTCTCACCTGATTCATGACGTCATCGGACACCGGCTATAAAGACAACGACCCATCGCCTTCGGCCTCACGTGGCAGCGGCGCCGATAAGCGGCGAGCACCAACTTACTCTTCTCTGCGTGTTGCTGCAGATTGCCTTCCACCGTCTGAACATAGTGCTCTCAACCAGTTGACTGCACGAGCCTGGCAAGCGTTTGCTTGCCCTTACCGGCTAAAAAGCGCGGCTTCCTTCAGCGGTTGCGGCTATCGGCGGCGTTCTCACCTGATTCCTGACTTCATCGGACACCAGCTATAAAGAGAGCGACCCATCGCCTTCGGCCTCACTTGGCAGCGGCGACGATAAACGGCGAGCACCACTTTACTCTGTTCTGCGTATTGCCGCAGATTTCCTTCCACCGTCTGAACTTAGTGCTCTCAACCAGTTGGCTGCAAGAGCCTGGCAGCCTTTACCGGCTAATAAGTGGCGGTATTCTTCAGTGGTTGCGGATATCGGCGGCGTTCTCACCTGATTCCTCACGTCATCGGACACCAGCTATAAAGACAGTGACCCATCGCCTTCGGCCTCACTTGGCAGCGGCGACGATAAACGGCGAGCACCAACTTACTCTGTTCTGCGTATTGCTGCAGATTGCCTTTCACCGTCTGAACTTGGTGCTCTCAACCAGTTGACTGCAAGAGCCTGGCAGCCTTTACCGGCTAATAAGTGGCGGTATTCTTCAGTGGTTGCGGATATCGGCGGCGTTCTCACCTGATTCCTCACGTCATCGGACACCAGCTATAAAGACAGCGAACCATCGCCTTCGGCCTCACTTGGCAGCGGCGCCTATAAACGGCGACCACCAATTTACTCTGCTCTGCGTGTTGCTGCAGATGGCCTTACACCGTCTGAACTTAGTGCTCTCAACCAGTTGACTGCACGAGCCTGGCAAGCGTTGGCTTGCCCTTACCGGCTAAAAGGGGCGGTTTCCTTCAGCGGTTGCGGCTATCGGCGGCGTTCTCACCTGATTCCTAACGTCATCGGACACCAGCTATAAAGACAGCGACCCATCGCCTTCGGCCTCACTTGGCAGCGGCGACGATAAACGGCGAGCACCAACTTACTCTGCTCTGCGTGTTGCTGCAGATTGCCTTTCACCGTCTGAACTTTGTGCTCTCAACCAGTTGACTGCACGAGTGTGACAAGCGTTGGCTTGCCCTTACCGGCTAAAAGGGGCGGTTTCCTTCAGCGGTTGCGGCTATCGGCGGCGTTCTCACCTGTTTCCTAACGTCATTGGACACCAGCTATAAAGACAGCGACCCATCGCCTTCGGCCTCACTTGGCAGCGGCGACGATAAACGGCGAGCACCAACTTACTCTGCTCTGCGTGTTGCTGCAGATTGCCTTCCACCGTCTGAAATTAGTGCTCTCAACCAGTTGACTGCACGAGTGTGGCAAGCGTTGGCTTGCCCTTACCGGCTAAAAGGGGCGGTTTCCTTCAGCGGTTGCAACTATCGGCGGCGTTCTCACCTGATTCCTGACGTCATCGGACACCAGTAATAAAGACAGCGACCCATCGCCTTCGGCCTCCCTTCTCAGCGGCGACGATAAACGGCGAGCACCAACTTACTCAGTTCTGCGTTTTGCTGCAGATTTCCTTCCACCGTCTGAACTTAGTGCTCTAAACCAGTTGACTATACGAGTGTGACAAGATTTGGCTTGCCCTTACCGGCTAAAAGGTGCGGTTTCCTTCAGCTTTTGCGGATATCGGCGGCGTTCTCACCTGATTCATGACGTCATCGGACACCGGCTATAAAGACAGCAACCCATCGCCTTCGGCCTCACGTGGCAGCGGCGCCGATAAGCGGCGAGCACCAACTTACTCTGCTCTGCGTGTTGCTGCAGATTGCCTTCCACCGTCTGAACATAGTGCTCTCAACCAGTTGACTGCACGAGCCTGGCAAGCGTTTGCTTGCCCTTACCGGCTAAAAAGCGCGGTTTCCTTCAGCGGTTGCGGCTATCGGCGGCGTTCTCACCTGATTCCTGACTTCATCGGACACCAGCTATAAAGACAGCGACCCATCGCCTTCGGCCTCACTTGGCAGCGGCGACGATAAACGGCGAGCACCACTTTACTCTGTTCTGCGTATTGCTGCAGATTTCCTTCCACCGTCTGAACTTAGTGCTCTCAACCAGTTGGCTGCAAGAGCCTGGCAGCCTTTAGCGGCTAATAAGTGGCGGTATTCTTCAGTGGTTGCGGATATCGGCGGCGTTCTCACCTGATTCCTCACGTCATCGGACACCAGCTATAAAGACAGCGACCCATCGCCTTCGGCCTCACTTGGCAGCGGCGCCGATAAACGGCGAGCACCAACTTACTCTACTCTGCGTGTTGCTGCAGATTGCCTTTCACCGTCTGAATTTAGTGCTCTCATCCAGTTGACTGCACGAGCGTGGCAAGCGTTGGCTTGCCCTTACCGGCTAAAAGGGGCGGTTTTCTTCAGCGGCTTCGGCTATCGGCGGCGTTCTCACCTGATTGCTGACGTCATCGGACACCAGCTATAAAGATAGCGACCCATCGCCTTCGGCCTCACTTGGCAGCGGCGACGATAAACGGCGAGCACCACCTTACTCTGTTCTGTGTTTTGCTGCAGATTGCCTTCCACCGTCTGAACTTAGTGCTCTCATCCAGTTGACTGCACGAGCGTGGCAAGCGTTGGCTTGCCCTTACCAACTAAAAAGGGGCGATTTCCTTCAGCGGTTGCGGCTATCGGCGGCGTTCTCACCTGATTCCCTAACGTCATCGGACACCAGCTATAAAGACAGCGACCCATCGCCTTCGGCCTCACTTGGCAGCGGCGACGATAAACGGCGAGCACCAACTTACTCTGTTCTGCGTATTGCTGCAGATTGCCTTTCACCGTCTGAAATTAGTGCTCTCAACCAGTTGACTGCACGAGCCTGGCAAGCGTTGGCTTGCCCTTGCCGGCTAAAAGGGGCGGTTTCCTTCAGCGGTTGCGGCTATCAGCGGCGTTCTCACATGATTCCTGACGTCATCGAAGACCAGCTATAAAGACAGCGACCCATCGCCTTCGGCTTCACTTGGCAGCGGCGGCGATAAACGGCGAGCACCAACTTACTCTGTTCTGCGTATTGCTGCAGATTGCCTTTCACCGTCTGAACTTGGTGCTCTCAACCAGTTGACTGCAAGAGCCTGGGAGCTTTTACCGGCTAAAAAGGGGCGGTATTCTTCAGTGGTTGCGAATATTGGTGGCGTTCTCATCTGATTCCTCACGTCATCGGACACCAGCTATAAAGACAGCGACCCATCGCCTTCGGCCTCACTTGGCAGCGGAGCCGATAAAGGGCGAGCACCAATTTACTCTGCTCTGCGTGTTGCTGCAGATGGCCTTACACCGTCTGAACTTAGTGCTCTCAACCAGTTGACTGCACGAGCCTGGCAAGCGCTGGCTTGCCCTTACCGGCTAAAAGGGGCGGTTTCCTTCAGCGGTTGCGGCTATCGGCGGCGTTCTCACCTGATTCCTAACGTCATCGGACATCAGCTATAAAGACAGCGACCCATCGCCTTCGGCCTCACTTGGCAGCGGCGACGATAAACGGCGAGCACCAACTTACTCTGTTCTGCGTATTGCTGCAGATTGCCTTTCACCGTCTGAACTTGGTGCTCTCAACCAGTTGACTGCACGAGTGTGGCAAGCGTTGGCTTGCCCTTGCCGGCTAAAAGGGGCGGTTTCCTTCAGCGGTTGCGGCTATCAGCGGCGTTCTCACCTGATTCCTGACGCCATCGAAGACCAGCTATAAAGACAGCGACCCATCGCCTTCGGCTTCACTTGGCAGCGGCGACGATAAACGGCGAGCACCAACTTACTCAGTTCTGCGTTTTGCTGCAGATTTCCTTCCACCGTCTGAACTTAGTGCTCTCAACCAGTTGACTCCACGAGTGTGACAAGCGTTGGCTTGCCCTTATCGGATAAAAGGGGCGGTTTCCTTCAGCGGTTGCGGATATCGGCGGCGTTCTCGCCTGATTCCTGACGTCATTGGACACCAGCTATAAAGACAGCGACCCATCACCTTCGGCCTCACTTGGCAGCGGCGCCGATAAGCGGCGAGCACCAACTTACTCTGGTCTGCGTATTGCAGCAGATTGCCTTCCACCGTCTGAACGTAGTGCTCTCAACCAGTTGACTGCAAGAGCCTGGCAGCTTTTACCGGCTAAAAAGGGGCGGTATTCTTCAGCGGTTGCGGCTAACGGCGGCGTTCTCACCTGACTCCTGACATCATCGGACACCAGCTATAAAGACAGCGACCCATCGCCTTCGGCTTCACTTGGCAGCGGCGACGATAAACGGCGAGCACCAACTTACTCTGTTCTGCGTATTGCTGCAGATTGCCTTTCACAGTCTGAACTTAGTGCTCTCAACCAGTTGACTGCACGAGTGTGACAAGCGTTGGCTTGCCCTTACCGGCTAAAAAAGGTGGTTTCCTTCAGCGGTTGCGGCTATCGGCGGCGTTCTCACCTGATTCCTGACGTCATCGGACACCAGCTATAAAGACAGCGACCCATCGCCTTCGGCCTCACTTGGCAGCGGCGACGATAAACGGCGAGCACCACCTTACTCTGTTCTGCGTATTGCAGCAGATTGCCTTCCACCGTCTGAACTTAGTGCTCTCAACCAGTTGACTGCAAGAGCCTGGCAGCTTTTACCGGCTAAAAAGGGGCGGTATTCTTCAGCGGTTGCGGCTAACGGCGGCGTTCTCACCTGACTCCTGACGTCATCGGACACCAGCTATAAAGACAGCGACCCATCGCCTTCGGCTTCACTTGGCAGCGGCGACGATAAACGGCGAGCACCAACTTACTCTGTTCTGCGTATTGCTGCAGATTGCCTTCCACCGTCTGAACTTAGTGCTCTCAACCAGTTGACTGCAAGAGCCTGGCAGCTTTTACTGGCTAAAAAGGGGCGGTATTCTTCAGCGGTTGCGGCTAACGGCGGCGTTCTCACCTGACTCCTGACGTCATCGGACACCAGCTATAAAGACAGCGACCCATCGCCTTCGGCTTCACTTGGCAGCGGCGACGATAAACGGCGAGCACCGACTTACTCTGTTCTGCGTATTGCTGCAGATGGCCTTACACCGTCTGAACTTAGTGCTCTGAACCAGTTGACTGCACGAGCCTGGCAAGCGTTGGCTTGCCCTTACCGGCTAAAAGGGGCGGTTTCCTTCAGCGGTTGCGGCTATCGGCGGCGTTCTCACCTGATTCCTGACGTCATCGGACACCAGCTATAAAGACAGCGACCCATCGCCTTCGGCTTCACTTGGCAGCGGCGACGATAAACGGCGAGGACCAACTTACTCAGTTCTGCGTTTTGCTGAGATTTCCTTCCACCGTCTGAACTTAGTGCTCTCAACCACTTGACTGCACGAGTGTGACAAGCGTTGGCGTGCCCTTATCGGATAAAAGGGGTGGTTTCCTTCAGCGGTTGCCGATATCGGCGGCGTTCTCGC
Organism: Amblyomma americanum; assembly: GCF_052857255.1. Lineage (NCBI taxonomy): Eukaryota > Metazoa > Arthropoda > Arachnida > Ixodida > Ixodidae > Amblyomma > Amblyomma americanum. Next base: position 152,969,328 of record NC_135504.1, read on the forward strand.
CTGATTCCTGACGTCATCGGACACCAGCTATAAAGACAGCGGCCCATCGCTTTCGGCTTCACTTGGCAGCGGCGACGATAAACGGCGAGAACCAACTTACTCTGGTCTGCGTGTTGCTGCAGATTGCCTTCCACCGTCTGAACATAGTTCTCTCAACCAGTTGATTGCACGAGCGTGGCAAGCGTTGGCTTGCCCTTACCGCCTAAAAGGGGCGGTTTCCTTCAGCGGTTGCGGCTAACGGCGGCGTTCTCATCTGACTCCTGACGTCATCGGACACCAGCTATAAAGACAGCGACCCATCGCCTTCGGCTTCACTTGGCAGCGGCGACGATAAACGGCGAGCACCAACTTACTCTGTTCTGCGTATTGCTGCAGATTGCCTTTCACCGTCTGAACTTAGTTCTCTCAACCAGTTGATTGCACGAGCGTGGAAAGCGTTGGCTTGCCCTTACCGGCTAAAAAGGGCGGTTTCCTTCAGCGGTTGCGGCTATCGGCGGCGTTCTCACCTGATTCCTGACGTCATCGGACACCAGCTATAAAGACAGCGACCCATCGCCTTCGGCTTCACTTGGCAGCGGCGACGATAAACGGCGAGGACCAACTTACTCAGTTCTGCGTTTTGCTGCAGATTTCCTTCCACTGTCTGAACTTAGTGCTCTCATTAGGTAGACTGCACGAGCGTGGAAAGCGTTGGCTTGCCCTTACCGGCTAAAAAGGGCGGTTTCCTTCAGCGGTTGCGGCTATCGGCGGCGTTCTCACCTGATTCCTGACGTCATCGGACACCAGCTATAAAGACAGCGACCCATCGCCTTCGGCTTCACTTGGCAGCGGCGACGATAAACGGCGAGGACCAACTTACTCAGTTCTGCGTTTTGCTGCAGATTTCCTTCCACCGTCTGAACTTAGTGCTCTCAACCACTTGACTGCACGAGTGTGACAAGCGTTGGCTTGCCCTTATCGGATAAAAGGGGCGGTTTCCTTCAGCGGTTGCCGATATCGGCGGCGTTCTCGCCTGATTCCTGACGTCATCGGACACCAGCTATAAAGACAGCGACCCCTCATCTTCGGCCTCACTTGGCAGCGGCGCCGATAAGCGGCGAGCACCAACTTACTCTGGTCTGCGTGTTGCTGCAGATTGCCTTCCACCGTCTGAACATAGTTCTCTCAACCAGTTGATTGCACGAGCGTGGCAAGCGTTGGCTTGCCCTTACCGCCTAAAAGGGGCGGTTTCCTTCAGCGGTTGCGGCTAACGGCGGCGTTCTCATCTGACTCCTGACGTCATCGGACACCAGCTATAAAGACAGCGACCCATCGCCTTCGGCTTCACTTGGCAGCGGCGACGATAAACGGCGAGCACCAACTTACTCTGTTCTGCGTATTGCTGCAGATTGCCTTTCACCGTCTGAACTTAGTTCTCTCAACCAGTTGATTGCACGAGCGTGGAAAGCGTTGGCTTGCCCTTACCGGCTAAAAAGGGCGGTTTCCTTCAGCGGTTGCGGCTATCGGCGGCGTTCTCACCTGATTCCTGACGTCATCGGACACCAGCTATAAAGACAGCGACCCATCGCCTTCGGCTTCACTTGGCAGCGGCGACGATAAACGGCGAGGACCAACTTACTCAGTTATGCGTTTTGCTGCAGATTTCCTTCCACCGTCTGAACTTAGTGCTCTCATTAAGTAGACTGCACGAGCGTGGAAAGCGTTGGCTTGCCCTTACCGGCTAAAAAGGGCGGTTTCCTTCAGCGGTTGCGGCTATCGGCGGCGTTCTCACCTGATTCCTGACGTCATCGGACACCAGCTATAAAGACAGCGACCCATCGCCTTCGGCTTCACTTGGCAGCGGCGACGATAAACGGCGAGGACCAACTTACTCAGTTCTGCGTTTTGCTGCAGATTTCCTTCCACCGTCTGAACTTTGTGCTCTCAACCACTTGACTGCACGAGTGTGACAAGCGTTGGCTTGCCCTTATCGGATAAAAGGGGCGGTTTCCTTCAGCGGTTGCCGATATCGGCGGCGTTCTCGCCTGATTCCTGACGTCATCGGACACCAGCTATAAAGACAGCGACCCATCATCTTCGGCCTCACTTGGCAGCGGCGCCGATAAGCGGCGAGCACCAACTTACTCTAGTCTGCGTGTTGCTGCAGATGGCCTTACACCGTCTGAACTTAGTGCTCTGAACCAGTTGACTGCACGAGCCTGGCAAGCGTTGGCTTGCCCTTACCGGCTAAAAGGGGCGGTTTGCTTCAGCGGTTGCGGCTATCGGCGGCGTTCTTACCTGATTCCTGATGTCATCGGACACCAGCTATAAAGACAGCGACCCATCGCCTTCGGGCTCACTCGGCAGCTGCGACGATAAACGGCGAGCACCTACTTACTCTGTTCTGCGTAATGCTGCAGATTGCCTTTCACCGTCTGAGCTTAGTGCTCTCATTAAGTAGACTGCACGAGCGTGGAAAGCGTTGGCTTGCCCTTACCGGCTAAAAAGGGCGGTTTCCTTCAGCGGTTGCGGCTATCGGCGGCGTTCTCACCTGATTCCTGACGTCATCGGACACCAGCTATAAAGACAGCGACCCATCGCCTTCGGCTTCACTTGGCAGCGGCGACGATAAACGGCGAGGACCAACTTACTCAGTTCTGCGTTTTGCTGCAGATTTCCTTCCACCGTCTGAACTTAGTGCTCTCAACCACTTGACTGCACGAGTGTGACAAGCGTTGGCTTGCCCTTATCGGAAAAAAGGGGCGGTTTCCTTCAGCGGTTGCCGATATCGGCGGCGTTCTCGCCTGATTCCTGACGTCATCGGACACCAGCTATAAAGACAGCGACCCACCATCTTCGGCCTCACTTGGCAGCGGCGCCGATAAGCGGCGAGCACCAACTTACTCTGGTCTGCGTGTTGCTGCAGATTGCCTTCCACCGTCTGAACATAGTTCTCTCAACCAGTTGACTGCACGAGCCTTGCAAGCGTTGGCTTGCCCTTACCGGCTAAAAAGGGCGGTTTCCTTCAGCGGTTGCGGCTATCGGCGGCGTTCTCACCTGATTCCTGACGTCATCGGACACCAGCTATATATTCAGCGACCCATCGCCTTCGGCCTCATTTGGCAGCGGCGACGATAAACGGCGAGCACCTCCTTACTCTGTTCTGCGTATTGCTGCAGATTGCCTTCCACCGTCTGAACTTAGTGCTCTCAACCAGTTGACTGCAAGAGCCTGGCAGCTTTTACCGGCTAAAAAGGGGCGGTATTCTTCAGTGGTTGCGAATATCGGCGGCGTTCTCACCTGATTCCTCACGTCATCGGACACCAGCTATAAAGACAGCGACCCACCATCTTCGGCCTCACTTGGTAGCGGCGCCGATAAGCGGCGAGCACCAACTTACTCTGGTCTGTGTGTTGCTGCAGATTGCCTTCCACCGTCTGAACATAGTTCTCTCAACCAGTTGACTGCACGAGCCTGGCAAGCGTTGGCTTGCCCTTACCGGCTAAAAGGGGCGGTTTCCTTCAGCGGTTGCGGCTATCGGCGGCGTTCTCACCTGATTCCTGACGTCATCGGACACTAGCTATAAAGACAGCGACCCATCGCCTTCGGCCTCACTTGGCAGCGGCGACGATAAACGGTGAGCACTACCTTACTCTGTTCTACGTTTTGCGGCAGATTGCCTTCCACCGTCTGAACTTAGTGCTCTCATCCAGTTGACTGCACGAGCCTGGCAAGCGTTGGCATGCCCTTACCGGCTAAAAGGGGCGGTTTGCTTCAGCGGTTGCGGCTATCGGCGGCGTTCTTACCTGATTCCTGATGTCATCGGACACCAGCTATAAAGACAGCGACCCATCGCCTTCGGCCTCACTTGGCAGCGGCGACGATAAACGGCGAGCACCAACTTACTCTGTTCTGCGTAATGCTGCAGATTGCCTTCCACCTCTGAACTTAGTGTTCTCAACCAGTTGATTGCACGAGCGTGGCAAGCGTTGGCTTGCCCTTACCGCCTAAAAGGGGCGGTTTCCTTCAGCGGTTGCGGCTAACGGCGGCGTTCCCATCTGACTCCTGACGTCATCGGACACCAGCTATAAAGACAGCGACCCATCGCCTTCGGCTTCACTTGGCAGCGGCGACGATAAACGGCGAGGACCAACTTACTCAGTTCTGCGTTTTGCTGCAGATTTCCTTCCACCGTCTGAACTTAGTGCTCTCAACCACTTGACTGCACGAGTGTGACAAGCGTTGGCTTGCCCTTATCGGATAAAAGGGGCGGTTTCCTTCAGCCGTTGCCGATATCGGCGGCGTTCTCGCCTGATTCCTGACGTCATCGGACACCAGCTATAAAGACAGCGACCCATCATCTTCGGCCTCACTTGGCAGCGGCGACGATAAACGGCGAGCACCACCTTACTCTGTTCTGCGTATTGCTGCAGATTGCCTTCCACCGTCTGAACTTAGTGCTCTCAACCAGTTGGCTGCAAGAGCCTGGCAGCCTTTACCGGCTAATAGGTGGCGGCATTCTTCAGTGGTTGCGGATATCGGCGGCGTTCTCACCTGATTCCTCACGTCATCGAACACCAGCTATAGAGACAGCGACCCATCGCCTTCGGCCTCACTTGGCAGCGGCGCCGATAAACGGCGAGCACCAACTTACTCTGTTCTGCGTATTGCTGCGGATTGCCTTTCACCGTCTGAACTTGGTGCTCTCAACCAGTTGACTGCACGAGTGTGACAAGCGTTGGCTTGCCCTTACCGGCTAAAAGGGGCGGTTTCCTTCAGCGGTTGCGGCTATCGGCGGCGTTCTCACCTGATTCCTAACGTCATCGGACACCAGCTATAAAGACAGCGACCCATCGCCTTCGGCCTCACTTGGCAGCGGCGACGATAAACGGCGAGCACCAACTTACTCTGTTCTGCGTATTGCTGCAGATTGCCTTTCACCGTCTGAACTTGGTGCTCTCAACCAGTTGACTGCACGAGCGTGGCACGCGTTGGCTTGCCCTTACCTCCTAAAAGGGGCGGTTTCCTTCAGCGGTTGCAACTATCGGCGGCGTTCTCACCTGATTCCTGACGTCATCGGACACCAGTAATAAAGACAGCGACCCATCGCCTTCGGCCTCACTTGGCAGCGGCGACGATAAACGGCGAGCACCAACTTACTCTGTTCTGCGTATTGCTGCAGATTGCCTTTCACCGTCTGAACTTGGTGCTCTCAAGCAGTTGACTGCACGAGCGTGGCACGCGTTGGCTTGCCCTTACCTCCTAAAAGGGGCGGTTTCCTTCAGCGGTTGCAACTATCGGCGGCGTTCTCACCTGATTCCTGACGTCATCGGACACCAGTAATAAAGACAGCGACCCATCGCCTTCGGCCTCACTTGGCAGCGGCGACGATAAACGGCGAGCACCAACTTACTCAGTTCTGCGTTTTGCTGCAGATTTCCTTCCACCGTCTGAACTTAGTGCTCTCAACCAGTTGACTCCACGAGTGTGACAAGCGTTGGCTTGCCCTTATCGGATAAAAGGGGCGGTTTCCTTCAGCGGTTGCGGATATCGGCGGCGTTCTCGCCTGATTCCTGACGTCATCGGACACCAGCTATAAAGACAGCGACCCATCACCTTCGGCCTCACTTGGCAGCGGCGCCGATAAGCGGCGAGCACCAAATTACTCTGGTCTGCGTATTGCTGCAGATTGCCTTCCACCGTCTGAACATAGTTCTCTCAACCAGTTGACTGCACGAGCCTGGCAAGCGTTGGCTTGCCCTTACCGGCTAAAAAGGGTGGTTTCCTTCAGCGGTTGCGGCTATCGGCGGCGTTCTCACCTGATTCCTGACGTCATCGGACACCAGCTATAAAGACAGCGACCCATCGCCTTCGGCCTCACTTGGCAGCGGCGACGATAAACGGCGAGTACCACCTTACTCTGTTCTGCGTATTGCTGCAGATTGCCTTCCAACGTCTGAACTTAGTGCTCTCAACCAGTTGACTGCAAGAGCCTGGCAGCTTTTACCGGCTAAAAAGGGGCGGTATTCTTCAGCGGTTGCGGCTAACGGCGGCGTTCTCACCTGACTCCTGACGTCATCGGACACCAGCTATAAAGACAGCGACCCATCGCCTTCGGCTTCACTTGGCAGCGGCGACGATAAACGGCGAGCACCAACTTACTCTGTTCTGCGTATTGCTGCAGATTGCCTTTCACAGTCTGAACTTAGTGCTCTCAACCAGTTGACTGCACGAGTGTGACAAACGTTGGCTTGACCTTATCGGATAAAAGGGGCGGTTTCCTTCAGCGGTTGCGGATATCGGCGGCGTTCTCGCCTGATTCCTGACGTCATCGGACACCAGCTATAAAGACAGCGACCCATCGCCTTCGGCCTCACTTGGCAGCGGCGACGATAAACGGCGAGCACCACCTTACTCTGTTCTGCGTATTGCTGCAGATTGCCTTCCACCGTCTGAACTTAGTGCTCTCAACCAGTTGACTGCAAGAGCCTGGCAGCTTTTACCGGCTAAAAAGGGGCGGTATTCTTCAGCGGTTGCGGCTAACGGGGGCGTTCTCACCTGACTCCTGACGTCATCGGACACCAGCTATAAAGACAGCGACCCATCGCTTTCGCCCTCACTTGGCAGCGGCGCCGATAAACGGCGAGCACCACCTTACTCTACTCTGCGTGTTGCTGCAGATTGCCTTTCACCGTCAGAATTTAGTGCTCTCATCCAGTTGACTGCACGAGCGTGGCAAGAGTTGGCTTGCCCTTACCGGCTAAAAGGGGCGGTTTCCTTCAGCGGTTGCGGCTATCGGCGGCGTTCTCACCTGATTCCTGACGTCATCGGACACTAGCTATAAAGACAGCGACCCATCGCCTTCGGCCTCACTTGGCAGCGGCGACGATAAACGGCGAGCACTACCTTACTCTGTTCTACGTTTTGCGGCAGATTGCCTTCCACCGTCTGAACTTAGTGCTCTCATCCAGTTGACTGCACGAGCCTGGCAACCGTTGGCATGCCCTTACCGGCTAAAAGGGGCGGTTTGCTTAAGCGGTTGCGGCTATCGGCGGCGTTCTTACCTGATTCCTGATGTCATCGGACACCAGCTATAAAGACAGCGACCCATCGCCTTCGGCCTCACTTGGCAGCGGCGACGATAAACGGCGAGCACCAACTTACTCTGTTCTGCGTAATGCTGCAGATTGCCTTCCACCTCTGAACTTAGTGTTCTCAACCAGTTGATTGCACGAGCGTGGCAAGCGTTGGCTTGCCCTTACCGGCTAAAAGGGGCGGTTTCCTTCAGCGGTTGCAACTATCGGCGGCGTTCTCACCTGATTCCTGACGTCATCGGACACCAGTAATAAAGACAGCGACCCATCGCCTTCGGCCTCACTTGGCAGCGGCGACGATAAACGGCGAGCACCAACTTACTCAGTTCTGCGTTTTGCTGCAGATTTCCTTCCACCGTCTGAACTTAGTGCTCTCAACCAGTTGACTCCACGAGCCTGGCAAGCGTTGGCTTGCCCTTACCGGCTAAAAAGCGCGGTTTGCTTCAGCGGTTGCGGCTATCGGCGGCGTTCTCACCTGATTCCTGACTTCATCGGACACCAGCTATAAAGACAGCGACCCATCGCCTTCGGCCTCACTTGGCAGCGGTGACGATAAACGGCGAGCACCACTTTACTATGTTCTGCGTATTGCTGCAGATTTCCTTCCACCGTCTGAACTTAGTGCTCTCAACCAGTTGGCTGCAAGAGCCTGGCAGCCTTTACCGGCTAATAAGTGGCGGTATCCTTCAGTGGTTGCGTATATCGGCGGCGTTCTCACCTGATTCCTCACGTCATCGGACACCAGCTATAAAGACAGCGACCCATCGCCTTCGGCCTCACTTGGCAGCGGCGCCGATAAGCGGCGAGCACCACCTTACTCTGTTCTGTGTTTTGTTGCAGATTGCCTTCCACCGTCTGAACTTAGTGCTCTCATCCAGTTGACTGCACGAGCGTGGCTAGCGTTGGCTTGCCCTTACCAGCTAAAAGGGGCGGTTTCCTTCAGCGGTTGCGGCTATCGGCGGCGTTCTCACCTGATTCCCTAACGTCATCGGACACCAGCTATAAAGACAGCGACCCGTCGCCTTCGGCCTCACTTGGCAGCGGCGACGATAAACGGCGAGCACGAACTTACTCTGCTCTTCGTGTTGCTGCAGATTGCCTTCCACCGTCTGAAATTAGTGCTCTCAACCAGTTGACTGCACGAGTGTGACAAGCGTTGGCTTGCCCTTACCGGCTAAAAGGGGCGGTTTCCTTCAGCGGTTGCGGCTATCGGCGGCGTTCTCACCTGATTCCCTAACGTCCTCGGACACCAGCTATAAAGACAGCGACCCATCGCCTTCGGCTTCACTTGGCAGCGGCGACGATAAACGGCGAGCACCAACTTACTCTGTTCTGCGTATTGCTGCAGATTGCCTTTCACCGTCTGAACTTGGTGCTCTCAACCAGTTGACTGCACGAGCGTGGCAAGCGTTGGCTTGCCCTTACCGGCTAAAAGGGGCGGTTTCCTTCAGCGGTTGCGGCTATCGGCGGCGTTCTCACCTGATTCCTAACGTCATCGGACACCAGCTATAAAAACAGCGACCCATCGCCTTCGGCCTCAATGGGCAGCGGAGCCGATAAACGGCGACCACCAATTTACTCTGCTCTGCGTGTTGCTGCAGATGGCCTTACACCGTCTGAACTTAGTGCTCTCAACCAGTTGACTATACGAGTGTGACAAGATTTGGCTTGCCCTTACCGGCTAAAAGGTGCGGTTTCCTTCAGCTTTTGCGGATATCGGCGGCGTTCTCACCTGATTCATGACGTCATCGGACACCGGCTATAAAGACAACGACCCATCGCCTTCGGCCTCACGTGGCAGCGGCGCCGATAAGCGGCGAGCACCAACTTACTCTTCTCTGCGTGTTGCTGCAGATTGCCTTCCACCGTCTGAACATAGTGCTCTCAACCAGTTGACTGCACGAGCCTGGCAAGCGTTTGCTTGCCCTTACCGGCTAAAAAGCGCGGCTTCCTTCAGCGGTTGCGGCTATCGGCGGCGTTCTCACCTGATTCCTTACTTCATCGGACACCAGCTATAAAGAGAGCGACCCATCGCCTTCGGCCTCACTTGGCAGCGGCGACGATAAACGGCGAGCACCACTTTACTCTGTTCTGCGTATTGCCGCAGATTTCCTTCCACCGTCTGAACTTAGTGCTCTCAACCAGTTGGCTGCAAGAGCCTGGCAGCCTTTACCGGCTAATAAGTGGCGGTATTCTTCAGTGGTTGCGGATATCGGCGGCGTTCTCACCTGATTCCTCACGTCATCGGACACCAGCTATAAAGACAGCGAACCATCGCCTTCGGCCTCACTTGGCAGCGGCGCCTATAAACGGCGACCACCAATTTACTCTGCTCTGCGTGTTGCTGCAGATGGCCTTACACCGTCTGAACTTAGTGCTCTCAACCAGTTGACTGCACGAGCCTGGCAAGCGTTGGCTTGCCCTTACCGGCTAAAAGGGGCGGTTTCCTTCAGCGGTTGCGGCTATCGGCGGCGTTCTCACCTGATTCCTAACGTCATCGGACACCAGCTATAAAGACAGCGACCCATCGCCTTCGGCCTCACTTGGCAGCGGCGACGATAAACGGCGAGCACCAACTTACTCTGCTCTGCGTGTTGCTGCAGATTGCCTTTCACCGTCTGAACTTTGTGCTCTCAACCAGTTGACTGCACGAGTGTGACAAGCGTTGGCTTGCCCTTACCGGCTAAAAGGGGCGGTTTCCTTCAGCGGTTGCGGCTATCGGCGGCGTTCTCACCTGTTTCCTAACGTCATTGGACACCAGCTATAAAGACAGCGACCCATCGCCTTCGGCCTCACTTGGCAGCGGCGACGATAAACGGCGAGCACCAACTTACTCTGCTCTGCGTGTTGCTGCAGATTGCCTTCCACCGTCTGAAATTAGTGCTCTCAACCAGTTGACTGCACGAGTGTGGCAAGCGTTGGCTTGCCCTTACCGGCTAAAAGGGGCGGTTTCCTTCAGCGGTTGCAACTATCGGCGGCGTTCTCACCTGATTCCTGACGTCATCGGACACCAGTAATAAAGACAGCGACCCATCGCCTTCGGCCTCTCTTCTCAGCGGCGACGATAAACGGCGAGCACCAACTTACTCACTTCTGCGTTTTGCTGCAGATTTCCTTCCACCGTCTGAACTTAGTGCTCTAAACCAGTTGACTATACGAGTGTGACAAGATTTGGCTTGCCCTTACCGGCTAAAAGGTGCGGTTTCCTTCAGCTTTTGCGGATATCGGCGGCGTTCTCACCTGATTCATGACGTCATCGGACACCGGCTATAAAGACAGCAACCCATCGCCTTCGGCCTCACGTGGCAGCGGCGCCGATAAGCGGCGAGCACCAACTTACTCTGCTCTGCGTGTTGCTGCAGATTGCCTTCCACCGTCTGAACATAGTGCTCTCAACCAGTTGACTGCACGAGCCTGGCAAGCGTTTGCTTGCCCTTACCGGCTAAAAAGCGCGGTTTCCTTCAGCGGTTGCGGCTATCGGCGGCGTTCTCACCTGATTCCTGACTTCATCGGACACCAGCTATAAAGACAGCGACCCATCGCCTTCGGCCTCACTTGGCAGCGGCGACGATAAACGGCGAGCACCACCTTACTCTGTTCTGTGTTTTGCTGCAGATTGCCTTCCACCGTCTGAACTTAGTGCTCTCATCCAGTTGACTGCACGAGCGTGGCAAGCGTTGGCTTGCCCTTACCAGCTAAAAGGGGCGATTTCCTTCAGCGGTTGCGGCTATCGGCGGCGTTCTCACCTGATTCCCTAACGTCATCGGACACCAGCTATAAAGACAGCGACCCATCGCCTTCGGCCTCACTTGGCAGCGGCGACGATAAACGGCGAGCACCAACTTACTCTGTTCTGCGTATTGCTGCAGATTGCCTTTCACCGTCTGAAATTAGTGCTCTCAACCAGTTGACTGCACGAGCCTGGCAAGCGTTGGCTTGCCCTTGCCGGCTAAAAGGGGCGGTTTCCTTCAGCGGTTGCGGCTATCAGCGGCGTTCTCACATGATTCCTGACGTCATCGAAGACCAGCTATAAAGACAGCGACCCATCGCCTTCGGCTTCACTTGGCAGCGGCGGCGATAAACGGCGAGCACCAACTTACTCTGTTCTGCGTATTGCTGCAGATTGCCTTTCACCGTCTGAACTTGGTGCTCTCAACCAGTTGACTGCAAGAGCCTGGGAGCTTTTACCGGCTAAAAAGGGGCGGTATTCTTCAGTGGTTGCGAATATTGGTGGCGTTCTCATCTGATTCCTCACGTCATCGGACACCAGCTATAAAGACAGCGACCCATCGCCTTCAACCTCACTTGGCAGCGGAGCCGATAAACGGCGAGCACCAATTTACTCTGCTCTGCGTGTTGCTGCAGATGGCCTTACACCGTCTGAACTTAGTGCTCTCAACCAGTTGACTGCACGAGCCTGGCAAGCGCTGGCTTGCCCTTACCGGCTAAAAGGGGCGGTTTCCTTCAGCGGTTGCGGCTATCGGCGGCGTTCTCACCTGATTCCTAACGTCATCGGACATCAGCTATAAAGACAGCGACCCATCGCCTTCGGCCTCACTTGGCAGCGGCGACGATAAACGGCGAGCACCAACTTACTCTGTTCTGCGTATTGCTGCAGATTGCCTTTCACCGTCTGAACTTGGTGCTCTCAACCAGTTGACTGCACGAGTGTGGCAAGCGTTGGCTTGCCCTTGCCGGCTAAAAGGGGCGGTTTCCTTCAGCGGTTGCGGCTATCAGCGGCGTTCTCACCTGATTCCTGACGCCATCGAAGACCAGCTATAAAGACAGCGACCCATCGCCTTCGGCTTCACTTGGCAGCGGCGACGATAAACGGCGAGCACCAACTTACTCAGTTCTGCGTTTTGCTGCAGATTTCCTTCCACCGTCTGAACTTAGTGCTCTCAACCAGTTGACTCCACGAGTGTGACAAGCGTTGGCTTGCCCTTATCGGATAAAAGGGGCGGTTTCCTTCAGCGGTTGCGGATATCGGCGGCGTTCTCGCCTGATTCCTGACGTCATTGGACACCAGCTATAAAGACAGCGACCCATCACCTTCGGCCTCACTTGGCAGCGGCGCCGATAAGCGGCGAGCACCAACTTACTCTGGTCTGCGTATTGCAGCAGATTGCCTTCCACCGTCTGAACGTAGTGCTCTCAACCAGTTGACTGCAAGAGCCTGGCAGCTTTTACCGGCTAAAAAGGGGCGGTATTCTTCAGCGGTTGCGGCTAACGGCGGCGTTCTCACCTGACTCCTGACGTCATCGGACACCAGCTATAAAGACAGCGACCCATCGCCTTCGGCTTCACTTGGCAGCGGCGACGATAAACGGCGAGCACCAACTTACTCTGTTCTGCGTATTGCTGCAGATTGCCTTTCACAGTCTGAACTTAGTGCTCTCAACCAGTTGACTGCACGAGTGTGACAAGCGTTGGCTTGCCCTTACCGGCTAAAAAAGGTGGTTTCCTTCAGCGGTTGCGGCTATCGGCGGCGTTCTCACCTGATTCCTGACGTCATCGGACACCAGCTATAAAGACAGCGACCCATCGCCTTCGGCCTCACTTGGCAGCGGCGACGATAAACGGCGAGCACCACCTTACTCTGTTCTGCGTATTGCAGCAGATTGCCTTCCACCGTCTGAACTTAGTGCTCTCAACCAGTTGACTGCAAGAGCCTGGCAGCTTTTACCGGCTAAAAAGGGGCGGTATTCTTCAGCGGTTGCGGCTAACGGCGGCGTTCTCACCTGACTCCTGACGTCATCGGACACCAGCTATAAAGACAGCGACCCATCGCCTTCGGCTTCACTTGGCAGCGGCGACGATAAACGGCGAGCACCAAGTTACTCTGTTCTGCGTATTGCTGCAGATTGCCTTCCACCGTCTGAACTTAGTGCTCTCAACCAGTTGACTGCAAGAGCCTGGCAGCTTTTACTGGCTCAAAAAGGGGCGGTATTCTTCAGCGGTTGCGGCTAACGGCGGCGTTCTCACCTGACTCCTGACGTCATCGGACACCAGCTATAAAGACAGCGACCCATCGCCTTCGGCTTCACTTGGCAGCGGCGACGATAAACGGCGAGCACCGACTTACTCTGTTCTGCGTATTGCTGCAGATGGCCTTACACCGTCTGAACTTAGTGCTCTGAACCAGTTGACTGCACGAGCCTGGCAAGCGTTGGCTTGCCCTTACCGGCTAAAAGGGGCGGTTTCCTTCAGCGGTTGCGGCTATCGGCGGCGTTCTCACCTGATTCCTGACGTCATCGGACACCAGCTATAAAGACAGCGACCCATCGCCTTCGGCTTCACTTGGCAGCGGCGACGATAAACGGCGAGGACCAACTTACTCAGTTCTGCGTTTTGCTGAGATTTCCTTCCACCGTCTGAACTTAGTGCTCTCAACCACTTGACTGCACGAGTGTGACAAGCGTTGGCGTGCCCTTATCGGATAAAAGGGGTGGTTTCCTTCAGCGGTTGCCGATATCGGCGGCGTTCTCGCCTGATTCCTGACGTCATCGGACACCAGCTATAAAGACAGCGGCCCATCGCCTTCGGCTTCACTTGGCAGCGGCGACGATAAACGGCGAGAACCAACTTACTCAGTTCTGCGTTTTGCTGCAGATTTCCTTCCACTGTCTGAACTTAGTGCTCTCATTAGGTAGACTGCACGAGCGTGGAAAGCGTTGGCTTGCCCTTACCGGCTAAAAAGGGCGGTTTCCTTCAGCGGTTGCGGCTATCGGCGGCGTTCTCACCTGATTCCTGACGTCATCGGACACCAGCTATAAAGACAGCGACCCATCGCCTTCGGCTTCACTTGGCAGCGGCGACGATAAACGGCGAGGACCAACTTACTCAGTTCTGCGTTTTGCTGCAGATTTCCTTCCACCGTCTGAACTTAGTGCTCTCAACCACTTGACTGCACGATTGTGACAAGCGTTGGCTTGCCCTTATCGGATAAAAGGGGCGGTTTCCTTCAGCGGTTGCCGATATCGGCGGCGTTCTCGCCTGATTCCTGACGTCATCGGACACCAGCTATAAAGACAGCGACCCCTCATCTTCGGCCTCACTTGGCAGCGGCGCCGATAAGCGGCGAGCACCAACTTACTCTGGTCTGCGTGTTGCTGCAGATTGCCTTCCACCGTCTGAACATAGTTCTCTCAACCAGTTGATTGCACGAGCGTGGCAAGCGTTGGCTTGCCCTTACCGCCTAAAAGGGGCGGTTTCCTTCAGCGGTTGCGGCTAACGGCGGCGTTCTCATCTGACTCCTGACGTCATCGGACACCAGCTATAAAGACAGCGACCCATCGCCTTCGGCTTCACTTGGCAGCGGCGACGATAAACGGCGAGCACCAACTTACTCTGTTCTGCGTATTGCTGCAGATTGCCTTTCACCGTCTGAACTTAGTGCTCTCGTTAAGTAGACTGCACGAGCGTGGAAAGCGTTGGCTTGCCCTTACCGGCTAAAAAGGGCGGTTTCCTTCAGCGGTTGCGGCTATCGGCGGCGTTCTCACCTGATTCCTGACGTCATCGGACACCAGCTATAAAGACAGCGACCCATCGCCTTCGGCTTCACTTGGCAGCGGCGACGATAAACGGCGAGGACCAACTTACTCAGTTCTGCGTTTTGCTGCAGATTTCCTTCCACCGTCTGAACTTAGTGCTCTCATTAAGTAGACTGCACGAGCGTGGAAAGCGTTGGCTTGCCCTTACCGGCTAAAAAGGGCGGTTTCCTTCAGCGGTTGCGGCTATCGGCGGCGTTCTCACCTGATTCCTGACGTCATCGGACACCAGCTATAAAGACAGCGACCCATCGCCTTCGGCTTCATTTGGCAGCGGCGACGATAAACGGCGAGGACCAACTTACTCAGTTCTGCGTTTTGCTGCAGATTTCCTTCCACCGTCTGAACTTTGTGCTCTCAACCACTTGACTGCACGAGTGTGACAAGCGTTGGCTTGCCCTTATCGGATAAAAGGGGCGGTTTCCTTCAGCGGTTGCGGCTATCGGCGGCGTTCTCACCTGATTCCTGACGTCATCGGACACCAGCTATAAAGACAGCGACCCATCGCCTTCGGCCTCATTTGGCAGCGGCGACGATAAACGGCGAGCACCGCCTTACTCTGTTCTGCGTATTGCTGCAGATTGCCTTCCACCGTCTGAACTTAGTGCTCTCAACCAGTTGACTGCAAGAGCCTGGCAGCTTTTACCGGCTAAAAAGGGGCGGTATTCTTCAGTGGTTGCGAATATCGGCGGCGTTCTCACCTGATTCCTCACGTCATCGGACACCAGCTATAAAGACAGCGACCCACCATCTTCGGCCTCACTTGGTAGCGGCGCCGATAAGCGGCGAGCACCAACTTACTCTGGTCTGCGTGTTGCTGCAGATTGCTTTCCACCGTCTCAACATAGTTCTCTCAACCAGTTGACTGCACGAGCCTGGCAAGCGTTGGCTTGCCCTTACCGGCTAAAAGGGGCGGTTTCCTTCAGCGGTTGCGGCTATCGGCGGCGTTCTCACCTGATTCCTGACGTCATCGGACACTAGCTATAAAGACAGCGACCCATCGCCTTCGGCCTCACTTGGCAGCGGCGACGATAAACGGTGAGCACTACCTTACTCTGTTCTACGTTTTGCGGCAGATTGCCTTCCACCGTCTGAACTTAGTGCTCTCATCCAGTTGACTGCACGAGCCTGGCAAGCGTTGGCATGCCCTTACCGGCTAAAAGGGGCGGTTTGCTTCAGCGGTTGCGGCTATCGGCGGCGTTCTTACCTGATTCCTGATGTCATCGGACACCAGCTATAAAGACAGCGACCCATCGCCTTCGGCCTCACTTGGCAGCGGCGACGATAAACGGCGAGCACCAACTTACTCTGTTCTGCGTAATGCTGCAGATTGCCTTCCACCTCTGAACTTAGTGTTCTCAACCAGTTGATTGCACGAGCGTGGCAAGCGTTGGCTTGCCCTTACCGCCTAAAAGGGGCGGTTTCCTTCAGCGGTTGCGGCTAACGGCGGCGTTCCCATCTGACTCCTGACGTCATCGGACACCAGCTATAAAGACAGCGACCCATCGCCTTCGGCTTCACTTGGCAGCGGCGACGATAAACGGCGAGGACCAACTTACTCAGTTCTGCGTTTTGCTGCAGATTTCCTTCCACCGTCTGAACTTAGTGCTCTCAACCACTTGACTGCACGAGTGTGACAAGCGTTGGCTTGCCCTTATCGGATAAAAGGGGCGGTTTCCTTCAGCCGTTGCCGATATCGGCGGCGTTCTCGCCTGATTCCTGACGTCATCGGACACCAGCTATAAAGACAGCGACCCATCATCTTCGGCCTCACTTGGCAGCGGCGACGATAAACGGCGAGCACCACCTTACTCTGTTCTGCGTATTGCTGCAGATTGCCTTCCACCGTCTGAACTTAGTGCTCTCAACCAGTTGGCTGCAAGAGCCTGGCAGCCTTTACCGGCTAATAAGTGGCGGCATTCTTCAGTGGTTGCGGATATCGGCGGCGTTCTCACCTGATTCCTCACGTCATCGAACACCAGCTATAGAGACAGCGACCCATCGCCTTCGGCCTCACTTGGCAGCGGCGCCGATAAACGGCGAGCACCAACTTACTCTGTTCTGCGTATTGCTGCGGATTGCCTTTCACCGTCTGAACTTGGTGCTCTCAACCAGTTGACTGCACGAGTGTGACAAGCGTTGGCTTGCCCTTACCGGCTAAAAGGGGCGGTTTCCTTCAGCGGTTGCAACTATCGGCGGCGTTCTCACCTGATTCCTGACGTCATCGGACACCAGTAATAAAGACAGCGACCCATCGCCTTCGGCCTCACTTGGCAGCGGCGACGATAAACGGCGAGCACCAACTTACTCAGTTCTGCGTTTTGCTGCAGATTTCCTTCCACCGTCTGAACTTAGTGCTCTCAACCAGTTGACTCCACGAGTGTGACAAGCGTTGGCTTGCCCTTATCGGATAAAAGGGGCGGTTTCCTTCAGCGGTTGCGGATATCGGCGGCGTTCTCGCCTGATTCCTGACGTCATCGGACACCAGCTATAAAGACAGCGACCCATCGCCTTCGGCCTCACTTGGCAGCGGCGACGATAAACGGCGAGCACCAACTTACTCTGTTCTGCGTATTGCTGCAGATTGCCTTTCACCGTCTGAACTTGGTGCTCTCAACCAGTTGACTGCACGAGCGTGGCACGCGTTGGCTTGCCCTTACCTCCTAAAAGGGGCGGTTTCCTTCAGCGGTTGCAACTATCGGCGGCGTTCTCACCTGATTCCTGACGTCATCGGACACCAGTAATAAAGACAGCGACCCATCGCCTTCGGCCTCACTTGGCAGCGGCGACGATAAACGGCGAGCACCAACTTACTCTGTTCTGCGTATTGCTGCAGATTGCCTTTCACCGTCTGAACTTGGTGCTCTCAAGCAGTTGACTGCGCGAGCGTGGCACGCGTTGGCTTGCCCTTACCTCCTAAAAGGGGCGGTTTCCTTCAGCGGTTGCAACTATCGGCGGCGTTCTCACCTGATTCCTGACGTCATCGGACACCAGTAATAAAGACAGCGACCCATCGCCTTCGGCCTCACTTGGCAGCGGCGACGATAAACGGCGAGCACCAACTTACTCAGTTCTGCGTTTTGCTGCAGATTTCCTTCCACCGTCTGAACTTAGTGCTCTCAACCAGTTGACTCCACGAGTGTGACAAGCGTTGGCTTGCCCTTATCGGATAAAAGGGGCGGTTTCCTTCAGCGGTTGCGGATATCGGCGGCGTTCTCGCCTGATTCCTGACGTCATCGGACACCAGCTATAAAGACAGCGACCCATCACCTTCGGCCTCACTTGGCAGCGGCGCCGATAAGCGGAGAGCACCAAATTACTCTGGTCTGCGTATTGCTGCAGATTGCCTTCCACCGTCTGAACATAGTTCTCTCAACCAGTTGACTGCACGAGCCTGGCAAGCGTTGGCTTGCCCTTACCGGCTAAAAAGGGTGGTTTCCTTCAGCGGTTGCGGCTATCGGCGGCGTTCTCACCTGATTCCTGACGTCATCGGACACCAGCTATAAAGACAGCGACCCATCGCCTTCGGCCTCACTTGGCAGCGGCGACGATAAACGGCGAGTACCACCTTACTCTGTTCTGCGTATTGCTGCAGATTGCCTTCCAACGTCTGAACTTAGTGCTCTCAACCAGTTGACTGCAAGAGCCTGGCAGCTTTTACCGGCTAAAAAGGGGCGGTATTCTTCAGCGGTTGCGGCTAACGGCGGCGTTCTCACCTGACTCCTGACGTCATCGGACACCAGCTATAAAGACAGCGACCCATCGCCTTCGGCTTCACTTGGCAGCGGCGACGATAAACGGCGAGCACCAACTTACTCTGTTCTGCGTATTGCTGCAGATTGCCTTTCACAGTCTGAACTTAGTGCTCTCAACCAGTTGACTGCACGAGTGTGACAAGCGTTGGCTTGACCTTATCGGATAAAAGGGGCGGTTTCCTTCAGCGGTTGCGGATATCGGCGGCGTTCTCGCCTGATTCCTGACGTCATCGGACACCAGCTATAAAGACAGCGACCCATCGCCTTCGGCCTCACTTGGCAGCGGCGACGATAAACGGCGAGCACCACCTTACTCTGTTCTGCGTATTGCTGCAGATTGCCTTCCACCGTCTGAACTTAGTGCTCTCAACCAGTTGACTGCAAGAGCCTGGCAGCTTTTACCGGCTAAAAAGGGGCGGTATTCTTCAGCGGTTGCGGCTAACGGGGGCGTTCTCACCTGACTCCTGACGTCATCGGACACCAGCTATAAAGACAGCGACCCATCGCTTTCGCCCTCACTTGGCAGCGGCGCCGATAAACGGCGAGCACCACCTTACTCTACTCTGCGTGTTGCTGCAGATTGCCTTTCACCGTCAGAATTTAGTGCTCTCATCCAGTTGACTGCACGAGCGTGACAAGAGTTGGCTTGCCCTTACCGGCTAAAAGGGGCGGTTTCCTTCAGCGGTTGCGGCTATCGGCGGCGTTCTCACCTGATTCCTGACGTCATCGGACACTAGCTATAAAGACAGCGACCCATCGCCTTCGGCCTCACTTGGCAGCGGCGACGATAAACGGCGAGCACTACCTTACTCTGTTCTACGTTTTGCGGCAGATTGCCTTCCACCGTCTGAACTTAGTGCTCTCATCCAGTTGACTGCACGAGCCTGGCAACCGTTGGCATGCCCTTACCGGCTAAAAGGGGCGGTTTGCTTAAGCGGTTGCGGCTATCGGCGGCGTTCTTACCTGATTCCTGATGTCATCGGACACCAGCTATAAAGACAGCGACCCATCGCCTTCGGCCTCACTTGGCAGCGGCGACGATAAACGGCGAGCACCAACTTACTCTGTTCTGCGTAATGCTGCAGATTGCCTTCCACCTCTGAACTTAGTGTTCTCACCCAGTTGATTGCACGAGTGTGGCAAGCGTTGGCTTGCCCTTACCGCCTAAAAGGGGCGGTTTCCTTCAGCGGTTGCGGCTAACGGCGGCGTTCTCATCTGACTCCTGACGTCATCGGACACCAGCCATAAAGACAGCGACCCATCGCCTTCGGCTTCACTTGGCAGCGGCGACGATAAACGGCGAGGACCAACTTACTCAGTTCTGCGTTTTGCTGCAGATTTCCTTCCACCGTCTGAACTTAGTGCTCTCAACCACTTGACTGCACGAGTGTGACAAGCGTTGGCTTGCCCTTATCGGATAAAAGGGGCGGTTTCCTTCAGCGGTTGCCGATATCGGCGGCGTTCTCGCCTGATTCCTGACGTCATCGGACACCAGCTATAAAGACAGCGACCCATCATCTTCGGCCTCACTTGGCAGCGGCGACGATAAACGGCGAGCACCACCTTACTCTGTTCTGCGTATTGCTGCAGATTGCCTTCCACCGTCTGAACTTAGTGCTCTCAACCAGTTGGCTGCAAGAGCCTGGCAGCCTTTACCGGCTAATAAGTGGCGGTATTCTTCAGTGGTTGCGGATATCGGCGGCGTTCTCACCTGATTCCTGACGTCATCGGACACCAGTAATAAAGACAGCGACCCATCGCCTTCGGCCTCACATGGCAGCGGCGACGATAAACGGCGAGCACCAACTTACTCAGTTCTGCGTTTTGCTGCAGATTTCCTTCCACCGTCTGAACTTAGTGCTCTCAACCAGTTGACTCCACGAGTGTGACAAGCGTTGGCTTGCCCTTATCGGATAAAAGGGGCGGTTTCCTTCAGCGGTTGCGGATATCGGCGGCGTTCTCGCCTGATTCCTGACGTCATCGGACACCAGCTATAAAGACAGCGACCCATCACCTTCGGCCTCACTTGGCAGCGGCGCCGATAAGCGGCGAGCACCAACTTACTCTGTTCTGCGTATTGCTGCAGATTGCCTTTCACCGTCTGAACTTGGTGCTCTCAACCAGTTGACTGCACGAGTGTGACAAGCGTTGGCTTGCCCTTACCGGCTAAAAGGGGCGGTTTCCTTCAGCGGTTGCGGCTATCGGCGGCGTTCTCACCTGATTCCTAACGTCATCGGACACCAGATATAAAGACAGCGACCCATCGCCTTCGGCCTCACTTGGCAGCGGCGACGATAAACGGCGAGCACCAACTTACTCTGTTCTGCGTATTGCTGCAGATTGCCTTTCACCGTCTGAACTTGGTGCTCTCAACCAGTTGACTGCACGAGCGTGGCACGCGTTGGCTTGCCCTTACCTCCTAAAAGGGGCGGTTTCCTTCAGCGGTTGCAACTATCGGCGGCGTTCTCACCTGATTCCTGACGTCATCGGACACCAGTAATAAAGACAGCGACCCATCGCCTTCGGCCTCACTTGGCAGCGGCGACGATAAACGGCGAGCACCAACTTACTCTGTTCTGCGTATTGCTGCAGATTGCCTTTCACCGTCTGAACTTGGTGCTCTCAACCAGTTGACTGCACGAGTGTGACAAGCGTTGGCTTGCCCTTGCCGGCTAAAAGGGGCGGTTTCCTTCAGCGGTTGCGGCTATCAGCGGCGTTCTCACCTGATTCCTGACGTCATCGAAGACCAGCTATAAAGACAGCGACCCATCGCCTTCGGCTTCACTTGGCCGCGGCGACGATAAACGGCGAGCACCAACTTACTCTGTTCTGCGTATTGCTGCAGATTGCCTTTCACCGTCTGAACTTGGTGCTCTCAACCAGTTGACTGCACGAGCGTGGCACGCGTTGGCTTGCCCATACCTCCTAAAAGGGGCGGTTTCCTTCAGCGGTTGCAACTATCGGCGGCGTTCTCACCTGATTCCTGACGTCATCGGACACCAGTAATAAAGACAGCGACCCATCGCCTTCGGCCTCACTTGGCAGCGGCGACGATAAACGGCGAGCACCAACTTACTCAGTTCTGCGTTTTGCTGCAGATTTCCTTCCACCGTCTGAACTTAGTGCTCTCAACCAGTTGACTCCACGAGTGTGACAAGCGTTGGCTTGCCCTTATCGGATAAAAGGGGCGGTTTCCTTCAGCGGTTGCGGATATCGGCGGCGTTCTCGCCTGATTCCTGACGTCATCGGACACCAGCTATAAAGACAGCGACCCATCACCTTCGGCCTCACTTGGCAGCGGCGCCGATAAGCGGCGAGCACCAAATTACTCTGGTCTGCGTATTGCTGCAGATTGCCTTCCACCGTCTAAACATAGTTCTCTCAACCAGTTGACTGCACGAGCCTGTCAAGCGTTGGCTTGCCCTTACCGGCTAAAAAGGGTGGTTTCCTTCAGCGGTTGCGGCTATCGGCGGCGTTCTCACCTGATTCCTGACGTCATCGGACACCAGCTATAAAGACAGCGACCCATCGCCTTCGGCCTCACTTGGCAGCGGCGACGATAAACGGCGAGTACCACCTTACTCTGTTCTGTGTATTGCTGCAGATTGCCTTCCAACGTCTGAACTTAGTGCTCTCAACCAGTTGACTGCAAGAGCCTGGCAGCTTTTACCGGCTAAAAAGGGGCGGTATTCTTCAGCGGTTGCGGCTAACGGCGGCGTTCTCACCTGACTCCTGACGTCATCGGACACCAGCTATAAAGACAGCGACCCATCGCCTTCGGCTTCACTTGGCAGCGGCGACGATAAACGGCGAGCACCAACTTACTCTGTTCTGCGTATTGCTGCAGATTGCCTGTCACAGTCTGAACTTAGTGCTCTCAACCAGTTGACTGCACGAGTGTGACAAGCGTTGGCTTGCCCTTATCGGATAAAAGGGGCGGTTTCCTTCAGCAGTTGCGGATATCGGCGGCGTTCTCACCTGACTCCTGACGTCATCGGACACCAGCTATAAAGACAGCGACCCATCGCCTTCGCCCTCACTTGGCAGCGGCGCCGATAAACGGCGAGCACCACCTTACTCTACTCTGCGTGTTGCTGCAGATTGCCTTTCACCGTCAGAATTTAGTGCTCTCATCCAGTTGAGTGCACGAGCGTGGCAAGTGTTGGCTTGCCCTTACCGGCTAAAAGGGGCGGTTTCCTTCAGCGGTTGCGGCTATCGGCGGCGTTCTCAACTGATTCCTGACGTCATCGGACACTAGCTATAAAGACAGCGACCCATCGCCTTCGGCCTCACTTGGCAGCGGCGACGATAAACGGCGAGCACTACCTTACTCTGTTCTACGTTATGCGGCAGATTGCCTTCCACCGTCTGAACTTAGTGCTCTCAACCAGTTGACTGCACGAGCCTGGCAAGCGTTGGCATGCCCTTACCCGCTAAAAGGGACGGTTTGCCTCAGCGGTTGCGGCTATCGGCGGCGTTCTTACCTGATTCCTGATGTCATCGGACACCAGCTATAAAGACAGCGACCCATCGCCTTCGGCCTCACTTGGCAGCGGCGACGATAAACGGCGAGCACCAACTTACTCTGTTCTGCGTAATGCTGCAGATTGCCTTCCACCTCTGAACTTAGTGTTCTCAACCAGTTGATTGCACGAGCGTGGCAAGCGTTGGCTTGCCCTTACCGCCTAAAAGGGGCGGTTTCCTTCAGCGGTTGCGCCTAACGGCGGCGTTCTCACCTGATTCCTGACGTCATCGGACACTAGCTATAAAGACAGCGACCCATCGCCTTCGGCCTCACTTGGCAGCGGCGACGATAAACGGCGAGCACCAACTTACTCTGTTCTGCGTATTGCTGCAGATTGCCTTTCACCGTCTGAAATTAGTGCTCTCAACCAGTTGAGTGCACGAGCGTGGCAAGCGTTGGCTTGCCCTTACCGGCTAAAAGGGGTGGTTTCCTTCAGCGGTTGCAGCTATCGGCGGCGTTCTCACCTGATTCCTGACGTCATAGGACACCAGCTATAAAGACAGCGACCCATCGCCTTCGGCCTCACTTGGCAGCGGCGACGATAAACGGCGAGCACCAACTACTCAGTTCTGAGTTTTGCTGCAGATTGCCTTCCACCGTCTGAACTTAGTGCTCTCAACCAGTTGACTACACGAGTGTGACAAGGCTTGGCTTGCCCTTACCGGCTAAAAGGTGCGGTTTCCTTCAGCGGTTGCGGATATCGGCGGCGTTCTCACCTGATTCATGACGTCATCGGACACCGGCTATAAAGACAGCGACCCATCGCCATCGGCCTCACTTGGCAGCGGCGACGATAAACGGCGAGCACCAACTTACTCTATTCTGCGTATTGCTGCAGATTGCCTTCCACCGTCTGAACTTAGTGCTCTCAACCAGTTGACTGCACGAGCCTGGCAAGCGTTGGCTTGCCCTGACCGGCTAAAAGGGGCGGTTTCCTTCAGCGGTTGCGGCTATCGGCGGCGTTCTTACCTTATTCCTGACGTCATCGGACACCGGCTATAAAGACAGCGACCCATCGCCTTCGGCCTCACTTGGCAGCGGTGACGATAAACGGCAAACACCACCTTACCCTGCTCTGCGTATTGCTGCAGATTGCCTTCCACCGTCTGAACTTAGTGCTCTCAACAAGTTGACTGCACGAGCATAGCAAGCGTTGGCATGCCCTTACCGGCTAAAAGGGGCGGTTTGCTTCAGCGGTTGCGGCTATCGGCGGCGTCCTTACCTGATTCCTGACGTCATCGGACACCAGCTATGAAGACAGCGACCCATCGCCTTCGGCCTCACTTGGCAGCGGCGACGATAAACAGCGAGCACCAACTTACTCTGTTCTGCGTAATGCTGCAGATTGCCTTCAACCCCTGAACTTAGTGGTCTCAACCAGTTGATTGCACGAGCGTGGCAAGCGTTGGCTGGCCCTTACCGGCTAAAAGGTGCGGTTTCCTTCAGCGGTTCCGGCTAACGGCGGCGTTCTCACTTGACTCCTGACGTCATCGGACACCAGCTATAAAGACAGTGACCTATCGCCTTTGGCCTCACTTGGCAGCGGCGACGATAATCGGCGAGCACCAACTTACCCGTTTCTGCGTAACGCTGCAGATTGCCTTCCACAGTCTGAACTTAGTGCTCTCAACCAGTTGACTGCACGAGCCTGGCAAGCGTTCGCTTGCCGTTACCGGCTAAAAGGGGCGGTTTCCTTCAGCGGTTGCGGCTATCAGCGGCGCTCTCACCTGATTCCTGACGTCATCGAACACCAGCTATAAAGACACCGACCCTTCGCCTTCGGCTTCACTTGGCAGTGGCGACTATAAACGGCGAGCACCAACTTACTCTGTTCTGCGTATTGCTGCAGATTGCCTTCCACCTCTGAACTTAGTGATCTCAACCTGTTGATTGCACGAGCGTGGCAAGCGTTGGCTTGCCCTTACCGGCTAAAAGGGGCGGTTTCCTACAGCGGTTGCGGCTAACGGCGGCGTTCTCTCCTGACTCCTGACGTCATCGGACACCAGCTATAAAGACAGCGACCTATCGCCTTTGGCCTCACTTGGCAGCGGCGACGATAAACGGCGAGCACCAACTTACCAGTTTCTACGTATTGCTGCAGATTGCCTTCCACCGTCTGAACTTTGTGCTCTCACCCAGTTGACTGCACGAGCCTGGCAAGCGTTGGCTTTCCCTTACTGGCTAAAAGGGGCGGTTTTCTTCAGCGGTTGCGGCTATCAGCGGCGTTCTCACCTGATTCCTGACGTCATCGAACACCAGCTATAAAGACACCGACCCATCGCCTTCGGCTTCACTTGGCAGCGGCGACGATAAACGGCGAGCACCAACTTACTCTGTTCTGCGTATTGCTGCAGATTGCCTTTCACCGTCTGAACTTGGTGCTCTCAACAGTTGACTGCACGAGCGTGGCAAGCGTTGGCTTGCCCTTACCGGCTAAAAGGGGCGGTTTCCTTCAGCGGTTGCAGCTATCGGCGGCGTTTTCACCTGATTCCTGACGTCATCGGACACCAGCTATAAAGACAGTGACCCATCGCCTTCGGCCTCACTTGGCAGCGGCGACGAGAAACGGCGAGCACCAACTTACTCAGTTCTGCGTTTTGCTGCAGATTGCCTTTCACCGTCTGAACTTAGTGCTCTCAACCAGTTGACTGCACGAGCGTGGCAAGCGTTGGCTTGCCCTTACCGGCTAAAAGGGGCGGTTTCCTTCAGCGGTTGCAGCTATCGGCGGCGTTCTCACCTGATTCCTGACGTCATCGGACACCAGCTATAAAGACAGCGACCCATCGCCTTCGACCTCACTTCTCAGCGGCGACGATAAACGGCGAGCTTCAACTTACTCAGTTCTGCGTTTTGCTGCAGATTGCCTTCCACCGTCTGAACTTAGTGCTCTCATTAAGTAGACTGCACGAGCGTGGAAAGCGTTGGCTTGCCCTTACCGGCTAAAAGGTGCGGTTTCCTTCAGCGGTTGCGGCTATCGGCGGCGTTCTCACCTGATTCCTGACGTCATCGGACACCAGCTATAAAGACAGCGACCTATCGCCATCGGCCTCACTTGGCAGCGGCGACGATAAACGGCGAGCACCAACTTACTCTATTCTGCGTATTGCTGCAGATTGCCTTCCACCGTCTGAACTTAGTGCTCTCAACCAGTTGACTGCACGAGCCTGGCAAGCGTTGGCTTGCCCTGACCGGCTAAAAGGGGCGGTTTCCTTCAGCGGTTGCGGCTATCGGCGGCGTTCTTACCTTATTCCTGACGTCATCGGACACCAGCTATAAAGACAGCGACCCATCGCCTTCGACCTCACTTGGCAGCGGCGACGATAAACGGCGAGCTTCAACTTACTCAGTTCTGCGTTTTGCTGCAGATTGCCTTCCACCGTCTGAACTTACTGCTCTCAACCAGTTGACTACACGAGTGTGACAAGAGTTGGCTTGCCCTTACCGGCTAAAAGGTGCGGTTTCCTTCAGCGGTTGCGGATATCGGCGGCATTCTCACCTGATTCATGACGTCATCGGACACCGGCTATAAAGACAGCGACCCATCGCCTTCGGCCTCACTTGGCAGCGGTGACGATAAACGGCGAGCACCACCTTACCCTGCTCTGCGTATTGCTGCAGATTGCCTTCCACCGTCTGAACTTAGTGCTCTCAACCAGTTGACTGCACGAGCATAGCAAGCGTTGGCATGCCCTTACCGGCTAAAAGGGGCGGTTTGCTTCAGCGGTTGCGGCTATCGGCGGCGTCCTTACCTGATTCCTGACGTCATCGGACACCAGCTATGAAGACAGCGACCCATCGCCTTCGGCCTCACTTGGCAGCGGCGACGATAAACGGCGAGCACCAACTTACTCTGTTCTGCGTAATGCTGCAGATTGCCTTCCACCCCTAGAACTTAGTGGTCTCAACCAGTTGATTGCACGAGCGTGGCAAGCGTTGGCTGGCCCTTACCGGCTAAAAGGTGCGGTTTCCTTCAGCGGTTCCGGCTAACGGCGGCGTTCTCACTTGACTCCTGACGTCATCGGACACCAGCTATAAAGACAGTGACCTATCGCCTTTGGCCTCACTTGGCAGCGGCGACGATAATCGGCGAGCACCAACTTACCCGTTTCTGCGTAACGCTGCAGATTGCCTTCCACCGTCTGAACTTAGTGCTCTCAACCAGTTGACTGCACGAGCCTGGCAAGCGTTCGCTTGCCCTTACCGGCTAAAAGGGGTGGTTTCCTTCAGCGGTTGCAGCTATCGGCGGCGTTCTCACCTGATTCATGACGTCATCGGACACCGGCTATAAAGACAGCGACCCATCGCCTTCGGCTTCACTTGGCAGCGGCGACGATAAACGGCGAGCACCAACTTACTCTGCTCTGCGTGTTGCTGCAGATTGCCTTCCACCGTCTGAACATAGTGCTCTCAACCAGTTGACTGCACGAGCCTGGCAAGCGTTGGCTTGCCCTTACCGGCTAAAATGCGCGGTTTCCTTCAGCGGTTGCGGCTATCGGCGGCGTTCTCACCTGAATCTTGACTTCATCGGACACCAGCTATAAAGACAGCGACCCATCGCCTTCGGCCTCACTTGGCAGCGGCGACGATAAACTGCGAGCACCAACTAACTGCTCTGCGTGTTGCTGCAGATTGCCTTCCACCGTCTGAACTTAGTGCTCTCATTAAGTAGACTGCACGAGCGTGGAAAGCGTTGGCTTGCCCTTACCGGCTAAAAGGTGCGGTTTCCTTCAGCGGTTGCGGATATCGGCGGCATTCTCACCTGATTCATGACGTCATCGGACACCGGCTATAAAGACAGCGACCCATCGCCTTCGGCCTCACTTGGCAGCGGTGACGATAAACGGCGAGCACCACCTTACCCTGCTCTGCGTATTGCTGCAGATTGCCTTCCACCGTCTGAACTTAGTTCTCTCAACCAGTTGACTGCACGAGCATAGCAAGCGTTGGCATGCCCTTACCGGCTAAAAGGGGCGGTTTGCTTCAGCGGTTGCGGCTATCGGCGGCGTCCTTACCTGATTCCTGACGTCATCGGACACCAGCTATGAAGACAGCGACCCATCGCCTTCGGCCTCACTTGACAGCGGCGACGATAAACGGCGAGCACCAACTTACTCTGTTCTGCGTAATGCTGCAGATTGCCTTCCACCCCTGAACTTAGTGGTCTCAACCAGTTGATTGCACGAGCGTGGCAAGCGTTGGCTGGCCCTTATCGGATAAAAGGGGCGGTTTCCTTCAGCGGTTGCGGATATCGGCGGCGTTCTCGCCTGATTCCTGACGTCATCGGACACCAGCTATAAAGACAGCGACCCATCACCTTCGGCCTCACTTGGCAGCGGCGCCGATAAGCGGCGAGCACCAAATTACTCTGGTCTGCGTATTGCTGCAGATTGCCTTCCACCGTCTAAACATAGTTCTCTCAACCAGTTGACTGCACGAGCCTGGCAAGCGTTGGCTTGCCCTTACCGGCTAAAAAGGGTGGTTTCCTTCAGCGGTTGCAGCTATCGGCGGCGTTCTCACCTGATTCATGACGTCATCGGACACCGGCTATAAAGACAGCGACCCATCGCCTTCGGCCTCACTTGGCAGCGGCGACGATAAACGGCGAGTACCACCTTACTCTGTTCTGCGTATTGCTGCAGATTGCCTTCCAACGTCTGAACTTAGTGCTCTCAACCAGTTGACTGCAAGAGCCTGGCAGCTTTTACCGGCTAAAAAGGGGCGGTATTCTTCAGCGGTTGCGGCTAACGGCGGCGTTCTCACCTGACTCCTGACGTCATCGGACACCAGCTATAAAGACAGCGACCCATCGCCTTCGGCTTCACTTGGCAGCGGCGACGATAAACGGCGAGCACCAACTTACTCTGTTCTGCGTATTGCTGCAGATTGCCTGTCACAGTCTGAACTTAGTGCTCTCAACCAGTTGACTGCACGAGTGTGACAAGCGTTGGCTTGCCCTTATCGGATAAAAGGGGCGGTTTCCTTCAGCGGTTGCGGATATCGGCGGCGTTCTCGCCTGATTCCTGACGCCATCGGACACCAGCTATAAAGACAGCGACCCATCGCCTTCGGCCTCACTTGGCGGCGGCGACGATAAACGGCGAGCACCACCTTACTCTGTTCTGCGTATTGCTGCAGATTGCCTTCCACCGTCTGAACTTAGTGCTCTCAACCAGTTGACTGCAAGAGCCTGGCAGCTTTTACCGGCTAAAAAGGGGCGGTATTCTTCAGCGGTTGCGGCTAACGGCGGCGTTCTCACCTGACTCCTGACGTCATCGGACACCAGCTATAAAGACAGCGACCCATCGCCTTCGCCCTCACTTGGCAGCGGCGCCGATAAACGGCGAGCACCACCTTACTCTACTCTGCGTGTTGCTGCAGATTGCCTTTCACCGTCAGAATTTAGTGCTCTCATCCAGTTGAGTGCACGAGCGTGGCAAGTGTTGGCTTGCCCTTACCGGCTAAAAGGGGCGGTTTCCTTCAGCGGTTGCGGCTATCGGCGGCGTTCTAACCTGATTCCTGACGTCATCGGACACTAGCTATAAAGACAGCGACCCATCGCCTTCGGCCTCACTTGGCAGCGGCGACGATAAACGGCGAGCACTACCTTACTCTGTTCTACGTTATGCGGCAGATTGCCTTCCACCGTCTGAACTTAGTGCTCTCAACCAGTTGACTGCACGAGCCTGGCAAGCGTTGGCATGCCCTTACCGGCTAAAAGGGACGGTTTGCCTCAGCGTTTGCGGCTATCGGCGGCGTTCTTACCTGATTCCTGATGTCATCGGACACCAGCTATAAAGACAGCGACCCATCGCCTTCGGCCTCACTTGGCAGCGGCGACGATAAACGGCGAGCACCAACTTACTCTGTTCTGCGTAATGCTGCAGATTGCCTTCCACCTCTGAACTTAGTGTTCTCAACCAGTTGATTGCACGAGCGTGGCAAGCGTTGGCTTGCCCTTACCGCCTAAAAGGGGCGGTTTCCTTCAGCGGTTGCGCCTAACGGCGGCGTTCTCATCTGACTCCTGACTTCATCGGACACCAGCTATAAAGACAGCGACCCATCGCCTTCGGCTTCACTTGGCAGCGGCGACGATAAACGGCGAGCACCAACTTACTCTGTTCTGCGTATTGCTGCAGATTGCCTTTCACCGTCTGAACTTAGTGCTCTCATTAATTAGACTGCACGAGCGTGGAAAGCGTTGGCTTGCCCTTACCGGCTAAAAAGGGCGGTTTCCTTCAGCGGTTGCGGCTATCGGCGGCGTTCTCACCTGATTCCTGACGTCATCGGACACAAGCTATAAAGACAGCGACCCATCGCCTTCGGCTTCACTTGGCAGCGGCGACGATAAACGGCGAGCACCAACTTACTCTGTTCTGCGTATTGCTGCAGATTGCCTTTCACCGTCTGAAATTAGTGCTCTCAACCAGTTGAGTGCACGAGCGTGGCAAGCGTTGGCTTGCCCTTACCGGCTAAAAGGGGTGGTTTCCTTCAGCGGTTGCAGCTATCGGCGGCGTTCTCACCTGATTCCTGACGTCATCGGACACCAGCTATAAAGACAGCGACCCATCGCCTTCGGCCTCACTTGGCAGCGGCGACGATAAACGGCGAGCACCAACTACTCAGTTCTGCGTTTTGCTGCAGATTGCCTTCCACCGTCTGAACTTAGTGCTCTCAACCAGTTGACTACACGAGTGTGACAAGGCTTGGCTTGCCCTTACCGGCTAAAAGGTGCGGTTTCCTTCAGCGGTTGCGGATATCGGCGGCGTTTTCACCTGATTCATGACGTCATCGGACACCGGCTATAAAGACAGCGACCCATCGCCATCGGCCTCACTTGGCAGCGGCGACGATAAACGGCGAGCACCAACTTACTCTATTCTGCGTATTGCTGCAGATTGCCTTCCACCGTCTGAACTTACTGCTCTCAACCAGTTGACTACACGAGTGTGACAAGAGTTGGCTTGCCCTTACCGGCTAAAAGGTGCGGTTTCCTTCAGCGGTTGCGCATATCGGCGGCATTCTCACCTGATTCATGACGTCATCGGACACCGGCTATAAAGACAGCGACCCATCGCCTTCGGCCTCACTTGGCAGCGGTGACGATAAACGGCGAGCACCACCTTACCCTGCTCTGCGTATTGCTGCAGATTGCCTTCCACCGTCTGAACTTAGTGCTCTCAACCAGTTGACTGCACGAGCATAGCAAGCGTTGGCATGCCCTTACCGGCTAAAAGGGGCGGTTTGCTTCAGCGGTTGCGGCTATCGGCGGCGTCCTTACCTGATTCCTGACGTCATCGGACACCAGCTATAAAGACACCGACCCTTCGCCTTCGGCTTCACTTGGCAGTGGCGACTATAAACGGCGAGCACCAACTTACTCTGTTCTGCGTATTGCTGCAGATTGCCTTCCACCTCTGAACTTAGTGCTCTCAACCTGTTGATTGCACGAGCGTGGCAAGCGTTGGCTTGCCCTTACCGGCTAAAAGGGGCGGTTTCCTTCAGCGGTTGCGGCTAACGGCGGCGTTCTCTCCTGACTCCTGACGTCATCGGACACCAGCTATAAAGACAGCGACCTATCGCCTTTGGCCTCACTTGGCAGCGGCGACGATAAACGGCGAGCACCAACTTACCAGTTTCTACGTATTGCTGCAGATTGCCTTCCACCGTCTGAACTTTGTGCTCTCACCCAGTTGACTGCACGAGCCTGGCAAGCGTTGGCTTTCCCTTACTGGCTAAAAGGGGCGGTTTTCTTCAGCGGTTGCGGCTATCAGCGGCGTTCTCACCTGATTCCTGACGTCATCGAACACCAGCTATAAAGACAGCGACCCATCGCCTTCGACCTCACTTCTCAGCGGCGACGATAAACGGCGAGCACCAACTTACTCTATTCTGCGTATTGCTGCAGATTGCCTTCCACCGTCTGAACTTAGTGCTCTCAACCAGTTGACTACACGAGTGTGACAAGAGTTGGCTTGCCCTTACCGGCTAAAAGGTGCGGTTTCCTTCAGCGGTTGCGGATATCGGCGGCATTCTCACCTGATTCATGACGTCATCGGACACCGGCTATAAAGACAGCGACCCATCGCCTTCGGCCTCACTTGGCAGCGGTGACGATAAACGGCGAGCACCACCTTACCCTGCTCTGCGTATTGCTGCAGATTGCCTTCCACCGTCTGAACTTAGTGCTCTCAACCAGTTGACTGCACGAGCATAGCAAGCGTTGGCATGCCCTTACCGGCTAAAAGGGGCGGTTTGCTTCAGCGGTTGCGGCTATCGGCGGCGTCCTTACCTGATTCCTGACGTCATCGGACACCAGCTATGAAGACAGCGACCCATCGCCTTCGACCTCACTTCTCAGCGGCGACGATAAACGGCGAGCTTCAACTTACTCAGTTCTGCGTTTTGCTGCAGATTGCCTTCCACCGTCTGAACTTAGTGCTCTCATTAAGTAGACTGCACGAGCCTGGCAAGCGTTGGCTTGCCCTGACCGGCTAAAAGGGGCGGTTTCCTTCAGCGGTTGCGGCTATCGGCGGCGTTCTTACCTTATTCCTGACGTCATCGGACACCAGCTATAAAGACAGCGACCCATCGCCTTCGACCTCACTTGGCAGCGGCGACGATAAACGGCGAGCTTCAACTTACTCAGTTCTGCGTTTTGCTGCAGATTGCCTTCCACCGTCTGAACTTACTGCTCTCAACCAGTTGACTACACGAGTGTGACAAGAGTTGGCTTGCCCTTACCGGCTAAAAGGTGCGGTTTCCTTCAGCGGTTGCGGATATCGGCGGCATTCTCACCTGATTCATGACGTCATCGGACACCGGCTATAAAGACAGCGACCCATCGCCTTCGGCCTCACTTGGCAGCGGTGACGATAAACGGCGAGCACCACCTTACCCTGCTCTGCGTATTGCTGCAGATTGCCTTCCACCGTCTGAACTTAGTGCTCTCAACCAGTTGACTGCACGAGCATAGCAAGCGTTGGCATGCCCTTACCGGCTAAAAGGGGCGGTTTGCTTCAGCGGTTGCGGCTATCGGCGGCGTCCTTACCTGATTCCTGACGTCATCGGACACCAGCTATGAAGACAGCGACCCATCGCCTTCGGCCTCACTTGGCAGCGGCGACGATAAACGGCGAGCACCAACTTACTCTGTTCTGCGTAATGCTGCAGATTGCCTTCCACCCCTGAACTTAGTGGTCTCAACCAGTTGATTGCACGAGCGTGGCAAGCGTTGGCTGGCCCTTACCGGCTAAAAGGTGCGGTTTCCTTCAGCGGTTCCGGCTAACGGCGGCGTTCTCACTTGACTCCTGACGTCATCGGACACCAGCTATAAAGACAGTGACCTATCGCCTTTGGCCTCACTTGGCAGCGGCGACGATAATCGGCGAGCACCAACTTACCCGTTTCTGCGTAACGCTGCAGATTGCCTTCCACCGTCTGAACTTAGTGCTCTCAACCAGTTGACTGCACGAGCCTGGCAAGCGTTCGCTTGCCCTTACCGGCTAAAAGGGGTGGTTTCCTTCAGCGGTTGCAGCTATCGGCGGCGTTCTCACCTGATTCATGACGTCATCGGACACCGGCTATAAAGACAGCGACCCATCGCCTTCGGCTTCACTTGGCAGCGGCGACGATAAACGGCGAGCACCAACTTACTCTGCTCTGCGTGTTGCTGCAGATTGCCTTCCACCGTCTGAACATAGTGCTCTCAACCAGTTGACTGCACGAGCCTGGCAAGCGTTGGCTTGCCCTTACCGGCTAAAATGCGCGGTTTCCTTCAGCGGTTGCGGCTATCGGCGGCGTTCTCACCTGAATCTTGACTTCATCGGACACCAGCTATAAAGACAGCGACCCATCGCCTTCGGCCTCACTTGGCAGCGGCGACGATAAACTGCGAGCACCAACTAACTCTGCTCTGCGTGTTGCTGCAGATTGCCTTCCACCGTCTGAACTTAGTGCTCTCATTAAGTAGACTGCACGAGCGTGGAAAGCGTTGGCTTGCCCTTACCGGCTAAAAGGTGCGGTTTCCTTCAGCGGTTGCGGATATCGGCGGCATTCTCACCTGATTCATGACGTCATCGGACACCGGCTATAAAGACAGCGACCCATCGCCTTCGGCCTCACTTGGCAGCGGTGACGATAAACGGCGAGCACCACCTTACCCTGCTCTGCGTATTGCTGCAGATTGCCTTCCACCGTCTGAACTTAGTGCTCTCAACCAGTTGACTGCACGAGCATAGCAAGCGTTGGCATGCCCTTACCGGCTAAAAGGGGCGGTTTGCTTCAGCGGTTGCGGCTATCGGCGGCGTCCTTACCTGATTCCTGACGTCATCGGACACCAGCTATGAAGACAGCGACCCATCGCCTTCGGCCTCACTTGACAGCGGCGACGATAAACGGCGAGCACCAACTTACTCTGTTCTGCGTAATGCTGCAGATTGCCTTCCACCCCTGAACTTAGTGGTCTCAACCAGTTGATTGCACGAGCGTGGCAAGCGTTGGCTGGCCCTTACCGGCTAAAAGGTGCAGTTTCCTTCAGCGGTTCCGGCTAACGGCGGCGTTCTCACTTGACTCCTGACGTCATCGGACACCAGCTATAAAGACAGTGACCTATCGCCTTTGGCCTCACTTGGCAGCGGCGACGATAATCGGCGAGCACCAACTTACCCGTTTCTGCGTAACGCTGCAGATTGCCTTCCACCGTCTGAACTTAGTGCTCTCAACCAGTTGACTGCACGAGCCTGGCAAGCGTTCGCTTGCCCTTACCGGCTAAAAGGGGTGGTTTCCTTCAGCGGTTGCAGCTATCGGCGGCGTTCTCACCTGATTCATGACGTCATCGGACACCGGCTATAAAGACAGCGACCCATCGCCTTCGGCTTCACTTGGCAGCGGCGACGATAAACGGCGAGCACCAACTTACTCTGCTCTGCGTGTTGCTGCAGATTGCCTTCCACCGTCTGAACATAGTGCTCTCAACCAGTTGACTGCACGAGCCTGGCAAGCGTTGGCTTGCCCTTACCGGCTAAAATGCGCGGTTTCCTTCAGCGGTTGCGGCTATCGGCGGCGTTCTCACCTGAATCTTGACTTCATCGGACACCAGCTATAAAGACAGCGACCCATCGCCTTCGGCCTCACTTGGCAGCGGCGACGATAAACTGCGAGCACCAACTAACTCTGCTCTGCGTGTTGCTGCAGATTGCCTTCCACCGCCTGAACTTAGTGCTCTCATTAAGTAGACTGCACGAGCGTGGAAAGCGTTGGCTTGCCCTTACCGGCTAAAAGGTGCGGTTTCCTTCAGCGGTTGCGGCTATCGGCGGCGTTCTCACCAGATTCCTGACGTCATCGGACACCAGCTATAAAGACAGCGACCCATCGCCATCGGCCTCACTTGGCAGCGGCGACGATAAACGGCGAGCACCAACTTACTCTATTCTGCGTATTGCTGCAGATTGCCTTCCACCGTCTGAACTTAGTGCTCTCAACCAGTTGACTGCACGAGCCTGACAAGCGTTGGCTTGCCCTGACCGGCTAAAAGGGGCGGTTTCCTTCAGCGGTTGCGGCTATCGGCGGCGTTCTTACCTTATTTCTGACGTCATCGGACACCAGCTATAAAGACAGCGACCCATCGCCTTCGGCCTCACTTGGCACCGGCGACGATAAACGGCGAGCACCAACTTACTCTGTTCTGCGTAATGCTGCAGATTGCCTTCAACCTCTGAACTTAGTGGTGTCAACCAGTTGATTGCACGAGCGTGGCAAGCGTTGGCTTGCCCTTACCGGCTAAAAGGTGCGGTTTCCTTCAGCGGTTCCGGCTAACGGCGGCGTTCTCACCTGACTCCTGACGTCATCGGACACCAGCTATAAAGACAGCGACCTATCGCCTTTGGCCTCACTTGGCAGCGGCGACGATAAACGGCGAGCACCAAATTACCCGTTTCTGCGTATTGCTGCAGATTGCCTTCCACCGTCTGAACTTAGTGCTCTCAACCAGTTGACGGCACGAGCGTGGCAAGCGTTGGCTTGCCCTTACCGGCTAAAATGGACGGTTTCCTTCAGCGGTTGCGGCTATCGGCGGCGTTTTCACCTGATTCTTGACGTCATCGGACACCAGCTATAAAGACAGTGACCTATCGCCTTTGGCCTCACTTGGCAGCGGCGACGATAATCGGCGAGCACCAACTTACCCGTTTCTGCGTAACGCTGCAGATTGCCTTCCACCGTCTGAACTTAGTGCTCTCAACCAGTTGACTGCACGAGCCTGGCAAGCGTTCGCTTGCCCTTACCGGCTAAAAGGGGTGGTTTCCTTCAGCGGTTGCAGCTATCGGCGGCGTTCTCACCTGATTCATGACGTCATCGGACACCGGCTATAAAGACAGCGACCCATCGCCTTCGGCTTCACTTGGCAGCGGCGACGATAAACGGCGAGCACCAACTTACTCTGCTCTGCGTGTTGCTGCAGATTGCCTTCCACCGTCTGAACATAGTGCTCTCAACCAGTTGACTGCACGAGCCTGGCAAGCGTTGGCTTGCCCTTACCGGCTAAAATGCGCGGTTTCCTTCAGCGGTTGCGGCTATCGGCGGCGTTCTCACCTGAATCTTGACTTCATCGGACACCAGCTATAAAGACAGCGACCCATCGCCTTCGGCCTCACTTGGCAGCGGCGACGATAAACTGCGAGCACCAACTAACTCTGCTCTGCGTGTTGCTGCAGATTGCCTTCCACCGTCTGAACTTAGTGCTCTCATTAAGTAGACTGCACGAGCGTGGAAAGCGTTGGCTTGCCCTTACCGGCTAAAAGGTGCGGTTTCCTTCAGCGGTTGCGGCTATCGGCGGCGTTCTCACCAGATTCCTGACGTCATGGGACACCAGCTATAAAGACAGCGACCCATCGCCATCGGCCTCACTTGGCAGCGGCGACGATAAACGGCGAGCACCAACTTACTCTATTCTGCGTATTGCTGCAGATTGCCTTCCACCGTCTGAACTTAGTGCTCTCAACCAGTTGACTGCACGAGCCTGACAAGCGTTGGCTTGCCCTGACCGGCTAAAAGGGGCGGTTTCCTTCAGCGGTTGCGGCTATCGGCGGCGTTCTTACCTTATTTCTGACGTCATCGGACACCAGCTATAAAGACAGCGACCCATCGCCTTCGGCCTCACTTGGCACCGGCGACGATAAACGGCGAGCACCAACTTACTCTGTTCTGCGTAATGCTGCAGATTGCCTTCAACCTCTGAACTTAGTGGTCTCAACCAGTTGATTGCACGAGCGTGGAAAGCGTTGGCTTGCCCTTACCGGCTAAAAGGTGCGGTTTCCTTCAGCGGTTCCGGCTAACGGCGGCGTTCTCACCTGACTCCTGACGTCATCGGACACCAGCTATAAAGACAGTGACCTATCGCCTTTGGCCTCACTTGGCAGCGGCGACGATAAACGGCGAGCACCAAATTACCCGTTTCTGCGTATTGCTGCAGATTGCCTTCCACCGTCTGAACTTAGTGCTCTCAACCAGTTGACGGCACGAGCGTGGCAAGCGTTGGCTTGCCCTTACCGGCTAAAAGGGACGGTTTCCTTCAGCGGTTGCGGCTATCGGCGGCGTTTTCACCTGATTCTTGACGTCATCGGACACCAGCTATAAAGACAGCGACCCATCGCCTTCGGCCTCACTTGGCAGCGGCGACGAGAAACGGCGAGCACCAACTTACTCAGTTCTGCGTTGCTGCAGATTGCCTTCCACCGTCTGAACTTAGTGCTCTCAACCAGTTGACTGCACGAGCCTGGCAAGCGTTGGCTTGCCCTTACTGGCTAAAAGGGGCGGTTTTCTTCAGCGGTTGCGGCTATCAGCGGCGTTCTCACCTGATTCCTGACGTCATCGAACACCAGCTATAAAGACACCGACCCATCGCCTTCGGCTTCACTTGGCAGCGGCGACGATAAACGGCGAGCACCAACTTACTCTGTTCTGCGTATTGCTGCAGATTGCCTTTCACCGTCTGAACTTGGTGCTCTCAACAGTGGACTGCACGAGCGTGGCAAGCGTTGGCTTGCCCTTACCGGCTAAAAGGGGCGGTTTCCTTCATCGGTTGCAGCTATCGGCGGCGGTTTCACCTGATTCCTGACGTCATCGGACACCAGCTATAAAGACAGCGACCCATCGCCTTCGGCCTCACTTGGCAGCGGCGACGAGAAACGGCGAGCACCAACTTACTCAGTTCTGCGTTTTGCTGCAGATTGCCTTTCACCGTCTGAACTTAGTGCTCTCAACCAGTTGACTGCACGAGCGTGGCAAGCGTTGGCTTGCCCTTACCGGCTAAAAGGGGCGGTTTCCTTCAGCGGTTGCAGCTATCGGCGGCGTTCTCACCTGATTCCTGACGTCATCGGACACCAGCTATAAAGACAGCGACCCATCGCCTTCGACCTCACTTGGCAGCGGCGACGATAAACGGCGAGCTTCAACTTACTCAGTTCTGCGTTTTGCTGCAGATTGCCTTCCACCGTCTGAACTTACAGCACTCAACCAGTTGACTACACGAGTGTGACAAGAGTTGGCTTGCCCTTACCGGCTAAAAGGTGCGGTTTCCTTCAGCGGTTGCGGATATCGGCGGCATTCTCACGTGATTCATGACGTCATCGGACACCGGCTATAAAGACAGCGACCCATCGCCTTCGGCCTCACTTGGCAGCGGTGACGATAAACGGCGAGCACCACCTTACTCTGCTCTGCGTATTGCTGCAGATTGCCTTCCACCGTCTGAACTTAGTGCTCTCAACCAGTTGGCTGCAAGAGCCTGGCAGCCTTTACCGGCTAAAAAGGGGCGGTATTCTTCAGTGGTTGCGGATATCGGCGGCGTTCTCACCTGATTCATGACGTCATCGGACACCGGCTATAAAGACAGCGACCCATCGCCTTCGGCCTCACTTGGCAGCGGCGCCGATAAGCGGCGAGCGTCAACTTACTCTGCTCTGCGTGTTGCTGCAGATTGCCTTCCACCGTCTGAACATAGTGCTCTCAACCAGTTGACTGCACGAGCCTGGCAAGCGTTGGCTTGCCCTTACCGGCTAAAAAGCGCGGTTTCCTTCAGCGGTTGCGGCTATCGGCGGCGTTCTCACCTGATTCCTGTCGTCATCGGACACCAGCTATAAAGACAGCGACCCATCGCCTTCGGCTTCACTTGGCAGCGGCGACGATAAACGGCGAGCACCAACTTACTCTGTTCTGCGTATTGCTGCAGATTGCCTTTCACCGTCTGAAATTAGTGCTCTCAACCAGTTGACTGCACGAGCGTGGCAAGCGTTGGCTTGCCCTTACCGGCTAAAAGGGGTGGTTTCCTTCAGCGGTTGCAGCTATCGGCGGCGTTCTCACCTGATTCATGACGTCATCGGACATCGGCTATAAAGACAGCGACCCATCGCCTTCGGCTTCACTTGGCAGCGGCGACGATAAACGGCGAGCACCAACTTACTCTGCTCTGCGTGTTGCTGCAGATTGCCTTCCACCGTCTGAACATAGTGCTCTCAACCAGTACTGCACGAGCCTGGCAAGCGTTGGCTTGCCCTTACCGGCTAAAATGCGCGGTTTCCTTCAGCGGTTGCGGCTATCGGCGGCGTTCTTACCTGAATCTTGACTTCATCGGACACCAGCTATAAAGACAGCGACCCATCGTCTTCGGCCTCACTTGGCAGCGGCGACGATAAACGGCGAGCACCAACTAACTCTGCTCTGCGTGTTGCTGCAGATTGCCTTTCACCGTCTGAACTTTGTGCTCTCATTAAGTAGACTGCACGAGCGTGGAAAGCGTTGGCTTGCCCTTACCGGCTAAAAGGTGCGGTTTCCTTCAGCAGTTGCGGCTATCGGCGGCGTTCTCACCTGATTCCTGACGTCATCGGACACCAGCTATAAAGACAGCGACCCATCGCCATCGGCCTCACTTGGCAGCGGCGACGATAAACGGCGAGCTTCAACTTACTCAGTTCTGCGTTTTGCTGCAGATTGCCTTCCACCGTCTGAACTTACTGCTCTCAACAAGTTGGCTACACGAGTGTGACAAGAGTTGGCTTGCCCTTACCGGCTAAAAGGTGCGGTTTCCTTTAGCGGTTGCGGATATCGGCGGCATTCTCACCTGATTCATGACGTCATCGGACACCGGCTATAAAGACAGCGACCCATCGCCTTCGGCCTCACTTGGCAGCGGTGACGATAAACGGCGAGCACCACCTTACTGTGCTCTGCGTATTGCTGCAGATTGCCTTTCACCGTCTGAAATTAGTGCTCTCAACCAGTTGACTGCACGAGCGTGGCAAGCGTTGGCTTGCCCTTACCGGCTAAAAGGGGTGGTTTCCTTCAGCGGTTGCAGCTATCGGCGGCGTTCTCACCTGATTCATGACGTCATCGGACATCGGCTATAAAGACAGCGACCCATCGCCTTCGGCTTCACTTGGCAGCGGCGACGATAAACGGCGAGCACCAACTTACTCTGCTCTGCGTGTTGCTGCAGATTGCCTTCCACCGTCTGAACATAGTGCTCTCAACCAGTACTGCACGAGCCTGGCAAGCGTTGGCTTGCCCTTACCGGCTAAAATGCGCGGTTTCCTTATGCGGTTGCGGCTATCGGCGGCGTTCTTACCTGAATCTTGACTTCATCGGACACCAGCTATAAAGACAGCGACCCATCGTCTTCGGCCTCACTTGGCAGCGGCGACGATAAACGGCGAGCACCAACTAACTCTGCTCTGCGTGTTGCTGCAGATTGCCTTCCACCGTCTGAACTTTGTGCTCTCATTAAGTAGACTGCACGAGCGTGGAAAGCGTTGGCTTGCCCTTACCGGCTAAAAGGTGCGGTTTCCTTCAGCAGTTGCGGCTATCGGCGGCGTTCTCACCTGATTCCTGACGTCATCGGACATCAGCTATAAAGACAGCGACCCATCGCCATCGGCCTCACTTGGCAGCGGCGACGATAAACGGCGAGCTTTAACTTACTCAGTTCTGCGTTTTGCTGCAGATTGCCTTCCACCGTCTGAACTTACTGCTCTCAACAAGTTGACTACACGAGTGTGACAAGAGTTGGCTTGCCCTTACCGGCTAAAAGGTGCGGTTTCCTTCAGCGGTTGCGGATATCGGCGGCATTCTCACCTGATTCATGACGTCATCGGACACCGGCTATAAAGACAGCGACCCATCGCCTTCGGCCTCACTTGGCAGCGGTGACGATAAACGGCGAGCACCACCTTACTGTGCTCTGCGTATTGCTGCAGATTGCCTTCCACCGTCTGAACTTAGTGCTCTCAACCAGTTGACTGCACGAGCATAGCAAGCGTTGGCATGCCCTTACCGGCTAAAAGGGGCGGTTTGCTTCAGCGGTTGCGGCTATCGGCGGCGTCCTTACCTGATTCCTGACGTCATCGGACAC
This sequence comes from Amblyomma americanum, assembly GCF_052857255.1. Taxonomy (NCBI): domain Eukaryota; kingdom Metazoa; phylum Arthropoda; class Arachnida; order Ixodida; family Ixodidae; genus Amblyomma; species Amblyomma americanum. The sequence goes on from NC_135504.1 coordinate 153,010,631, forward strand.
CAGCTATGAAGACAGCGACCCATCGCCTTCGGCCTCACTTGGCAGCGGCGACGATAAACGGCGAGCACCAACTTACTCTGTTCTGCGTAATGCTGCAGATTGCCTTCCACCCCTGAACTTAGTGGTCTCAACCAGTTGATTGCACGAGCGTGGCAAGCGTTGGCTGGCCCTTACCGGCTAAAAGGTGCGGTTTCCTTCAGCGGTTCCGGCTAACGGCGGCGTTCTCACTTGACTCCTGACGTCATCGGACACCAGCTATAAAGACAGTGACCTATCGCCTTTGGCCTCACTTGGCAGCGGCGACGATAATCGGCGAGCACCAACTTACCCGTTTCTGCGTAACGCTGCAGATTGCCTTCCACCGTCTGAACTTAGTGCTCTCAACCAGTTGACTGCACGATGCTGGCAAGCGTTCGCTTGCCCTTACCGGCTAAAAGGGGCGGTTTCCTTCAGCGGTTGCGGCTATCAGCGGCGCTCTCACCTGATTCCTGACGTCATCGAACACCAGCTATAAAGACACCGACCCTTCGCCTTCGGCTTCACTTGGCAGTGGCGACTATAAACGGCGAGCACCAACTTACTCTGTTCTGCGTATTGCTGCAGATTGCCTTCCACCTCTGAACTTAGTGCTCTCAACCTGTTGATTGCACGAGCGTGGCAAGCGTTGGCTTGCCCTTACCGGCTAAAAGGGGCGGTTTCCTTCAGCGCTTGCAGCTATAGGCGGCGTTTTCACCTGATTCCTGACGTCATCGGACACCAGCTATAAAGACAGTGACCCATCGCCTTCGGCCTCACTTGGCAGCGGCGACGAGAAACGGCGAGCACCAACTTACTCAGTTCTGCGTTTTGCTGCAGATTGCCTTTCACCGTCTGAACTTAGTGCTCTCAACCAGTTGACTGCACGAGCGTTGCAAGCGTTGGCTTGCCCTTACCGGCTAAAAGGGGCGGTTTCCTTCAGCGGTTGCAGCTATCGGCGGCGTTTTCACCTGATTCCTGACGTCATCGGACACCAGCTATAAAGACAGCGACCCATCGCCTTCGACCTCACTTGGCAGCGGCGACGATAAACGGCGAGCTTCAACTTACTCAGTTCTGCGTTTTGCTGCAGATTACCTTCCACCGTCTGAACTTAGTGCTCTCAACCAGTTGACTACACGAGTGTGACAAGAGTTGGCTTGCCCTTACCGGCTAAAAGGTGCGGTTTCCTTCAGCGGTTGCGGATATCGGCGGCATTCTCACCTGATTCATGACGTGATCGGACACCGGCTATAAAGACAGCGACCCATCGCCTTCGGCCTCACTTGGCAGCGGTGACGATAAACGGCGAGCACCACCTTACTCTGCTCTGCGTATTGCTGCAGATTGCCTTCCACCGTCTGAACTTAGTGCTCTCAACCAGTTGGCTGCAAGAGCCTAGCAGCCTTTACCGGCTAAAAAGGGGCGGTATTCTTCAGTGGTTGCGGATATCGGCGACGTTCTCACCTGATTCCTCACGTCATCGGACACCAGCAATAAAGACAGCGACCCATCGCCTTCGGCCTCACTTGGCAGCGGCGCCGATAAGCGGCGAGCACCAACTTACTCTGCTCTGCGTGTTGCTGCAGATTGCCTTCCACCGTCTGAACATAGTGCTCTCAACCAGTTGACTGCACGAGCCTGGCAAGCGTTGGCTTGCCCTTACCGGCTAAAAAGCGCGGTTTCCTTCAGCGGTTGCGGCTACCGGCGGCGTTCTCACCTGATTCCTCACGTCATCGGACACCAGCTATAAAGACAGCGACCCATCGCCTTCGGCCTCACTTGGCAGCGGCGCCGATAAACGGCGAGCACCAACTTACTCTGCTCTGCGTGTTGCTGCAGATTGCCTTCCACCGTCTGAACATAGTGCTCTCAACCAGTACTGCACGAGCCTGGCAAGCGTTGGCTTGCCCTTACCGGCTAAAATGCGCGGTTTCCTTCAGCGGTTGCGGCTATCGGCGGCGTTCTTACCTGAATCTTGACTTCATCGGACACCAGCTATAAAGACAGCGACCCATCGTCTTCGGCCTCACTTGGCAGCGGCGACGATAAACGGCGAGCACCAACTAACTCTGCTCTGCGTGTTGCTGCAGATTGCCTTCCACCGTCTGAACTTAGTGCTCTCATTAAGTAGACTGCACGAGCGTGGAAAGCGTTGGCTTGCCCTTACCGGCTAAAAGGTGCGGTTTCCTTCAGCGGTTGCGGCTATCGGCGGCGTTCTCACCTGATTCCTGACGTCATCGGACACCAGCTATAAAGACAGCGACCCATCGCCATCGGCCTCACTTGGCAGCGGCGACGATAAACGGCGAGCTTCAACTTACTCAGTTCTGCGTTTTGCTGCAGATTGCCTTCCACCGTCTGAACTTACTGCTCTCAACCAGTTGACTACACGAGTGTGACAAGAGTTGGCTTGCCCTTACCGGCTAAAAGGTGCGGTTTCCTTCAGCGGTTGCGGATATCGGCGGCATTCTCACCTGATTCATGACGTCATCGGACACCGGCTATAAAGACAGCGACCCATCGCCTTCGGCCTCACTTGGCAGCGGTGACGATAAACGGCGAGCACCACCTTACTGTGCTCTGCGTATTGCTGCAGATTGCCTTCCACCGTCTGAACTTAGTGCTCTCAACCAGTTGACTGCACGAGCATAGCAAGCGTTGGCATGCCCTTACCGGCTAAAAGGGGCGGTTTGCTTCAGCGGTTGCGGCTATCGGCGGCGTCCTTACCTGATTCCTGACGTCATCGGACACCAGCTATGAAGACAGCGACCCATCGCCTTCGGCCTCACTTGGCAGCGGCGACGATAAACGGCGAGCACCAACTTACTCTGTTCTGCGTAATGCTGCAGATTGCCTTCCACCCCTGAACTTAGTGGTCTCAACCAGTTGATTGCACGAGCGTGGCAAGCGTTGGCTGGCCCTTACCGGCTAAAAGGTGCGGTTTCCTTCAGCGGTTCCGGCTAACGGCGGCGTTCTCACTTGACTCCTGACGTCATCGGACACCAGCTATAAAGACAGTGACCTATCGCCTTTGGCCTCACTTGGCAGCGGCGACGATCATCTGCGAGCACCAACTTACCCGTTTCTGCGTAACGCTGCAGATTGCCTTCCACCGTCTGAACTTAGTGCTCTCACCCAGTTGACTGCACGAGCCTGGCAAGCGTTGGCTTGCCCTTACTGGCTAAAAGGGGCGGTTTTCTTCAGCGGTTGCGGCTATCAGCGGCGTTCTCACCTGATTCCTGACGTCATCGAACACCAGCTATAAAGACACCGACCCATCGCCTTCGGCTTCACTTGGCAGCGGCGACGATAAACGGCGAGCACCAACTTACTCTGTTCTGCGTATTGCTGCAGATTGCCTTCCACCGTCTGAACATAGTGCTCTCAACCAGTACTGCACGAGCCTGGCAAGCGTTGGCTTGCCCTTACCGGCTAAAATGCGCGGTTTCCTTCAGCGCTTGCAGCTATAGGCGGCGTTTTCACCTGATTCCTGACGTCATCGGACACCAGCTATAAAGACAGTGACCCATCGCCTTCGGCCTCACTTGGCAGCGGCGACGAGAAACGGCGAGCACCAACTTACTCAGTTCTGCGTTTTGCTGCAGATTGCCTTTCACCGTCTGAACTTAGTGCTCTCAACCAGTTGACTGCACGAGCGTTGCAAGCGTTGGCTTGCCCTTACCGGCTAAAAGGGGCGGTTTCCTTCAGCGGTTGCAGCTATCGGCGGCGTTTTCACCTGATTCCTGACGTCATCGGACACCAGCTATAAAGACAGCGACCCATCGCCTTCGACCTCACTTGGCAGCGGCGACGATAAACGGCGAGCTTCAACTTACTCAGTTCTGCGTTTTGCTGCAGATTACCTTCCACCGTCTGAACTTAGTGCTCTCAACCAGTTGACTACACGAGTGTGACAAGAGTTGGCTTGCCCTTACCGGCTAAAAGGTGCGGTTTCCTTCAGCGGTTGCGGATATCGGCGGCATTCTCACCTGATTCATGACGTGATCGGACACCGGCTATAAAGACAGCGACCCATCGCCTTCGGCCTCACTTGGCAGCGGTGACGATAAACGGCGAGCACCACCTTACTCTGCTCTGCGTATTGCTGCAGATTGCCTTCCACCGTCTGAACTTAGTGCTCTCAACCAGTTGGCTGCAAGAGCCTAGCAGCCTTTACCGGCTAAAAAGGGGCGGTATTCTTCAGTGGTTGCGGATATCGGCGACGTTCTCACCTGATTCCTCACGTCATCGGACACCAGCAATAAAGACAGCGACCCATCGCCTTCGGCCTCACTTGGCAGCGGCGCCGATAAGCGGCGAGCACCAACTTACTCTGCTCTGCGTGTTGCTGCAGATTGCCTTCCACCGTCTGAACATAGTGCTCTCAACCAGTTGACTGCACGAGCCTGGCAAGCGTTGGCTTGCCCTTACCGGCTAAAAAGCGCGGTTTCCTTCAGCGGTTGCGGCTACCGGCGGCGTTCTCACCTGATTCCTCACGTCATCGGACACCAGCTATAAAGACAGCGACCCATCGCCTTCGGCCTCACTTGGCAGCGGCGCCGATAAACGGCGAGCACCAACTTACTCTGCTCTGCGTGTTGCTGCAGATTGCCTTCCACCGTCTGAACATAGTGCTCTCAACCAGTACTGCACGAGCCTGGCAAGCGTTGGCTTGCCCTTACCGGCTAAAATGCGCGGTTTCCTTCAGCGGTTGCGGCTATCGGCGGCGTTCTTACCTGAATCTTGACTTCATCGGACACCAGCTATAAAGACAGCGACCCATCGTCTTCGGCCTCACTTGGCAGCGGCGACGATAAACGGCGAGCACCAACTAACTCTGCTCTGCGTGTTGCTGCAGATTGCCTTCCACCGTCTGAACTTAGTGCTCTCATTAAGTAGACTGCACGAGCGTGGAAAGCGTTGGCTTGCCCTTACCGGCTAAAAGGTGCGGTTTCCTTCAGCGGTTGCGGCTATCGGCGGCGTTCTCACCTGATTCCTGACGTCATCGGACACCAGCTATAAAGACAGCGACCCATCGCCATCGGCCTCACTTGGCAGCGGCGACGATAAACGGCGAGCTTCAACTTACTCAGTTCTGCGTTTTGCTGCAGATTGCCTTCCACCGTCTGAACTTACTGCTCTCAACCAGTTGACTACACGAGTGTGACAAGAGTTGGCTTGCCCTTACCGGCTAAAAGGTGCGGTTTCCTTCAGCGGTTGCGGATATCGGCGGCATTCTCACCTGATTCATGACGTCATCGGACACCGGCTATAAAGACAGCGACCCATCGCCTTCGGCCTCACTTGGCAGCGGTGACGATAAACGGCGAGCACCACCTTACTGTGCTCTGCGTATTGCTGCAGATTGCCTTCCACCGTCTGAACTTAGTGCTCTCAACCAGTTGACTGCACGAGCATAGCAAGCGTTGGCATGCCCTTACCGGCTAAAAGGGGCGGTTTGCTTCAGCGGTTGCGGCTATCGGCGGCGTCCTTACCTGATTCCTGACGTCATCGGACACCAGCTATGAAGACAGCGACCCATCGCCTTCGGCCTCACTTGGCAGCGGCGACGATAAACGGCGAGCACCAACTTACTCTGTTCTGCGTAATGCTGCAGATTGCCTTCCACCCCTGAACTTAGTGGTCTCAACCAGTTGATTGCACGAGCGTGGCAAGCGTTGGCTGGCCCTTACCGGCTAAAAGGTGCGGTTTCCTTCAGCGGTTCCGGCTAACGGCGGCGTTCTCACTTGACTCCTGACGTCATCGGACACCAGCTATAAAGACAGTGACCTATCGCCTTTGGCCTCACTTGGCAGCGGCGACGATCATCTGCGAGCACCAACTTACCCGTTTCTGCGTAACGCTGCAGATTGCCTTCCACCGTCTGAACTTAGTGCTCTCACCCAGTTGACTGCACGAGCCTGGCAAGCGTTGGCTTGCCCTTACTGGCTAAAAGGGGCGGTTTTCTTCAGCGGTTGCGGCTATCAGCGGCGTTCTCACCTGATTCCTGACGTCATCGAACACCAGCTATAAAGACACCGACCCATCGCCTTCGGCTTCACTTGGCAGCGGCGACGATAAACGGCGAGCACCAACTTACTCTGTTCTGCGTATTGCTGCAGATTGCCTTTCACCGTCTGAACTTGGTGCTCTCAACAGTTGACTGCACGAGCGTGGCAAGCGTTGGCTTGCCCTTACCGGCTAAAAGGGGCGGTTTCCTTCAGCGGTTGCAGCTATCGGCGGCGTTTTCACCTGATTCCTGACGTCATCGGACACCAGCTATAAAGACAGTGACCCATCGCCTTCGGCCTCACTTGGCAGCGGCGACGAGAAACGGCGAGCACCAACTTACTCAGTTCTGCGTTTTGCTGCAGATTGCCTTTCACCGTCTGAACTTAGTGCTCTCAACCAGTTGACTGCACGAGCGTGGCAAGCGTTGGCTTGCCCTTACCGGCTAAAAGGGGCGGTTTCCTTCAGCGGTTGCAGCTATTGGCGGCGTTTTCACCTGATTCCTGACGTCATCGGACACCAGCTATAAAGACAGCGACCCATCGCCTTCGACCTCACTTGGCAGCGGCGACGATAAACGGCGAGCTTCAACTTACTCAGTTCTGCGTTTTGCTGCAGATTGCCTTCCGCCGTCTGAACTTAGTGCTCTCAACCAGTTGACTACACGAGTGTGACAAGAGTTGGCTTGCCCTTACCGGCTAAAAGGTGCGGTTTCCTTCAGCGGTTGCGGATATCGGCGGCATTCTCACCTGATTCATGACGTCATCGGACACCGGCTATAAAGACAGCGACCCATCGCCTTCGGCCTCACTTGGCAGCGGTGACGATAAACGGCGAGCACCACCTTACTCTGCTCTGCGTATTGCTGCAGATTGCCTTCCACCGTCTGAACTTAGTGCTCTCAACCAGTTGGCTGCAAGAGCCTAGCAGCCTTTACCGGCTAAAAAGGGGCGGTATTCTTCAGTGGTTGCGGATATCGGCGACGTTCTCACCTGATTCCTCACGTCATCGGACACCAGCAATAAAGACAGCGACCCATCGCCTTCGGCCTCACTTGGCAGCGGCGTCGATAAGCGGCGAGCACCAACTTACTCTGCTCTGCGTGTTGCTGCAGATTGCCTTCCACCGTCTGAACATAGTGGTCTCAACCAGTTGACTGCACGAGCGTGGCAAGCGTTGGCTTGCCCTTGCCGGCGAAAAGGGGCGGTTTCCTTCAGCGGTTGCGGCTATCTTCGGCGTTCTCACCTGATTCCTGACGTCATCGGACACCAGCTATAAAGATAGCGACCCATCGCCTTCGGCCTCACTTGGCAGCGGCGACGATAAACGGCGAGCACCACCTTACTCTGCTCTGCGTATTGCTGCAGATTGCCTTCCACCGTCTGAACTTAGTACTCTCAACCAGTTGGCTGCAAGAGCCTGGCAGCCTTTACCGGCTAAAAAGGGGCGGTATTCTTCAGTGGTTGCGGATATCGGCGACGTTCTCACCTGATTCCTCACGTCATCGGACACCAGCTATAAAGACAGCGACCCATCGCCTTCGGCCTCACTTGGCAGCGGCGCCGATAAGCGGCGAGCACCAACTTACTCTGCTCTGCGTGTTGCTGCAGATTGCCTTCCACCGTCTGAACATAGTGCTCTCAACCAGTTGACTGCACGAGCCTGGCAAGCGTTGGCTTGCGCTTACCGGCTAAAAAGCGCGGTTTGCTTCAGCGGTTGCGGCTATCGGCGGCGTTCTCACCTGATTCCTGACTTCATCGGACACCAGCTATAAAGACAGCGACCCATCGCCTTCGGCCCCACTTGGCACAGGCGACGATAAACGGCGAGCACCAACTTGCTCTGTTCTGCGTATTGCTGCAGATTGCCTTCCACCGTCTGAACTTAGTGCTCTCAACCAGTTGACTGCACGAGCCTGGCAAGCGTTGGCTTGCCCTTACCGGCTAAAAGGGGCGGTTTCCTTCAGCGGTTGCGAATATCGGCGGCGTTCTCACCTGATTCCTGACGTCATCGAACACCAGCTATAAAGACAGCGACCCATCGCCTTCGGCCTCACTTGACAGCGGCGACGATAAGCGGCGAGCACCAACTTACTCTGTTCTGCGCATTGCTGCAGATTGCCTTCCACCGTCTGAACTTAGTGCTCTCAACCAGTTGACTGCATGAGCCTGGCAGCCTTTACCGGCTAAAAAGGGGCGGTATTCTTCAGTGGTTGCGGATATCGGCGGCGTTCTCACCTGATTCCTCACGTCATCGCACACCAGCTATAAAGACAGCGACCCATCGCCTTCGGCTTCACTTGGCAGCGGCGACGATAAACGGCGAGCACGAACTTACTCTGTTCTGAGTATTGTTGCAGATTGCCTTTCACCGTCTGAACTTAGTGCTCTCAACCAGTTGACTGCACGAGCCTGGCAAGCGTTGGCTTGCTCTACCGGCTAAAAGGGGCGGTTTCCTTCAGCGGTTGCAGCTATCGGCGGCGTTCTCACCTGACTCCTGACGTCATCGGACACCAGCTATAAAGACAGCGACCCATCGCCTTTGGCTTCACTTGGCAGCGGCGACGATAAACGGCGAGCACCAACTTACTCTGTTCTGTGTATTGCTGCAGATTGCCTTCCACCGTCTGAACTTGGTGCTCTCAACAGTTGACTGCACGAGCGTGGCAAGCGTTGGCTTGCCCTTACCGGCTAAAAGGGGCGGTTTCCTTCAGCGGTTGCAGCTATCGGCGGCGTTTTCACCTGATTCCTGACGTCATCGGACACCAGCTATAAAGACAGTGACCCATCGCCTTCGGCCTCACTTGGCAGCGGCGACGAGAAACGGCGAGCACCAACTTACTCAGTTCTGCGTTTTGCTGCAGATTGCCTTTCACCGTCTGAACTTAGTGCTCTCAACCAGTTGACTGCACGAGCGTGGCAAGCGTTGGCTTGCCCTTACCGGCTAAAAGGGGCGGTTTCCTTCAGCGGTTGCAGCTATCGGCGGCGTTTTCACCTGATTCCTGACGTCATCGGACACCAGCTATAAAGACAGCGACCCATCGCCTTCGACCTCACTTGGCAGCGGCGACGATAAACGGCGAGCTTCAACTTACTCAGTTCTGCGTTTTGCTGCAGATTGCCTTCCGCCGTCTGAACTTAGTGCTCTCAACCAGTTGACTACACGAGTGTGACAAGAGTTGGCTTGCCCTTACCGGCTAAAAGGTGCGGTTTCCTTCAGCGGTTGCGGATATCGGCGGCATTCTCACCTGATTCATGACGTCATCGGACACCGGCTATAAAGACAGCGACCCATCGCCTTCGGCCTCACTTGGCAGCGGTGACGATAAACGGCGAGCACCACCTTACTCTGCTCTGCGTATTGCTGCAGATTGCCTTCCACCGTCTGAACTTAGTGCTCTCAACCAGTTGGCTGCAAGAGCCTAGCAGCCTTTACCGGCTAAAAAGGGGCGGTATTCTTCAGTGGTTGCGGATATCGGCGACGTTCTCACCTGATTCCTCACGTCATCGGACACCAGCAATAAAGACAGCGACCCATCGCCTTCGGCCTCACTTGGCAGCGGCGCCGATAAGCGGCGAGCACCAACTTACTCTGCTCTGCGTGTTGCTGCAGATTGCCTTCCACCGTCTGAACATAGTGGTCTCAACCAGTTGACTGCACGAGCGTGGCAAGCGTTGGCTTGCCCTTGCCGGCGAAAAGGGGCGGTTTCCTTCAGCGGTTGCGGCTATCTTCGGCGTTCTCACCTGATTCCTGACGTCATCGGACACCAGCTATAAAGATAGCGACCCATCGCCTTCGGCCTCACTTGGCAGCGGCGACGATAAACGGCGAGCACCACCTTACTCTGCTCTGCGTATTGCTGCAGATTGCCTTCCACCGTCTGAACTTAGTACTCTCAACCAGTTGGCTGCAAGAGCCTGGCAGCCTTTACCGGCTAAAAAGGGGCGGTATTCTTCAGTGGTTGCGGATATCGGCGACGTTCTCACCTGATTCCTCACGTCATCGGACACCAGCTATAAAGACAGCGACCCATCGCCTTCGGCCTCACTTGGCAGCGGCGCCGATAAGCGGCGAGCACCAACTTACTCTGCTCTGCGTGTTGCTGCAGATTGCCTTCCACCGTCTGAACATAGTGCTCTCAACCAGTTGACTGCACGAGCCTGGCAAGCGTTGGCTTGCGCTTACCGGCTAAAAAGCGCGGTTTGCTTCAGCGGTTGCGGCTATCGGCGGCGTTCTCACCTGATTCCTGACTTCATCGGACACCAGCTATAAAGACAGCGACCCATCGCCTTCGGCCCCACTTGGCACAGGCGACGATAAACGGCGAGCACCAACTTGCTCTGTTCTGCGTATTGCTGCAGATTGCCTTCCACCGTCTGAACTTAGTGCTCTCAACCAGTTGACTGCACGAGCCTGGCAAGCGTTGGCTTGCCCTTACCGGCTAAAAGGGGCGGTTTCCTTCAGCGGTTGCGAATATCGGCGGCGTTCTCACCTGATTCCTGACGTCATCGAACACCAGCTATAAAGACAGCGACCCATCGCCTTCGGCCTCACTTGACAGCGGCGACGATAAGCGGCGAGCACCAACTTACTCTGTTCTGCGCATTGCTGCAGATTGCCTTCCACCGTCTGAACTTAGTGCTCTCAACCAGTTGACTGCATGAGCCTGGCAGCCTTTACCGGCTAAAAAGGGGCGGTATTCTTCAGTGGTTGCGGATATCGGCGGCGTTCTCACCTGATTCCTCACGTCATCGCACACCAGCTATAAAGACAGCGACCCATCGCCTTCGGCTTCACTTGGCAGCGGCGACGATAAACGGCGAGCACGAACTTACTCTGTTCTGAGTATTGTTGCAGATTGCCTTTCACCGTCTGAACTTAGTGCTCTCAACCAGTTGACTGCACGAGCCTGGCAAGCGTTGGCTTGCTCTACCGGCTAAAAGGGGCGGTTTCCTTCAGCGGTTGCAGCTATCGGCGGCGTTCTCACCTGACTCCTGACGTCATCGGACACCAGCTATAAAGACAGCGACCCATCGCCTTTGGCTTCACTTGGCAGCGGCGACGATAAACGGCGAGCACCAACTTACTCTGTTCTGTGTATTGCTGCAGATTGCCTTCCACCGTCTGAACTTTGTGCTCTCAACCAGTTGACTGCACGAGCGTGGCAAGCGTTAGCTTCCCCTTACCTGCTAAAATTGGCGGTTTCCTTCAGCGGTTGCGGCTATCGGCGGCGTTCTCACCTGATTCCTGACGTCATCGGACACTAGCTATAAGGACAGCGACCCATCGCCTTCAGCCTCACTTGGCAGCGGCGACCATAAACGGCGAGCACCACCTTACTCTGTTTTGCGTTTTGCTGCAGATTGCCTTCCACCGTCTGAATTTAGTGCTCTCATCCAGTTGACTGCACGAGCGTGGCAAGCGTTGGCTTGCCCTTGCCGGCGAAAAGGGGCGGTTTCCTTCAGCGGTTGCGGCTATCTTCGGCGTTCTCACCTGATTCCTGACGTCATCGGACGCCAGCTATAAAGACAGCGACCAACAGCCTTCGGCTTCACTTGGCAGCGGCGGCGATAAACGGCGAGCACGAACTTACTCTGTTCTGAGTATTGTTGCAGATTGCCTTTCACCGTCTGAACTTAGTGGTCTCGACCAGGTGACTGCACGAGCCTGGCAAGCGTTGGCTTGCCCTTACTGGCTAAAAGGGGCGGTTTTCTTCAGCGGTTGCGGCTAACGGTGGTGTTCTCACCTGATTCCTGACGTCATCGGACACCAGCTATAAAGACAGCGACCTATCGCCTTCGGCCTCACATGGCAGCGGCGCCGACAAACGGCGAGCGCCAACTTACTCTGCTCTGCGTGTTGCTGCAGATTGCCTTCCACCGTCTGAACTTAGTGCTCTCAACCAGTTGATTGCACGAGCGTGGCAAGCGTTGGCTTGCACTTACCGGCTAAAAGGGGCGGTTTCCTTCAACGGTTGCGCCTATCGGCGGCGTTCTCACCTGATTCCTGACGTCATCGGACACTAGCTATAAGGACAGCGACCCATCGCCTTCAGCCTCACTTGGCAGCGGCGACGATAAACTGCGAGCACCACCTTACTCTGTTTTGCGTTTTGCTGCAGATTGCTTTCCACCGTCTGAATTTAGTGCTCTCATCCAGTTGAATGCACGAGCGTGGCAAACCTTGGCTTGCCCTTACCGGCTAAAAGGGGCGGTTTCCTTCAGCGGTTGCGGCTATCGGCGGCGTTCTCACCTGATTCCTGACGTCATCGGACACCAGCTATAAAGATAGCGACCCATCGCCTTCGGCCTCACTTGGCAGCGGCGACGATAAACGGCGAGCACCACCTTACTCTGCTCTGCGTTTTGCTGCAGATTGCCTTCCACCGTCTGAAATTAGTGCTCTCGACCAGTTGACTGCACGAGCCTGGCAAGCGTTGGCTTGCCCTTACCGGCTAAAAGGGGCGGTTTCCTTCAGCGGTTGCAGCTATCGGCGGCGTTCTCACCTGATTCCTGACGTCATCGGACACCAGCTATAAAGACAGCGACCCATCGCCTTCGGCTTCACTTGGCAGCGGCGCCGATAAGCGGCGAGCATCAACTTACTCTGCTCTGCGTGTTGCTGCAGATTGCGTTCCACCTTATGAACGTAGTTCTCTCAACCAGTTGACTGCACGAGCCTGGCAAGCGTTGGCTTGCCCTTACCGGCTAAAAGGGGCAGTTTCCTTCAGCGGTTGCGGCTAACGGCGGCGTTCTCACCTGACTCCTGACGTCATCGGACACCAGCTATAAAGACAGCGACCCATCGCCTTTGGCCTCACTTGGCAGCGGCGACGATAAACGGCGAGCACCAACTTACTCTGTTCTGTGTATTGCTGCAGATTGCCTTCCACCGTCTGAACTTTGTGCTCTTAACCAGTTGACTGCACGAGCGTGGCAAGCGTTAGCTTCCCCTTACCTGCTAAAAGGGGCGGTTTCCTTCAGCGGTTGCGGCTATCGGCGGCGTTCTCACCTGATTCCTGACGTCATCGGACACTAGCTATAAGGACAGCGACCCATCGCCTTCAGCCTCACTTGGCAGCGGCGACGATAAACGGCGAGCACCACCTTACTCTGTTTTGCGGTTTGCTGCAGATTGCCTTCCACCGTCTGAATTTAGTGCTCTCATCCAGTTGACTGCACGAGCGTGGCAAGCGTTGGCTTGCCCTTGCCGGCGAAAAGGGGCGGTTTCCTTCAGCGGTTGCGGCTATCTTCGGCGTTCTCACCTGATTCCTGACGTCATCGGACACCAGCTGTAAAGATAGCGACCCATCGCCTTCGGCCTCACTTGGCAGCGGCGACGATAAACGGCGAGCACCACCTTACTCTGCTCTGCGTGTTGCTGCAGATTGCCTTCCACCGTCTGAAATTAGTGCTCTCGACCAGTTGACTGCACGAGCCTGGCAAGTGTTGGCTTGCCCTTACCGGCTAAAAGGGGCGGTTTCCTTCAGCGGTTGCAGCTATCGGCGGCGTTTTCACCTGATTCCTGACGTCATCGGACACCAGCTATAAAGACAGCGACCCATCGCCTTCGGCTTCAATTGGCAGCGGCGCCGATAAGCGGCGAGCATCAACCTACTCTGCTCTGCGTGTTGCTGCAGATTGCCTTCCACCGTATGAACGTAGTGCTCTCAACCAGTTGACTGCACGAGCCTGGCAAGCGTTGGCTTGCCCTTACCGGCTAAAAGGGGCGGTTTCCTTCAGCGGTTGCGGCTAACGGCGGCGTTCTCACCTGACTCCTGACGTCATCGGACACCAGCTATAAAGACAGCGACCCATCGCCTTTGGCTTCACTTGGCAGCGGCGACGATAAACGGCGAGCACCAACTTACTCTGTTCTGTGTATTGCTGCAGATTGCCTTCCACCGTCTGAACTTTGTGCTCTCAACCAGTTGACTGCACGAGCGTGGCAAGCGTTAGCTTCCCCTTACCTGCTAAAATTGGCGGTTTCCTTCAGCGGTTGCGGCTATCGGCGGCGTTCTCACCTGATTCCTGACGTCATCGGACACTAGCTATAAGGACAGCGACCCATCGCCTTCAGCCTCACTTGGCAGCGGCGACGATAAACGGCGAGCATCAACCTACTCTGCTCTGCGTGTTGCTGCAGATTGCCTTCCACCGTATGAACGTAGTGCTCTCGACCAGTTGACTGCACGAGCCTGGCAAGCGTTGGCTTGCCCTTGCCGGCGAAAAGGGGCGGTTTCCTTCAGCGGTTGCGGCTATCTTCGGCGTTCTCACCTGATTCCTGACGTCATCGGACGCCAGCTATAAAGACAGCGACCAATCGCCTTCGGCTTCACTTGGCAGCGGCGGCGATAAACGGCGAGCACGAACTTACTCTGTTCTGAGTATTGTTGCAGATTGCCTTCCACCGTCTGAACTTAGTGCTCTCAACCAATTGACTGCACGAGCCTGGCATGCGTTGGCATGCCCTTACCGGCTAAGAGGGGCGGTTTCCTTCAGCGGTTGCGGCTAACGGCGGCGTTCTCTCCTGACTCCTGACGTCATCGGACACCAGCTATAAAGACAGCGACCTATCGCCTTTGGCCTCACTTGGCAGCGGCGACGATAAACGGCGAGCACCAACTTACCCGTTTCTACGTATTGCTGCAGATTGGGTTCCACCGTCTGAACTTTGTGCTCTCAACCAGTTGACGGCACGAGCGTGGCAAGCGTTGGCTTGCCCTTACCGGCTAAAAGGGACGGTTTCCTTCAGCGGATGCGGCTATCGGCGGCGTTTTCACCTGACTCCTGACGTCATCGGACACCAGCTATAAAGACAGCGACCCATCGCCTTCGGCCTCACTTGGCAGCGGCGACGAGAAACGGCGAGCACCAACTTACTCAGTTCTGCGTTTTGCTGCAGATTGCCTTCCACCGTCTGAACTTAGTGCTCTCAACCAGTTGACTACACGAGTGTGACAAGCGTTGGCTTGCCCTTACTGGCTAAAATGGGCGGTTTCCTTCAGCGGTTGCGGCTATCAGCGGCATTCTCACCTGATTCCTGACGTCATCGAACACCAGCTATAAAGACACCGACCCATCGCCTTCGGCTTCACTTGGCAGCGGCGACGATAAACGGCGAGCACCAACTTGCTCTGTTCTGCGTATTGCTGCAGATTGCCTTTCACCGTCTGAACTTGGTGCTCTCAACCAGTTGACTGCACGAGCGTGGCAAGCGTTGGCTTGCCCTTACCGGCTAAAATGGGCGGTTTCCTTCAGCGGTTGTAGCTATCGGCGGCGTTCTCACCTGATTCCTGACGTCATCGGACACCAGCTATAAAGACAGCGACCCATCGCATTCGACCTCACTTGGCAGCGGCGACCATAAACGGCGAGCACCAACTTACTCAGTTCTGCGTTTTGCTGCAGATTGCCTTCCACCGTCTGAACTTAGTGCTCTCAACCAGTTGACTACACGAGTGTGACAAGGGTTGGCTTGCCCTTACCTGCTAAAAGGGGCGGTATTCTTCAGTGGTTGCGGATATCGGCGGCGTTCTCACCTGATTCCTCACGTCATCGGACACCAGCTTTAAAGACTGCGACCTATCGCCTTCGGCCTCACATGGCAGCGGCGCCGACAAACGGCGAGCGCCAACTTACTCTGCTCTGCGTGTTGCTGCAGATTGCCTTCCACCGTCTGAACTTAGTGCTCTCAACCAGTTGATTGCACGAGCGTGCAAGCGTTGGCTTGCACTTACCGGCTAAAAGGGGCGGTTTCCTTCAGCGGTTGCGGCTATAGGCGGCGTTCTCACCTGATTCCTGACGTCATCGGACACCAGCTATAAAGATAGCGACCCATCGCCTTCGGCCTCACTTGGCAGCGGCGACGATAAACGGCGAGCACCACCTTACTCTGCTCTGCGTGTTGCTGCAGATTGCCTTCCACCGTCTGAAATTAGTGCTCTCGACCAGTTGACTGCACGAGCCTGGCAAGCGTTGGCTTGCCCTTACCGGCTAAAAGGGACGGTTTCCTTCAGCGGTTGCGGCTATCGGCGGCGTTCTCACCTGATTCCTGACGTCACCGGACGCCAGCTATAAAGACAGCGACCCATCGCCTTCGGCTTCACTTGGCAGCGGCGACGATAAACGGCGAGCACCAACTTACTCTGTTCTGCGTATTGTTGCAGATTGCCTTTCACCGTCTGAACTTAGTGCTCTCAACCAGTTGACTGCACGAGCGTGGCAACCGTTGGCTTGCCCTTACCGGCTAAAAGGGGCGGTTTCCTTCAGCGATTGCAGCTATCGGCGGCGTTCTCACCTGATTCCTGACGTCATCGGACACCAGCTATAAAGACAGCGACCCATCGCCTTCGGCTTCACTTGGCAGCGGCGCCGATAAGCGGCGAGCATCAACTTACTCTGCTCTGCGTGTTGCTGCAGATTGCGTTCCACCTTATGAACGTAGTTCTCTCAACCAGTTGACTGCACGAGCCTGGCAAGCGTTGGCTTGCCCTTACCGGCTAAAAGGGGCGGTTTCCTTCAGCGGTTGCGGCTAACGGCGGCGTTCTCACCTGACTCCTGACGTCATCGGACACCAGCTATAAAGACAGCGACCCATCGCCTTTGGCCTCACTTGGCAGCGGCGACGATAAACGGCGAGCACCAACTTACTCTGTTCTGTGTATTGCTGCAGATTGCCTTCCACCGTCTGAACTTTGTGCTCTTAACCAGTTGACTGCACGAGCGTGGCAAGCGTTAGCTTCCCCTTACCTGCTAAAAGGGGCGGTTTCCTTCAGCGGTTGCGGCTATCGGCGGCGTTCTCACCTGATTCCTGACGTCATCGGACACTAGCTATAAAGACAGCGACCCATCGCCTTCGGCTTCACTTGGCAGCGGCGACGATAAACGGCGAGCACGAACTTACTCTGTTCTGAGTATTGTTGCAGATTGCCTTTCACCGTCTGAACTTAGTGCTCTCAACCAGTTGACTGCACGAGCGTGGCAAGCGTTGGCTTGCCCTTACCGGCTAAAAGGGGCGGTTTCCTTCAGCGGTTGCAGCTGTGATGACCCCCATAATGCGCAGGTCCACACGGGACGGAGAGGCAAAGAGACACCGTATGGCTCAGTTTAAACAAACAGGTATATTCAATAATTACACATGATTAAGGTTATACATCAGAGGCTGGGGCGTCCGAGCTTACGTGCCGACGACTTCATGGGGGCGATGGAGTGGCTCCGGAGTTGGGCTCGAGCGGTTGCTGGCAGAAGCTGCACGCCGTCGGGCTTCGGCGCTGAAGGACCTCTTGGCGAACGATGTCGTCCTGAGCGTGTATGCAGTAGAATTTCAGTAGTCGTCCGTTTCTTCGAGGATGGTTCACAAACCCTTCCTCTAGTGTCGTTCGGCTTGGAAGATGAACAGGAGGCGAGCTTGTAGATGATGACAGCAGAGCATAATTTTACAACATACATTTACAGAGAGTTAAACTGGAAAAAGCAGAACTGAATTTACAAAAGAACAAACTTTGCACTACTTTACTCATCGACCGGGCAGGTTAGTGCCTAAGTAGCATCACATTACATGCTAAGCATGGAGCCCCAGCTCAGACTGGACTGCATCCGTTTACATGTGCTTTTAAGCACTTGATTAACAAAGGACTAAGGGCGGTCATTTCCAGTGGCCCGCCCAAAGCATCAATTCTCCAATCCAAAATAACATGCGAGATGGGGACAACCCCCTTGGGTTGGGCTTAGCCTCGAACCCAGAGTCTGTTAACAATACAAACTAAATAAACAACAAAAACGCCACCACTCTCTCTCAAGTGAGAGTATACACAGGCTCTCTCTTCGGAGCTAATTCACTAGCGCCTGTCTTTTCACATTCTTGGCGAGTACTGCCTGTCCGCCATGACAGGTGTCCGTCACGGCCCTTCTGGGAATGCGCTTTTGTTCGTGAGGCACGGCGGGAAGCTGTGGGTGCCTTCCCGGCGATAGCCCACGTCGAAAAGGGAAGGAGGGAAAGAATGTTGTCTTCGCGGTAGCGCATAGCGTCGGCTGTGGTACGGCGCGCTCTGGCCCGCTGACAGCTCCCTTGTCCTGGACTGTGCCCGGAAATTGGGGAGGATAAAGCCTGTTTCCCCGGGGCGGCGGCGGGTCCGGTTGTTCTGGTCGTCACTCAAAGAGCATGGCTGGGTAATTGATGATGCCGCTGTCACGGCGGCGGGTCCCTTCGTTCTGGTCGTCACTCAAGGAATGTACCTCGTAGCACACAAGGAATATCACACTCGCTCACCCTCCAGAAGAATGTTCTCCGAACATTTGAGTCCCTGCAGCTCCCCTTGTCTTTCTGAATCGCCTCGCACAGTGCGTCCGACAAAACACTTTTCGCTGCACTCAACACCACTGCACAACACCATATGCCTCCGCTGTCATAACTGGCGTCTCCAGGGGCAGCACTGATCTTCTTTTACAGATAAACATGAAACTCAGCACCCAAGCCTCTCCTTTCTAGTCCAAACTGGACGAAATAAATTTACCACAGTTATAAAGGAGCTCCCACTTCTAGCACGATCACGGCACAGACAAAAATATAGATAACGAAAGGAAGTAGGGCAGGTTCTGCATGCGCTCCGCATGCTCTCCTGTGAAGGTGTTACTTAATGACAGAAAGGTTTTACTACCAACTCCGATAACTTAACACATAAGCACATAGCAATGTTATGAGCTGTGGCATTACACAATTCTAACCAGTTCAAAACTCCGCTCTGTTTACGCCATTAGTCCGACTTAGCTTTCCGATTTCGCAGCGGATATCGGCCTTCATGAGTCATACTAAGTAAGTCTGTACCCCTTTGTCTGCTTTGGGACTCGCGAGGGCTCGTGGCAGGAGCCTCTCCTGGCGTTATCTGCGCGGCAACCTCGCGCGCTTCTTCTTCTAGCAATGCATGAAGTAAATCCGGTGGCATTCCGGTCGTCACCTCGGGCGCCTGCCGAACAAATGCAGGAGAGGGCGTTTCTTGCGAACTATCTGCGCGCTCCGCTTCACTTCTGTCCCCATCAAAATCCGCGCTTTCCCTTTCCTCATTTCGTGAATACTGAACCGGTGCCGACTTGAGGCGATTTGCGTGTATCCTTATCAAACGCCGGTTCACGTCTCGGACTCTGAAGTTTACCGGAGAAAGCTTCTCGACAACCTCGCACGGTCCTCTCCACTTCGTCTGGAACTTACGAGCTAGCCCAATCTGCCTTTGGCAGTTTTCAATGTACACGCTGTCCCCCACATCAAACGGCGCGTCTCTAGCACTGCGATCGTGCACCTCCTTCCTGCGCTTCGCCGCTTTCTTTAAGGACTCCTTTGCGATGTCCCTCGCCACTTGCAAGCGCGATTCTAGCTCAACCTTATAGTCGTCCAGTGAAGCGTATGGGACACGACGGGGGCCCTCTGGCACTTCACTGGGCTGGTCCGGGTCTCGGCCGTAGAGAAGAAAGAATGGCGATTCGCCCGTGCTCTCGTGTGCTGCGGAATTGTAGGCAAACATTGCATACGGGAGCCACAAGTCCCAGTCCCGCTGGTCGCGCGAAACAAAATGCGACAGGAACCCGGCCACGGTTTGGTTCAGTCGCTCCACCGCGCCGTTGCAAGCCGAATGGTACGGTGTTGTCTGCTTCTTAGCGATCTTAAGCAGTTCGCAAACTGTCCTCATTAGCTGCGACACGAAGTTCGTTCCCCGATCTGTCAAGAGTTGCCTCGGGGGTCAATGTCGGAGCACGATCTGTTGGACAAATGCTCTTGCAACCGTGTCTGCCTTCTGATCTCGGAGTGCTACCGCTTCCGCGTATTTTGAAAGGTGATCGACAAATACTAAAATGTACTTTTTTCCGGAAGTGGTCGTGGGCAATGGGCCCATTATGTCCATACTTGTCCGCTCGAAGGGAGCCGAAACCTCAGGGAACGGCTGAATTGGAGCTGGTCTTCGTCCCTTGGGTGTTTTTCTTTCGAGACAGGAATGACACTTCGCACAGTAGTCTCTAACATCCTGTCGCATGCCACTCCAAAAGTACAAACGCTCCACACGCCTGCGTGTCTTTGCTACGCCAAAATGACCGGCGCATGGCGCATCGTGAAACGCGCGAAGAACCCTTTCTGTCCACGACCGAGGTATGACGACTCTCTCCCAAGCGGTTTTCTCTGGTCTCCCTTTCCTGGTTGGCCTCGTGCGCCGACACAGGGTGCCGTCTTTGTCAATGAAATAACCTAGCTGTTCGGGGTGAGACGGTGCGCCCTCTAAGCTTTCGATTATTCGCTTCAGGTCAGGATCTTTGCACTGCTCTGTGCGTAATTCGGCGGGGTCGACTACGGGGACAAACTCATCTATAGCTGCCACGGCAGCTGTGCGGCTGAGTGCATCAGCATTCAGATGTGTCTTTCCTGACTTGTGCTCAACTTCAACGCAGTATTCCTGCAGGTGTAGATTCCATCTAGCGAGTCGCGAGCTAGGGTCCCTGACACTCATCACCCATTTCAGAGGATGGCAGTCTGTGACTAGCTTGAATTTGAGGCCGTAAAGGTAGCATCTGAAGTGCTTTACTGCCCAGACAACGGCGAGGCACTTCCTTTCCGTAGCTCCGTACTTTTGCTCTGTGGGGCTCAGCTGTCGGCTAGCAAAAGCAACGGGATGTTCTTTGCCCTCGATAACCTGAGATAGCACGGCACCCACTGCGAACTTTGACGCATCTGTGGCCATAACGAAGGGCAAATTAAAATCCGGGTGGCGCAACAGCGGTGCACTCATTAGCTTCCTTTTCAGGGCCCCAAAAGCATTCTCCGCGTTTTCGTCCCAGCGAAAGGCGACATTTTTGGCTGTTAAGGCGGTGAGCGGCTTAGCGAGCTTGGCGAACTCCTCTATGTGCCTTCGGTAGTAACCGATCAGGCCGAGAAACTGCCGGACCTGGCGGATGCTAGTCGGGGATGGAAAATCCGAGACACACCTTAGTTTCTCAGGGTCCGGTCGCACGCCGTCAGCTGAAACAACGTGCCCGAGGTATTTCACCTCGTTTTTGAGGAATTGGCACTTAGAGGGCTTCAGCTTGAGACCCGCTGCTCTTAGTCGCACCAAAACCTGCTCAATATCGCGCAAATGGTTATCAAAACTGTCACTGTATATGATAATGTCATCCATATACACGAAGCACAGCCTCCCCAGAAGACCTGCCAGGATAACATCAGCGGTTCTCTGCCAGACAGCAGGGCTGTTGGCCAGACCCATCGGCATTGTTTTCCATTCATATTGCCCTGAGGGCGTGTTGAATGCCGTTTTCTGGGCATCTGCCGGATCCATTGCTATCTGCCAGAATCCCGCCGCCATGTCCACTACCGTGAAGTACCTGGCAGAGCCCAGCTGAGAAAGCGTCTCCTGTATATTGGGGATGGGGTATGGATCGATGCGAGTTACGGCATTTATTTTGCGGTAGTCCACTACCAATCGATACGAGCCATCTGGCTTTTCCACCAATAGTGCTGGTGCTCCCCAGGGTGACTTTGAGTGTTCGACAATGCCGCGATCAATCAGGTCCTGCACCTGCCGCTCCATCTCCTCACGTTGGGAGTATGGAATCCTGTACGCACGCTGGTAAACGGGCGATGAAGTCCCGGTTTCTATCCTGTGCTTTATAACGCCACAGCAGCCCAAATCCAGGTTGGACGCGGCGAATACCTCCGAGTAGTCGTTCAGCAAACCAGCCAGAGCCTCCCTCTCCCTGGATTTTACGTGAGAAAGATCGAACGACACCTTTGGAGCAGCCGAAGGACTAGCATGCTCTACAGTTGCGAGTACCGTATCGGTGGGCTCACGTTGCTCTATCGCAGAGGTGAAGAAAGCCAATGTTTTGTTCTTGGGAAGGCTCAGTGGCTGCTGGCTACAGTTAACCAACCGTAGGGGCACTCTGTGGGCGTCATTAACTGTCACGAGGCACGCGGCTGCCTTCAGGCCATTGCTGAGAGAGTCGACCGGCTCAAGCACTCCCACGGCGCCGCTCTCTACATCTGAAGGCACAAACGCGTACAAAATGTGCTCCGACCAAGGAAGGACGACCGCCTCCTCGACCAGCCGGACGGCAACCCGCGAATATACCTTCTCCAATGATCCCACTGTTTGACGGGTGTCAATATCGGTAATGCGAATCTCAGCCCCTCTCCTGTTCAAAAACGGAACTTTTGAGCCGCCCGCATTAACCTCTTCCTCAGAGAATGAGACTACTACCTTCCCTTTTCTCAAAAAATCCTGCCCTAATATACCTGACACTCCGTTTGGCAGAGACACCGTGTCCGGGCATACGTAGCAGGGGTGCTCCAATGCAATTCCGCCGAGAGAGAAGTGTAACCGGTAGAGTCCACTTGTGCCAAGAGGATCCCCCGTTATGCCTACAAATTTGGTTGCCATACCACCAGACGCTTCCAACACCTCGCGGTCCCCCTTCCTTCGAAGCGTGTTAAAACTGCTCTCCTTAAGCAATGTCACCTTTGACCCCGTATCTATCAACAATTCCATGCAACAACCATTTAACTTGCAACGCACAACAGGGCATGCCTCGTCGGCCACACAAACTACCACCACCTCATCATCCACTGCTCCCTCCCCACGCTCCTCAGGCTGGGGAGGACTAACTAGTTTTTTGTCTCGGTATCTGGAGCCCCGCTGTAGGCTTGTTTAGGGCGTGTCTCGCCTGCTTCTCTTTGTGGCTCCCCACGGCGCACGTTTTGGCAGAACCTGGCGATGTGTCCGCGATCCTGGCAAGCGAAGCATACGATTTCTTCAAAATCTCGCATACCGCGCCTGTAGCTTTGTGGCGGTCTCCGGTTTCCAGCGAATGAGCGCTGTTGAGCGCGCGCTGGTACCGCGAAAGTGACTTCGTGAAGTGGACAATGGACAACCGTTTCATTAACAACCTCTGCGACTACCTCAGCGCAACGGTTCTTCACTCCTTCTTTTAACTTTCAATCCCGTGCATTCCTTCCCCCTTTCCTTTTTCAACTTATGCCTCATGGCACACTTCTCGAATAAAAAAAAAAAAAAGAGCGCGCGCTTCAACCTGGCGTTCTACCTGCTGAGATAGCAGCTGTTCTAAGCGATCTAATCGCTCTGTCAAGAGAGCAACCTCAGGGTTGAGCACCGCTCTCTCTATGACGCGCACTCTCGCTGCGGCTGTCGTTAACGCCTCATTTCGTTCCTCATCCAATGCGGCCTCCACGGCTTGGTCGAAATTGCTCGGCTTGCGCGAGAGCACGAACCGGCGCACGGGGTCTTGCAGACCAGCCACGAACAAAGCGGTCATTTCCTCTTTAAGTATATCCTCCGCGTATTTCTTCTTAAGCTGGTCTCCTTCCTCCTCCCTGCTTAACGTATCGCGCGCTAAGCGCTGAAGCCGCGACGCAAACGTTCGCACGTCCTCCCCTACCATCTGTCCGGCGTCACGGAACCTCTGTGCTCGCACGTGACGTGGTTCAGTGTCAAAATGCTCAAACGCGAGCTTCTTAAATTCCGCAAATGATTTTGTGGATTTTACTTTTTCGTCTCGCCATGCAAAATCATGAGCAGCTCCTGCCATCTTACACCTCGCCCTTCCCAGCATTTGAGCATCGGACCATCCCCCCATTTTCCCAATCTCTTCTAGCATGGAAAAGAAATCGCAGATTGGAACCCCTGTCTTATCTCCCGTAAACGTCGGAATTACGCTTCCTAATGCCAGCATGCTTGCTCCGAGCGACGGCTGTGGAGTGGGAGCTCCCTCAGATAAAGACATTTTTTTTTTCAAGCCCTCCGGTGCCTCAAGCCTCTCAAATGGGGGTAAAAGTCCCACAATCAGTCCCGTGATTCCCTTTTGATTACAATTTTGAAGTCATGAATGTCGCAGCATTCAGAGGACATTTGCTTTTGAGACCCCACTTCTGGCACCAGTGTGATGACCCCCATAATGCGCAGGTCCACACGGGACGGAGAGGCAAAGAGACACCGTATGGCTCAGTTTAAACAAACAGGTATATTCAATAATTACACATGATTAAGGTTATACATCAGAGGCTGGGGCGTCCGAGCTTACGTGCCGACGACTTCATGGGGGCGATGGAGTGGCTCCGGAGTTGGGCTCGAGCGGTTGCTGGCAGAAGCTGCACGCCGTCGGGCTTCGGCGCTGAAGGCCCTCTTGGCGAACGATGTCGTCCTGAGCGTGTATGCAGTAGAATTTCAGTAGTCGTCCGTTTCTTCGAAGATGGTTCACAAACCCTTCCTCTAGTGTCGTTCGGCTTGGAAGATGAACAGGAGGCGAGCTTGTAGATGATGACAGCAGAGCATAATTTTACAACATACATATACAGAGAGTTAAACTGGAAAAAGCAGAACTGAATTTACAAAAGAACAAACTTTGCACTACTTTACTCATCGACCGGGCAGGTTAGTGCCTAAGTAGCATCACATTACATGCTAAGCATGGAGCCCCAGCTCAGACTGGACTGCATCCGTTTACATGTGCTTTTAAGCACTTGATTAACAAAGGACTAAGGGCGGTCATTTCCAGTGGCCCGCCCAAAGCATCAATTCTCCAATCCAAAATAACATGCGAGATGGGGACAACCCCCTTGGGTTGGGCTTAGCCTCGAACCCAGAGTCTGTTAACAATACAAACTAAATAAACAACAAAAACGCCACCACTCTCTCTCAAGTGAGAGTATACACAGGCTCTCTCTTCGGAGCTAATTCACTAGCGCCTGTCTATCCACATTCTTGGCGAGTACTGCCTGTCCGCCATGACAGGTGTCCGTCACGGCCCTTCTGGGAATGCGCTTTTGTTCGCGAGGCACGGCGGGAAGCTGTGGGTGCCTTCCCGGCGATAGCCCACGTCGAAAGGGGAAGGAGGGAAAGAATGTTGTCTTCGCGGTAGCGCATAGCGTCGGCTGTGGTACGGCGCGCTCTGGCCCGCTGACAGCTCCCTTGTCCTGGAATGTGCCCGGAAATTGGGGAGGATAAAGCCTGTTTCCCCGGGGCGGCGGCGGGTCCGGTTGTTCTGGTCGTCACTCAAAGAGCATGGCTGGGTAATTGATGATGCCGCTGTCACGGCGGCGGGTCCCTTCGTTCTGGTCGTCACTCAAGGAATATACCTCGTAGCACACAAGGAATGTCACACAGCTATCGGCGGCGTTTTCACCTGATTCCTGACGTCATCGGACACCAGCTATAAAGACAGCGACCCATCGCCTTCGGCTTCACTTGGCAGCGGCGCCGATAAGCGGCGAGCATCAACTTACTCTGCTCTGCGTGTTGCTGCAGATTGCCTTCCACCGTATGAACGTAGTGCTCTCAACCAGTTGACTGCACGAGCCTGGCAAGCGTTGGCTTGCCCTTACCGGCTAAAAGGGGCGGTTTCCTTCAGCGGTTGCGGCTAACGGCGGCGTTCTCACCTGACTACTGACGTCATCGGACACCAGCTATAAAGACAGCGACCCATCGCCTTTGGCTTCACTTGGCAGCGGCGACGATAAACGGCGAGCACCAACTTACTCTGTTCTGTGTATTGCTGCAGATTGCCTTCCACCGTCTGAACTTTGTGCTCTCAACCAGTTGACTGCACGAGCGTGGCAAGCGTTAGCTTCGCCTTACCTGCTAAAAGGGGCGGTTTCCTTCAGCGGTTGCGGCTATCGGCGGCGTTCTCACCTGATTCCTGACGTCATCGGACACTAGCTATAAGGACAGCGACCCATCGCCTTCAGCCTCACTTGGCAGCGGCGACGATAAACGGCGAGCACCACCTTACTCTGTTTTGCGTTTTGCTGCAGATTGCCTTCCACCGTCTGAATTTAGTGCTCTCATCCAGTTGACTGCACGAGCGTGGCAAGCGTTGGCTTGCCCTTGCCGGCGAAAAGGGGCGGTTTCCTTCAGCGGTTGCGGCTATCTTCGGCGTTCTCACCTGATTCCTGACGTCATCGGACGCCAGCTATAAAGACAGCGACCAATCGCCTTCGGCTTCACTTGGCAGCGGCGGCGATAAACGGCGAGCACGAACTTACTCTGTTCTGAGTATTGTTGCAGATTGCCTTTCACCGTCTGAAATTAGTGCTCTCAACCAGTTGACTGCACGAGCGTGGCAAGCGTTGGCTTGCCCTTACCGGCTAAAAGGGGCGGTTTCCTTCAGCGGTTGCAGCTATCGGCGGCGTTCTCACCTGATTCCTGACGTCATCGGACACCTGCTATAAAGACAGCGACCCATCGCCTTCGGCCTCACTTGGCAGCGGCGACGATAAACGGCGAGCACCAACTTACTCTATTCTGCGTATTGCTGCGGATTGCCTTCCACCGTCTGAACTTAGTGCTTTCAACCAGTTGACTGCACGAGCCTGGCATGCGTTGGCATGCCCTTACCGGCTAAGAGGGGCGGTTTCCTTCAGCGGTTGCGGCTAACGGCGGCGTTCTCTCCTGACTCCTGACGTCATCGGACACCAGCTATAAAGACAGCGACCTATCGCCTTTGGCCTCACTTGGCAGCGGCGACGATAAACGGCGAGCACCAACTTACCCGTTTCTACGTATTGCTGCAGATTGCCTTCCACCGTCTGAACTTTGTGCTCTCAACCAGTTGACGGCACGAGCGTGGCAAGCGTTGGCTTGCCCTTACCGGCTAAAAGGGACGGTTTCTTTCAGCAGTTTCGGCTATCGGCGGCGTTTTCACCTGACTCCTGACGTCATCGGACACCAGCTATAAAGACAGCGACCCATCGCCTTCGGCCTCACTTGGCAGCGGCGACGAGAAACGGCGAGCACCAACTTACTCAGTTCTGCGTTTTGCTGCAGATTGCCTTCCACCGTCTGAACTTAGTGCTCTCAACCAGTTGACTACACGAGTGTGACAAGCGTTGGCTTGCGCTTACTGGCTAAAAGGGGCGGTTTCCTTCAGCGGTTCCGGCTATCAGCGGCATTCTCACCTGATTCCTGACGTCATCGAACACCAGCTATAAAGACACCGACCCATCGCCTTCGGCTTCACTTGGCAGCGGCGACGATAAACGGCGAGCACCAACTTGCTCTGTTCTGCGTATTGCTGCAGATTGCCTTTCACCGTCTGAACTTGGTGCTCTCAACCAGTTGACTGCACGAGCGTGGCAAGCGTTGGCTTGCCCTTACCGGCTAAAAGGGGCGGTTTCCTTCAGCGGTTGTAGCTATCGGCGGCGTTCTCACCTGATTCCTGACGTCATCGGACACCAGCTATAAAGACAGCGACCCATCGCCTTCGACCTCACTTGGCAGCGGCGACCATAAACGGCGAGCACCAACTTACTCAGTTCTGCGTTTTGCTGCAGATTGCCTTCCACCGTCTGAACTTAGTGCTCTCAACCAGTTGACTACACGAGTGTGACAAGGGTTGGCTTGCCCTTACCGGCTAAAAGGTGCGGTTCCCTTCAGCGGTTGCGGATATCGGCGGCATTCTCACCTGATTCATGACGTCATCGGACACCAGCTATAAAGACAGCGACCCATCGCCTTCGGCCTCACTTGGCAGCAGCGACGATAAGCGGCGAGCACCAACTTACTCTGTTCTGCGTATTGCTGCAGATTGCCTTCCACCGTCTGAACTTAGTGCTCTCAACCAGTTGACTGCATTAGCCTGGCAGCCTTTACCGGCTAAAAAGGGGCGGTATTCTTCAGTGGTTGCGGATATCGGCGGCGTTCTCACCTGATTCCTCACGTCATCGGACACCAGCTAGGAAGACAGCGACCCATCGCCTTCGGCCTCACTTGGCAGCGGCGCCGATAAACGGCGAGCACCAACTTACTCTGCTCTGCGTGTTGCTGCAGATTGCCTTTTACCGTCTGAACTTAGTGCTCTCATTAAGTTGACTGCACGAGCGTGGAAAGCGTTGGCTTGCACTTACCGGCTAAAAAGGGCGGTTTCCTTCAGCGGTTGCGGCTATCGGCGGCGTTCTCACCTGATTCCTGACGTCATCGGACACCAGCTATAAAGACAGCGACCCATCGCCATCGGCCTCACTTGGCAGCGGCGACGATAAACGACGAGCACCAACTTACTCTATCCTGCGTATTGCTGCAGTTTGCCTTCCACCGTCTGAACTTAGTGCTCTCAACCAGTTGACTGCACGAGCCTGGCAAGCGTTGGCTTGCCCTTACCGGCTAAAAGGGGCGGTTTCCTTCAGCGGTTGCGGCTATCGGCGGCGTTCTCACCTGATTCATGACGTCATCGGACACCGGCTATAAAGACAGCGACCCATCGCCTTCGGCCTCACTTGGCAGCGGCGCCGATAAGCGGCGAGCACCAACTTACTCTGCTCTGCGTGTTGCTGCAGATTGCCTTCCATCGTCTGAACTTAGTGCTCTCATCCAGTTGACTGCACGAGCGTGGCAAGCGTTGGCTTGCTCTTACCGGCTAAAAGGGGCGGTTTCCTTCAGCGGTTGCGGCTATCGGCGGCGTTCTCACCTGATTCCTAACGTCATCGGACACCAGCTATAAAGACAGCGACCCATCGCCTTCGGCCTCCCTTGGCAGCGGCGACGATAAACGGCGAGCACCAACTTACTCTGCTCTGCGTGTTGCTGCACATTGCCTTCCACCGTCTGAAATTAGTGCTCTCAACCAGTTGACTGCACGAGCCTGGCAAGCGTTGGCTTGCCCTTACCGGCTAAATGGGGCGGTTTCCTTCAGCGGTTGCGGCTATCAGCGGCGTTCTCACCTGATTCCTGACGTCATCGAACACCAGCTATAAAGACAGCAACCCATCTCCTTCGGCTTCACTTGGCAGCGGCGACGATAAACGGCGAGCACCAACTTACTCTGTTCTGCGTATTGCTGCAGATTGTCTTTCACCGTCTGAACTTGGTGCTCTCAGCCAGTTGACTGCACGAGCGTTGCAAGCGTTGGCTTGTACTTACCGGCTAAAATGGGCGGTTTCCTTCAGCGGTTGCGGCTATCGGCGGCGTTCTCACCTGATTCCTAACGTCATGGGACACCAGCTATAAAGACAGCGACCCATCGCCTTCGGCTTCACTTGGCTGCGGCGACGATAAACGGCGAGCACCAACTTACTCAGTTCTGCATTTTGCTGCAGATTGCCTTCCACCGTCTTAACTTAGTGCTCTCAACCAGTTCACTGCACGAGTGTGACAAGAGTTGGCTTGCCCTTACCGGATAAAAGGGGCGGTTTCCTTCAGCGGTTGCGGATATCGGCGGCGTTCTCACCTGATTCCTGACGTCATCGGACACCAGCTATAAAGACAGCGACCCATCGCCTTCGGCCTCACTTGGCAGCAGCGACGATAAGCGGCGAGCACCAACTTACTCTGTTCTGCGTATTGCTGCAGATTGCCTTCCACCGTCTGAACTTAGTGCTCTCAACCAGTTGACTGCATTAGCCTGGCAGCCTTTACCGGCTAAAAAGGGGCGGTATTCTTCAGTGGTTGCGGATATCGGCGGCGTTCTCACCTGATTCCTCACGTCATCGGACACCAGCTTCAAAGACTGCGACTTATCGCCTTCGGCCTCACTTGGCAGCGACGCCGACAAACGGCGAGCACCAACATACTCAGCTCTGCGTGTTGCTGCAGATTGCCTTCCACCGTCTGAACTTAGTGCTCTCAACCAGTTGACTGCACGAGCCTGGCAAGCGTTGGCTTGCCCTTACAGGCTAAAAGGGGCGGTTTCCTTCAGCGGTTGCGGCCATCGGCGGCGTTCTCACCTGATTCCTGACGTCATCGGACACTAGCTATAAAGACAGCGACCCATCGCCTTCGGCCCCACTTGGCAGCGGCGACGATGAACGGCGAGCACTACCTTACTCTGTTCTGCGTTTTGCTGCAGATTGCCTTCCACCGTCTGAACTTAGTGCTCTCATTAAGTTGACTGCACGAGCGTGGAAAGCGTTGGCTTGCCCTTACCGGCTAAACAGGGCGGTTTCCTTCAGCGGTTGCGGCTATCGGCGGCGTTCTCACGTGATTCCTAACGTCATCGGACACCAGCTAAAAAGACAGCGACCCATCGCCTTCGGCCTCCCTTGGCAGCGGCGACGATAAACGGCGAGCACCAACTTACTCTGCTCTGCGTGTTGCTGCAGATTGCCTTCCACCGTCTGAAATTAGTGCTCTCAACCAGTTGACTGCACGAGCCTGGCAAGCGTTGGCTTGCCCTTACCGGCTAAATGGGGCGCTTTCCTTCAGCGGTTGCGGCTATCAGCGGCGTTCTCACCTGATTCCTGACGTCATCGAACACCAGCTATAAAGACAGCGACCTATCGCCTTTGGCCTCACTTGGCAGCGGCGACGATAAACGGCGAGCACCAACTTACCCGTTTCTGCATATTTCTGCAGATTGCCTTCCACCGTCTGAACTTTGTGCTCTCAACCAGTTGACGGCACGAGCGTGGCAAGCGTTGGCTTGCCCTTACCGGCTAAAAAGGGCGGTTTCCTTCAGCGGTTTCGCCTATCGGCGGCGTTCTCACCTGATTCCTGACGTCATCGGACACCAGCTATAAAGATAGCGACCCATCGCCTTCGGCTTCACTTGGCAGCGGCGACAATAAACTGCGAGCACCACCATACTCTGTTTTGCGTTTTGCTGCAGATTGCTTTCCACCGTCTGAATTTAGTGCTCTCATCCAGTTGACTGCACGAGCGTGGAAAGCGTTGGCTTGCCCTTACCGGCTAAAAGGGGTGGTTTCCTTCAGCGGTTGCGGCTATCGGCGGCGTTCTCACCTAATTCCTGACGTCATC
The DNA here is from genome assembly GCF_052857255.1 of Amblyomma americanum. Classification (NCBI taxonomy): domain Eukaryota; kingdom Metazoa; phylum Arthropoda; class Arachnida; order Ixodida; family Ixodidae; genus Amblyomma; species Amblyomma americanum. Next base: position 153,041,397 of record NC_135504.1, read on the forward strand.
GGACACCAGCTATAAAGATAGCGACCCATCGCCTTCGGCCTCACTTGGCAGCGGCGACGATAAACGGCGAGCACCACCTTACTCTGCTCTGCGTGTCGCTGCAGATTGCCTTCCACCGTCTGAAATTAGTGCTCTCGAACAGTTGACTGCACGAGCCTGGCAAGCGTTGGCTTGCCCTTACCGGCTAAAAGGGACGGTTTCCTTCAGCGGTTGCGGCTATCGGCGGCGTTCTCACCTGATTCCTGACGTCACCGGACGCCAGCTATAAAGACAGCGACCCATCGCCTTCGGCTTCACTTGGCAGCGGCGACGATAAACGGCGAGCACCAACTTACTCAGTTCTGCGTTTTGCTGCAGATTGCCTTCCACCGTCTGAAATTAGTGCTCTCAACCAGTTGACTGCACGAGCCTGGCAAGCGTTGGCTTGCTCTTACCGGCTAAATGGGGCGGTTTCCTTCAGCTGTTGCGGCTATCAGCGGCGTTCTCACCTGATTCCTGACGTCATCGAACACCAGCTATAAAGACAGCGACCCATCGCCTTCGGCTTCACTTTGCAGCGGCGACGATAAACGGCGAGCACCAACTTACTCAGTTCTGCGTTTTGCTGCAGATTGCCTTTCACCGTCTGAACTTGGTGCTCTCAGCCAGTTGACTGCACGAGCGTTGCAAGCGTTGGCTTGCCCTTACCGGCTAAAAGGGGCGGTTTCCTTCAGCGGTTGCAGCTATCGGCGGCGTTCTCACCTGATTCCTGACGTCATCGGACACCAGCTATAAAGACAGCGACCCATCGCCTTCGGCCTCACTTGGCAGCAGCGACGATAAGCGGCGAGCACCAACTTACTCTGTTCTGCGTATTGCTGCAGATTGCCTTCCACCGTCTGAACTTAGTGCTCTCAACCAGTTGACTGCATGAGCCTGGCAGCCTTTACCGGCTAAAAAGGGGCGGTATTCTTCAGTGGTTGCGGATATCGGCGGCATTCTCACCTGATTCCTCACGTCATCGGACACCAGCTTTAAAGACTGCGACTTATCGCCTTCGGCCTCACTTGGCAGCGGCGCCGACAAACGGCGAGAACCTCTGCGTGTTGCTGCAGATTGCCTTCCACTGTCTGAACTTAGTGCTCTCAACCAGTTGACTGCACGAGCCTGGCAAGCGTTGGCTTGCCCTTACAGGCTAAAAGGGGCGGTTTCCTTCAGCGGTTGCGGCTATCGGCGGCGTTCTCACCTGATTCCTGACGTCATCGGACACTAGCTATAAAGACAGCGACCCATCGCCTTCGGCCCACTTGGCAGCGGCGACGATGAACGGCGAGCACTACCTTACTCTGTTCTGCGTTTTGCTGCAGATTGCTTTCCACCGTCTGAATGTAGTGCTCTCATCCAGTTGACTGCACGAGCGTGGCAAGCGTTGGCTTGCCCTTACCGGCTAAAAGGGGCGGTTTCCTTCAGCGGTTGCGGCTATCGGCGGCGTTCTCACCTGATTCCTGACGTCATCGGACACCAGCTATAAAGATAGCGACCCATCGCCTTCGGCCTCACTTGGCAGCGGCGACGATAAACTGCGAGCACCACCTTACTCTGTTTTGCGTTTTGCTGCAGATTGCTTTCCACCGTCTGAATTTAGTGCTCTCATCCAGTTGACTGCATGAGCGTGGCAAGCGTTGGCTTGCCCTTACCGGCTAAAAGGGGCGGTTTCCTTCAGCGGTTGCGGCTATCGGCGGCGTTCTCACCTGATTCCTGACGTCATCGGACACCAGCTATAAAGATAGCGACCCATCGCCTACGGCCTCACTTGGCAGCGGTGACGATAAACGGCGAGCACCAACTTACTCTGCTCTGCGTGTTGCTGCAGATTGCCTTCCACCGTCTGAAATTAGTGCTCTCAACCAGTTGACTGCACGAGCCTGGCAAGCGTTGGCTTGCCCTTACCGGCTAAATGGGGCGCTTTCCTTCAGCGGTTGCGGCTATCAGCGGCGTTCTCACCTGATTCCTGACGTCATCGAACACCAGCTATAAAGACAGCGACCTATCGCCTTTGGCCTCACTTGGCAGCGGCGACGATAAACGGCGAGCACCAACTTACCCGTTTCTGCATATTTCTGCAGATTGCCTTCCACCGTCTGAACTTTGTGCTCTCAACCAGTTGACGGCACGAGCGTGGCAAGCGTTGGCTTGCCCTTACCGGCTAAAAAGGGCGGTTTCCTTCAGCGGTTTCGCCTATCGGCGGCGTTCTCACCTGATTCCTGACGTCATCGGACACCAGCTATAAAGATAGCGACCCATCGCCTTCGGCTTCACTTGGCAGCGGCGACAATAAACTGCGATCACCACCATACTCTGTTTTGCGTTTTGCTGCAGATTGCTTTCCACCGTCTGAATTTAGTGCTCTCATCCAGTTGACTGCACGAGCGTGGAAAGCGTTGGCTTGCCCTTACCGGCTAAAAGGGGTGGTTTCCTTCAGCGGTTGCGGCTATCGGCGGCGTTCTCACCTAATTCCTGACGTCATCGGACACCAGCTATAAAGATAGCGACCCATCGCCTTCGGCCTCACTTGGCAGCGGCGACGATAAACGGCGAGCACCACCTTACTCTGCTCTGCGTGTCGCTGCAGATTGCCTTCCACCGTCTGAAATTAGTGCTCTCGAACAGTTGACTGCACGAGCCTGGCAAGCGTTGGCTTGCCCTTACCGGCTAAAAGGGACGGTTTCCTTCAGCGGTTGCGGCTATCGGCGGCGTTCTCACCTGATTCCTGACGTCACCGGACGCCAGCTATAAAGACAGCGACCCATCGCCTTCGGCTTCACTTGGCAGCGGCGACGATAAACGGCGAGCACCAACTTACTCAGTTCTGCGTTTTGCTGCAGATTGCCTTCCACCGTCTGAAATTAGTGCTCTCAACCAGTTGACTGCACGAGCCTGGCAAGCGTTGGCTTGCCCTTACCGGCTAAATGGGGCGGTTTCCTTCAGCTGTTGCGGCTATCAGCGGCGTTCTCACCTGATTCCTGACGTCATCGAACACCAGCTATAAAGACAGCGACCCATCGCCTTCGGCTTCACTTTGCAGCGGCGACGATAAACGGCGAGCACCAACTTACTCAGTTCTGCGTTTTGCTGCAGATTGCCTTTCACCGTCTGAACTTGGTGCTCTCAGCCAGTTGACTGCACGAGCGTTGCAAGCGTTGGCTTGCCCTTACCGGCTAAAAGGGGCGGTTTCCTTCAGCGGTTGCAGCTATCGGCGGCGTTCTCACCTGATTCCTGACGTCATCGGACACCAGCTATAAAGACAGCGACCCATCGCCTTCGGCCTCACTTGGCAGCAGCGACGATAAGCGGCGAGCACCAACTTACTCTGTTCTGCGTATTGCTGCAGATTGCCTTCCACCGTCTGAACTTAGTGCTCTCAACCAGTTGACTGCATGAGCCTGGCAGCCTTTACCGGCTAAAAAGGGGCGGTATTCTTCAGTGGTTGCGGATATCGGCGGCATTCTCACCTGATTCCTCACGTCATCGGACACCAGCTTTAAAGACTGCGACTTATCGCCTTCGGCCTCACTTGGCAGCGGCGCCGACAAACGGCGAGAACCTCTGCGTGTTGCTGCAGATTGCCTTCCACTGTCTGAACTTAGTGCTCTCAACCAGTTGACTGCACGAGCCTGGCAAGCGTTGGCTTGCCCTTACAGGCTAAAAGGGGCGGTTTCCTTCAGCGGTTGCGGCTATCGGCGGCGTTCTCACCTGATTCCTGACGTCATCGGACACTAGCTATAAAGACAGCGACCCATCGCCTTCGGCCCACTTGGCAGCGGCGACGATGAACGGCGAGCACTACCTTACTCTGTTCTGCGTTTTGCTGCAGATTGCTTTCCACCGTCTGAATGTAGTGCTCTCATCCAGTTGACTGCACGAGCGTGGCAAGCGTTGGCTTGCCCTTACCGGCTAAAAGGGGCGGTTTCCTTCAGCGGTTGCGGCTATCGGCGGCGTTCTCACCTGATTCCTGACGTCATCGGACACCAGCTATAAAGATAGCGACCCATCGCCTTCGGCCTCACTTGGCAGCGGCGACGATAAACTGCGAGCACCACCTTACTCTGTTTTGCGTTTTGCTGCAGATTGCTTTCCACCGTCTGAATTTAGTGCTCTCATCCAGTTGACTGCATGAGCGTGGCAAGCGTTGGCTTGCCCTTACCGGCTAAAAGGGGCGGTTTCCTTCAGCGGTTGCGGCTATCGGCGGCGTTCTCACCTGATTCCTGACGTCATCGGACACCAGCTATAAAGATAGCGACCCATCGCCTACGGCCTCACTTGGCAGCGGTGACGATAAACGGCGAGCACCAACTTACTCTATTCTGCGTATTGCTGCGGATTGCCTTCCACCGTCTGAACTTAGTGCTTTCAACCAGTTGACTGCACGAGCCTGGCATGCGTTGGCATGCCCTTACCGGCTAAGAGGGGCGGTTTCCTTCAGCGGTTGCGGCTAACGGCGGCGTTCTCTCCTGACTCCTGACGTCATCGGACACCAGCTATAAAGACAGCGACCTATCGCCTTTGGCCTCACTTGGCAGCGGCGACGATAAACGGCGAGCACCAACTTACCCGTTTCTACGTATTGCTGCAGATTGCCTTCCACCGTCTGAACTTTGTGCTCTCAACCAGTTGACGGCACGAGCGTGGCAAGCGTTGGCTTGCCCTTACCGGCTAAAAGGGACGGTTTCTTTCAGCAGTTTCGGCTATCGGCGGCGTTTTCACCTGACTCCTGACGTCATCGGACACCAGCTATAAAGACAGCGACCCATCGCCTTCGGCCTCACTTGGCAGCGGCGACGAGAAACGGCGAGCACCAACTTACTCAGTTCTGCGTTTTGCTGCAGATTGCCTTCCACCGTCTGAACTTAGTGCTCTCAACCAGTTGACTACACGAGTGTGACAAGCGTTGGCTTGCGCTTACTGGCTAAAAGGGGCGGTTTCCTTCAGCGGTTCCGGCTATCAGCGGCATTCTCACCTGATTCCTGACGTCATCGAACACCAGCTATAAAGACACCGACCCATCGCCTTCGGCTTCACTTGGCAGCGGCGACGATAAACGGCGAGCACCAGCTTGCTCTGTTCTGCGTATTGCTGCAGATTGCCTTTCACCGTCTGAACTTGGTGCTCTCAACCAGTTGACTGCACGAGCGTGGCAAGCGTTGGCTTGCCCTTACCGGCTAAAAGGGGCGGTTTCCTTCAGCGGTTGTAGCTATCGGCGGCGTTCTCACCTGATTCCTGACGTCATCGGACACCAGCTATAAAGACAGCGACCCATCGCCTTCGACCTCACTTGGCAGCGGCGACCATAAACGGCGAGCACCAACTTACTCAGTTCTGCGTTTTGCTGCAGATCGCCTTCCACCGTCTGAACTTAGTGCTCTCAACCAGTTGACTACACGAGTGTGACAAGGGTTTGCTTGCCCTTACCGGCTAAAAGGTGCGGTTCCCTTCAGCGGTTGCGGATATCGGCGGCATTCTCACCTGATTCATGACGTCATCGGACACCGGCTATAAAGACAGCGACCCATCGCCTTCGGCCTCACTTGGCAGCGGCGCCGATAAGCGGCGAGCACCAACTTACTCTGCTCTGCGTGTTGCTGCAGATTGCCTTCCACCGTCTGAACATAGTGCTCTCAACCAGTTGACTGCACGAGCCTGGCAGCCTTTACCGGCTAAAAAGGGGCGGTATTCTTCAGTGGTTGCGGATATCGGCGGCGTTCTCACCTGATTCCTCACGTCATCGGACACCAGCTAGGAAGACAGCGACCCATCGCCTTCGGCCTCACTTGGCAGCGGCGCCGATAAACGGCGAGCACCAACTTACTCTGCTCTGCGTGTTGCTGCAGATTGCCTTTTACCGTCTGAACTTAGTGCTCTCATTAAGTTGACTGCACGAGCGTGGAAAGCGTTGGCTTGCACTTACCGGCTAAAAAGGGCGGTTTCCTTCAGCGGTTGCGGCTATCGGCGGCGTTCTCACCTGATTCCTGACGTCATCGGACACCAGCTATAAAGACAGCGACCCATCGCCATCGGCCTCACTTGGCAGCGGCGACGATAAACGACGAGCACCAACTTACTCTATCCTGCGTATTGCTGCAGATTGCCTTCCACCGTCTGAACTTAGTGCTCTCAACCAGTTGACTGCACGAGCCTGGCAAGCGTTGGCTTGCCCTTACCGGCTAAAAGGGGCGGTTTCCTTCAGCGGTTGCGGCTATCGGCGGCGTTCTCACCTGATTCATGACGTCATCGGACACCGGCTATAAAGACAGCGACCCATCGCCTTCGGCCTCACTTGGCAGCGGCGCCGATAAGCGGCGAGCACCAACTTACTCTGCTCTGCGTGTTGCTGCAGATTGCTTTCCATCGTCTGAACTTAGTGCTCTCATCCAGTTGACTGCACGAGCGTGGCAAGCGTTGGCTTGCTCTTACCGGCTAAAAGGGGCGGTTTCCTTCAGCGGTTGCGGCTATCGGCGGCGTTCTCACCTGATTCCTAACGTCATCGGACACCAGCTATAAAGACAGCGACCCATCGCCTTCGGCCTCCCTTGGCAGCGGCGACGATAAACGGCGAGCACCAACTTACTCTGCTCTGCGTGTTGCTGCACATTGCCTTCCACCGTCTGAAATTAGTGCTCTCAACCAGTTGACTGCACGAGCCTGGCAAGCGTTGGCTTGCCCTTACCGGCTAAATGGGGCGGTTTCCTTCAGCGGTTGCGGCTATCAGCGGCGTTCTCACCTGATTCCTGACGTCATCGAACACCAGCTATAAAGACAGCAACCCATCGCCTTCGGCTTCACTTGGCAGCGGCGACGATAAACGGCGAGCACCAACTTACTCTGTTCTGCGTATTGCTGCAGATTGCCTTTCACCGTCTGAACTTGGTGCTCTCAGCCAGTTGACTGCACGAGCGTTGCAAGCATTGGCTTGCCCTTACCGGCTAAAAGGGGCGGTTTCCTTCAGCGGTTGCAGCTATCGGCAGCGTTCTCAGCGGATTCCTGACGTCATCGGACACCAGCTATAAAGACAGCGACCCATCGCCTTCGGCCTCACTTGGCAGCGGCGACGATAAACGGCGAGCACCAACTTACTCAGTTCTGCGTTTTGCTGCAGATTGCCTTCCACCGTCTGAACTTAGTGCTCTCAAACAGTTCTCTGCACGAGTGTGACTAGCGTTGGCTTGCCCTTACCGGATAAAAGGGGCGGTTTCCTTCAGCGGTTGCGGCTATCAGCGGCGTTCTCACCTGATTCCTGACGTCATCGAACACCAGCTATAAAGACAGCGACCCATCGCCTTCGGCTTCACTTGGCAGCGGCGACGATAAACGGCGAGCACCAACTTACTCTGTTCTGCGTATTGCCGCAGATTGTCTTTCACCGTCTGAACTTGGTGCTCTCAGCCAGTTGACTGCACGAGCGTTGCAAGCGTTGGCTTGTACTTACCGGCTAAAATGGGCGGTTTCCTTCAGCGGTTGCGGCTATCGGCGGCGTTCTCACCTGATTCCTAACGTCATGGGACACCAGCTATAAAGACAGCGACCCATCGCCTTCGGCTTCACTTGGCTGCGGCGACGATAAACGGCGAGCACCAACTTACTCAGTTCTGCGTTTTGCTGCAGATTGCCTTCCACCGTCTTAACTTAGTGCTCTCAACCAGTTCACTGCACGAGTGTGACAAGAGTTGGCTTGCCCTTACCGGATAAAAGGGGCGGTTTCCTTCAGCGGTTGCGGATATCGGCGGCGTTCTCACCTGATTCCTGACGTCATCGGACACCAGCTATAAAGACAGCGACCCATCGCCTTCGGCCTCACTTGGCAGCAGCGACGATAAGCGGCGAGCACCAACTTACTCTGTTCTGCGTATTGCTGCAGATTGCCTTCCACCGTCTGAACTTAGTGCTCTCAACCAGTTGACTGCACTAGCCTGGCAGCCTTTACCGGCTAAAAAGGGGCGGTATTCTTCAGTGGTTGCGGATATCGGCGGCGTTCTCACCTGATTCCTCACGTCATCGGACACCAGCTTCAAAGACTGCGACTTATCGCCTTCGGCCTCACTTGGCAGCGACGCCGACAAACGGCGAGCACCAACATACTCTGCTCTGCGTGTTGCTGCAGATTGCCTTCCACCGTCTGAACTTAGTGCTCTCAACCAGTTGACTGCACGAGCCTGGCAAGCGTTGGCTTGCCCTTACAGGCTAAAAGGGGCGGTTTCCTTCAGCGGTTGCGGCCATCGGCGGCGTTCTCACCTGATTCCTAACGTCATCGGACACTAGCTATAAAGACAGCGACCCATCGCCTTCGGCCCCACTTGGCAGCGGCGACGATGAACGGCGAGCACTACCTTACTCTGTTCTGCGTTTTGCTGCAGATTGCCTTCCACCGTCTGAACTTAGTGCTCTCATTAAGTTGACTGCACGAGCGTGGAAAGCGTTGGCTTGCCCTTACCGGCTAAACAGGGCGGTTTCCTTCAGCGGTTGCGGCTATCGGCGGCGTTCTCACGTGATTCCTAACGTCATCGGACACCAGCTAAAAAGACAGCGACCCATCGCCTTCGGCCTCCCTTGGCAGCGGCGACAATAAACGGCGAGCACCAACTTACTCTGCTCTGCGTGTTGCTGCAGATTGCCTTCCACCGTCTGAAATTAGTGCTCTCAACCAGTTGACTGCACGAGCCTGGCAAGCGTTGGCTTGCCCTTACCGGCTAAATGGGGCGCTTTCCTTCAGCGGTTGCGGCTATCAGCGGCGTTCTCACCTGATTCCTGACGTCATCGAACACCAGCTATAAAGACAGCGACCTATCGCCTTTGGCCTCACTTGGCAGCGGCGACGATAAACGGCGAGCACCAACTTACCCGTTTCTGCATATTTCTGCAGATTGCCTTCCACCGTCTGAACTTTGTGCTCTCAACCAGTTGACGGCACGAGCGTGGCAAGCGTTGGCTTGCCCTTACCGGCTAAAAAGGGCGGTTTCCTTCAGCGGTTTCGCCTATCGGCGGCGTTCTCACCTGATTCCTGACGTCATCGGACACCAGCTATAAAGATAGCGACCCATCGCCTTCGGCTTCACTTGGCAGCGGCGACAATAAACTGCGAGCACCACCATACTCGGTTTTGCGTTTTGCTGCAGATTGCTTTCCACCGTCTGAATTTAGTGCTCTCATCCAGTTGACTGCACGAGCGTGGAAAGCGTTGGCTTGCCCTTACCGGCTAAAAGGGGTGGTTTCCTTCAGCGGTTGCGGCTATCGGCGGCGTTCTCACCTAATTCCTGACGTCATCGGACACCAGCTATAAAGATAGCGACCCATCGCCTTCGGCCTCACTTGGCAGCGGCGACGATAAACGGCGAGCAGCACCTTACTCTGCTCTGCGTGTCGCTGCAGATTGCCTTCCACCGTCTGAAATTAGTGCTCTCGAACAGTTGACTGCACGAGCCTGGCAAGCGTTGGCTTGCCCTTACCGGCTAAAAGGGACGGTTTCCTTCAGCGGTTGCGGCTATCGGCGGCGTTCTCACCTGATTCCTGACGTCACCGGACGCCAGCTATAAAGACAGCGACCCATCGCCTTCGGCTTCACTTGGCAGCGGCGACGATAAACGGCGAGCACCAACTTACTCAGTTCTGCGTTTTGCTGCAGATTGCCTTCCACCGTCTGAAATTAGTGCTCTCAACCAGTTGACTGCACGAGCCTGGCAAGCGTTGGCTTGCCCTTACCGGCTAAATGGGGCGGTTTCCTTCAGCTGTTGCGGCTATCAGCGGCGTTCTCACCTGATTCCTGACGTCATCGAACACCAGCTATAAAGACAGCGACCCATCGCCATCGGCTTCACTTTGCAGCGGCGACGATAAACGGCGAGCACCAACTTACTCAGTTCTGCGTTTTGCTGCAGATTGCCTTTCACCGTCTGAACTTGGTGCTCTCAGCCAGTTGACTGCACGAGCGTTGCAAGCGTTGGCTTGCCCTTACCGGCTAAAAGGGGCGGTTTCCTTCAGCGGTTGCAGCTATCGGCGGCGTTCTCACCTGATTCCTGACGTCATCGGACACCAGCTATAAAGACAGCGACCCATCGCCTTCGGCCTCACTTGGCAGCAGCGACGATAAGCGGCGAGCACCAACTTACTCTGTTCTGCGTATTGCTGCAGATTGCCTTCCACCGTCTGAACTTAGTGCTCTCAACCAGTTGACTGCATGAGCCTGGCAGCCTTTACCGGCTAAAAAGGGGCGGTATTCTTCAGTGGTTGCGGATATCGGCGGCATTCTCACCTGATTCCTCACGTCATCGGACACCAGCTTTAAAGACTGCGACTTATCTCCTTCGGCCTCACTTGGCAGCGGCGCCGACAAACGGCGAGAACCTCTGCGTGTTGCTGCAGATTGCCTTCCACTGTCTGAACTTAGTGCTCTCAACCAGTTGACTGCACGAGCCTGGCAAGCGTTGGCTTGCCCTTACAGGCTAAAAGGGGCGGTTTCCTTCAGCGGTTGCGGCTATCGGCGGCGTTCTCACCTGATTCCTGACGTCATCGGACACTAGCTATAAAGACAGCGACCCATCGCCTTCGGCCCACTTGGCAGCGGCGACGATGAACGGCGAGCACTACCTTACTCTGTTCTGCGTTTTGCTGCAGATTGCTTTCCACCGTCTGAATGTAGTGCTCTCATCCAGTTGACTGCACGAGCGTGGCAAGCGTTGGCTTGCCCTTACCGGCTAAAAGGGGCGGTTTCCTTCAGCGGTTGCGGCTATCGGCGGCGTTCTCACCTGATTCCTGACGTCATCGGACACCAGCTATAAAGATAGCGACCCATCGCCTTCGGCCTCACTTGGCAGCGGCGACGATAAACTGCGAGCACCACCTTACTCTGTTTTGCGTTTTGCTGCAGATTGCTTTCCACCGTCTGAATTTAGTGCTCTCATCCAGTTGACTGCACGAGCGTGGCAAGCGTTGGCTTGCCCTTACCGGCTAAAAGGGGCGGTTTCCTTCAGCGGTTGCGGCTATCGGCGGCGTTCTCACCTGATTCCTGACGTCATCGGACACCAGCTATAAAGATAGCGACCCATCGCCTACGGCCTCACTTGGCAGCGGCGACGATAAACGGCGAGCACCACCTTACTCTGCTCTGCGTGTTGCTGCAGATTGCCTTCCACCGTCTGAAATTAGTGCTCTCGACCAGTTGACTGCACGAGCCTGGCAAGCGTTGGCTTGCCCTTACCGGCTAAAAGGGACGGTTTCCTTCAGCGGTTGCGGCTATCGGCGGCGTTCTTACCTGATTCCTGACGTCACCGGACGCCAGCTATAAAGACAGTGACCCATCGCCTTCGGCCTCACTTGGCAGCGGCGACGATAAACGGCGAGCACCAACTTACTCTGTTCTGCGTAATGCTGCAGATTGGCTTCCACCTCTGAACATAGTGGTCTCAACCAGTTGATTGCACGAGCGTGGCAAGCGTTGGCTTGCCCTTACCGGCTAAAAGGGGCGGTTTCCGTCAGCGGTTGCGGCTATCAGCGGCGTTCTCACCTGATTCCTGACGTCATCGAACACCAGCTAAAAAGACACCGACCCTTCGCCTTCGGCTTCACTTGGCAGCGGCGACGATAAACGGCGAGCACCAACTTACTATGTTCTGCGTATTGCTGCAGATTGCCTTCCACCTCTGAACTTAGTGCTCTCAACCAGTTGATTGCACGAGCGTGGCAAGCGTTGGCTTGCCCTTACCGGCTAAAAGGGGCGGTTTCCTTCAGCGGTTTCGCCTATCGGCGGCGTTCTCACCTGATTCCTGACGTCATCGGACACTAGCTATAAGGACAGCGACCCATCGCCTTCAGCCTCACTTGGCAGCGGCGACGATAAACTGCGAGCACCACCTTACTCTGTTTTGCGTTTTGCTGCAGATTGCTTTCCACCGTCTGAATTTAGTGCTCTCATCCAGTTGACTGCACGAGCGTGGCAAGCGTTGGCTTGCCCTTACCGGCTAAAAGGGGCGGTTTCCTTCAGCGGTTGCGGCTATCGGCGGCGTTCTCACCTGATTCCTGACGTCATCGGACACCAGCTATAAAGATAGCGACCCATCGCCTACGGCCTCACTTGGCAGCGGCGACGATAAACGGCGAGCACCACCTTACTCTGCTCTGCGTGTTGCTGCAGATTGCCTTCCACCGTCTGAAATTAGTGCTCTCGACCAGTTGACTGCACGAGCCTGGCAAGCGTTGGCTTGCCCTTACCGGCTAAAAGGGACGGTTTCCTTCAGCGGTTGCGGCTATCGGCGGCGTTCTTACCTGATTCCTGACGTCACCGGACGCCAGCTATAAAGACAGCGACCCATCGCCTTCGGCCTCACTTGGCAGCGGCGACGATAAACGGCGAGCACCAACTTACTCAGTTCTGCGTTTTGCTGCAGATTGCCTTCCACCGTCTGAAATTAGTGCTCTCAACCAGTTGACTGCACGAGCCTGGCAAGCGTTGGCTTGCCCTTACCGGCTAAATGGGGAGGTTTCCTTCAGCGGTTGCGGCTATCAGCGGCGTTCTCACCTGATTCCTGACGTCATCGAACACCAGCTATAAAGACAGCGACCCATCGCCTTCGGCTTCACTTTGCAGCGGCGATGATAAACGGCGAGCACCAACTTACTCAGTTCTGCGTTTTGCTGCAGATTGCCTTTCACCGTCTGAACTTGGTGCTCTCAGCCAGTTGACTGCACGAGCGTTGCAAGCGTTGGCTTGCCCTTACCGGCTAAAAGGGGCGGTTTCCTTCAGCGGTTGCAGCTATCGGCGGCGTTCTCACCTGATTCCTGGCGTCATCGGACACCAGCTATAAAGACAGCGATCCATCGCCTTCGGCCTCACTTTGGCAGCAGCGACGATAAGCGGCGAGCACCAACTTACTCAGTTCTGCGTTTTGCTGCAGATTGCCTTTCACCGTCTGAACTTGGTGCTCTCAGCCAGTTGACTGCACGAGCGTTGCAAGCGTTGGCTTGCCCTTACCGGCTAAAAGGGGCGGTTTCCTTCAGCGGTTGCAGCTATCGGCGGCGTTCTCACCTGATTCCTGACGTCATCGGACACCAGCTATAAAGACAGCGATCCATCGCCTTCGGCCTCACTTGGCAGCAGCGACGATAAGCGGCGAGCACCAACTTACTCTGTTCTGCGTATTGCTGCAGATTGCCTTCCACCGTCTGAACTTAGTGCTCTCAACCAGTTGACTGCATGAGCCTGGCAGCCTTTACCGGCTAAAAAGCGGCGAGCACCAACTTACTCAGTTCTGCGTTTTGCTGCAGATTGCCTTTCACCGTCTGAACTTGGTGCTCTCAGCCAGTTGACTGCACGAGCGTTGCAAGCGTTGGCTTGCCCTTACCGGCTAAAAGGGGCGGTTTCCTTCAGCGGTTGCAGCTATCGGCGGCGTTCTCACCTGATTCCTGACGTCATCGGACACCAGCTATAAAGACAGCGATCCATCGCCTTCGGCCTCACTTGGCAGCAGCGACGATAAGCGGCGAGCACCAACTTACTCTGTTCTGCGTATTGCTGCAGATTGCCTTCCACCGTCTGAACTTAGTGCTCTCAACCAGTTGACTGCATGAGCCTGGCAGCCTTTACCGGCTAAAAAGGGGCGGTACTCTTCAGTGGTTGCGGATATCGGCGGCATTCTCACCTGATTCCTCACGTCATCGGACACCAGCTTTAAAGACTGCGACTTATCGCCTTCGGCCTCACTTGGCAGCGGCGCCGACAAACGGCGAGAACCTCTGCGTGTTGCTGCAGATTGCCTTCCACCGTCTGAACTTAGTGCTCTCAACCAGTTGACTGCACGAGCCTGGCAAGCGTTGGCTTGCCCTTACAGGCTAAAAGGGGCGGTTTCCTTCAGCGGTTGCGGCTATCGGCGGCGTTCTCACCTGATTCCTGACGTCATCGAACACCAGCTATAAAGACAGCGACCCATCGCCTTCGGCCTCACTTGGCAGCGGCGACGATAAACGGCGAGCACCACCTTACTCTGCTCGGCGTGTTGCTGCAGATTGCCTTCCACCGTCTGAAATTAGTGCTCTCGACCAGTTGACTGCACGAGCCTGGCAAGCGTTGGCTTGCCCTTACCGGCTAAAAGGGACGGTTTCCTTCAGCGGTTGCGGCTATCGGCGGCGTTCTTACCTGATTCCTGACGTCACCGGACGCCAGCTATAAAGACAGTGACTCATCGCCTTCGGCCTCCCTTGGCAGCGGCGACGATAAACGGCGAGCACCAACTTACTCTGTTCTGCGTAATGCTGCAGATTGGCTTCCACCTCTGAACTTAGTGGTCTCAACCAGTTGATTGCACGAGCGTGGCAAGCGTTGGCTTGCCCTTACCGGCTAAAAGGGGCGGTTTCCGTCAGCGGTTGCGGCTATCAGCGGCGTTCTCACCTGATCCCTGACGTCATCAAACACCAGCTAAAAAGACACCGACCCTTCGCCTTCGGCTTCACTTGGCAGCGGCGACGATAAACGGCGAGCACCAACTTACTCTGTTCTGCGTATTGCTGCAGATTGCCTTCCACCTCTGAACTTAGTGCTCTCAACCAGTTGATTCCACGAGCGTGGCAAGCGTTGGCTTCGCCTTACCGGCTAAAAGGGGCGGTTTCCTTCAGCGGTTGCGGCTATCGGCGGCGTTCTCACCTGATTCCTGACGTCATCGGACACTAGCTATAAGGACAGCGACCCATCGCCTTCAGCCTCACTTGGCAGCGGCGACGATAAACGGCGAGCACCAACTTACTCTGTTCTGCGTAATGCTGCAGATTGGCTTCCACCTCTGAACTTAGTGGTCTCAACCAGTTGATTGCTCGAGTGTGACAAGCGTTGGCTTGCCCTTACCGGCTAAAAAGGGCGGTTTCCTTCAGCGGTTGCGGATATCGGCGGCGTCCTCACCTGATTCCTGACGTCATCGGACACCAGCTATAAAGACAGCGACCCATCGCCTTTGGCCTCACTTGGCAGCGGCGACGATAAACGGCGAGCACCAACTTACCCTGTTCTGTGTATTGCTGCAGTTTGCCTTCCACCGTCTGAACTTTGTGCTCACAAGCAGTTGACTGCGCGAGCGTGGCAAGCGTTAGCTTCGCCTCACCGGCTAAAAGGGGCGGTTTCCTTCAGCGGTTGCGGCTATCGGCGGCGTTCTCACCTGATTCCTGACGTCATCGGACACTAGCTATAAGGACAGCGACCCATCGCCTTCAGCCTCACTTGGCAGCGGCGACGATAAACGGCGAGCACCACCTTACTCTGCTCTGCGTGTTGCTGCAGATTGCCTTCCACCGTCTGAAATTAGTGCTCTCGACCAGTTGACTGCACGAGCCTGGCAAGCGTTGGCTTGCCCTTACCGGCTAAACGGGGCGGTTTCCTTCAGCGGTTGCGGCTATCGGCGGCGTTCTCACCTGATTTCTGACGTCATCGGATACCAGCTCTAAAGACAGCGACCCATCGCCTTCGGCCTCACTTGGCACCGGCGACGATAAACGGCGAGCACCAACTTACTCTGTTCTGCGTATTGCTGCAGATTGCCTTCCACCGTCTGAACTTAGTGCTCTCAACCAGTTGACTGCACGAGCCTGGCAAGCGTTGGCATGCCCTTACCGGCTAAAAGGGGCGGTTTTGTTTCAGCGGTTGCGGCTATCGGCGGCGTTCTTACCTGATTCCTGACGTCATCGAACACCAGCTATGAAGAAAGCGACCCATCGCCTTCGGCCTCACTTGGCAGCGGCGACGATAAACGGCGAGCACCAACTTACTCTGTTCTGCGTAATGCTGCAGATTGCCTTCCACCTCTGAAATTAGTGGTCTCAACCAGTTGATTGCACGAGCGTGGGAAGCGTTGGCTTGCCCTTACCGGCTAAAAGGCGCGGTTTCCTTCAGCGGTTGCGGCTATCGGCGGCGTTCACACCTGATTCCTGACGTCATCGGACACCAGCTATAAAGATAGCGACCCATCGACTACGGCCTCACTTGGCAGCGGCGACGATAAACGGCGAGCACCACCTTACTCTGCTCTGCGTGTTGCTGCAGATTGCCTTCCACCGTCTGAAATTAGTGCTCTCGACCAGTTGACTGCACGAGCCTGGCAAGCGTTGGCTTGCCCTTACCGGCTAAAAGGGACGGTTTCCTTCAGCGGTTGCGGCTATCGGCGGCGTTCTTACCTGATTCCTGACGTCACCGGACGCCAGGTATAATGACACCGACCCTTCGCCTTCGGCTTCACTTGGCAGCGGCGACGATAAACGGTGAGCACCAACTTACTCTGTTCTTCGTATTGCTGCAGATTGCCTTCCACCTCTGAACTTAGTGCTCTCAACCAGTTGAGTGCACGAGCGTGGCAAGCGTTGGCTTGCCCTTACCGGCTAAAAGGGGCGGTTTCCTTCAGCGGTTTCGCCTATCGGCGGCGTTCTCACCTGATTCCTGACGTCATCGGACACTAGCTATAAGGACAGCGACCCATCGCCTTCAGCCTCACTTGGCAGCGGCGACGATAAACTGCGAGCACCACCTTACTCTGTTTTGCGTTTTGCTGCAGATTGCTTTCCACCGTCTGAATTTAGTGCTCTCATCCAGTCGACTGCACGAGCGTGGCAAGCGTTGGCTTGCCCTTACCGGCTAAATGGGGCGGTTTCCTTCAGCGGTTGCGGCTATCGGCGGCGTTCTCACCTGATTCCTGACGTCACCGGACGCCAGCTATAAAGACAGCGACCCATCGCCTTCGGCTTCACTTGGCAGCGGGGACGATAAACGGCGAGCACCAACTTACTCAGTTCTGCGTTTTGCTGCAGATTGCCTTCCACCGTCTGAACTTAGTGCTCTCAACCAGTTGACTGCTCGAGTGTGACAAGCGTTGGCTTGCCCTTACCGGCTAAAAAGGGCGGTTTCCTTCAGCGGTTGCGGATATCGGCGGCGTCCTCACCTGATTCCTGACGTCATCGGACACCAGCTATAAAGACAGCGACCCATCGCCTTTGGCCTCACTTGGCAGCGGCGACGATAAGCGGCGAGCACCAACTTACCCTGTTCTGTGTATTGCTGCAGATTGCCTTCCACCGTCTGAACTTTGTGCTCTCAACCAGTTGACTGCGCGAGCGTGGCAAGCGTTAGCTTCGCCTTACCGGCTAAAAGGGGCGGTTTCCTTCAGCGGTTGCGGCTATCGGCGGCGTTCTCACCTGATTCCTGACGTCATCGCACACTAGCTATAAGGACAGCGACCCATCGCCTTCAGCCTCACTTGGCAGCGGCGACGATAAACGGCGAGCACCACCTTACTCTGTTTTGCGTTTTGCTGCAGATTGCCTTCCACCGTCTGAATTTAGTGCTCTCATCCAGTTGCCTGCACGAGCATGGCAAGCGTTGGATTGCCCTTGCCGGCTAAAAGGGGCGGTTTCCTTCAGCGGTTGCGGCTATCGGCGGCGTTCACACCTGATTCCTGACGTCATCGGACACCAGCTTTAAAGATAGCGACCCGTCGCCTTCGGCCTCACTTGGCAGCGGCGACGATAAACTGCGAGCACCACCTTACTCTGCTCTGCGTGTTGCTGCAGATTGCCTTCCACCGTCTGAAATTAGTGCTCTCGACCAGTTGACTGCACGAGCCTGGCAAGCGTTGGCTTGCCCTTACCGGATAAACGGGGCGGTTTCCTTCAGCGGTTGCGGCTATCGGCGGCGTTCTCACCTGATTCCTGACGTCATCGGATACCAGCTATAAAGACAGCGACCCATCGCCTTCGGCTTCACTTGACAGCGGCGACGATAAACGGCGAGCACCAACTTACTCTGTTCTGAGTATTGTTGCAGATTGCCTTTCACCGTCTGAACTTAGTGCTCTCAACCAGTTGACTGCACGAGCGTGGCAAGCGTTGGCATGCCCTTACCGGCTAAAAGGGGCGGTTTCTTTCAGCGGTTCCGGCTATCGGCGGCGTTCTTACCTTATTCCTGACGTCATCGGACACCAGCTATAAAGACAGCGACCCATCGCATTCGGCCTCACTTGGCACCGGCGACGATAAACGGCGAGCACCAACTTACTCTGTTCTGCGTATTGCTGCAGATTGCCTTCCACCGTCTGAACTTAGTGCTCTCAACCAGTTGACTGCACGAGCCTGGCAAGCGTTGGCATGCCCTTACCGGCTAAAAGGGGCGGTTTGCTTCAGCGGTTGCGGCTATCGGCGGCGTTCTTACCTGATTCCTGACGTCATCGGACGCCAGGTATAAAGACAGCGACCCATCGCCTTCGGCCTCACTTGGCAGCGGCGACGATAAACGGCGAGCACCACCTTACTCTGCTCTGCGTGTTGCTGCAGATTGCCTTCCACCGTCTGAAATTAGTGCTCTCGACCAGTTGACTGCACGAGCCTGGCAAGCGTTGGCTTGCCCTTACCGGCTAAAAGGGACGGTTTCCTTCAGCGGTTGCGGCTATCGGCGGCGTTCTTACCTGATTCCTGACGTCACCGGACGCCAGGTATAAAGACAGCGACCCATCGCCTTCGGCCTCACTTGGCAGCGGCGACGATAAACGGCGAGCACCAACTTACTCTGTTCTGCGTAATGCTGCAGATTGGCTTCCACCTCTGAACTTAGTGCTCTCAACCAGTTGATTGCACGAGCGTGGCAAGCGTTGGCTTGCCCTTACCGGCTAAATGGGGCGGTTTCCTTCAGCGGTTGCGGCTATCGGCGGCGTTCTCACCTGATTCCTGACGTCACCGGACGCCAGCTATAAAGACAGCGACCCATCGCCTTCGGCTTCACTTGGCAGCGGGGACGATAAACGGCGAGCACCAACTTACTCAGTTCTGCGTTTTGCTGCAGATTGCCTTCCACCGTCTGAACTTAGTGCTCTCAACCAGTTGACTGCTCGAGTGTGACAAGCGTTGGCTTGCCCTTACCGGCTAAAAAGGGCGGTTTCCTTCAGCGGTTGCGGATATCGGCGGCGTCCTCACCTGATTCCTGACGTCATCGGACACCAGCTATAAAGACAGCGACCCATCGCCTTTGGCCTCACTTGGCAGCGGCGGCGATAAGCGGCGAGCACCAACTTACCCTGTTCTGTGTATTGCTGCAGATTGCCTTCCACCGTCTGAACTTTGTGCTCTCAACCAGTTGACTGCGCGAGCGTGGCAAGCGTTAGCTTCGCCTTACCGGCTAAAAGGGGCGGTTTCCTTCAGCGGTTGCGGCTATCGGCGGCGTTCTCACCTGATTCCTGACGTCATCGGACACTAGCTATAAGGACAGCGACCCATCGCCTTCAGCCTCACTTGGCAGCGGCGACGATAAACGGCGAGCACCACCTTACTCTGTTTTGCGTTTTGCTGCAGATTGCCTTCCACCGTCTGAATTTAGTGCTCTCATCCAGTTGCCTGCACGAGCATGGCAAGCGTTGGCTTGCCCTTGCCGGCTAAAAGGGGCGGTTTCCTTCAGCGGTTGCGGCTATCGGCGGCGTTCTCACCTGATTCCTGACGTCATCGGACACCAGCTTTAAAGATAGCGACCCGTCGCCTTCGGCCTCACTTGGCAGCGGCGACGATAAACGGCGAGCACCACCTTACTCTGCTCTGCGTGTTGCTGCAGATTGCCTTCCACCGTCTGAAATTAGTGCTCTCGACCAGTTGACTGCACGAGCCTGGCAAGCGTTGGCTTGCCCTTACCGGATAAACGGGGCGGTTTCCTTCAGCGGTTGCGGCTATCGGCGGCGTTCTCACCTGATTCCTGACGTCATCGGATACCAGCTATAAAGACAGCGACCCATCGCCTTCGGCTTCACTTGACAGCGGCGACGATAAACGGCGAGCACCAACTTACTCTGTTCTGAGTATTGCTGCAGATTGCCTTCCACCGTCTGAACTTAGTGCTCTCAACCAGTTGGCTGCACGAGCCTGGCAAGCGTTGGCATGCCCTTACCGGCTAAAAGGGGCGGTTTGCTTCAGCGGTTGCGGCTATCGGCGGCGTTCTTACCTGATTCCTGACGTCATCGGACACCAGCTATGAAGAAAGCGACCCATCGCCTACGGCCTCACTTGGCAGCGGCGACGATAAACGGCGAGCACCAACTTACTCTGTTCTGCGTAATGCTGCAGATTGCCTTCCACCTCTGAAATTAGTGGTCTCAACCAATTGATTGCACGAGCGTGGGAAGCGTTGGCTTGCCCTTACCGGCTAAAAGGTGCGTTTCCTTCAGCGGTTGCGGCTAACCGCGGCGTTCTCACCTGACTCCTGACGTCATCGGACACCAGCTATAAAGACAGCGACCTATCGCCTTTGGCCTCACTTGGCAGCGGCGACGATAAACGGCGAGCACCAACTTACCCGTTTCTGCGTATTTCTGCAGATTGCCTTCCACCGTCTGAACTTTGTGCTCTCAACCAGTTGACGGCACGAGCGTGGCAAGCGTTGGCTTGCCCTTACCGGCTAAAAGGGGCGGTTTCCTTCAGCGGTTGCGGCTATCGGCGGCGTTTTCACCTGATTCCTTACGTCATCGGACACCAGCTATAAAGACAGCGACCCATTGCCTTCGGCCTCACTTGGCAGTGGCGACGAGAAACGGCGAGCACCAACTTACTCAGTTCTGCGTTTTGCTGCAGATCGCCTTCCACCGTCTGAACTTTGTGCTCTAAACCAGTTGACTGCACGAGCCTGCCAAGCGTTGGCTTGCCCTTACCGGCTAAAAGGGGCGGTTTCCGTCAGCGGTTGCGGCTATCAGCGGCGTTCTCACCTGATTCCTGACGTCATCGAACACCAGCTATAAAGACACCGACCCTTAGCCTTCGGCCTCACTTGGCAGCGGCGACGATAAACGGCGAGCACCAACTTACTCTGCTCTGCGTGTTGCTGCAGATTGCCTTCCACCGTCTGAACATAGTGCTCTCAACCAGTTCACTGCACGAGCCTGGCAAGCGTTGGCTTGCCCTTACCGGCTAAAAAGCGCGGTTTCCTTCAGCGGTTGCGGCTATCGGCGGCGTTCTCACCTGATTCCTGACTTCATCGGACAGCAGCTATAAACACAGCGACCCATCGCCTTCGGCCTCACTTGGCAGCGGCGACGATAAACGGCTAGCACCACCTTACTCTGCTCTGCGTATTGCTGCAGATTGCCTTCCACCGTCTGAACTTAGTGCTCTCAACCAGTTGGCTGCAAGAGCCTGTCAGCCTTTACCGGCTGAAAAGGGGCGGTATTCTTCAGTGGTTGCGGATATCGGCGGCGTTCTCACCTGATTCCTCACGTCATCGGACACCAGCTATAAAGACAGCGACCCATCGCCTTCGGCCTCACTTGGCAGCGGCGCCGATAAACGGCGAGCACCAACTTTGTGGAGTTCGCTGACCATTCCGCGAACTCGTTGGTCTTGTGTTCGCAAGGAAGGCTGCTCCAGCGGGGTCGGAAGTCCCCAACAAAGGGGCCCGTCCCATCCCTGCCGCCCCTTTGTGCAGCGGACGTCCTCGTTTACGCCGCGCCTTCACAGGGATGACCCGCCGGGAAAAACGCGAACCAAGTACAGCTAACGACATGTGGTTGTTAAGGGGTTGACGAGGTGTCGGGGGCGCACGAGATATTAGCCGAGTGACCGGAAACCCACTATTCCTGTAACGACTGTCTACTTCCCTAACGACTGTGTTCTCTTTGTTGCTGTCAACAACCTGAGTCATCGCCTCGTCGGCACATGTTTCTAGCGTCTGTGGTGCCGTGGGTGGCGTGGGGAACGGAAGTCGCATTTGTGTTGTTTGTCTATTTGATTGCAACCTCTCCTTTCCCAAATGTTTATTCAGTACTTTTTCCCCAATCTCTGATCAGTGCGCGTACCTTGTTTTCCTTTCCCTAACCACTGATTGGCGAGATGGGTCGTTTGTTATCTTATTGGTTGCTGTCCCCGCTAAGGGCGGAGACAGAGGGTTTAAAACCAAGCGCTCTGGGTTGAGCGGGGGCTGAATTCGTCTGATCCACGATTTAGTCATGTAAATAGTTTTCTCCTTGCTTTGTTTCTTCTCGTTTTTTTACCTATGTTGTAAATAAATAGTTAACCTTCTCCTTTCCTTGAGTAATGTGAATGTTTGCGAGTAGAACCACCGGGTCATCAAGAAACCCCGATTTCATCAAGTAGTTTCCTCTCATTGCCACTGGAAGGGGAAACTCAACTAACTTACTCTGCTCTGCGTGTTGCTGCCGATTGCCTTCCACCGTCTGAACTTAGTGCTCTCATTAAGTTGACTGCACGAGCGTGGAAAGCGTTGGCTTGCCCTTACCGGCTAAAAAGGGCGGTTTCCTTCAGCGGTTGCGGCTATCGGCGGAGTTCTCACCTGATTCCTGACATCATCGGACACCAGCTATAAAGACAGCGACCCATCGCCATCGGCCTCACTTGACAGCGGCGACGATAAACGGCGAGCACCAGCTTACTCTATCCTGCGTATTGCTGCAGATTGCCTTCCACCGTCTGAACTTTGTGCTCTCAACCAGTTGACTGCACGAGCCTGGCAAGCGTTGGCTTGCCCTTACCGGCTAAAAGGGGCGGTTTCCTTCAGCGGTTGCGGCTATCGGCGGCGTTCTTACCTTATTCCTGACGTCATCGGACACCAGCTATAAAGACAGCGACCCATCGTCTTCGGCCCCACTTGGCACCGGCGACGATAAACAGCGAGCACCAACTTGCTCTGTTCTGCGTATTGCTGCAGATTGCCTTCCACCGTCTGAACTTAGTGCTCTCAACCAGTTGGCTGCAAGAGCCTGGCAGCCTTTACCGGCTAAAAAGGGGCGGTATTCTTCAGTGGTTGCGGATATCGGCGGCGTTCTCACCTGATTCCTCACGTCATCGGACACCAGCTATAAAGACAGCGACCCATCGCCTTCGGCCTCACTTGGCAGCGGCGCCAATAAATGGCGAGCACCAACTTACTCTACTCCGCGTGTTGCTGCAGATTGCCTTCCACCGTCTGAACTTAGTGCTCTCATTAAGTTGACTGCACGAGCGTGGAAAGCGTTGGCTTGCCCTTACCGGGTAAAAAGGGCGGTTTCCATCAGCGGTTGCGGCTATCGGCGGCGTTCTCACCTGATTCCTGACGTCATCGGACACCAGCTATAAAAACAGCGACCCATCGCCATCGGCCTCACTTGGAAGCGGCGACGATAAACGGCGAGCACCAACTTACTCTATCCTGCGTATTGCTGCAGATTGCCTTCCACCGTCTGAACTTAGTGCTCTCAACCAGTTGACTGCACGAGCCTGGCAAGCGTTGGCTTGCCCTTACCGGCTAAAAGGGGCGGTTTCCTTCAGCGGTTGCGGCTATCGGCGGCGTTCTTACCTTATTCCTGACGTCATCGGACACCACCTATAAAGACAGCGACCCATCGCCTTCGGCCCCACTTGGCACCGGCGACGATAAACGGCGAGCACCAACTTGCTCTGTTCTGCGTATTGCTGCAGATTGCCTTCCACCTCTGAACTTAGTGGTCTCAACTAGTTGATTGCACGAGCGTGGCAAGCGTTGGCTTGCCCTTACCGGCTAAAAGGTGCGGTTTCCTTCAGCGGTTGCGGCTAACGGCGGCGTTCTCACCTGACTCCTGACCTCATCGGACACCAGCTATAAAGACAGCGACCTATCGCCTTTGGCCTCACTTGGCAGCGGCGACGATAAACGGCAAGCACCAACTTACCCTGTTCTGCGTATTGCTGCAGATTGCCTTCCACCGTCTGAAATTAGTGCTCTCAACCAGTTGACTGCACGAGCCTGGCAAGCGTTGGCTTGCCCTTACCGGCTAAAAGGGTCGGTTTCCTTCAGCGGTTGCGGCTATCGGCGGCGTTCACACCTGATTCCTGACGTCATCGGACACCAGCTATAAAGATAGCGACCCATCGCCTTCGGCCTCACTTGGCAGCGGCGACGATAAACGGCGAGCACCACCTTACTCTGTTCTGCATTTTGCTGCAGATTGCCTTCCACCGTCTGAAATTAGTGCTCTCAACCAGTTGACTGCACGAGCCTGGCAAGCGTTGGCTTGCCCTTACCGGCTAAATGGGGGGGTTTCCTTCAGCGGTTGCGGCTATCGGCGGCGTTCTCACCTGATTCCTGACGTCATCGAACATCAGCTATAAAGACAGCGACCCATCGCCTTCGGCTTCACTTGGCAGCGGCGACGATAAACGGCGAGCACCCACTTACTCTGTTCTGCGTATTGCTGCAGATTGCCTTCTACTGTCTGAACTTTGTGCTCTCAACCAGTTGACGGAACGAGCGTGGCAAGCGTTGGCTTGCCCTTACCGGCTAAAAGGGACGGTTTCCTTCAGCGGTTGCGGCTATCGGCGGCGTTTTCACCTGATTCCTGACGTCATCGTACACCAGCTATAAAGACAGCGAACCATCGCCTTCGGCCTCACTTGGCAGCGGCGACGAGAAACGGCGAGCACCAACTTACTCTGTTCTGCGCATTGCTTCAGATTGCCTTCTACTGTCTGAACTTTGTGCTCTCAACCAGTCGACTGCACGAGCGTGGCAAGCGTTGGCTTGCCCTTACCGGCTAAAAGGGTCGGTTTCCTTCAGCGGTTGCGGCTATCGGCGGCGTTCTCACCTCATTCCTAACGTCATCGGACACCAGCTATAAAGACACCGACCCATCGCCTTCGGCCTCCCTTGGCAGCGGCGACGATAAACGGCGAGCACCAACTTACTCTGCTCTGCGTGTTGCTGCAGATTGCCTTCCACCGTCTGAAATTAGTGCTCTCAACCAGTTGACTGCACGAGCCTGGCAAGCGTTGGCTTGCCCTTACCGGCTAAATGGGGCGGTTTCCTTCAGCGGTTGCGGCTATCAGCGGCGTTCTCACCTGATTCCTGACGTCATCGAACACCAGCTATAAAGACAGCGACCCATCGCCTTCGGCTTCACTTGGCAGCGGCGACGATAAACGGCAAGCACCAGCTTACCCTGGTCTGCGTATTGCTGCAGATTGCCTTCTACTGTCTGAACTTTGTGCTCTCAACCAGTTGACGGAACGAGCGTGGCAAGCGTTGGCTTGCCCTTACCGGCTAAAAGGGTCGGTTTCCTTCAGCGGTTGCGGCTATCGGCGGCGTTCTCACCTGATTCCTAACGTCATCGGACACCAGCTATAAGGACAGCGAACCATCGCCTTCGGCCTCACTTGGCAGCGGCGACGAGAAACGGCGAGCACCAACTTACTCTGCTCTGCGTGTTGCTGCAGATTGCCTTCCACCGTCTGAAATTAGTGCTCTCAACCAGTTGACGGAACGAGCCTGGCAAGCGTTGGCTTGCCCTTACCGGCTAAATGGGGCGGTTTCCTTCAGCGGTTGCGGCTATCATCGGCGTTCTCACCTGATTCCTGACGTCATCGAACACCAGCTATAAAGACAGCGACCCATCGCTTTCGGCTTCACTTGGCAGCGGCGACGATAAACGGCGAGCACCAACTTACTCTGCTCTGCGTGTTGCTGCAGATTGCCTTCCACCGTCTGAAATTAGTGCTCTCAACCAGTTGACTGCACGAGCCTGGCAAGCGTTGGCTTGCCCTTACCGGCTAAAAGGGACGGTTTCCTTCAGCGGTTGCGGCTATCGGCGGCGTTTTCACCTGATTCCTGACGTCATCGGACACCAGCTATAAAGACAGCGAACCATCGCCTTCGGCCTCACTTGGCAGCGGCGACGAGAAACGGCGAGCACCAACTTACTCTGTTCTGCGCATTGCTTCAGATTGCCTTCTACTGTCTGAACTTTGTGCTCTCAACCAGTTGACGGAACGAGCGTGGCAAGCGTTGGCTTGCACTTACCGGCTAAAAGGGTCGGTTTCCTTCAGCGGTTGCGGCTATCGGCGGCGTTCTCACCTGATTCCTAACGTCATCGGACACCAGCTATAAGGACAGCGACCCATCGCCTTCGGCCTCCCTTGGCAGCGGCGACGATAAACGGCGAGCACCAACTTACTCTGCTCTGTGTGTTGCTGCAGATTGCCTTCCACCGTCTGAAATTAGTGCTCTCAACCAGTTGACTGCACGAGCCTGGCAAGCGTTGGCTTGCCATTACCGGCTAAATGGGGCGGTTTCCTTCAGCGGTTGCGGCTATCAGCGGCGTTCTCACCTGATTCCTGACGTCATCAAACACCAGCTATAAAGACAGCGACCCATCGCCTTCGGCTTCACTTGGCAGCGGCGACGATAAACGGCGAGCACCAACTTACTCTGTTCTGCGTATTGCTGCAGATTGCCTTTCACTGTCTGAACTTGGTGCTCTCAGCCAGTTGACTGCGCGAGCGTTGCAAGCGTTGGCTTGCCCTTACCGGCTAAAAGGGGCGGTTTCCTTCAGCGTTGCAGCTATCGGCGGCGTTCTCACCTGATTCCTGACGTCATCGGACACCAGCTATAAAGACAGCGACCCATCGCGTTCGGCTTCACTTGGCAGCGGCGACGATAAACGGCGAGCACCAACTTACTCTGTTCTGCGTATTGCTGCAGATTGCCTTCCACCTCTGAACTTAGTGCTCTCAACCAGTTGATTGCACGAGCGTGGCAAGCGTTGGCTTGCCCTTACCGGCTAAAAGGGGCGGTTTCCTTCAGCGGTTTCGCCTATCGGCGGCGTTCTCACCTGATTCCTGACGTCATCGGACACTAGCTATAAGGACAGCGACCCATCGCCTTCAGCCTCACTTGGCAGCGGCGACGATTAACTGCGAGCACCACCTTACTCTGTTTTGCGTTTTGCTGCAGATTGCTTTCCACCGTCTGAATTTAGTGCTCTCATCCAGTTGACTGCACGAGCGTGGCAAGCGTTGGCTTGCCCTTACCGGCTAAAAGGGGCGGTTTCCTTCAGCGGTTGCGGCTATCGGCGGCGTTCTCACCTGATTCCTGACGTCACCGGACGCCAGCTATAAAGACAGCGACCCATCGCCTTCGGCTTCACTTGGCAGCGGCGACGATAAACGGCGAGCACCAACTTACTCAGTTCTGCGTTTTGCTGCAGATTGCCTTCCACCGTCTGAACTTAGTGCTCTCAACCAGTTGACTGCTCGAGTGTGACAAGCGTTGGCTTGCCCTTACCGGCTTAAAAGGGCGGTTTCCTTCAGCGGTTGCGGATATCGGCGGCGTCCTCACCTGATTCCTGACGTCATCGGACACCAGCTATAAAGACAGCGACCCATCGCCTTCGGCTTCACTTGGCAGCGGCGCCGATAAGCGGCGAGCACCAACTTTGCTCTGCGTGTTGCTGCAGATTGCCTTCCACCGTCTGAACTTTGTGCTCTCAACCAGTTGACTGCGCGAGCGTGGCAAGCGTTAGCTTCGCCTTACCGGCTAAAAGGGGCGGTTTTCTTCAGCGGTTGCGGCTATCGGCGGCGTTCTCACCTGATTCCTGACGTCATCGGACACTAGCTATAAGGACAGCGACCCATCGCCTTCAGCCTCACTTGGCAGCGGCGACGATAAACGGCGAGCACCACCTTACTCTGTTTTGCGTTTTGCTGCAGATTGCCTTCCACCGTCTGAATTTAGTGCTCTGATCCAGTTGCCCGCACGAGCATGGCAAGCGTTGGCTTGCCCTTGCCGGCTAAAAGGGGCGGTTTCCTTCAGCGGTTGCGGCTATCGGCGGCGTTCTCACCTGATTCCTGACGTCATCGAACACCAGCTATAAAGACAGCGACCCATCGCCTTCGGCTTCACTTGGCAGCGGCGACGATAAACGGCGAGCACCAACTTACTCTGTTCTGCGTATTGCTGCAGATTGCCTTCTACTGTCTGAACTTTGTGCTCTCAACCAGTTGACGGAACGAGCGTGGCAAGCGTTGGCTTGCCCTTACCGGCTAAAAGGGACGGTTTCCTTCAGCGGTTGCGGCTATCGGCGGCGTTTTCACCTGATACCTGACGTCATCGTACACCAGCTATAAAGACAGCGAACCATCGCCTTCGGCCTCACTTGGCAGCGGCGACGAGAAACGGCGAGCACCAACTTACTCTGTTCTGCGCATTGCTTCAGATTGCCTTCTACTGTCTGAACTTTGTGCTCTCAACCAGTCGACTGCACGAGCGTGGCAAGCGTTGGCTTGCCCTTACCGGCTAAAAGGGTCGGTTTCCTTCAGCGGTTGCGGCTATCGGCGGCGTTCTCACCTGATTCCTAACGTCATCGGACACCAGCTATAAAGACAGCGACCCATCGCCTTCGGCCTCCCTTGGCAGCGGCGACGATAAACGGCGAGCACCAACTTACTCTGCTCTGCGTGTTGCTGCAGATTGCCTTCCACCGTCTGAAATTAGTGCTCTCAACCAGTTGACTGCACGAGCCTGGCAAGCGTTGGCTTGCCCTTACCGGCTAAATGGGGCGGTTTCCTTCAGCAGTTGCGGCTATCAGCGGCGTTCTCACCTGATTCCTGACGTCATCGAACACCAGCTATAAAGACAGCGACCCATCGCCTTCGGCTTCACTTGGCAGCGGCGACGATAAACGGCGAGCACCAACTTACTCTGCTCTGTGTGTTGCTGCAGATTGCCTTCCACCGTCTGAAATTAGTGCTCTCAACCAGTTGACTGCGCGAGCCTGGCAAGCGTTGGCTTGCCCTTACCGGCTAAAAGGGTCGGTTTCCTTCAGCGGTTGCGGCTATCGGCGGCGTTCTCACCTGATTCCTAGCGTCATCGGACACCAGCTATAAGGACAGCGACCCATCGCCTTCGGCCTCCCTTGGCAGCGGCGACGATAAACGGCGAGCACCAACTTACTCTGTTCTGCGTATTGCTGCAGATTGCCTTTCACTGTCTGAACTTGGTGCTCTCAGCCAGTTGACTGCGCGAGCGTTGCAAGCGTTGGCTTGCCCTTACCGGCTAAAAGGGGCGGTTTCCTTCAGCGTTGCAGCTATCGGCGGCGTTCTCACCTGATTCCTGACGTCATCGGACACCAGCTATAAAGACAGCGACCCATCGCGTTCGGCTTCACTTGGCAGCGGCGACGATAAACGGCGAGCACCAACTTACTCTGTTCAGCGTATTGCTACAGATTGCCTTCCACCTCTGAACTTAGTGCTCTCAACCAGTTGATTGCACGAGCGTGGCAAGCGTTGGCTTGCCCTTACCGGCTAAAAGGGGCGGTTTCCTTCAGCGGTTTCGCCTATCGGCGGCGTTCTCACCTGATTCCTGATGTCATCGGACACTAGCTATAAGGACAGCGACCCATCGCCTTCAGCCTCACTTGGCAGCGGCGACGATAAACTGCGAGCACCACCTTACTCTGTTTTGCGTTTTGCTGCAGATTGCTTTCCACCGTCTGAATTTAGTGCTCTCATCCAGTTGACTGCACGAGCGTGGCAAGCGTTGGCTTGCCCTTACCGGCTAAAAGGGGCGGTTTCCTTCAGCGGTTGCGGCTATCGGCGGCGTTCTCACCTGATTCCTGACGTCACCGGACGCCAGCTATAAAGACAGCGACCCATCGCCTTCGGCTTCACTTGGCAGCGGCGACGATAAACGGCGAGCACCAACTTATTCAGTTCTGCGTTTTGCTGCAGATTGCCTTCCATCGTCTGAACTTAGTGCTCTCAACCAGTTGACTGCTCGAGTGTGACAAGCGTTGGCTTGCCCTTACCGGCTTAAAAGGGCGGTTTCCTTCAGCGGTTGTGGATATCGGCGGCGTCCTCACCTGATTCCTGACGTCATCGGACACCAGCTATAAAGACAGCGACCCATCGCCTTCGGCTTCACTTGGCAGCGGCGCCGATAAGCGGCGAGCACCAACTTTGCTCTGCGTGTTGCTGCAGATTGCCTTCCACCGTCTGAACTTTGTGCTCTCAACCAGTTGACTGCGCGAGCGTGGCAAGCGTTAGCTTCGCCTTACCGGCTAAAAGGGGCGGTTTCCTTCAGCGGTTGCGGCTATCGGCGGCGTTCTCACCTGATTCCTGACGTCATCGGACACTAGCTATAAGGACAGCGACCCAACGCCTTCAGCCTCACTTGGCAGCGGCGACGATAAACGGCGAGCACCACCTTACTCTGTTTTGCGTTTTGCTGCAGATTGCCTTCCACCGTCTGAATTTAGAGCTCTCATCCAGTTGCCTGCACGAGCATGGCAAGCGTTGGCTTGCCCTTGCCGGCTAAAAGGGGCGGTTTCCTTCAGCGGTTGCGGCTATCGGCGGCGTTCTCACCTGATTCCTGACGTCATCGGACACCAGCTTTAAAGATAGCGACCCGTCGCCTTCGGCCTCACTTGGCAGCGGCGACGATAAACGGCGAGCACCACCTTACTCTGCTCTGCGTGTTGCTGCAGATTGCCTTCCACCGTCTGAAATTAGTGCTCTCGACCAGTTGACTGCACGAGCCTGGCAAGCGTTGGCATGCCCTTACCGGCTAAAAGGGGCGGTTTCTTTCAGCGGTTCCGGCTATCGGCGGCGTTCTTACCTTATTCCTGACGTCATCGGACACCAGCTATAAAGACAGCGACCCATCGCCTTCGGCCTCACTTGGCACCGGCGACGATAAACGGCGAGCACCAACTTACTCTGTTCTGCGTATTGCTGCAGATTGTCTTCCACCGTCTGAACTTAGTGCTCTCAACCAGTTGACTGCACGAGCCTGGCAAGCGTTGGCATGCCCTTACCGGCTAAAAGGGGCGGTTTGCTTCAGCGGTTGCGGCTATCGGCGGCGTTCTTACCTGATTCCTGACGTCATCGGACACCAGCTATGAAGAAAGCGACCCATCGCCTTCGGCCTCACTTGGCAGCGGCGACGATAAACGGCGAACACCAACTTACTCTGTTCTGCGTAATGCTGCAGATTGCCTTCCACCTCTGAAATTAGTGGTCTCAACCAGTTGATTGCACGAGCGTGGGAAGCGTTGGCTTGCCCTTACCGGCTAAAAGGTGCGTTTCCTTCAGCGGTTGCGGCTAATCGCGGCGTTCTCACCTGACTCCTGACGTCATCGGACACCAGCTATAAAGACAGCGACCTATCGCCTTTGGCCTCACTTGGCAGCGGCGACGATAAACGGCGAGCACCAACTTACCCGTTTCTGCGTATTTCTGCAGATTGCCTTCCACCGTCTGAACTTTGTGCTCTCAACCAGTTGACGGCACGAGCGTGGCAAGCGTTGGCTTGCCCTTACCGGCTAAAAGGGACGGTTTCCTTCAGCGGTTGCGGCTATCGGCGGCGTTTTCACCTGATTCCTTACGTCATCGGACACCAGCTATAAAGACAGCGACCCATCGCCTTCGGCCTCACTTGGCAGTGGCGACGAGAAACGGCGAGCACCAACTTACTCAGTTCTGCGTTTTGCTGCAGATCGCCTTCCACCGTCTGAACTTTGTGCTCTCAACCAGTTGACTGCACGAGCCTGGCAAGCGTTGGCTTGCCCTTACCGGCTAAAAGGGGCGGTTTCCGTCAGCGGTTGCGGCTATCAGCGGCGTTCTCACCTGATTCCTGACGTCATCGAACACCAGCTATAAAGACACCGACCCTTAGCCTTCGGCCTCACTTGGCAGCGGCGACGATAAACGGCTAGCACCACCTTACTCTGCTCTGCGTATTGCTGCAGATTGCCTTCCACCGTCTGAACTTAGTGCTCTCAACCAGTTGGCTGCAACAGCCTGTCAGCCTTTACCGGCTGAAAAGGGGCGGTATTCTTCAGTGGTTGCGGATATCGGCGGCGTTCTCACCTGATTCCTCACGTCATCGGACACCAGCTATAAAGACAGCGACCCATCGCCTTCGGCCTCACTTGGCAGCGGCGCCGATAAACGGCGAGCACCAACTTTGTGGAGTTCGCTGACCATTCCGCGAACTCGTTGGTCTTGTGTTCGCAAGGAAGGCTGCTCCAGCGGGGTCGGAAGTCCCCAACAAAGGGGCCCGTCCCATCCCTGCCGCCCCTTTGTGCAGCGGACGTCCTCGTTTACGCCGCGCCTTCACAGGGATGACCCGCCGGGAAAAACGCGAACCAAGTACAGCTAACGACATGTGGTTGTTAAGGGGTTGACGAGGTGTCGGGGGCGCACGAGATATTAGCCGAGTGACCGGAAACCCACTATTCCTGTAACGACTGTCTACTTCCCTAACGACTGTGTTCTCTTTGTTGCTGTCAACAACCTG
This sequence comes from Amblyomma americanum, assembly GCF_052857255.1. Classification (NCBI taxonomy): domain Eukaryota; kingdom Metazoa; phylum Arthropoda; class Arachnida; order Ixodida; family Ixodidae; genus Amblyomma; species Amblyomma americanum. Next base: position 153,073,459 of record NC_135504.1, read on the forward strand.
AGTCATCGCCTCGTCGGCACATGTTTCTAGCGTCTGTGGTGCCGTGGGTGGCGTGGGGAACGGAAGTCGCATTTGTGTTGTTTGTCTATTTGATTGCAACCTCTCCTTTCCCAAATGTTTAATCAGTACTTTTTCCCCAATCTCTGATCAGTGGGCGTACCTTGTTTTCCTTTCCCTAACCACTGATTGGCGAGATGGGTCGTTTGTTATCTTAATGGTTGCTGTCCCCGCTAAGGGCGGAGACAGAGGGTTTAAAACCAAGCGCTCTGGGTTGAGCGGGGGCTGAATTCGTCTGATCCACGATTTAGTCATGTAAATAGTTTTCTCCTTGCTTTGTTTCTTCTCGTTTTTTTACCTATGTTGTAAATAAATAGTTAACCTTCTCCTTTCCTTGAGTAATGTGAATGTTTGCGAGTAGAACCACCGGGTCATCAAGAAACCCCGATTTCATCAAGTAGTTTCCTCTCATTGCCACTGGAAGGGGAAACTCAACTAACTTACTCTGCTCTGCGTGTAGCTGCCGATTGCCTTCCACCGTCTGAACTTAGTGCTCTCATTAAGTTGACTGCACGAGCGTGGAAAGCGTTGGCTTGCCCTTACCGGCTAAAAAGGGCGGTTTCCTTCAGCGGTTGCGGCTATCGGCGGAGTTCTCACCTGATTCCTGACGTCATCGGACACCAGCTATAAAGACAGCGACCCATCGCCATCGGCCTCACTTGACAGCGGCGACGATAAACGGCGAGCACCAGCTTACTCTATCCTGCGTATATCTGCAGATTGCCTTCCACCGTCTGAACTTTGTGCTCTCAACCAGTTGACTGCACGAGCCTGGCAAGCGTTGGCTTGCCCTTACCGGCTAAAAGGGGCGGTTTCCTTCAGCGGTTGCGGCTATCGGCGGCGTTCTTACCTTATTCCTGACGTCATCGGACACCAGCTATAAAGACAGCGACCCATCGTCTTCGGCCCCACTTGGCACCGGCGACGATAAACAGCGAGCACCAACTTGCTCTGTTCTGCGTATTGCTGCAGATTGCCTTCCACCGTCTGAACTTAGTGCTCTCAACCAGTTGGCTGCAAGAGCCTGGCAGCCTTTACCGGCTAAAAAGGGGCGGTATTCTTCAGTGGTTGCGGATATCGGCGGCGTTCTCACCTGATTCCTCACGTCATCGGACACCAGCTATAAAGACAGCGACCCATCGCCTTCGGCCTCACTTGGCAGCGGCGCCAATAAACGGCGAGCACCAACTTACTCTACTCCGCGTGTTGCTGCAGATTGCCTTCCACCGTCTGAACTTAGTGCTCTCATTAAGTTGACTGCACGAGCGTGGAAAGCGTTCGCTTGCCCTTACCGGGTAAAAAGGGCGGTTTCCTTCAGCGGTTGCGGCTATCGGCGGCGTTCTCACCTGATTCCTGACGTCATCGGACACCAGCTATAAAAACAGCGACCCATCGCCATCGGCCTCACTTGGAAGCGGCGACGATAAACGGCGAGCACCAACTTACTCTATCCTGCGTATTGCTGCAGATTGCCTTCCACCGTCTGAACTTAGTGCTCTCAACCAGTCTACTGCACGAGCCTGGCAAGCGTTGGCTTGCCCTTACCGGCTAAAAGGGGCGGTTTCCTTCAGCGGTTGCGGCTATCGGCGGCGTTCTTACCTTATTCCTGACGTCATCGGACACCAGCTATAAAGACAGCGACCCATCGCCTTCGGCCCCACTTGGCACCGGCGACGATAAACGGCGAGCACCAACTTGCTCTGTTCTGCGTATTGCTGCAGATTGCCTTCCACCTCTGAACTTAGTGGTCTCAACTAGTTATTTGCACGAGCGTGGCAAGCGTTGGCTTGCCCTTACCGGCTAAAAGGGGCGGTTTCCTTCAGCGGTTGCGGCTAACGGCGGCGTTCTCACCTGACTCCTGACCTCATCGGACACCAGCTATAAAGACAGCGACCTATCGCCTTTGGCCTCACTTGGCAGCTTCGACGATAAACGGCAAGCACCAACTTACCCTGTTCTGCGTATTGCTGCAGATTGCCTTCTACTGTCTGAACTTTGTGCTCTCAACCAGTTGACGGAACGAGCGTGGCAAGCGTTGGCATGCCCTTACCGGCTAAAAGGGTCGGTTTCCTTCAGCGGTTGCGGCTATCGGCGGCGTTCACACCTGATTCCTGACGTCATCGGACACCAGCTATAAAGATAGCGACCCATCGCCTTCGGCCTCACTTGGCAGCGGCGACGATAAACGGCGAGCACCACCTTACTCTGTTCTGCATTTTGCTGCAGATTGCCTTCCACCGTCTGAAATTAGTGCTCTCAACCAGTTGACTGCACGAGCCTGGCAAGCGTTGGCTTGCCCTTACCGGCTAAATGGGGCGGTTTCCTTCAGCGGTTGCGGCTATCGGCGGCGTTCTCACCTGATTCCTGACGTCATCGAACACCAGCTATAAAGACAGCGACCCATCGCCTTCGGCTTCACTTGGCAGCGGCGACGAGAAACGGCGAGCACCAACTTACTCTGTTTTGCGTTTTGCTGCAGATTGCTTTCCACCGTCTGAATTTAGTGCTCTCATCCAGTTGACTGCACGAGCCTGGCAAGCGTTGGCATGCCCTTACCGGCTAAAAGGGGCGGTTTGCTTCAGCGGTTGCGGCTATCGGCGGCGTTCTTACCTGATTCCTGACGTCATCGGACACCAGCTATGAAGAAAGCGACCCATCGCCTTCGGCCTCACTTGGCAGCGGCGACGATAAACGGCGAGCACCAACTTACTCTGTTCTGCGTAATGCTGCAGATTGCCTTCCACCTCTGAAATTAGTGGTCTCAACCAGTTGATTGCACGAGCGTGGGAAGCGTTGGCTTGCCCTTACCGGCTAAAAGGTGCGTTTCCTTCAGCGGTTGCGGCTAACCGCGGCGTTCTCACCTGACTCCTGACGTCATCGGACACCAGCTATAAAGACAGCGACCTATCGCCTTTGGCCTCACTTGGCAGCGGCGACGATAAACGGCGAGCACCAACTTACCCGTTTCTGCGTATTTCTGCAGATTGCCTTCCACCGTCTGAACTTTGTGCTCTCAACCAGTTGACGGCACGAGCGTGGCAAGCGTTGGCTTGCCCTTACCGGCTAAAAGGGACGGTTTCCTTCAGCGGTTGCGGCTATCGGCGGCGTTTTCACCTGATTCCTTACGTCATCGGACACCAGCTATAAAGACAGCGACCCATCGCCTTCGGCCTCACTTGGCAGTGGCGACGAGAAACGGCGAGCACCAACTTACTCAGTTCTGCGTTTTGCTGCAGATCGCCTTCCACCGTCTGAACTTTGTGCTCTCAACCAGTTGACTGCACGAGCCTGGCAAGCGTTGGCTTGCCCTTACCGGCTAAAAGGGGCGGTTTCCGTCAGCGGTTGCGGCTATCAGCGGCGTTCTCACCTGATTCCTGACGTCATCGAACACCAGCTATAAAGACACCGACCCTTAGCCTTCGGCATCACTTGGCAGCGGCGACGATAAACGGCGAGCACCAACTTACTCTGCTCTGCGTGTTGCTGCAGATTGCCTTCCACCGTCTGAACATAGTGCTCTCAACCAGTTCACTGCACGAGCCTGGCAAGCGTTGGCTTGCCCTTACCGGCTAAAAAGCGCGGTTTCCTTCAGCGGTTGCGGCTATCGGCGGCGTTCTCACCTGATTCCTGACTTCATCGGACAGCAGCTATAAACACAGCGACCCATCGCCTTCGGCCTCACTTGGCAGCGGCGACGATAAACGGCTAGCACCACCTTACTCTGCTCTGCGTATTGCTGCAGATTGCCTTCCACCGTCTGAACTTAGTGCTCTCAACCAGTTGGCTGCAAGAGCCTGTCAGCCTTTACCGGCTGAAAAGGGGCGGTATTCTTCAGTGGTTGCGGATATCGGCGGCGTTCTCACCTGATTCCTCACGTCATCGGACACCAGCTATAAAGACAGCGACCCATCGCCTTCGGCCTCACTTGGCCGCGGCGCCGATAAACGGCGAGCACCAACTTTGTGGAGTTCGCTGACCATTCCGCGAACTCGTTGGTCTTGTGTTCGCAAGGAAGGCTGCTCCAGGGGGGTCGGAAGTCCCCAACAAAGGGGCCCGTCCCATCCCTGCCGCCCCTTTGTGCAGCGGACGTCCTCGTTTACGCCGCGCCTTCACAGGGATGACCCGCCGGGAAAAACGCGAACCAAGTACAGCTAACGACATGTGGTTGTTAAGGGGTTGACGAGGTGTCGGGGGCGCACGAGATATTAGCCGAGTGACCGGAAACCCACTATTCCTGTAACGACTGTCTACTTCCCTAACGACAGTGTTCTCTTTGTTGCTGTCAACAACCTGAGTCATCGCCTCGTCGGCACATGTTTCTAGCGTCTGTGGTGCCGTGGGTGGCGTGGGGAACGGAAGTCGCATTTGTGTTGTTTGTCTATTTGATTGCAACCTCTCCTTTCCCAAATGTTTAATCAGTACTTTTTCCCCAATCTCTGATCAGTGGGCGTACCTTGTTTTCCTTTCCCTAACCACTGATTGGCGAGATGGGTCGTTTGTTATCTTATTGGTTGCTGTCCCCGCTAAGGGCGGAGACAGAGGGTTTAAAACCAAGCGCTCTGGGTTGAGCGGGGGCTGAATTCGTCTGATCCACGATTCAGTCATGTAAATAGTTTTCTCCTTGCTTTGTTTCTTCTCGTTTTTTTACCTATGTTGTAAATAAATAGTTAACCTTCTCCTTTCCTTGAGTAATGTGAATGTTTGCGAGTAGAACCACCGGGTCATCAAGAAACCCCGATTTCATCAAGTAGTTTCCTCTCATTGCCACTGGAAGGGGAAACTCAACTAACTTACTCTGCTCTGCGTGTTGCTGCCGATTGCCTTCCACCGTCTGAACTTAGTGCTCTCATTAAGTTGACTGCACGAGCGTGGAAAGCGTTGGCTTGCCCTTACCGGCTAAAAAGGGCGGTTTCCTTCAGCGGTTGCGGCTATCGGCGGAGTTCTCACCTGATTCCTGACGTCATCGGACACCAGCTATAAAGACAGCGACCCATCGCCATCGGCCTCACTTGACAGCGGCGACGATAAACGGCGAGCACCAGCTTACTCTATCCTGCGTATTGCTGCAGATTGCCTTCCACCGTCTGAACTTTGTGCTCTCAGCCAGTTGACTGCACGAGCCTGGCAAACGTTGGCTTGCCCTTACCGGCTAAAAGGGGCGGTTTCCTTCAGCGGTTGCGGCTATCGGCGGCGTTCTTACCTTATTCCTGACGTCATCGGACACCAGCTATAAAGACAGCGACCCATCGTCTTCGGCCCCACTTGGCACCGGCGACGATAAACAGCGAGCACCAACTTGCTCTGTTCTGCGTATTGCTGCAGATTGCCTTCCACCGTTTGAACTTAGTGCTCTCAACCAGTTGGCTGCAAGAGCCAGGCAGCCTTTACCGGCTAAAAAGGGGCGGTATTCCTCAGTGGTTGCGGATATCGGCGGCGTTCTCACCTGATTCCTCACGTCATCGGACACCAGCTATAAAGACAGCGACCCATCGCCTTCGGCCTCACTTGGCAGCGGCGCCAATAAACGGCGAGCACCAACTTACTCTACTCCGCGTGTTGCTGCAGATTGCCTTCCACCGTCTGAACTTAGTGCTCTCATTAAGTTGACTGCACGAGCGTGGAAAGCGTTGGCTTGCCCTTACCGGGTAAAAAGGGCGGTTTCCTTCAGCGGTTGCGGCTATCGGCGGCGTTCTCACCTGATTCCTGACGTCATCGGACACCAGCTATAAAAACAGCGACCCATCGCCATCGGCCTCATTTGGAAGCGGCGACGATACACGGCGAGCACCAACTTACTCTATCCTGCGTATTGCTGCAGATTGCCTTCCACCGTCTGAACTTAGTGCTCTCAACCAGTTGACTGCACGAGCCTGGCAAGCGTTGGCTTGCCCTTACCGGCTAAAAGGGGCGGTTTCCTTCAGCGGTTGCGGCTATCGGCGGCGTTCTTACCTTATTCCTGACGTCATCGGACACCAGCTATAAAGACAGCGACCCATCGCCTTCGGCCCCACTTGGCACCGGCGACGATAAACGGCGAGCACCAACTTGCTCTGTTCTGCGTATTGCTGCAGATTGCCTTCCACCTCTGAACTTAGTGGTCTCAACTAGTTGATTGCACGAGCGTGGCAAGCGTTGGCTTGCCCTTACCGGCTAAAAGGGTCGGTTTCCTTCAGCGGTTGCGGCTATCGGCGGCGTTCACACCTGATTCCTGACGTCATCGGACACCAGCTATAAAGATAGCGACCCATCGCCTTCGGCCTCACTTGGCAGCGGCGACGATAAACGGCGAGCACCACCTTACTCTGTTCTGCATTTTGCTGCAGATTGCCTTCCCCCGTCTGAAATTAGTGCTCTCAACCAGTTGACTGCACGAGCCTGGCAAGCGTTGGCTTGCCCTTACCGGCTAAATGGGGCGGTTTCCTTCAGCGGTTGCGGCTATCGGCGGCGTTCTCACCTGATTCCTGACGTCATCGAACACCAGCAATAAAGACAGCGACCCATCGCCTTCGGCTTCACTTGGCAGCGGCGACGAGAAACGGCGAGCACCAACTTACTCTGTTTTGCGTTTTGCTGCAGATTGCTTTCCACCGTCTGAATTTAGTGCTCTCATCCAGTTGACTGCACGAGCGTGGCAAGCGTTGGCTTGCCCTTACCGGCTAAAAGGGGCGGTTTCCTTCAGCGGTTGCGGCTATCGGCGGCGTTCTCACCTGATTCCTGACGTCACCGGACGCCAGCTATAAAGACAGCGACCCATCGCCTTCGGCTTCACTTGGCAGCGGCGACGATAAACGGCGAGCACCAACTTACTCAGTTCTGCGTTTTGCTGCAGATTGCCTTCCACCGTCTGAACTTAGTGCTCTCAACCAGTTGACTGCTCGAGTGTGACAAGCGTTGGCTTGCCCTTACCGGCTAAAAAGGGCGGTTTCCTTCAGCGGTTGCGGATATCGGCGGCGTCCTCACCTGATTCCTGACGTCATCGGACACCAGCTATAAAGACAGCGACCCATCGCCTTCGGCTTCACTTGGCAGCGGCGCCGATAAGCGGCGAGCACCAACTTTGCTCTGCGTGTTGCTGCAGATTGCCTTCAACCGTCTGAACGTAGTGCTCTCAACCAGTTGCTGCACGAGCCTGGCAAGCGTAGGCTTGCCCTTACCGGCTAAAAGGGGCGGTTTCCTTCAGCGGTTGCGACTAACGGCGGCGTTCTCACCTGACTCCTGACGTCATCGGACACCAGCTATAAAGACAGCGACCCATCGCCTTTGGCCTCACTTGGCAGCGGCGACGATAAACGGCGAGCACCAACTTACCCTGTTCTGTGTATTGCTGCAGATTGCCTTCCACCGTCTGAACTTTGTGCTCTCAACCAGTTGACTGCACGAGCGTGGCAAGCGTTAGCTTCCCCTTACCGGCTAAAAGGGGCGGTTTCCTTCAGCGGTTGCGGCTATCGGCGGCGTTCTCACCTGATTCCTGACGTCATCGGACACTAGCTATAAGGACCGCGACCCATCGCCTTCAGCCTCACTTGGCAGCGGCGACGATAAACGGCGAGCACCACCTTACTCTGTTTTGCGTTTTGCTGCAGATTGCCTTCCACCGTCTGAATTTAGTGCTCTCATCCAGTTGACTGCACGAGCGTGGCAAGCGTTGGCTTGCCCTTGCCGGCTAAAAGGGGCGGTTTCCTTCAGCGGTTGCGGCTATCGGCGGCGTTCTCACCTGATTCCTGACGTCATCGGACACCAGCTTTAAAGATAGCGACCCATCGCCTTCGGCCTCACTTGGCAGCGGCGACGATAAACGGCGAGCACCACCTTACTCTGCTCTGCGTATTGCTGCAGATTGCCTTCCACCGTCTGAACTTAGTGCTCTCAACCAATTGACTGCACGAGCCTGGCATGCGTTGGCATGCCCTTACCGGCTAAAATGGGCGGTTTCTTTCAGCGGTTCCGGCTATCGGCGGCGTTCTTACCTTATTCCTGACGTCATCGGACACCAGCTATAAAGACAGCGACCCATCGCCTTCGGCCTCACTTGGCACCGGCGACGATAAACGGCGAGCACCAACTTACTCTGTTCTGCGTATTGCTGCAGATTGCCTTCCACCGTCTGAACTTAGTGCTCTCAACCAGTTGACTGCACGAGCCTGGCAAGCGTTGGCATGCCCTTACCGGCTAAAAGGGGCGGTTTGCTTCAGCGGTTGCGGCTATCGGTGGCGTTCTTACCTGATTCCTGACGTCATCGGACACCAGCTATGAAGACAGCGACCCACCACCTTCGGCCTCACTTGGCAGCGGCGACGATAAACGGCCAGCACCAACTTACTCTGTTCTGCGTAATGCTGCAGATTGCCTTCCACCTCTGAACTTAGTGGTCTCAACCAGTTGACTGCACGAGCCTGGCAAGCGTTGGCTTGCCCTTACCGGCTAAAAGGGGCGGTTTCCGTCAGCGGTTGCGGCTATCAGCGGCGTTCTCACCTGATTCCTGACGTCATCGAACACCAGCTATAAAGACACCGACCCTTCGCCTTCGGCTTCACTTGGCAGCGGCGGCGATAAACGGCGAGCACCAACTTACTCTGTTCTGCGTATTGCTGCAGATTGCCTTCCTCCTCTGAACTTAGTGCTCTCAACCAGTTGATTGCACGAGCGTGGCAAGCGTTGGCTTGCCCTTACCGGCTAAAAGGGCGGTTTCCTTCAGCGGTTGCGGCTAACGGCGGCGTTCTCTCCTGACTCCTGACGTCATCGGACACCAGCTATAAAGACAGCGACCTATCGCCTTTGGCCTCACTTGGCAGCGGCGACGATAAACGGCGAGCACCAACTTACTCAGTTCTGCGTTTTGCTGCAGATTGCCTTCCACCGTCTGAACTTAGTGCTCTCAAGCAGTTGACTACACGAGTGTGACAAGGGTTGGCTTGCCCTTACCGGCTAAAAGGTGCGGTTTCCTTCAGCGGTTGCGGATATCGGCGGCATTCTCACCTGATTCATGACGTCATCGGACACCGGCTATAAAGACAGCGATCCATCGCCTTCGGCCTCACTTGGCAGCGGCGCCGATAAGCGGCGAGCACCAACTTACTCTGCTCTGCGTGTTGCTGCAGATTGCCTTCCACCGTCTGAACATAGTGCTCTCAACCAGTTGACTGCACGAGCCTGGCAAGCGTTGGCTTGCCCTTACCGGCTAAAAAGCGCGGTTTCCTTCAGCGGTTGCGGCTATCGGCGGCGTTCTCACCTGATTCCTGACTTCATCGGACACCAGCTATAAACACAGCGACCCATCGCCTTCGGCCTCACTTGGCAGCGGCGACGATAAACGGCTAGCACCAGCTTACTCTGCTCTGCGTATTGCTGCAGATTGCCTTCCACCGTCTGAACTTAGTGCTCTCAACCAGTTGGCTGCAAGAGCCTGGCAGCCTTTACCGGCTAAAAGGGGCGGTATTCTTCAGTGGTTGCGGACATCGGCGGCGTTCTCACCTGATTCCTCACGTCATCGGACACCAGCTATAAAGACAGCGACCCATCGCCTTCGGCCTCACTTGGCAGCGGCGCCGATAAACGGCGAGCACCAACTTTGTGGAGTTCGCTGACCATTCCGCGAACTCGTTGGTCTTGTGTTCGCAAGGAAGGCTGCTCCAGCGGGGTCGGAAGTCCCCAACAAAGGGGCCCGTCCCATCCCTGCCGCCCCTTTGTGCAGCGGACGTCCTCGTTTACGCCGCGCCGTCACGGGGATGACCCGCCGGGAAAAACGCGAACCAAGTACAGCTAACGACATGTGGTTGTTAAGGGGTTGACGAGGTGTCGGGGGCGCACGAGATATTAGCCGAGTGACCGGAAACCCACTATTCCTGTAACGACTGTCTACTTCCCTTAACGACTGTGTTCTCTTTGTTGCTGTCAACAACCTGAGTCATCGCCTCGTCGGCACATGTTTCTAGCGTCTGTGGTGCCGTGGGTGGAGTGGGGAACGGAAGTCTCATTTGTGTTGTTTGTCTATTTGATTGCAACCTCTCCTTTCCCAAATGTTTAATCAGTACTTTTTCCCCAATCTCTGATCAGTGGGCGGACCTTGTTTTCCTTTCCCTAACCACTGATTGGCGAGATGGGTCGTTTGTTATCTTATTGGTTGCTGTCCCCGCTAAGGGCGGAGACAGAGGGTTTAAAACCAAGCGCTCTGTGTTGAGCGGGGGCTGAATTCGTCTGATCCACGATTTAGTCATGTAAATAGTTTTCTCCTTGCTTTGTTTCTTCTCGTTTTTTTACCTATGTTGTAAATAAATAGTTAACCTTCTCCTTTCCTTGAGTAATGTGAATGTTTGCGAGTAGAACCACCGGGTCATCAAGAAACCCCGATTTCATCAAGTAGTTTCCTCTCATTGCCACTGGAAGGGGAAACTCAACTGGCACAGTCGACACAGGATCGCAACTTCTTTCTACTCAAGGCATTGGACGGAAGGTGAGAAGAACAAGTCGGTGGACAAGCTTTGTCCTAAAGGAGAAAACGTGAAGCTGCGTCGAAAGACGACGTCGAGAGCTTCAGGTCACGGGTCGAGTTCGAGAGGACGTCGGAGGCTCAAGTCAGCGAGAAGCTGAAGGAGCCGGGCAACGACACGCCATCGGGGGTTGAGTCAGCGAGCAGCTGAAAAGAACCCAGCGTCCACATCGAAAAGTTTGAGAACCAAGCGACCAAGTGAAGCGAGGTCCGAGGCAGTGAGCTGCTGAGGGGCCAGGATCAACTCGTGGGCGTCTATACCTTCCCGGGAGCCCGCTGTCATCACGCTGAGATTGACAGCGCTGCGGTCGTCGGAGCATCAAAAGAGGTAGGACACCTGTTTGCTTTCTCCGAAACTGCCATGTCTGTGTAGTAGTCGTTCGCTATAGGGTAGCGCTATAATGACTGATGCAGAGATGGATGCTGCAGGGGGGAATGGTCTAGAGCCTGTTGAGCATCTCGTGTCATCAGAGTCGGTGCTAACGACAGAACGGGCACTGGGAAATATGACACAAGCTTTGCTAATGGAAAAAGAGCAGAAGGTTCAAATGTTCGAAATTGAAAAATTGAAGCTCCAAATTGAACTGGAAAAAATAAAATTGACGCAAAGGCAACTTCCACCGCAACTGGATGCGCAGCATGGAAAGCGGTCAGGTCCAAAGTTGGGCGAGTACGCAAAAGAACTGAGAGCGGTGCTGGCTCCTATGCCAGAAAAGGGCCCATTAGTGCCCGCATGGTTCAGAAGTGTAGACACAATGATAGAGACCCTTAAGATTACTAAAGAAAGTTGCGGGGCTATCCTATTGCCATTTCTGACTGAGAAAATGAGGGCATTTGTGGCTAGCGAGTCCAACGGAACGGTAATGCCATACGAGGAGCTTAAGGAAAGGGTTCTAAAAGAGCTCAAAATGACTCCGAATGAGTACAAGCGCTTGTTCGTGGCGGTACGTAAGGAGCAAGGTGACTCGTGGCATCAGGTAGCGACCAAGCTCGAGACAATGTTCATGTACTATGTGAATAGCCGAGAGGTTGAAAGTCTGGAGGATTTGAAAGACTTAATGATAGCAGATCGTTTCAAACAAGTGCTGCCAGACGAAGTGAGGACATATGTCATGCAAAATGAGAACCGGAACTGGCTTACGGCCGATGAGATTGCCGGGTTAGCGGAGACGTGCGAGGAAAGTCGACGGGTAGGCAAACCGAGGGAGCGGTTCGAAGGTGTTAAACCACCACATCAAGGTGGGGAGAAACGGGAAAGACAGACGCCAATCCTAAGCCCTAACTCCGGAGGTAAAAATCGACACGCAGGGGCGAAGTGCTTTCGCTGCAAGAAATATGGGCACATCTCTATTCACTGCCCAAGTGCACAGCAAAGACAGGACGCAACAGAGTCTAAGAAGGACGCGAGCAAGCTAGTAGCACGAGCTCAAATGTTGGTTCCTGATAAGCTAGAATCCGAGCTGGAGAGGACAGCTAAACTTGAGCAATTGAGTAAATCTCACTCTCTTACCAGGGTAAGGTTACAAATCGGAGATAACCAGGCAGAAGCTTGTGTAGATTCAGGGGCGGAGATTACAGTGTTAAGGGCAGAGACGGTGCCTCTATCGTGTCGAAATGACTGTTCCGGTAAAATAAAACTGAGGGGTGCTTTTGGACAGATCGTGGAGGCAGACTTAATGTATGTGCCTATGTCTTTAGTACCGAAAGGAGAAACAGTCAATCAGCAGTTGCCAATACTATGTGCAGTCACCGCAGAACTAGCCGAAGGTGTAGGTGCGTTGCTCACACCCGAAACGCATGCAATGCTAGAAGGGATGGAAAAGCAGCAGGTGGCAGTGGCTGAAGAGAGAGCTGTTCTTGAACGAGAGGTAAACACGGCACATGGATTGGAAGAGGACAAAACAGAGATTACACTCGAGTTCGAGGAAAACGAGAATGCGGAGCCAATAGTTGTGCCAGCTTTTGCAGTAGGTCAGGAAGAAGTAGTGGCAGAAACTACGTCGAGTGTTCGAGACTTCAAACTGGAGCAGCGAGAAGATCTATCGTTGAGAGAAGCGTGGAGACAGGCAAGAGAAGGTAGTCATGGGATGGTAGTGCAGGAGGAGATGCTTTTCCATAAAGAAAAGATTGATGGAAGGTTATACAAACAGCTAGTGCTGCCAGAACCGCGAAGACGTGAAGTGCTCGAACAGGCGCACGACAGACCAAGTGGAGGGCATTTTTCAGAAAAGAAAACCAAGCAGAGGCTTAGAAGTGCGTTCTTTTGGCCAACGATGGTAATTGACGTGAAGGAGCACTGCCGCAGCTGTCATACGTGCCAAGTGTTTTCACGTACGACTGTTCGAGATCGAGTGCCGATAACACCGCTAACTAGACCAGAGACACCTTTTCAGGAAGTGTTCCTCGATTGTATAGGACCACTTGAGCCCGGGTCAGCACGGGGACACCGCTATGCGCTGAGCGTCGTTGATTTGTGTACGAGATGGGCAGACGTGATACCACTCAAAAATCTGACAGCCAAGGCTACATGCCAGGCACTAATAGAGGTTTTCACTAGGTATGGGACTCCTGAACTTATTTGCTGTGACCAAGGAACAAACTTTGTGTCCAAATTAACTTAAGAATTCATGCAGAGGCTGGGGGTGCAGATGCGGTTTTTCACTCCGGAACACCCTCAGAGTAACGGGATTGTGGAAAGGTGGAACGGAACGTTTAAGGCGATGCTTCGACATGTCGTGCATGATCATCATAGAGAATAGGACCGGCACATTCCATGCATGCTTTGGGCATACAGGGAGGTACCGCATGACGTAACGGGCAAATCACCATTTGAACTAATGTTCGGGCGGGCGCCACATGGACCACTCAATATCCTCCACAAAACGTGGACTGGTGAGTGGACTCCGCCGACGGGACTGAATAAACCAGCCGCTCAATATCTGCTCGAGCTGAGGGAACGGATGAATGACGCCGCGAAAAGGGTTGACGAAAGGGCAGAGGCCATACAGAGGTCGTATGCAGCCAAATACAACCTTAGGGCCAGACCAAAAGAGTTCAGAGAAGGGGATAAAGTCATCATACTAGAAAGCGGCCAGGTGGGTAAACTACAGCCGAAGTGGCGCGGACCAGCGGTTATAAAGGAAAGGAAGAGAGATAACAGCTATATTCTTGACACTGACGAGGGAAACAGATGGGTGCATGCAAATAGGCTGTGACCCTACGTAGCACGAACCCAGAATGTGGGAGTTGTCTTCGACTCGGACAGCGAGTTTGGTGAGGTGTATGAGACTCCACATCGCGGAATGCGGAACCAATTCCTAAAGTTCGAGATTTCAGATAAAGCGTTGACGCAGCAACAAAGACTTGAGCTTGGTGAAGTCATAACGGGGGCATCTGAAGTTTTTTTCCGAGCGGCCAGGTCGATGCAAAGTGGGCTGCCTCAAAATAACGCTGCTTCCCAACACCAAGCAAGAAAGGTCACACCTGTATAAGGTACCTTTCGCATTCAGAAAGGAGATAGAGCGTCAGGTAGCACAACTACTAGAATGGGACTTCGTCTATCCAGTTGACAGCTCGTACGCACATCCAGTTGTATGCGTAGCCAAAAAGGATGGGTCAGTAAGGATGTGTATTGATTTCCGAAAATTGAATGCAGTTACTGAATCAGACAGCTTCCCTATGGCTAATATGACTGAGATGCTCTACGAAGTGGCAAGTGCCAGCTACATATCGGTATTGGACATGACTCGCGGATACTGGCAGATCGCCTTAGACAACCAGTCGCAGCGTCTTACCGCGTTTGCAACACCTCAAGGACTCTATGCATGGAAGATAATGCCGTACGGGTTGCGAAACTCGGCAGCAACTTTTCAGAGGATTATGAACGAGAGAAGAGAAAGGGAATTTTAATGAAAGAAAGGCGGAGAGGTCGGCCGGTGGTAACAGGGCCCTGGCCTGCTACTCCACACAGGGGAAAGGGAAGAGGAGGAAAAAATCCTACAAGAACATTCCTCCTATGCAATGGCATATACATTGACGACATCGCCATCTTTTCGGCAACCTGGGAGGAGCACATCAAACACCTACAGGCAGTACTTGAGACTCTGAGAGAAGTAGGGTTAACGGCAAACGCTGCGAAATGCAAGTTTGCGCAGAGAACGGTAAAATACCTAGGCCATGTAGTAGGATCAGGCAAGCATGCTCCCGACCCAGAGAGAGTAAGCGCGATCACAAAACTGAAAGCACCCAAAACAAAGAAGGAGCTGCGTAGCGTATTGGGCCTCTTTAGCTACTACCGAGAATATGTACCGGAGTATTCAAAGGTAGTTCGCCCATTGACGGACCTCACCAACAGGCGGGCCCCGAATGTCATTCCCTGGAATGAGAAGGCCGAGGAAACGTTTGGTGAGGTGAAAAGGGTACTGGCGTTGTTGCCGGAGCTGGTCGCACCTGATCAAAACCAGGAGTTCCTTATCACAACGGATGCCTCGGAGGTGGCGATAGGAGCATGTCTGTCGCAGTCTGTTGAGGGGGAACAGAAGCCGATTGCATTTCTGAGCATGAAATTGACCCCTGCTCAGACCAAATGGTCGGCAATCGAAAGAGAAGCTTTTGCAGTCGTGTGGGCACTGGGGAAACTGGATACTTGGTTATTTGGGATTAAAGTGAAGGTCGCAACAGACCACAACCCGCTCACGTACCTGACCCGTTCAGCGCCCACTAGTGCGCGGTTGATGCGTTGGTCGCTTGCATTACAAAAGTATGGCCTAGAGGTCGTGCATGTTAAAGGGTCACTAAACAAGTGCGCTGATGCGCTCTCTCGTCTAGAATGCCAGGAACAATGACATTAGGACAATTCTTTGATGTGTGTTTGCTTCAGTTTCCTCGGCTATAGCCGCAACGAGTGATTAAATAGTAGGTGTAATTTTTTTAGGGTAACTAGTTAGCTTACTGCGGTAGTCATGGGGGGAAGTGAAGGCTAGTTTGGCAGTTAGCCTTCAGAGAAAGGACATGGCAAGTTCTGGAACGTGCAAATTGGTGTCCGAACCTTGTGTGCACGGAACGAATTGAGGCTGTGTATGTGTGTGTGCCCTGGGCTGCTTGGAACCTTGTGGCCGGACTTTAATGTCACACTGACAGCAAGTGTCCGCGTGACATTCTTGGTTGGGAGGTGTGGAGTTCGCTGACCATTCCGCGAACTCGTTGGTCTTGTGTTCGCAAGGAAGGCTGCTCCAGCGGGGTCGGAAGTCCCCAACAAAGGGGCCCGTCCCATCCCTGCCGCCCCTTTGTGCAGCGGACGTCCTCCTTTACGCCGCGCCGTCACAGGGATGACCCGCCGGGAAAAACGCGAACCAAGTACAGCTAACGACATGTGGTTGTTAAGGGGTTGACGAGGTGTCGGGGGCGCACGAGATATTAGCCGAGTGACCGGAAACCCACTATTCCTGTAACGACTGTCTACTTCCCTTAACGACTGTGTTCTCTTTGTTGCTGTCAACAACCTGAGTCATCGCCTCGTCGGCACATGTTTCTAGCGTCTGTGGTGCCGTGAGTGGCGTGGGGAACGGAAGTCGCATTTGTGTTGTTTGTCTATTTAATTGCAACCTCTCCTTTCCCAAATGTTTAATCAGTACTTTTCCCCAATCTCTGATCAGTGGGCGGACCTTGTTTTCCTTTCCCTAACCACTGATTGGCGAGATGGGTCGTTTGTTATCTTATTGGTTGCTGTCCCCGCTAAGGGCGGAGACAGAGGGTTTAAAACCAAGCGCTCTGTGTTGAGCGGGGGCTGAATTCGTCTGATCCACGATTTAGTCATGTAAATAGTTTTCTCCTTGCTTTGTTTCCTCTCGTTTTTTTTACCTATGTTGTAAAGAAATAGTTAACCTTCTCCTTTCCTTGAGTAATGTGAATGTTTGCGAGTAGAACCACCGGGTCATCAAGAAACCCCGATTTCATCAAGTAGTTTCCTCTCATTGCCACTGGAAGGGGAAACTCAACTAACTTACTCTGCTCTGCGTGTTGCTGCCGATTGCCTTCCACCGTCTGAACTTAGTGCTCTCATTAAGTTGACTGCACGAGCGTGGAAAGCGTTGGCTTGCCCTTACCGGCTAAAAAGGGCGGTTTCCTTCAGCGGTTGCGGCTATCGGCGGAGTTCTCACCTGATTCCTGACGTCATCGGACACCAGCTATAAAGACAGCGACCCATCGCCATCGGCCTCACTTGACAGCGGCGACGATAAACGGCGAGCACCAACTTACTCTGCTCTGCGTGTTGCTGCCGATTGCCTTCCACCATCTTAACTTAGTGCTCTCATTAAATTGACTGCACGAGCGTGGAAAGCGTTGGCTTCCCCTTACCGGCTAAAAAGGGCGGTTTCCTTCAGCGGTTGCGGCTATCGGCGGAGTTCTCACCTGATTCCTGACGTCATCGGACACCAGCTATAAAGACAGCGACCCATCGCCTTCGGCCTCACTTGGCAGCGGCGCCGATAAACGGCGAGCACCAACTTACTCTGCTCTGCGTGTTGCTGCAGATTGCCTTCCACCGTCTGAACTTAGTGCTCTCATTAAGTTGACTGCACGAGTGTGACAAGCGTTGGCTTGCCCTTACCGGATAAAAGGGACGGTTTCCTTCAGCGGTTGCGGCTATCGGCGGAGTTCTCACCTGATTCCTGACGTCATCGGACACCAGCTATAAAGACAGCGACCCATCGCCATCGGCCTCACTTGACAGCGGCGACGATAAACGGCGAGCACCAACTTACTCTGTTCTGCGCATTGCTGCAGATTGCCTTCCACCGTTTGAACTTAGTGCTCTCAACCAGTTGACTGCAAGAGCATGGCAGCCTTTACCGGCTAAAAAGGGGCGGTATTCTTCAGTGGTTGCGGATATCGGCGGCGTTCTCACCTGTTTCCTCACGTCATCGGACACCAGCTTTAAAGACTGCGACTTATCGCCTTCGGCCTCACTTGGCAGCGGCGCCGATAAGCGGCGAGCACCAACTTACTCTGTTCTGCGTATTGCTGCAGATTGCCTTCCACCGTCTGAACTTAGTGCTCTCAGCCAGTTGACTGCATGAGCATGGCAGCCTTTACCGGCTAAAAAGGGGCGGTATTCTTCAGTGGTTGCGGATATCGGCGGCGTTCTCACCTGTTTCCTCACGTCATCGGACACCAGCTATAAAGATAGCGACCCATCGCCTACGGCCTCACTTGGAAGCGGCGACGATAAGCGGCGAGCACCAACTTACTCTGTTCTGCGTATTGCTGCAGATTGCCTTCCACCGTCTGAACTTAGTGCTCTCAGCCAGTTGACTGCATGAGCATGGCAGCCTTTACCGGCTAAAAAGGGGCGGTATTCTTCAGTGGTTGCGGATATCGGCGGCGTTCTCACCTGTTTCCTCACGTCATCGGACACCAGCTTTAAAGACTGCGACTTATCGCCTTCGGCCTCACTTGGCAGCGGCGCCGACAAACGGCGAGCACCAACTTACTCTGTTCTGCGCATTGCTTCAGATTGCCTTCTACTGTCTGAACTTTGTGCTCTCAACCAGTTGACTGCACGAGCGTGGCAAGCGTTGGCTTGCCCTTACCGGCTAAAAGGGTCGGTTTCCTTCAGCGGTTGCGGCTATCGGCGGCGTTCTCACCTGATTCCTGACGTCATCGGACACCAGCTATGAAGACAGTGACCCATCTCCTTCGGCCTCACTTGGCAGCGGCGACGATAAACGGCGAGCACCAACTTACTCTGTTCTGCGTAATGCTGCAGATTGCCTTCCACCTCTGAACTTAGTGGTCTCAACCAGTTGATTGCACGAGCGTGGCAAGCGTTGGCTTGCCCTTACCGGCTAAAAGGTGAGGTTTCCTTCAGCGGTTGCGGCTATTGGCGGCGTTCTCACCTGACTCCTGACGTCATCGGACAACAGCTATAAAGACAGCGACCCATCGCCTTCGGCCTCACTTGGCAGCGGCGACGAGAAACGGCGAGCACCAACTTACTCTGTTCTGCGCATTGCTTCAGATTGCCTTCTACTGTCTGAACTTTGTGCTCTCAACCAGTTGACTGCACGAGCGTGGCATGCGTTGGCATGCCCTTACCGGCTAAAAGGGGCGGTTTCTTTCAGCGGTTGCGGCTATCGGCGGCGTTCTTACCTTATTCCTGACGTCATCAGACACCAGCTCTAAAGACAGCGACACATCGCCTTCGGCCTCACTTGGCACCGGCGACGATAAACGGCGAGCACCAACTTACTCTGTTCTGCGTATAGCTGCAGATTGCCTTCCACCGTCTGAACTTAGTGCTCTCAACCAGTAGACTGAACGAGCCTGGCAAGCGTTGGCATGCCCTTACCGGCTAAAAGGGGTGGTTTCTTTCAGCGGTTGCGGCTATCGGCGGCGTTCTTACCTTATTCCTGACGTCATCAGACACCAGCTCTAAAGACAGCGACACATCGCCTTCGGCCTCACTTGGCACCGGCGACGATAAACGGCGAGCACCAACTTACTCTGTTCTGCGTATAGCTGCAGATTGCCTTCCACCGTCTGAACTTAGTGCTCTCAACCAGTAGACTGAACGAGCCTGGCAAGCGTTGGCATGCCCTTACCGGCTAAAAGGGGTGGTTTGCTTCAGCGGTTGCGGCTATTGGCGGCGTTCTTACCTGATTCCTGACGTCATCGGACACCAGCTATGAAGACAGCGACCCATCGCCTTCGGCCTCACTTGGCAGCGGCGACGATAAACGGCGAGCACCAACTTACTCTGTTCTGCGTAATGCTGCAGATTGCCTTCCACCTCTGAACTTAGTGGTCCCAAGCAGTTGATTGCACGAGCGTGGCAAGCGTTGGCTTGCCCTTACCGGCTAAAAGGGGCGGTTTCCTTCAGCGGTTGCGGCTAACGGCGGCGTTCTCACCTGACTCCTGACGTCATCGGACAACAGCTATAAAGACAGCGACCCATCGCCTTCGGCCTCACTTGGCAGCGGCGACGAGAAACGGCGAGCACCAACTTACTCTGTTCTGCGCATTGCTTCAGATTGCCTTCTACTGTCTGAACTTTGTGCTCTCAACCAGTTGACTGCATGAGCATGGCAGCCTTTACCGGCTAAAAAGGGGCGGTATTCTTCAGTGGTTGCGGATATCGGCGGCGTTCTCACCTGTTTCCTCACGTCATCGGACACCAGCTTTAAAGACTGCGACTTATCGCCTTCGGCCTCACTTGGCAGCGGCGCCGACAAACGGCGAGCACCAACTTACTCTGTTCTGCGTAATGCTGCAGATTGCCTTCCACCTCTGAACTTAGTGGTCTCAACCAGTTGATTGCACGAGCGTGGCAAGCGTTGGCTTGCCCTTACCGGCTAAAAGGTGAGGTTTCCTTCAGCGGTTGCGGCTAACGGCGGCGTTCTCACCTGACTCCTGACGTCATCGGACACCAGCTATAAAGACAGCGACCTATCGCCTTTGGCCTCACTTGGCAGCGGCGAAGATAAACGGCGAGCACCAACTTACCCGTTTCTGCGTATTTCTGCAGATTGCCTTCCACCGTCTGAAATTTGTGCTCTCAACCAGTTGACGGCACGAGCATGGCAAGCGTTGGCTTGCCCTTACCGGCTAAAAGGGACGGTTTCCTTCAGCGGTTGCGGCTATCGGCGGCGTTTTCACCTGATTCCTGACGTCATCGGACTCCAGCTATAAAGACAGCGACCCATCGCCTTCGGCCTCACTTGGCAGCGGCGACGAGAAACGGCGAGCACCAACTTACTCAGTTCTGCGTTTTGCTGCAGATTGCCTTCCACCGTCTGAACTTAGTGCTCTCAACCAGTTGATTGCACGAGCGTGGCAAGCGTTGGCTTGCCCTTACCGGCTAAAAGGGGCGGTTTCCTTCAGCGGTTGCGCCTATCGGCGGCGTTCTCACCTGATTCCTGACGTCATCGGACACCAGCTATAAAGATAGCGACCCATCGCCTACGGCCTCACTTGGCAGCGGCGACGATAAGTGGCGAGCACCAACTTACTCTGTTCTGCGTATTGCTGCAGATTGCCTTCCACCGTCTGAACTTAATGCTCTCAGCCAGTTGACTGCATGAGCCTGGCAGCCTTTACCGGCTAAAAAGGGGCGGTATTCTTCAGTGGTTGCGGATAACGGCGGCGTTCTCACCTGTTTCCTCACGTCATCGGACACCAGCTTTAAAGACTGCGACTTATCGCCTTCGGCCTCACTTGGCAGCGGCGCCGACAAACGGCGAGCACCAACTTACTCTGTTCTGCGTAATGCTGCAGATTGCCTTCCACCTCTGAACTTAGTGGTCTCAACCAGTTGATTGCACGAGCGTGGCAAGCGTTGGCTTGCCCTTACCGGCTAAAAGGTGAGGTTTCCTTCAGCGGTTGCGGCTAACGGCGGCGTTCTCACCTGACTCCTGACGTCATCGGACACCAGCTATAAAGACAGCGACCTATCGCCTTTGGCCTCACTTGGCAGCGGCGAAGATAAACGGCGAGCACCAACTTACCCGTTTCTGCGTATTTCTGCAGATTGCCTTCCACCGTCTGAAATTTGTGCTCTCAACCAGTTGACGGCACGAGCATGGCAAGCGTTGGCTTGCCCTTACCGGCTAAAAGGGACGGTTTCCTTCAGCGGTTGCGGCTATCGGCGGCGTTTTCACCTGATTCCTGACGTCATCGGACTCCAGCTATAAAGACAGCGACCCATCGCCTTCGGCCTCACTTGGCAGCGGCGACGAGAAACGGCGAGCACCAACTTACTCAGTTCTGCGTTTTGCTGCAGATTGCCTTCCACCGTCTGAACTTAGTGCTCTCAACCAGTTGATTGCACGAGCGTGGCAAGCGTTGGCTTGCCCTTACCGGCTAAAAGGGGCGGTTTCCTTCAGCGGTTGCGCCTATCGGCGGCGTTCTCACCTGATTCCTGACGTCATCGGACACCAGCTATAAAGATAGCGACCCATCGCCTACGGCCTCACTTGGCAGCGGCGACGATAAGTGGCGAGCACCAACTTACTCTGTTCTGCGTATTGCTGCAGATTGCCTTCCACCGTCTGAACTTAATGCTCTCAGCCAGTTGACTGCATGAGCCTGGCAGCCTTTACCGGCTAAAAAGGGGCGGTATTCTTCAGTGGTTGCGGATAACGGCGGCGTTCTCACCTGTTTCCTCACGTCATCGGACACCAGCTATAAAGATAGCGACCCATCGCCTTCGGCCTCACTTGGCAGCGGCGACGATAAGCGGTGACCAACACCTTACTCTGCTCTGCGTGTTGCTGCAGATTGCCTTCCACCGTCTGAAATTAGTGCTCTCGACCAGTTGACTGCACGAGCGTGGCAAGCGTTGGCTTGCCCTTGCCGGCTAAAAGGGGCGGTTTCCTTCAGCGGTTGCGGCTATCGGCGGCGTTCTCACCTGATTCCTGACGTCATCGGACACCAGCTTTAAAGATAGCGACCCATCGCCTTCGGCCTCACTTGGCAGCGGCGACGATAAACGGCGAGCACCACCTTACTCTGCTCTGCGTATTGCTGCAGATTGCCTTCCACCGTCTGAACTTAGTGCTCTCAACCAATTGACTGCACGAGCCTGGCATGCGTTGGCATGCCCTTACCGGCTAAAAGGGGCGGTTTCTTTCAGCGGTTCCGGCTATCGGCGGCGTTCTTACCTTATTCCTGACGTCATCGGACACCAGCTATAAAGACAGCGACCCATCGCCTTCGGCCTCACTTGGCACCGGCGACGATAAACGGCGAGCACCAACTTACTCTGTTCTGCGTATTGCTGCAGATTGCCTTCCACCGTCTGAACTTAGTGCTCTCAACCAGTTGACTGCACGAGCCTGGCAAGCGTTGGCATGCCCTTACCGGCTAAAAGGGGCGGTTTGCTTCAGCGGTTGCGGCTATCGGCGGCGTTCTTACCTGATTCCTGACGTCATCGGACACCAGCTATGAAGACAGCGACCCATCACCTTCGGCCTCACTTGGCAGCGGCGACGATAAACGGCCAGCACCAACTTACTCTGTTCTGCGTAATTCTGCAGATTGCCTTCCACCTCTGAACTTAGTGGTCTCAACCAGTTGACTGCACGAGCCTGGCAAGCGTTGGCTTGCCCTTACCGGCTAAAAGGGGCGGTTTCCGTCAGCGGTTGCGGCTATCAGCGGCGTTCTCACCTGATTCCTGACGTCATCGAACACCAGCTATAAAGACACCGACCCTTCGCCTTCGGCTTCACTTGGCAGCGGCGGCGATAAACGGCGAGCACCAACTTACTCTGTTCTGCGTATTGCTGCAGATTGCCTTCCTCCTCTGAACTTAGTGCTCTCAACCAGTTGATTGCACGAGCGTGGCAAGCGTTGGCTTGCCCTTACCGGCTAAAAGGGCGGTTTCCTTCAGCGGTTGCGGCTAACGGCGGCGTTCTCTCCTGACTCCTGACGTCATCGGACACCAGCTATAAAGACAGCGACCAATCGCCTTTGGCCTCACTTGGCAGCGGCGACGATAAACGGCGAGCACCAACTTACTCAGTTCTGCGTTTTGCTGCAGATTGCCTTCCACCGTCTGAACTTAGTGCTCTCAACCAGTTGACTACACGAGTGTGACAAGGGTTGGCTTGCCCTTACCGGCTAAAAGGTGCGGTTTCCTTCAGCGGTTGCGGATATCGGCGGCATTCTCACCTGATTCATGACGTCATCGGACACCGGCTATAAAGACAGCGATCCATCGCCTTCGGCCTCACTTGGCAGCGGCGCCGATAAGCGGCGAGCACCAACTTACTCTGCTCTGCGTGTTGCTGCAGATTGCCTTCCACCGTCTGAACATAGTGCTCTCAACCAGTTGACTGCACGAGCCTGGCAAGCGTTGGCTTGCCCTTACCGGCTAAAAAGCGCGGTTTCCTTCAGCGGTTGCGGCTATCGGCGGCGTTCTCACCTGATTCCTGACTTCATCGGACACCAGCTATAAACACAGCGACCCATCGCCTTCGGCCTCACTTGGCAGCGGCGACGATAAACGGCTAGCACCAGCTTACTCTGCTCTGCGTATTGCTGCAGATTGCCTTCCACCGTCTGAACTTAGTGCTCTCAACCAGTTGGCTGCAAGAGCCTGGCAGCCTTTACCGGCTAAAAGGGGCGGTATTCTTCAGTGGTTGCGGACATCGGCGGCGTTCTCACCTGATTCCTCACGTCATCGGACACCAGCTATAAAGACAGCGACCCATCGCCTTCGGCCTCACTTGGCAGCGGCGCCGATAAACGGCGAGCACCAACTTTGTGGAGTTCGCTGACCATTCCGCGAACTCGTTGGTCTTGTGTTCGCAAGGAAGGCTGCTCCAGCGGGGTCGGAAGTCCCCAACAAAGGGGCCCGTCCCATCCCTGCCGCCCCTTTGTGCAGCGGACGTCCTCGTTTACGCCGCGCCGTCACGGGGATGACCCGCCGGGAAAAACGCGAACCAAGTACAGCTAACGACATGTGGTTGTTAAGGGGTTGACGAGGTGTCGGGGGCGCACGAGATATTAGCCGAGTGACCGGAAACCCACTATTCCTGTAACGACTGTCTACTTCCCTTAACGACTGTGTTCTCTTTGTTGCTGTCAACAACCTGAGTCATCGCCTCGTCGGCACATGTTTCTAGCGTCTGTGGTGCCGTGGGTGGAGTGGGGAACGGAAGTCTCATTTGTGTTGTTTGTCTATTTGATTGCAACCTCTCCTTTCCCAAATGTTTAATCAGTACTTTTTCCCCAATCTCTGATCAGTGGGCGGACCTTGTTTTCCTTTCCCTAACCACTGATTGGCGAGATGGGTCGTTTGTTATCTTATTGGTTGCTGTCCCCGCTAAGGGCGGAGACAGAGGGTTTAAAACCAAGCGCTCTGTGTTGAGCGGGGGCTGAATTCGTCTGATCCACGATTTAGTCATGTAAATAGTTTTCTCCTTGCTTTGTTTCTTCTCGTTTTTTTACCTATGTTGTAAATAAATAGTTAACCTTCTCCTTTCCTTGAGTAATGTGAATGTTTGCGAGTAGAACCACCGGGTCATCAAGAAACCCCGATTTCATCAAGTAGTTTCCTCTCATTGCCACTGGAAGGGGAAACTCAACTGGCACAGTCGACACAGGATCGCAACTTCTTTCTACTCAAGGCATTGGACGGAAGGTGAGAAGAACAAGTCGGTGGACAAGCTTTGTCCTAAAGGAGAAAACGTGAAGCTGCGTCGAAAGACGACGTCGAGAGCTTCAGGTCACGGGTCGAGTTCGAGAGGACGTCGGAGGCTCAAGTCAGCGAGAAGCTGAAGGAGCCGGGCAACGACACGCCATCGGGGGTTGAGTCAGCGAGCAGCTGAAAAGAACCCAGCGTCCACATCGAAAAGTTTGAGAACCAAGCGACCAAGTGAAGCGAGGTCCGAGGCAGTGAGCTGCTGAGGGGCCAGGATCAACTCGTGGGCGTCTATACCTTCCCGGGAGCCCGCTGTCATCACGCTGAGATTGACAGCGCTGCGGTCGTCGGAGCATCAAAAGAGGTAGGACACCTGTTTGCTTTCTCCGAAACTGCCATGTCTGCGTAGTAGTCGTTCGCTATAGGGTAGCGCTATAATGACTGATGCAGAGATGGATGCTGCAGGGGGGAATGGTCTAGAGCCTGTTGAGCATCTCGTGTCATCAGAGTCGGTGCTAACGACAGAACGGGCACTGGGAAATATGACGCAAGCTTTGCTAATGGAAAAAGAGCAGAAGGTTCAAATGTTCGAAATTGAAAAATTGAAGCTCCAAATTGAACTGGAAAAAATAAAATTGACGCAAAGGCAACTTCCACCGCAACTGGATGCGCAGCATGGAAAGCGGTCAGGTCCAAAGTTGGGCGAGTACGCAAAAGAACTGAGAGCGGTGCTGGCTCCTATGCCAGAAAAGGGCCCATTAGTGCCCGCATGGTTCAGAAGTGTAGACACAATGATAGAGACCCTTAAGATTACTAAAGAAAGTTGCGGGGCTATCCTATTGCCATTTCTGACTGAGAAAATGAGGGCATTTGTGGCTAGCGAGTCCAACGGAACGGTAATGCCATACGAGGAGCTTAAGGAAAGGGTTCTAAAAGAGCTCAAAATGACTCCGAATGAGTACAAGCGCTTGTTCGTGGCGGTACGTAAGGAGCAAGGTGACTCGTGGCATCAGGTAGCGACCAAGCTCGAGACAATGTTCATGTACTATGTGAATAGCCGAGAGGTTGAAAGTCTGGAGGATTTGAAAGACTTAATGATAGCAGATCGTTTTAAACAAGTGCTGCCAGACGAAGTGAGGACATATGTCATGCAAAATGAGAACCGGAACTGGCTTACGGCCGATGAGATTGCCGGGTTAGCGGAGACGTGCGAGGAAAGTCGACGGGTAGGCAAACCGAGGGAGCGGTTCGAAGGTGTTAAACCACCACATCAAGGTGGGGAGAAACGGGAAAGACAGACGCCAATCCTAAGCCCTAACTCCGGAGGTAAAAATCGACACGCAGGGGCGAAGTGCTTTCGCTGCAAGAAATATGGGCACATCTCTATTCACTGCCCAAGTGCACAGCAAAGACAGGACGCAACAGAGTCTAAGAAGGACGCGAGCAAGCTAGTAGCACGAGCTCAAATGTTGGTTCCTGATAAGCTAGAATCCGAGCTGGAGAGGACAGCTAAACTTGAGCAATTGAGTAAATCTCACTCTCTTACCAGGGTAAGGTTACAAATCGGAGATAACCAGGCAGAAGCTTGTGTAGATTCAGGGGCGGAGATTACAGTGTTAAGGGCAGAGACGGTGCCTCTATCGTGTCGAAATGACTGTTCCGGTAAAATAAAACTGAGGGGTGCTTTTGGACAGATCGTGGAGGCAGACTTAATGTATGTGCCTATGTCTTTAGTACCGAAAGGAGAAACAGTCAATCAGCAGTTGCCAATACTATGTGCAGTCACCGCAGAACTAGCCGAAGGTGTAGGTGCGTTGCTCACACCCGAAACGCATGCAATGCTAGAAGGGATGGAAAAGCAGCAGGTGGCAGTGGCTGAAGAGAGAGCTGTTCTTGAACGAGAGGTAAACACGGCACATGGATTGGAAGAGGACAAAACAGAGATTACACTCGAGTTCGAGGAAAACGAGAATGCGGAGCCAATAGTTGTGCCAGCTTTTGCAGTAGGTCAGGAAGAAGTAGTGGCAGAAACTACGTCGAGTGTTCGAGACTTCAAACTGGAGCAGCGAGAAGATCTATCGTTGAGAGAAGCGTGGAGACAGGCAAGAGAAGGTAGTCATGGGATGGTAGTGCAGGAGGAGATGCTTTTCCATAAAGAAAAGATTGATGGAAGGTTATACAAACAGCTAGTGCTGCCAGAACCGCGAAGACGTGAAGTGCTCGAACAGGCGCACGACAGACCAAGTGGAGGGCATTTTTCAGAAAAGAAAACCAAGCAGAGGCTTAGAAGTGCGTTCTTTTGGCCAACGATGGTAATTGACGTGAAGGAGCACTGCCGCAGCTGTCATACGTGCCAAGTGTTTTCACGTACGACTGTTCGAGATCGAGTGCCGATAACACCGCTAACTAGACCAGAGACACCTTTTCAGGAAGTGTTCCTCGATTGTATAGGACCACTTGAGCCCGGGTCAGCACGGGGACACCGCTATGCGCTGAGCGTCGTTGATTTGTGTACGAGATGGGCAGACGTGATACCACTCAAAAATCTGACAGCCAAGGCTACATGCCAGGCACTAATAGAGGTTTTCACTAGGTATGGGACTCCTGAACTTATTTGCTGTGACCAAGGAACAAACTTTGTGTCCAAATTAACTTAAGAATTCATGCAGAGGCTGGGGGTGCAGATGCGGTTTTTCACTCCGGAACACCCTCAGAGTAACGGGATTGTGGAAAGGTGGAACGGAACGTTTAAGGCGATGCTTCGACATGTCGTGCATGATCATCATAGAGAATAGGACCGGCACATTCCATGCATGCTTTGGGCATACAGGGAGGTACCGCATGACGTAACGGGCAAATCACCATTTGAACTAATGTTCGGGCGGGCGCCACATGGACCACTCAATATCCTCCACAAAACGTGGACTGGTGAGTGGACTCCGCCGACGGGACTGAATAAACCAGCCGCTCAATATCTGCTCGAGCTGAGGGAACGGATGAATGACGCCGCGAAAAGGGTTGACGAAAGGGCAGAGGCCATACAGAGGTCGTATGCAGCCAAATACAACCTTAGGGCCAGACCAAAAGAGTTCAGAGAAGGGGATAAAGTCATCATACTAGAAAGCGGCCAGGTGGGTAAACTACAGCCGAAGTGGCGCGGACCAGCGGTTATAAAGGAAAGGAAGAGAGATAACAGCTATATTCTTGACACTGACGAGGGAAACAGATGGGTGCATGCAAATAGGCTGTGACCCTACGTAGCACGAACCCAGAATGTGGGAGTTGTCTTCGACTCGGACAGCGAGTTTGGTGAGGTGTATGAGACTCCACATCGCGGAATGCGGAACCAATTCCTAAAGTTCGAGATTTCAGATAAAGCGTTGACGCAGCAACAAAGACTTGAGCTTGGTGAAGCCATAACGGGGGCATCTGAAGTTTTTTTCCGAGCGGCCAGGTTGATGCAAAGTGGGCTGCCTCAAAATAACGCTGCTTCCCAACACCAAGCAAGAAAGGTCACACCTGTATAAGGTACCTTTCGCATTCAGAAAGGAGATAGAGCGTCAGGTAGCACAACTACTAGAATGGGACTTCGTCTATCCAGTTGACAGCTCGTACGCACATCCAGTTGTATGCGTAGCCAAAAAGGATGGGTCAGTAAGGATGTGTATTGATTTCCGAAAATTGAATGCAGTTACTGAATCAGACAGCTTCCCTATGGCTAATATGACTGAGATGCTCTACGAAGTGGCAAGTGCCAGCTACATATCGGTATTGGACATGACTCGCGGATACTGGCAGATCGCCTTAGACAACCAGTCGCAGCGTCTTACCGCGTTTGCAACACCTCAAGGACTCTATGCATGGAAGATAATGCCGTACGGGTTGCGAAACTCGGCAGCAACTTTTCAGAGGATTATGAACGAGAGAAGAGAAAGGGAATTTTAATGAAAGAAAGGCGGAGAGGTCGGCCGGTGGTAACAGGGCCCTGGCCTGCTACTCCACACAGGGGAAAGGGAAGAGGAGGAAAAAATCCTACAAGAACATTCCTCCTATGCAATGGCATATACATTGACGACATCGCCATCTTTTCGGCAACCTGGGAGGAGCACATCAAACACCTACAGGCAGTACTTGAGACTCTGAGAGAAGTAGGGTTAACGGCAAACGCTGCGAAATGCAAGTTTGCGCAGAGAACGGTAAAATACCTAGGCCATGTAGTAGGATCAGGCAAGCATGCTCCCGACCCAGAGAGAGTAAGCGCGATCACAAAACTGAAAGCACCCAAAACAAAGAAGGAGCTGCGTAGCGTATTGGGCCTCTTTAGCTACTACCGAGAATATGTACCGGAGTATTCAAAGGTAGTTCGCCCATTGACGGACCTCACCAACAGGCGGGCCCCGAATGTCATTCCCTGGAATGAGAAGGCCGAGGAAACGTTTGGTGAGGTGAAAAGGGTACTGGCGTTGTTGCCGGAGCTGGTCGCACCTGATCAAAACCAGGAGTTCCTTATCACAACGGATGCCTCGGAGGTGGCGATAGGAGCATGTCTGTCGCAGTCTGTTGAGGGGGAACAGAAGCCGATTGCATTTCTGAGCATGAAATTGACCCCTGCTCAGACCAAATGGTCGGCAATCGAAAGAGAAGCTTTTGCAGTCGTGTGGGCACTGGGGAAACTGGATACTTGGTTATTTGGGATTAAAGTGAAGGTCGCAACAGACCACAACCCGCTCACGTACCTGACCCGTTCAGCGCCCACTAGTGCGCGGTTGATGCGTTGGTCGCTTGCATTACAAAAGTATGGCCTAGAGGTCGTGCATGTTAAAGGGTCACTAAACAAGTGCGCTGATGCGCTCTCTCGTCTAGAATGCCAGGAACAATGACATTAGGACAATTCTTTGATGTGTGTTTGCTTCAGTTTCCTCGGCTATAGCCGCAACGAGTGATTAAATAGTAGGTGTAATTTTTTTAGGGTAACTAGTTAGCTTACTGCGGTAGTCATGGGGGGAAGTGAAGGCTAGTTTGGCAGTTAGCCTTCAGAGAAAGGACATGGCAAGTTCTGGAACGTGCAAATTGGTGTCCGAACCTTGTGTGCACGGAACGAATTGAGGCTGTGTATGTGTGTGTGCCCTGGGCTGCTTGGAACCTTGTGGCCGGACTTTAATGTCACACTGACAGCAAGTGTCCGCGTGACATTCTTGGTTGGGAGGTGTGGAGTTCGCTGACCATTCCGCGAACTCGTTGGTCTTGTGTTCGCAAGGAAGGCTGCTCCAGCGGGGTCGGAAGTCCCCAACAAAGGGGCCCGTCCCATCCCTGCCGCCCCTTTGTGCAGCGGACGTAATCCTTTACGCCGCGCCGTCACAGGGATGACCCGCCGGGAAAAACGCGAACCAAGTACAGCTAACGACATGTGGTTGTTAAGGGGTTGACGAGGTGTCGGGGGCGCACGAGATATTAGCCGAGTGACCGGAAACCCACTATTCCTGTAACGACTGTCTACTTCCCTTAACGACTGTGTTCTCTTTGTTGCTGTCAACAACCTGAGTCATCGCCTCGTCGGCACATGTTTCTAGCGTCTGTGGTGCCGTGAGTGGCGTGGGGAACGGAAGTCGCATTTGTGTTGTTTGTCTATTTAATTGCAACCTCTCCTTTCCCAAATGTTTAATCAGTACTTTTCCCCAATCTCTGATCAGTGGGCGGACCTTGTTTTCCTTTCCCTAACCACTGATTGGCGAGATGGGTCGTTTGTTATCTTATTGGTTGCTGTCCCCGCTAAGGGCGGAGACAGAGGGTTTAAAACCAAGCGCTCTGTGTTGAGCGGGGGCTGAATTCGTCTGATCCACGATTTAGTCATGTAAATAGTTTTCTCCTTGCTTTGTTTCCTCTCGTTTTTTTTACCTATGTTGTAAAGAAATAGTTAACCTTCTCCTTTCCTTGAGTAATGTGAATGTTTGCGAGTAGAACCACCGGGTCATCAAGAAACCCCGATTTCATCAAGTAGTTTCCTCTCATTGCCACTGGAAGGGGAAACTCAACTAACTTACTCTGCTCTGCGTGTTGCTGCCGATTGCCTTCCACCGTCTGAACTTAGTGCTCTCATTAAGTTGACTGCACGAGCGTGGAAAGCGTTGGCTTGCCCTTACCGGCTAAAAAGGGCGGTTTCCTTCAGCGGTTGCGGCTATCGGCGGAGTTCTCACCTGATTCCTGACGTCATCGGACACCAGCTATAAAGACAGCGACCCATCGCCATCGGCCTCACTTGACAGCGGCGACGATAAACGGCGAGCACCAACTTACTCTGCTCTGCGTGTTGCTGCCGATTGCCTTCCACCATCTTAACTTAGTGCTCTCATTAAATTGACTGCACGAGCGTGGAAAGCGTTGGCTTCCCCTTACCGGCTAAAAAGGGCGGTTTCCTTCAGCGGTTGCGGCTATCGGCGGAGTTCTCACCTGATTCCTGACGTCATCGGACACCAGCTATAAAGACAGCGACCCATCGCCTTCGGCCTCACTTGGCAGCGGCGCCGATAAACGGCGAGCACCAACTTACTCTGCTCTGCGTGTTGCTGCAGATTGCCTTCCACCGTCTGAACTTAGTGCTCTCATTAAGTTGACTGCACGAGTGTGACAAGCGTTGGCTTGCCCTTACCGGATAAAAGGGACGGTTTCCTTCAGCGGTTGCGGCTATCGGCGGAGTTCTCACCTGATTCCTGACGTCATCGGACACCAGCTATAAAGACAGCGACCCATCGCCATCGGCCTCACTTGACAGCGGCGACGATAAACGGCGAGCACCAACTTACTCTGTTCTGCGCATTGCTGCAGATTGCCTTCCACCGTTTGAACTTAGTGCTCTCAACCAGTTGACTGCAAGAGCATGGCAGCCTTTACCGGCTAAAAAGGGGCGGTATTCTTCAGTGGTTGCGGATATCGGCGGCGTTCTCACCTGTTTCCTCACGTCATCGGACACCAGCTTTAAAGACTGCGACTTATCGCCTTCGGCCTCACTTGGCAGCGGCGCCGATAAGCGGCGAGCACCAACTTACTCTGTTCTGCGTATTGCTGCAGATTGCCTTCCACCGTCTGAACTTAGTGCTCTCAGCCAGTTGACTGCATGAGCATGGCAGCCTTTACCGGCTAAAAAGGGGCGGTATTCTTCAGTGGTTGCGGATATCGGCGGCGTTCTCACCTGTTTCCTCACGTCATCGGACACCAGCTATAAAGATAGCGACCCATCGCCTACGGCCTCACTTGGAAGCGGCGACGATAAGCGGCGAGCACCAACTTACTCTGTTCTGCGTATTGCTGCAGATTGCCTTCCACCGTCTGAACTTAGTGCTCTCAGCCAGTTGACTGCATGAGCATGGCAGCCTTTACCGGCTAAAAAGGGGCGGTATTCTTCAGTGGTTGCGGATATCGGCGGCGTTCTCACCTGTTTCCTCACGTCATCGGACACCAGCTTTAAAGACTGCGACTTATCGCCTTCGGCCTCACTTGGCAGCGGCGCCGACAAATGGCGAGCACCAACTTACTCTGTTCTGCGCATTGCTTCAGATTGCCTTCTACTGTCTGAACTTTGTGCTCTCAACCAGTTGACTGCACGAGCGTGGCAAGCGTTGGCTTGCCCTTACCGGCTAAAAGGGTCGGTTTCCTTCAGCGGTTGCGGCTATCGGCGGCGTTCTCACCTGATTCCTGACGTCATCGGACACCAGCTATGAAGACAGCGACCCATCTCCTTCGGCCTCACTTGGCAGCGGCGACGATAAACGGCGAGCACCAACTTACTCTGTTCTGCGTAATGCTGCAGATTGCCTTCCACCTCTGAACTTAGTGGTCTCAACCAGTTGATTGCACGAGCGTGGCAAGCGTTGGCTTGCCCTTACCGGCTAAAAGGTGAGGTTTCCTTCAGCGGTTGCGGCTAACGGCGGCGTTCTCACCTGACTCCTGACGTCATCGGACACCAGCTATAAAGACAGCGACCTATCGCCTTTGGCCTCACTTGGCAGCGGCGAAGATAAACGGCGAGCACCAACTTACCCGTTTCTGCGTATTTCTGCAGATTGCCTTCCACCGTCTGAACTTTGTGCTCTCAACCAGTTGACGGCACGAGCGTGGCAAGCGTTGGCTTGCCCTTACCGGCTAAAAGGGACGGTTTCCTTCAGCGGTTGCGGCTATCGGCGGCGTTTTCACCTGACTCCTGACGTCATCGGACTCCAGCTATAAAGACAGCGACCCATCGCCTTCGGCCTCACTTGGCAGCGGCGACGAGAAACGGCGAGCACCAACTTACTCAGTTCTGCGTTTTGCTGCAGATTGCCTTCCACCGTCTGAACTTAGTGCTCTCAACCAGTTGACTGCACGAGCCTGGCAAGCGTTGGCTTGCCCTTACCGGCTAAAAGGGGCGGTTTCCTTCAGCGGTTGCGGCTATCAGCGGCGTTCTCACCTGATTCCTGACGTCATCGAACACCAGCTATAAAGACACCGACCCTTCGCCTTCGGCTTCACTTGGCAGCGGCGACGATAAACGGCGAGCACCAACTTACTCTGTTTTGCGTATTGCTGCAGATTGCCTTCCACCTCTGAACTTAGTGCTCTCAACCAGTTGATTGCACGAGCGTGGCAAGCGTTGGCTTGCCCTTACCGGCTAAAAGGGGCGGTTTCCTTCAGCGGTTGCGCCTATCGGCGGCGTTCTCACCTGATTCCTGACGTCATCGGACACCAGCTATAAAGATAGCGACCCATCGCCTACGGCCTCACTTGGCAGCGGCGACGATAAGTGGCGAGCACCAACTTACTCTGTTCTGCGTATTGCTGCAGATTGCCTTCCACCGTCTGAACTTAATGCTCTCAGCCAGTTGACTGCATGAGCCTGGCAGCCTTTACCGGCTAAAAAGGGGCGGTATTCTTCAGTGGTTGCGGATAACGGCGGCGTTCTCACCTGTTTCCTCACGTCATCGGACACCAGCTATAAAGATAGCGACCCATCGCCTTCGGCCTCACTTGGCAGCGGCGACGATAAGCGGTGACCAACACCTTACTCTGCTCAGCGTGTTGCTGCAGATTGCCTTCCACCGTCTGAAATTAGTGCTCTCGACCAGTTGACTGCACGAGCCTGGCAAGCGTTGGCTTGCCCTTACCGGCTAAAAGGGGCGGTTTCCTTCAGCGGTTGCGGCTATCGGCGGCGTTCTTACCTTATTCCTGACGTCATCGGACACCAGCTATAAAGACAGCGACCCATCGCCTTCGGCTTCACTTGGCAGCGGCGACGATAAACGGCGAGCACCAACTTACTCTATTCTGCGTATTGCTGCAGATTCCCTTCCACCGTCTGAACTTAGTGCTCTCAACCAGTTGACTGCACGAGCCTGGCATGCGTTGGCATGCCCTTACCGGCTAAAAGGGGCGGTTTCTTTCAGCGGTTGCGGCTATCGGCGGCGTTCTTACCTTATTCCTGACGTCATCAGACACCAGCTCTAAAGACAGCGACACATCGCCTTCGGCCTCACTTGGCACCGGCGACGATAAACGGCGAGCACCAACTTACTCTGTTCTGCGTATAGCTGCAGATTGCCTTCCACCGTCTGAACTTAGTGCTCTCAACCAGTAGACTGAACGAGCCTGGCAAGCGTTGGCATGCCCTTACCGGCTAAAAGGGGTGGTTTGCTTCAGCGGTTGCGGCTATTGGCGGCGTTCTTACCTGATTCCTGACGTCATCGGACACCAGCTATGAAGACAGCGACCCATCGCCTTCGGCCTCACTTGGCAGCGGCGACGATAAACGGCGAGCACCAACTTACTCTGTTCTGCGTAATGCTGCAGATTGCCTTCCACCTCTGAACTTAGTGGTCCCAAGCAGTTGATTGCACGAGCGTGGCAAGCGTTGGCTTGCCCTTACCGGCTAAAAGGGGCGGTTTCCTTCAGCGGTTGCGGCTAACGGCGGCGTTCTCACCTGACTCCTGACGTCATCGGACAACAGCTATAAAGACAGCGACCCATCGCCTTCGGCCTCACTTGGCAGCGGCTACGAGAAACGGCGAGCACCAACTTACTCTGTTCTGCGCATTGCTTCAGATTGCCTTCTACTGTCTGAACTTTGTGCTCTCAACCAGTTGACTGCACGAGCGTGGCAAGCGTTGGCTTGCCCTTACCGGCTAAAAGGGTCGGTTTCCTTCAGCGGTTGCGGCTATCGGCGGCGTACTCACCTGATTCCTGACGTCATCGGACACCAGCTATAAAGACAGCGACCCATCGCCTTCGGCCTCACTTGGCAGCGGCGACGATAAACGGCGAGCACCAACTTACTCAGTTCTGCGTTTTGCTGCAGATTGCCTTCCACCGTCTGAACTTAGTGCTCTCAGCCAGTTGACTGCATGAGCATGGCAGCCTTTACCGGCTAAAAAGGGGCGGTATTCTTCAGTGGTTGCGGATATCGGCGGCGTTCTCACCTGTTTCCTCACGTCATCGGACACCAGCTTTAAAGACTGCGACTTATCGCCTTCGGCCTCACTTGGCAGCGGCGCCGACAAACGGCGAGCACCAACTTACTCTGTTCTGCGCATTGCTTCAGATTGCCTTCTACTGTCTGAACTTTGTGCTCTCAACCAGTTGACTGCACGAGCGTGGCAAGCGTTGGCTTGCCCTTACCGGCTAAAAGGGTCGGTTTCCTTCAGCGGTTGCGGCTATCGGCGGCGTTCTCACCTGATTCCTGACGTCATCGGACACCAGCTATGAAGACAGCGACCCATCTCCTTCGGCCTCACTTGGCAGCGGCGACGATAAACGGCGAGCACCAACTTACTCTGTTCTGCGTAATGCTGCAGATTGCCTTCCACCTCTGAACTTAGTGGTCTCAACCAGTTGATTGCACGAGCGTGGCAAGCGTTGGCTTGCCCTTACCGGCTAAAAGGTGAGGTTTCCTTCAGCGGTTGCGGCTAACGGCGGCGTTCTCACCTGACTCCTGACGTCATCGGACACCAGCTATAAAGACAGCGACCTATCGCCTTTGGCCTCACTTGGCAGCGGCGAAGATAAACGGCGAGCACCAACTTACCCGTTTCTGCGTATTTCTGCAGATTGCCTTCCACCGTCTGAAATTTGTGCTCTCAACCAGTTGACGGCACGAGCATGGCAAGCGTTGGCTTGCCCTTACCGGCTAAAAGGGACGGTTTCCTTCAGCGGTTGCGGCTATCGGCGGCGTTTTCACCTGATTCCTGACGTCATCGGACTCCAGCTATAAAGACAGCGACCCATCGCCTTCGGCCTCACTTGGCAGCGGCGACGAGAAACGGCGAGCACCAACTTACTCAGTTCTGCGTATTGCTGCAGATTGCCTTCCACCGTCTGAACTTAATGCTCTCAGCCAGTTGACTGCATGAGCCTGGCAGCCTTTACCGGCTAAAAAGGGGCGGTATTCTTCAGTGGTTGCGGATAACGGCGGCGTTCTCACCTGTTTCCTCACGTCATCGGACACCAGCTATAAAGATAGCGACCCATCGCCTTCGGCCTCACTTGGCAGCGGCGACGATAAGCGGTGACCAACACCTTACTCTGCTCTGCGTGTTGCTGCAGATTGCCTTCCACCGTCTGAAATTAGTGCTCTCGACCAGTTGACTGCACGAGCCTGGCAAGCGTTGGCTTGCCCTTACCGGCTAAAAGGGGCGGTTTCTTTCAGCGGTTGCGGCTATCGGCGGCGTTCTTACCTTATTCCTGACGTCATCAGACACCAGCTATAAAGACAGCGACACATCGCCTTCGGCCTCACTTGGCACCGGCGACGATAAACGGCGAGCACCAACTTACTCTGTTCTGCGTATAGCTGCAGATTGCCTTCCACCGTCTGAACTTAGTGCTCTCAACCAGTAGACTGAACGAGCCTGGCAAGCGTTGGCATGCCCTTACCGGCTAAAAGGGGTGGTTTGCTTCAGCGGTTGCGGCTATTGGCGGCGTTCTTACCTGATTCCTGACGTCATCGGACACCAGCTATGAAGACAGCGACCCATCGCCTTCGGCCTCACTTGGCAGCGGCGACGATAAACGGCGAGCACCAACTTACTCTGTTCTGCGTAATGCTGCAGATTGCCTTCCACCTCTGAACTTAGTGGTCCCAAGCAGTTGATTGCACGAGCGTGGCAAGCGTTGGCTTGCCCTTACCGGCTAAAAGGGGCGGTTTCCTTCAGCGGTTGCGGCTAACGGCGGCGTTCTCACCTGACTCCTGACGTCATCGGACAACAGCTATAAAGACAGCGACCCATCGCCTTCGGCCTCACTTGGCAGCGGCGACGAGAAACGGCGAGCACCAACTTACTCTGTTCTGCGCATTGCTTCAGATTGCCTTCTACTGTCTGAACTTTGTGCTCTCAACCAGTTGACTGCACGAGCGTGGCAAGCGTTGGCTTGCCCTTACCGGCTAAAAGGGTCGGTTTCCTTCAGCGGTTGCGGCTATCGGCGGCGTTCTCACCTGATTCCTGACGTCATCGGACACCAGCTATAAAGACAGCGACCCATCGCCTTCGGCCTCACTTGGCAGCGGCGACGATAAACGGCGAGCACCACCTTACTCTGTTCTGCATTTTGCTGCAGATTGCCTTCCACCGTCTGAACTTAGTGCTCTCATCCAGTTGACTGCACGAGCGTGGCAAGCGTTGGCTTGCCCTTACCGGCTAAAAGGGGCGGTTTCCTTCAGCGGTTGCGGCTATCGGCGGCGTTCTCACCTGATTCCTAACGTCATCGGACACCAGCTATAAAGACAGCGACCCATCGCCTTCGGCCTCCCTTGGCAGCGGCGACGATAAACGGCGAGCACCAACTTACTCTGCTCTGCGTGTTGCTGCAGATTGCCTTCCACCGTCTGAAATTAGTGCTCTCAACCAGTTGACTGCACGAGCCTGGCAAGCGTTGGCTTGCCCTTACCGGCTAAATGGGGCGGTTTCCTTCAGCGGTTGCGGCTATCAGCGGCGTTCTCAGCTGATTCCTGACGTCATCGAACACCAGCTATAAAGACAGCGACCCATCGCCTTCGGCTTCACTTGGCAGCGGCGACGATAAACGGCGAGCACCAACTTACTCTGTTCTGCGTATTGCTGGGGATTGCCTTTCACCGTCTGAACTTGGTGCTCTCAGCCAGTTGACTGCACGAGCGTTGCAAGCGTTGGCTTGCCCTTACCGGCTAAAAGGGGCGGTTTCCTTCAGCGGTTGCAGCCATCGGCGATGTTCTCACCTGATTCCTGACGTCATCGGACACCAGCTATAAAGACAGCGACCCATCGCCTTCGGCCTCACTTGGCAGCGGCGACGATAAACGGCGAGCACCAACTTACTCAGTTCTGCGTTTTGCTGCAGATTGCCTTCCACGTCTGAACTTAGTGCTCTCAACCAGTTGACTGCATGAGCTTGGCAGCCTTTACCGGCTAAAAAGGGGCGGTATTCTTCAGTGGTTGCGGATATCGGCGGCGTTCTCACCTGATTCCTCACGTCATCGGACACCAGTTTGAAAGACTGCGACTTTCGCCTTCGGCCTCACTTGGCAGCGGCGCCGACAAACAGCGAGCACCAACTTACTCTGCTCTGCGCATTGCTTCAGATTGCCTTCTACTGTCTGAACTTTGTGCTCTCAACCAGTTGACTGCACAAGCGTGGCAAGCGTTGGCTTGCCCTTACCGGCTAAAATGGTCGGTTTCCTTCAGCGGTTGCGGCTATCGGCGGCGTTCTCACCTGATTCCTGACGTCATCGGACACTAGCTATAAGGACAGCGACCCATCGCCTTCAGCCTAACTTGGCAGCGGCGACGATAAACTGCGAGCACCACCTTACTCTGCTCTGCGTGTTGCTGCAGAGTGCCTTCCACCGTCTGAATTTAGTGCTCTCATCCAGTTGACTGCACGAGCGTGGCAAGCGTTGGCTTGCCCTTACCGGCTAAAAGGGGCGGTTTCCTTCAGCGGTTGCGGCTATCTGCGGCGTTCTCACCTGATTCCTGACGTCATCGGACACTAGCTATAAGGACAGCGGCCCATCGCCTTCAGCCTAACTTGGCAGCGGCGACGATAAACTGCGAGCACCACCTTACTCTGCTCTGCGTTTTGCTGCAGATTGCTTTCCACCGCCTGAATTTAGTGCTCTCATTTAGTTGACTGCACGAGCGTGGCAAGCGTTGGCTTGCCCTTACCGGCTAAAAGGGGCGGTTTCCTTCAGCGGTTGCGGCTATCTTCGGCGTTCTCACCTGATTCCTGACGTCATCGGACACCAGCTATAAAGAGCGACCAATCGCCTTCGGCCTCACTTGGCAGCGGCGACGATAAACGGCGAGCACCACCTTACTCTGCTCTGCGTGTTGCTGCAGAGTGCCTTCCGCCGTCTGAATTTAGTGCTCTCTACCAGTTGACTGCACGAGCCTGGCAAGCGTTGGCTTGCCCTTACCGGTTAAAAGGGGCGGTTTCCTTCAGCGGTTGCGGCTATCTTCGGCGTTCTCACCTGATTCCTGACGTCATCGGACACCAGCTATAAAGAGCGACCCATCGCCTTCGGCCTCACTTGGCAGCGGCGACGATAAACGGCGAGCACCACCTTACTCTGCTCTGCGTGTTGCTGCAGAGTGCCTTCCGCCGTCTGAACTTAGTGCTCTCAACCAGTTGACTGCACGAGCGTGGCAAGCGTTGGCTTGCCCTTGCCGGCTAAAAGGGGCGGTTTCCTTCAGCGGTTGCGGCTATCGGCGGCGTTCTCACGTGATTCCTGACGTCATCGGACACCAGCTATAAAGATAGCGACCCATCACCTTCGGCTTCACTTGGCAGCGGCGACGATAAACGGCGAGCACCAACTTACTCTGTTCTGAGTATTGTTGCAGATTGCCTTTCACCGTCTGAACTTAGTGCTCTCAACCAGTTGACTGCACGAGCGTGGCAAGCGTTGGCTTGCCCTTACCGGCTAAAAGGGGCGGTTTCCTTCAGCGGATGCAGCTATCGGCGGCGTTCTCACCTGATTCCTGACGTCATCGGACACCAGCTATAAAGACAGCGACCCATCGCCTTCGGCCTCACTTGGCAGCGGCGACGATAAACGGCGAGCACCAACTTACCCGTTTCTACGTATTGCTGCAGATTGCCTTCCACCGTCTGAACTTTGTACTCTCAACCAGTTGACGGCACGAGCGTGGCAAGCGTTGGCTTGCCCTTACCGGCTAAAAGGGACGATGTCCTTCAGCGGTTGCGGCTATCGGCGGCGTTTTCACCTGATTCCTGACGTCATCGGACACCAGCTATAAAGACAGCGACCCATCGCCTTCGGCCTCACTTGGCAGCGGCGACGAGAAACGGCGTGCACCAACTTACTCAGTTCTGCGTTTTGCTGATTATTGCCTTCCACCGTCTGAACTTAGTGCTCTCAACCAGTTGACTGCACGAGCCTGGCAAGCGTTGGCTTGCCCTTACTGGCTAAAAGGGGCGGTTTCCTTCAGCGGTTGCGGCTATCAGCGGCGTTCTCACCTGATTCCTGACGTCATCGAACACCAGCTATAAAGACACCGACCCATCGCCTTCGGCTTCACTTGGCAGCGGCGACGATAAACGGCGAGCATCAACTTACTCTGTTCTGCGTATTACTGCAGATTGCCTTTCACCGTCTGAACATAGTGCTCTCAACCAGTTGACTGCACGAGCCTGGCAAGCGTTGGCTTGCCCTTACCGGCTAAAAAGCGCGGTTTTCTTCAGCGGTTGCGGCTATCGGCGGCGTTCTCACCTGATTCCTGACTTCATCGGACACCAGCTATAAAGACAGCGACCCATCGCCTTCGGCCTCACTTGGCAGCGGCGACGATAAACGGCGAGCACCACCTTACTCTGCTCTGCGTATTGCTGCAGATTGCCTTCCACCGTCTGAACTTAGTGCTCTCAACCAGTTGGCTGCAAGAGCCTGGCAGCCTTTACCGTCTAAAAAGGGGCGGTATTCTTCAGTGGTTGCGGATATCGGCGGCGTTCTCACCTGATCCCTCACGTCATCGGACACCAGCTATAAAGACAGCGACCCATCGCCTTCGGCCTCACTTGGCAGCGGCGCCGATAAACGGCCAGCACCAACTTACTCTGTTCTGCGTATTGCTGCAGATTGCCTTCCACCGTCTGAACTTAGTGCTCTCAACCAGTTGACTGCACGAGCCTGGCAAGCGTTGGCTTGCCCTTACCGGCTAAAAGGGGCGGTTTCATTCAGCGGTTGCGGCTATCGGCGGCGTTCTTACCTTATTCCTGACGTCATCGGACACCAGCTATAAAGACAGCGACCCATCGCCTTCGGCCCCACTTGGCACCGGCGACGATAAACGGCGAGCACCAACTTGCTCTGTTCTGCGTATTGCTGCAGATTGCCTTCCACCGTCTGAACTTAGTGCTCTCAACCAGTTGACTGCACGAGCCTGGCAAGCGTTGGCATGCCCTTACCGGCTAAAAGGGGCGGTTTGTTTCAGCGGTTGCGGCTATCGGCGGCGTTCTTACCTTATTCCTGACGTCATCGGACACCAGCTATAAAGACAGCGACCCATCGCCTTCGGCCCCACTTGGCACCGGCGACGATAAACGGCGAGCACCAACTTGCTCTGTTCTGCGTATTGCTGCAGATTGCCTTCCACCGTCTGAACTTAGTGCTCTCAACCAGTTGACTGCACGAGCCTGGCAAGCGTTGGCATGCCCTTACCGGCTAAAAGGGGCGGTTTCCTTCAGCGGTTGCGGCTATCGGCGGCGTTCTTACCTGATTCCTAACGTCATCGGACACCAGCTATAAAGACAGCGACCTATCGCCTTTGGCCTCACTTGGCAGCGGCGACGATAAACGGCGAGCACCAACTTACCCTGTTCTGCGTATTGCTGCAGATTGCCTTCCGCCGTCTGAACTTTGTGCTCTCAACCAGTTGACGGAACGAGCGTGGCAAGCGTTGGCTTGCCCTTACCGGCTAAAAGGGACGGTTTCCTTCAGCGGTTGCGGCTAACGGCGGCGTTCTCACCTGACTCCTGACGTCATCGGACATCAGCTATAAAGATAGCGACCCATCGCCTTCGGCCTCACTTGGCAGCGGCGACGATAAGCGGCGAGCACCAACTTACTCTGTTATGCGTATTGCTGCAGATTGCCTTCCACCGTCTGAACTTGGTGCTCTCAGCCAGTTGACTGCACGAGCGTTGCAAGCGTTGGCTTGCCCTTACCGGCTAAAAGGGGCGGTTTCCTTCAGCGGTTGCGGCTATCGGCGGCGTTCTTACCTGATTCCTGACGTCATCGGACACCAGCTATAAAGACAGCGACCCATCGCCTTCGGCCTCACTTGGCAGCGGCGACGATAAACGGCGAGCACCAACTTACTCAGTTCTGCGTTTTGCTGCAGATTGCCTTCCACCGTCTGAACTTAGTGCTCTCAACCAGTTGACTGCACGAGTGTGACAAGCGTTGG
Organism: Amblyomma americanum; assembly: GCF_052857255.1. Taxonomy (NCBI): domain Eukaryota; kingdom Metazoa; phylum Arthropoda; class Arachnida; order Ixodida; family Ixodidae; genus Amblyomma; species Amblyomma americanum. Next base: position 153,115,568 of record NC_135504.1, read on the forward strand.
CTTGCCCTTACCAGATAAAAGGGGAGGTTTCCTTCAGCGGTTGCGGATATCGGCGGCGTTCTCACCTGATTCCTGACGTCATCGGACACCAGCTATAAAGATAGCGACCCATCGCCTTCGGCCTCACTTGGCAGCGGCGACGATAAGCGGCGAGCACCAACTTACTCTGTTCTGCGTATTGCTGCAGATTGCCTTCAACCGTCTGAACTTAGTGCTCTCAACCAGTTGACTGCATGAGCCTGGCAGCCTTTACCGGCTAAAAAGGGGCGGTATTCTTCAGTGGTTGCGGATATCGGCGGCGTTCTCACCTGATTCCTCACGTCATCGGACACCAGCTTTAAAGACTGCGACTTATCGCCTTCGGCCTCACTTGGCAGCGGCGACGATAAGCGGCGAGCACCAACTTACTCTGTTCTGCGTATTGCTGCAGATTGCCTTCCACCGTCTGAACTTAGTGCTCTCAACCAGTTGACTGCATGAGCCTGGCAGCCTTTACCGGCTAAAAAGGGGCGGTATTCTTCAGTGGTTGCGGCTATCGGCGGCGTTCTCACCTGATTCCTGACGTCATCGGACACCAGCTATAAAGACAGCGACCCATCGCCTTCGGCCTCACTTGGCAGCGGCGACGATAAACGGCGAGCACCAACTTACTGTGCTCTGCGTGTTGCTGCAGATTGTCTTCCACCGTCTGAACATAGTGGTCTCAACCAGTTGACTCCACGAGCCTGGCAAGCGTTGGCTTGCCCTTACCGGCTAAAAAGCGCGGTTTTCTTCAGCGGTTGCGGCTATCGGCGGCGTTCTCACCTGATTCCTGACCTCATCGGACACCAGCTATAAAGACAGCGACCCATCGCCTTCGGCCTCACTTGGCAGCGGCGACGATAAACGGCGAGCACCACCTTACTCTGCTCTGCGTATTGCTGCAGATTGCCTTCCACCGTCTGAACTTAGTGCTCTCAACCAGTTGGCTGCAAGAGCCTGCAGCCTTTACCGGTTAAAAAGGGGCAGTATTCTTCAGTGGTTGCGGATATCGGCGGCGTTCTCACCTGATTCCTCACGTCATCGGACACCAGCTATAAAGACAGCGACCCATCGCCTTCGGCCTCACTTGGCAGCGGCGCCGATAAACGGCGAGCACCAACTTACTCTGTTCTGCGTATTGCTGCAGATTGCCTTCCACCGTCTGAACATAGTGCTCTCATTAAGTTGACAGCACGAGCGTGGAAAGCGTTGGCTTGCCCTTACCGGCTAAAAAGGGCGGTTTCCTTCAGCGGTTGCGGCTATCGGCGGCGTTCTTACCTGATTCCTGACGTCATCGGACACGAGCTATAAAGACAGCGACCCATCGCCTTCGGCCTCACTTGGCAGCGGCGACGATAAACGGCGAGCACCAACTTACTCTGTTCTGCGTATTGCTGCAGATTGCTTTCCACCGTCTGAACTTAGTGCTCTCAACCACTTGACTGCACGAGCGTGGCAAGCGTTGGCATGCCCATACCGGCTAAAAGGGACGGTTTCCTTCAGCGGTTGCGGCTATCGGCGGCGTTTTCACCTGATTCCTGACGTCATCGGACACCAGCTATAAAGACAGCGACCCATTGCCTTCGGCCTCACTTGGCAGCGGCGACGATAAACGGCGAGCACCAACTTACCCTGTTCTGCGTATTGCTGCAGATTGCTTTCCACCGTCTGAACTTTGTGCTCTCAACCACTTGACTGCACGAGCGTGGCAAGCGTTGGCATGCCCATACCGGCTGAAAGGGACGGTTTCCTTCAGCGGTTGCGGCTATCGGCGGCGTTTTCACCTGATTCCTCACGTCATCGGACACCAGCTATAAAGACAGCGACCCATCGCCTTCGGCCTCACTTGGCAGCGGCGACAATAAACGGCGAGCACCAACTTACTCTGTTCTGCGTAATGCTGCAGATTGCCTTCCACCTCTGAACTTAGTGCTCTCAACCAGTTGATTGCACGAGCGTGGCAAGCGTTGGCATGCCCATACCGGCTAAAAGGGACGGTTTCCTTCAGCGGTTGCGGCTATCGGCGGCGTTTTCACCTGATTCCTCACGTCATCGGACACCAGCTATAAAGACAGCGACCCATCGCCTTCGGCCTCACTTGGCAGCGGCGACGATAAACGGCGAGCACCAACTTACTCTGTTCTGCGTAATGCTGCAGATTGCCTTCCACCTCTGAACTTAGTGCTCTCAACCAGTTGATTGCACGAGCGTGGCAAGCGTTGGCTTCCCCTTACCGCCTAAAATGGGCGGTTTCCTTCAGCGGTTGCGGCTAACGGCGGCGTTCTCACCTGACTCCTGACGTCATCGGACACCAGCTATAAAGACAGCGACCCATTGCCTTCGGCCTCACTTGGCAGCGGCGACGATAAACGGCGAGCACCAACTTACCCTGTTCTGCGTATTGCTGCAGATTGCTTTCCACCGTCTGAACTTTGTGCTCTCAACCACTTCACTGCACGAGCGTGGCAAGCGTTGGCATGCCCATACCGGCTAAAAGGGACGGTTTCCTTCAGCGGTTGCGGCTATCGGCGGCGTTTTCACCTGATTCCTCACGTCATCGGACACCAGCTATAAAGACAGCGACCCATCGCCTTCGGCTTCACTTGGCAGCGGCGACGATAAACGGCGGGCACCAACTTACCCTGTTCTGCGTATTGCTGCAGATTGCTTTCCACCGTCTGAACTTTGTGCTCTCAACCACTTGACTGCACGAGCGTGGCAAGCGTTGGCATGCCCATACCGGCTAAAAGGGACGGTTTCCTTCAGCGGTTGCGGCTATCGGCGGCGTTTTCACCTGATTCCTCACGTCATCGGCCACCAGCTCTAAAGACAGCGACCCATCGCCTTCGGCTTCACTTGGCAGCGGCGACGATAAACGGCGAGCACCAACTTACTCTGTTCTGCGTAATGCTGCAGATTGCCTTCCACCTCTGAACTTAGTGCTCTCAACCAGTTGATTGCACGAGCGTGGCAAGCGTTGGCTTCCCCTTACCGCCTAAAATGGGCGGTTTCCTTCAGCGGTTGCGGCTAACGGCGGCGTTCTCATCTGACTCCTGACGTCATCGGCCACCAGCTATAAAGACAGCGACCCATCGCCTTCGGCTTCACTTGGCAGCGGCGACGATAAACGGCGAGCACCAACTTACCCTGTTCTGCGTATTGCTGCAGATTGCTTTCCACCGTCTGAACTTTGTGCTCTCAACCACTTCACTGCACGAGCGTGGCAAGCGTTGGCATGCCCATACCGGCTAAAAGGGACGGTTTCCTTCAGCGGTTGCGGCTAACGGCGGCGTTCTCACCTGACTCCTGACGTCATCGGACACCAGCTATAAAGACAGCGACCCATTGCCTTCGGCCTCACTTGGCAGCGGCGACGATAAACGGCGGGCACCAACTTACCCTGTTCTGCGTATTACTGCAGATTGCTTTCCACCGTCTGAACATTGTGCTCTCAACCACTTGACTGCACGAGCGTGGCAAGCGTTGGCATGCCCATACCGGCTAAAAGGGACGGTTTCCTTCAGCGGTTGCGGCTATCGGCGGCGTTTTCACCTGATTCCTGACGTCATCGGCCACCAGCTCTAAAGACAGCGACCCATCGCCTTCGGCTTCACTTGGCAGCGGCGACGATAAACGGCGAGCACCAACTTACCCTGTTCTGCGTATTGCTGCAGATTGCTTTCCACCGTCTGAACTTTGTGCTCTCAACCACTTGACTGCACGAGCGTGGCAAGCGTTGGCATGCCCATACCGGCTAAAAGGGACGGTTTCCTTCAGCGGTTGCGGCTATCGGCGGCGTTTTCACCTGATTCCTCACGTCATCGGACACCAGCTATAAAGACAGCGACCCATCGCCTTCGGCCTCACTTGGCAGCGGCGACAATAAACGGCGAGCACCAACTTACTCTGTTCTGCGTAATGCTGCAGATTGCCTTCCACCTCTGAACTTAGTGCTCTCAACCAGTTGATTGCACGAGCGTGGCAAGCGTTGGCATGCCCATACCGGCTAAAAGGGACGGTTTTCTTCAGCGGTTGCGGCTATCGGCGGCGTTTTCACCTGATTCCTCCCGTCATCGGACACCAGCTATAAAGACAGCGACCCATCGCCTTCGGCCTCACTTGGCAGCGGCGACGATAAACGGCGAGCACCAACTTACTCTGTTCTGCGTAATGCTGCAGATTGCCTTCCACCTCTGAACTTAGTGCTCTCAACCAGTTGATTGCACGAGCGTGGCAAGCGTTGGCTTCCCCTTACCGCCTAAAATGGGCGGTTTCCTTCAGCGGTTGCGGCTAACGGCGGCGTTCTCACCTGACTCCTGACGTCATCGGACACCAGCTATAAAGACAGCGACCCATTGCCTTCGGCCTCACTTGGCAGCGGCGACGATAAACGGCGAGCACCAACTTACCCTGTTCTGCGTATTGCTGCAGATTGCTTTCCACCGTCTGAACTTAGTGCTCTCAACCAGTTGATTGCACGAGCGTGGCAAGCGTTGGCTTCCCCTTACCGCCTAAAATGGGCGGTTTCCTTCAGCGGTTGCGGCTAACGGCGGCGTTCTCACCTGACTCCTGACGTCATCGGACACCAGCTATAAGACAGCGACCCATTGCCTTCGGCCTCACTTGGCAGCGGCGACGATAAACGGCGAGCACCAACTTACCCTGTTCTGCGTATTGCTGCAGATTGCTTTCCACCGTCTGAACTTAGTGCTCTCAACCACTTGACTGCACGAGCGTGGCAAGCGTTGGCATGCCCATACCGGCTAAAAGGGACGGTTTCCTTCAGCGGTTGCGGCTATCGGCGGCGTTTTCACCTGATTCCTGACGTCATCGGCCACCAGCTATAAAGACAGCGACCCATCGCCTTCGGCTTCACTTGGCAGCGGCGACGATAAACGGCGAGCACCAACTTACCCTGTTCTGCGTATTGCTGCAGATTGCTTTCCACCGTCTGAAATTTGTGCTCTCAACCACTTCACTGCACGAGCGTGGCAAGCGTTGGCATGCCCATACCGGCTAAAAGGGACGGTTTCCTTCAGCGGTTGCGGCTATCGGCGGCGTTTTCACCTGATTCCTGACGTCATCGGCCACCAGCTATAAAGACAGCGACCCATCGCCTTCGGCTTCACATGGCAGCGGCGACGATAAACGGCGAGCACCAACTTACCCTGTTCTGCGTATTGCTGCAGATTGCTTTCCACCGTCTGAACTTTGTGCTCTCAACCACTTGACTGCACGAGCCTGGCAAGCGTTGACTTGCCCTTACCACCTAAAATGGGCGGTTTCCTTCAGCGGTTGCGGCTAACGGCGGCGTTCTCACCTGACTCCTGACGTCATCGGACACCAGCTATAAAGACAGCGACCCATTGCCTTCGGCCTCACTTGGCAGCGGCGACGATAAACGGCGAGCACCAACTTACCCTGTTCTGCGTATTGCTGCAGATTGCTTTCCACCGTCTGAACTTAGTGCTCTCAACCAGTTGATTGCACGAGCGTGGCAAGCGTTGGCTTCCCCTTACCGCCTAAAATGGGCGGTTTCCTTCAGCGGTTGCGGCTAACGGCGGCGTTCTCACCTGACTCCTGACGTCATCGGACACCAGCTATAAAGACAGCGACCCATTGCCTTCGGCCTCACTTGGCAGCGGCGACGATAAACGGCGAGCACCAACTTACCCTGTTCTGCGTATTGCTGCAGATTGCTTTCCACCGTCTGAACTTAGTGCTCTCAACCACTTGACTGCACGAGCGTGGCAAGCGTTGGCATGCCCATACCGGCTAAAAGGGACGGTTTCCTTCAGCGGTTGCGGCTATCGGCGGCGTTTTCACCTGATTCCTGACGTCATCGGCCACCAGCTATAAAGACAGCGACCCATCGCCTTCGGCTTCACTTGGCAGCGGCGACGATAAACGGCGAGCACCAACTTACCCTGTTCTGCGTATTGCTGCAGATTGCTTTCCACCGTCTGAACTTTGTGCTCTCAACCACTTGACTGCACGAGCGTGGCAAGCGTTGGCATGCCCATACCGGCTAAAAGGGACGGTTTCCTTCAGCGGTTGCGGCTATCGGCGGCGTTTTCACCTGATTCCTCACGTCATCGGACACCAGCTATAAAGACAGCGACCCATCGCCTTCGGCCTCACTTGGCAGCGGCGACAATAAACGGCGAGCACCAACTTTGCTCTGCGTGTTGCTGCAGATTGCCTTCCACCGTCTGAAATTAGTGCTCTCAACCAGTTGACTGCACGAGCCTGGCAAGCGTTGACTTGCCCTTACCAGCTAAAAGGGGGGGTTTCTTTCAGCGGTTGTGCCTATCGGCGGCTTTCTCACCTGATTCCTGACGTCATCGGACACTAGCTATAAGGACAGCGACCCATGGCCTTCAGCCTCACTTCAACGCGGCGACGATGAACGGCGAGCACCACCTTACTCTGTTTTGCGTTTTGCTGCAGATTGCCTTCCACCGTCTGAAATTAGTGCTCTCAACCAGTTGACTGCACGAGCCTGGCAAGCGTTGGCTTGCCCTTACCGGCTAAAAGGGGCGGTTTCCTTCAGCGGTTGCGGCTATCAGCGGCGTTCTCACCTGATTCCTGACGTCATCGAACACCAGCTATAAAGACAGCGACCTATCGCCTTCGGCTTCACTTGGCAGAGGCGACGATAAACGGCGAGCACCAACTTACTCTGTTCTGCGTATTGCTACAGATTGCCTTTCACCGTCTGAACTTGGTGCTCTCAACCAGTTGACTGCACGAGCGTGGCAAGCGTTGGCTTGCCCTTACCGGCTAAAAGGGGCGGTTTCCTTCAGCGGTTGCAGCTATCGGCGGCGTTCTCACCTGATTCCTGACGTCATCGGACACCAGCTATAATGACAGTAACCCATCGCCTTCGGCATCATTTGGCAGCGGCGACGATAAACGGCGAGCACCAACTTACTCAGTTCTGCGTTTTGCTGCAGATTGCCTTCCACCGTCTGAACTTAGTGCTCTCAACCAGTTGACTGCAAGAGCCTGGCAGCCTTTACCGGCCAAAAAGGGGCGGTATTCTTCAGTGGTTGCGGATATCGGCGGTGTTCTCACCTGATTCCTCACGTCATCGGACACCAGCTATAAAGACAGCGACCCATCGCCTTTGGCCTCACTTGGCAGCGGCGACGATAAACGGCGAGCACCAACTTACCCTGTTCTGTGTATTGCTGCAGATTGCCTTCCACCGTCTGAACTTTGTGCTCTCAACCAGTTGACTGCACGAGCGTGGCAAGCGTTGGCTTCCCCTTACCGGCTAAAAGGGGCGGTTTCCTTCAGCGGTTGCGGCTATCGGCGGCGTTCTCACCTGATTCCTGACGTCATCGGACACTAGCTATAAAGACAGCGACCCATCGCCTTCGGCCTCACTTGGCAGCGGTGACGATAAACGGCGAGCACCACCTTACTCTGTTCTGCGTATTGCTGCAGATTGCCTTTCACCGTCTGAATTTAGTGCTCTCAACCAGTTGACTGCACGAGCGTGGCAAGCGTTGGCTTGCCCTTACCATCTAAAAGGGGCGGTTTCCTTCAGCGGTTGCGGCTATCGGCGGCGTTCTCACCTGATTCCTGACGTCATCGGACACCAGCTATAAAGAAAGCGACCCATCGCCTTCGGCCTCACTTGGCAGCGGCGACGATAAACGGCGAGCACCACCTTACTCTGTTCTGCGTTTTGCTGCAGATTGCCTTCCACCGTCTGAACTTAGTGCTCTCATCCAGTTGACTGCACGAGCGTGGCAAGCGTTGGCTTGCCCTTACCGGCTAAAAGGGGTGGTTTCCTTCAGCGGTTGCGGCTATCGGCGGCGTTCTCACCTGATTCCTAACGTCATCGGACACCAGCTATAAAGACAGCGACCCATCGCCTTCGGCCTCACTTGGCAGCGGCGACGATAAACGGCGAGCACCAACTTTGCTCTGCGTGTGGCTGCAGATTGCCTTCCACCGTCTGAAATTAGTGCTCTCAACCAGCTGACTGCACGAGCCTGGCAAGCGTTGGCTTGCCCTTACCGGCTAAAAGGGGCGGTTTCCTTCAGCGGTTGCGGCTATCAGCGGCGTTCTCACCTGATTCCTGACGTCATCGAACACCAGCTATAAAGACAGCGACCTATCGCCTTCGGCTTCACTTGGCAGCGGCGACGATAAACGGCGAGCACCAACTTACTCTGTTCTGCGTATTGCTACAGATTGCCTTTCACCGTCTGAACTTGGTGCTCTCAACCAGTTGACTGCACGAGCCTGGCAAGCGTTGGCTTGCCCTTACCGGCTAAAAGGGGCGGTTTCCTTCAGCGGTTGCGGCTATCAGCGGCGTTCTCACCTGATTCCTGACGTCATCGAACACCAGCTATAAAGACAGCGACCTATCGCCTTCGGCTTCACTTGGCAGCGGCGACGATAAACGGCGAGCACCAACTTACTCTGTTCTGCGTATTGCTACAGATTGCCTTTCACCGTCTGAACTTGGTGCTCTCAACCAGTTGACTGCACGAGCGTGGCAAGCGTTGGCTTGCCCTTACCGGCTAAAAGGGGCGGTTTCCTTCAGCGGTTGCAGCTATCGGCGGCGTTCTCACCTGATTCCTGACGTGATCGGACACCAGCTATAATGACAGTAACCCATCGCCTTCGGCCTCATTTGGCAGCGGCGACGATAAACGGCGAGCACCAACTTACTCAGTTCTGCGTTTTGCTGCAGATTGCCTTCCACCGTCTGAACTTAGTGCTCTCAACCAGTTGACTGCAAGAGCCTGGCAGCCTTTACCGGCCAAAAAGGGGCGGTATTCTTCAGTGGTTGCGGATATCGGCGGTGTTCTCACCTGATTCCTCACGTCATCGGACACCAGCTATAAAGACAGCGACCCATCGCCTTCGGCCTCACATGGCAGCGGCGCCGATAAACGGCATGCACCAACTTACTCTGCTCTGCGTGTTGCTGCAGATTGCCTTCCACCGTCTGAACTTAGTGCTCTCAACCAGTTGACTGCACGAGCCTGGCAAGCATTGGCTAGCCCTTACCATCTAAAAGAGGCGGTTTCCTTCAGCGGTTGCGGCTATCGGCGGCGTTCTTACCTGATTCCTGATGTCATCGGACACCAGCTATAAAGACAGCGACCCATCGCCATCGGCCTCACTTGGCAGCGGCGACGATAAACGGTGAGCACCAACTTACTCTATTCTGCGAATTGCTGCAGATTGCCTTCCACCGTCTGAACTTATTGCTCTCAACCAGTTGACTGAACGAGCCTGGCAAGCGTTGGCTTGCCCTTACCGGCTAAAAGGGGCGGTTTCCTTCAGCGGTTGCGGCTATCGGCGGCGTTCTTACCTGATTCCTGATGTCATCGGACACCAGCTATAAAGACAGCGACCCATCGCCTTCGGCCTCACTTGGCAGCGGCGCCGATAAACGGCGAGCACCAACTTACTCAGCTCTGCGTGTTGCTGCAGATTGCCTTCCACCGTCTGAACTTAGTGCCCTCAACCAGTTGACTGCACGAGCCTGGCAAGCGTTGGCTTGCCCTTACCGGCTAGAAGGGGCGGTTTCCTTCAGCGGTTGCGGCTATCAGCGGCGTTCTCACCTGATTCCTGACGTCATCGAACACCAGCTATAAAGACAGCGACCTATCGCCTTCGGCTTCACTTGGCAGCGGCGACGATAAACGGCGAGCACCAACTTACTCTGTTCTGCGTATTGCTACAGATTGCCTTTCACCGTCTGAACTTGGTGCTCTCAACCAGTTGACTGCACGAGCGTGGCAAGCGTTGGCTTGCCCTTACCGGCTAAAAGGGGCGGTTTCCTTCAGTGGTTGCAGCTATCGGCGGCGTTCTCACCTGATTCCTGACGTCATCGGACACCAGCTATAATGACAGTAACCCATCGCCTTCGGCATCATTTGGCAGCGGCGACGATAAACGGCGAGCACCAACTTACTCAGTTCTGCGTTTTGCTGCAGATTGCCTTCCACCGTCTGAACTTAGTGCTCTCAACCAGTTGACTGCACGAGCCTGGCAAGCGTTGGCTTGCCCTTACCGGCTAAAAGGGGCGGTTTCCTTCAGTGGTTGCGGCTATCGGCGGCGTTCTTACCTGATTCCTGATGTCATCGGACACCAGCTGTAAAGACAGCGACCCATCGCCATCGGCCTCACTTGGCAGCGGCGACGATAAACGGCGAGCACCAACTTACTCTGTTCTGCGTATTGCTGCAGATTGCCTTCCACCTCTGAACTTAGTGCTCTCAACCAGTTGATTGCACGAGCGTGGCAAGCGTTGGCTTGCCCTTACCGGCTAAAAGGGGCGGTTTCCTTCAGCGGTTGCAGCTATCGGCGGCGTTCTCACCTGCTTCCTGACGTCATCGGACACCAGCTATAAAGACAGCGACCCATCGCCTTCGGCCTCACTTGGCAGCGGCGACGATAAACGGCGAGCACCAACTTACTCAGTTCTGCGTTTTGCTGCAGATTGCCTTCCACCGTCTGAACTTAGTGCCCTCAACCAGTTGACTGCACGAGCCTGGCAAGCGTTGGCTTGCCCTTACCGGCTAAAAGGGGCGGTTTCCTTCAGCGGTTGCGGCTATCAGCGGCGTTCTCACCTGATTCCTGACGTCATCGAACACCAGCTATAAAGACAGCGACCTATCGCCTTCGGCTTCACTTGGCAGCGGCGACGATAAACGGCGAGCACCAACTTACTCTGTTCTGCGTATTGCTACAGATTGCCTTTCACCGTCTGAACTTGGTGCTCTCAACCAGTTGACTGCACGAGCCTGGCAAGCGTTGGCTTGCCCTTACCGGCTAAAAGGGGCGGTTTCCTTCAGCGGTTGCAGCTATCGGCGGCGTTCTCACCTGCTTCCTGACGTCATCGGACACCAGCTATAAAGACAGCGACCCATCGCCTTCGGCCTCACTTGGCAGCGGCGACGATAAACGGCGAGCACCAACTTACTCAGTTCTGCGTTTTGCTGCAGATTGCCTTCCACCGTCTGAACTTAGTGCCCTCAACCAGTTGACTGCACGAGCCTGGCAAGCGTTGGCTTGCCCTTACCGGCTAAAAGGGGCGGTTTCCTTCAGCGGTTGCGGCTATCAGCGGCGTTCTCACCTGATTCCTGACGTCATCGAACACCAGCTATAAAGACAGCGACCTATCGCCTTCGGCTTCACTTGGCAGCGGCGACGATAAACGGCGAGCACCAACTTACTCTGTTCTGCGTATTGCTACAGATTGCCTTTCACCGTCTGAACTTGGTGCTCTCAACCAGTTGACTGCACGAGCCTGGCAAGCGTTGGCTTGCCCTTACCGGCTAAAAGGGGCGGTTTCCTTCAGCGGTTGCGGCTATCAGCGGCGTTCTCACCTGATTCCTGACGTCATCGAACACCAGCTATAAAGACAGCGACCTATCGCCTTCGGCTTCACTTGGCAGCGGCGACGATAAACGGCGAGCACCAACTTACTCAGTTCTGCGTTTTGCTGCAGATTGCCTTCCACCGTCTGAACTTAGTGCCCTCAACCAGTTGACTGCACGAGCCTGGCAAGCGTTGGCTTGCCCTTACCGGCTAAAAGGGGCGGTTTCCTTCAGCGGTTGCGGCTATCAGCGGCGTTCTCACCTGATTCCTGACGTCATCGAACACCAGCTATAAAGACAGCGACCTATCGCCTTCGGCTTCACTTGGCAGCGGCGACGATAAACGGCGAGCACCAACTTACTCTGTTCTGCGTATTGCTACAGATTGCCTTCCACCGTCTGAACTTAGTGCCCTCAACCAGTTGACTGCACGAGCGTGGCAAGCGTTGGCTTGCCCTTACCGGCTAAAAGGGGCGGTTTCCTTCAGCGGTTGCAGCTATCGGCGGCGTTCTCACCTGCTTCCTGACGTCATCGGACACCAGCTATAAAGACAGCGACCCATCGCCTTCGGCCTCACTTGGCAGCGGCGACGATAAACGGCGAGCACCAACTTACTCAGTTCTGCGTTTTGCTGCAGATTGCCTTCCACCGTCTGAACTTAGTGCCCTCAACCAGTTGACTGCACGAGCCTGGCAAGCGTTGGCTTGCCCTTACCGGCTAAAAGGGGCGGTTTCCTTCAGCGGTTGCGGCTATCAGCGGCGTTCTCACCTGATTCCTGACGTCATCGAACACCAGCTATAAAGACAGCGACCTATCGCCTTCGGCTTCACTTGGCAGCGGCGACGATAAACGGCGAGCACCAACTTACTCTGTTCTGCGTATTGCTACAGATTGCCTTTCACCGTCTGAACTTGGTGCTCTCAACCAGTTGACTGCACGAGCCTGGCAAGCGTTGGCTTGCCCTTACCGGCTAAAAGGGGCGGTTTCCTTCAGCGGTTGCGGCTATCAGCGGCGTTCTCACCTGATTCCTGACGTCATCAAACACCAGCTATAAAGACAGCGACCTATCGCCTTCGGCTTCACTTGGCAGCGGCGACGATAAACGGCGAGCACCAACTTACTCTGTTCTGCGTATTGCTACAGATTGCCTTTCACCGTCTGAACTTGGTGCTCTCAACCAGTTGACTGCACGAGCGTGGCAAGCGTTGGCTTGCCCTTACCGGCTAAAAGGGGCGGTTTCCTTCAGCGGTTGCAGCTATCGGCGGCGTTCTCACCTGATTCCTGACGTCATCGGACACCAGCTATAATGACAGTAACCCATCGCCTTCGGCCTCATTTGGCAGCGGCGACGATAAACGGCGAGCACCAACTTACTCAGTTCTGCGTTTTGCTGCAGATTGCCTTCCACCGTCTGAACTTAGTGCTCTCAACCAGTTGACTGCAAGAGCCTGGCAGCCTTTACCGGCCAAAAAGGGGCGGTATTCTTCAGTGGTTGCGGATATCGGCGGTGTTCTCACCTGATTCCTCACGTCATCGGACACCAGCTATAAAGACAGCGACCCATCGCCTTCGGCCTCACATGGCAGCGGCGCCGATAAACGGCATGCACCAACTTACTCTGCTCTGCGTGTTGCTGCAGATTGCCTTCCACCGTCTGAACTTAGTGCTCTCAACCAGTTGACTGCACGAGCCTGGTAAGCATTGGCTAGCCCTTACCATCTAAAAGAGGCGGTTTCCTTCAGCGGTTGCGGCTATCGGCGGCGTTCTTACCTGATTCCTGATGTCATCGGACACCAGCTATAAAGACAGCGACCCATCGCCATCGGCCTCACTTGGCAGCGGCGACGATAAACGGTGAGCACCAACTTACTCTATTCTGCGAATTGCTGCAGATTGCCTTCCACCGTCTGAACTTATTGCTCTCAACCAGTTGACTGCACGAGCCTGGCAAGCGTTGGCTTGCCCTTACCGGCTAAAAGGGGCGGTTTCCTTCAGCGGTTGCGGCTATCGGCGGCGTTCTTACCTGATTCCTGATGTCATCGGACACCAGCTATAAAGACAGCGACCCATCGCCTTCGGCCTCACTTGGCAGCGGCGCCGATAAACGGCGAGCACCAACTTACTCAGCTCTGCGTGTTGCTGCAGATTGCCTTCCACCGTCTGAACTTAGTGCCCTCAACCAGTTGACTGCACGAGCCTGGCAAGCGTTGGCTTGCCCTTACCGGCTAAAAGGGGCGGTTTCCTTCAGCGGTTGCGGCTATCAGCGGCGTTCTCACCTGATTCCTGACGTCATCGAACACCAGCTATAAAGACAGCGACCTATCGCCTTCGGCTTCACTTGGCAGCGGCGACGATAAACGGCGAGCACCAACTTACTCTGTTCTGCGTATTGCTACAGATTGCCTTTCACCGTCTGAACTTGGTGCTCTCAACCAGTTGACTGCACGAGCGTGGCAAGCGTTGGCTTGCCCTTACCGGCTAAAAGGGGCGGTTTCCTTCAGTGGTTGCAGCTATCGGCGGCGTTCTCACCTGATTCCTGACGTCATCGGACACCAGCTATAATGACAGTAACCCATCGCCTTCGGCATCATTTGGCAGCGGCGACGATAAACGGCGAGCACCAACTTACTCAGTTCTGCGTTTTGCTGCAGATTGCCTTCCACCGTCTGAACTTAGTGCTCTCAACCAGTTGACTGCACGAGCCTGGCATGCGTTGGCTTGCCCTTACCGGCTAAAAGGGGCGGTTTCCTTCAGTGGTTGCGGCTATCGGCGGCGTTCTTACCTGATTCCTGATGTCATCGGACACCAGCTGTAAAGACAGCGACCCATCGCCATCGGCCTCACTTGGCAGCGGCGACGATAAACGGCGAGCACCAACTTACTCTGTTCTGCGTATTGCTGCAGATTGCCTTCCAGCTCTGAACTTAGTGCTCTCAACCAGTTGATTGCACGAGCGTGGCAAGCGTTGGCTTGCCCTTACCGGCTAAAAGGGGCGGTTTCCTTCAGCGGTTGCAGCTATCGGCGGCGTTCTCACCTGCTTCCTGACGTCATCGGACACCAGCTATAAAGACAGCGACCCATCGCCTTCGGCCTCACTTGGCAGCGGCGACGATAAACGGCGAGCACCAACTTACTCAGTTCTGCGTTTTGCTGCAGATTGCCTTCCACCGTCTGAACTTAGTGCCCTCAACCAGTTGACTGCACGAGCCTGGCAAGCGTTGGCTTGCCCTTACCGGCTAAAAGGGGCGGTTTCCTTCAGCGGTTGCGGCTATCAGCGGCGTTCTCACTTGATTCCTGACGTCATCGAACACCAGCTATAAAGACAGCGACCTATCGCCTTCGGCTTCACTTGGCAGCGGCGACGATAAACGGCGAGCACCAACTTACTCTGTTCTGCGTATTGCTACAGATTGCCTTTCACCGTCTGAACTTGGTGCTCTCAACCAGTTGACTGCACGAGCGTGGCAAGCGTTGGCTTGCCCTTACCGGCTAAAAGGGGCGGTTTCCTTCAGTGGTTGCAGCTATCGGCGGCGTTCTCACCTGATTCCTGACGTCATCGGACACCAGCTATAATGACAGTAACCCATCGCCTTCGGCATCATTTGGCAGCGGCGACGATAAACGGCGAGCACCAACTTACTCAGTTCTGCGTTTTGCTGCAGATTGCCTTCCACCGTCTGAACTTAGTGCTCTCAACCAGTTGACTGCAAGAGCCTGGCAGCCTTTACCGGCCAAAAAGGGGCGGTATTCTTCAGTGGTTGCGGATATCGGCGGTGTTCTCACCTGATTCATCACGTCATCGGACACCAGCTATAAAGACAGCGACCCATCGCCTTCGGCCTCCCATGGCAGCGGCGCCGATAAACGGCGAGCACCAACTTACTCTGCGTGCGTGTTGCTGCAGATTGCCTTCCACCGTCTGAACTTAGTGCTCTCAACCAGTTGACTGCACGAGCCTGGCAAGCGTTGGCTTGCCCTTACCGGCTAAAAGGGGCGGTTTCCTTCAGCGGTTGCGGCTATCGGCGGCGTTCTTACCTGATTCCTGATGTCATCGGACACCAGCTATAAAGACAGCGACCCATCGCCATCGGCCTCACTTGGCAGCGGCGACGATAAACGGCGAGCACCAACTTACTCTGTTCTGCGTATTGCTGCAGATTGCCTTCCACCTCTGAACTTAGTGCTCTCAACCAGTTGATTGCACGAGCGTGGGAAGCGTTGGCTTGCCCTTACCGGCTAAAAGGGGCGGTTTCCTTCAGCGGTTGCAGCTATCGGCAGCGTTCTCACCTGCTTCCTGACGTCATCGGACACCAGCTATAAAGACAGCGACCCATCGCCTTCGGCCTCACTTGGCAGCGGCGACGATAAACGGCGAGCACCAACTTACTCAGTTCTGCGTTTTGCTGCAGATTGCCTTCCACCGTCTGAACGTAGTGCTCTCAACCAGTTGACTGCACAAGCCTGGCAAGCGTTGGCTTGCCCTTACCGGCTAAAAGGGGCGGTTTCCTTCAGCGGATGCGGATATCGGCGGCGTCCTCACCTGACTCCTGACGTCATCGGACACCAGCTATAAAGACACCGACCCATCGCCTTCGGCTTCACTTGGCAACGGCGCCGATAAGCGGCGAGCACCAACTTACTCTGCTCTGCGTGTTGCTGCAGATTGCCTTCCACCGTCGGAACGTAGTGCTCTCAACCAGTTGACTGCACGAGCGTGGCAAGCGTTGGCTTGCCCTTACCATCTAAAAGGGGCGGTTTCCTTCAGCGGTTGCGGCTATCGGCGGCGTTCTCACCTGATTCCTGACGTCATCGGACACCAGCTATAAAGAAAGCGACCCATCGCCTTCGGCCTCACTTGGCAGCGGCGACGATAAACGGCGAGCACCACCTTACTCTGTTCTGCGTTTTGCTGCAGATTGCCTTCCACCGTCTGAACTTAGTGCTCTCATCCAGTTGACTGCACGAGCGTGGCAAGCGTTGGCTTGCCCTTACCGGCTAAAAGGGGTGGTTTCCTTCAGCGGTTGCGGCTATCGGCGGCGTTCTCACCTGATTCCTAACGTCATCGGACACCAGCTATAAAGACAGCGACCCATCGCCTTCGGCCTCACTTGGCAGCGGCGACGATAAACGGCGAGCACCAACTTTGCTCTGCGTGTTGCTGCAGATTGCCTTCCACCGTCTGAAATTAGTGCTCTCAACCAGTTGACTGCACGAGCCTGGCAAGCGTTGGCTTGCCCTTACCGGCTAAAAGGGGCGGTTTCCTTCAGCGGTTGCGGCTATCAGCGGCGTTCTCACCTGATTCCTGACGTCATCGAACACCAGCTATAAAGACAGCGACCTATCGCCTTCGGCTTCACTTGGCAGCGGCGACGATAAACGGCGAGCACCAACTTACTCTGTTCTGCGTATTGCTACAGATTGCCTTTCACCGTCTGAACTTGGTGCTCTCAACCAGTTGACTGCACGAGCATGGCAAGCGTTGGCTTGCCCTTACCGGCTAAAAGGGGCGGTTTCCTTCAGCGGTTGCAGCTATCGGCGGCGTTCTCACCTGATTCCTGACGTCATCGGACACCAGCTATAATGACAGTAACCCATCGCCTTCGGCCTCACTTGGCAGCGGCGACGATAAACGGCGAGCACCAACTTTGCTCTGCGTGTTGCTGCAGATTGCCTTCCACCGTCTGAAATTAGTGCTCTCAACCAGTTGACTGCACGAGCCTGGCAAGCGTTGGCTTGCCCTTACCGGCTAAAAGGGGCGGTTTCCTTCAGCGGTTGCGGCTATCAGCGGCGTTCTCACCTGATTCCTGACGTCATCGAACACCAGCTATAAAGACAGCGACCTATCGCCTTCGGCTTCACTTGGCAGCGGCGACGATAAACGGCGAGCACCAACTTACTCTGTTCTGCGTATTGCTACAGATTGCCTTTCACCGTCTGAACTTGGTGCTCTCAACCAGTTGACTGCACGAGCATGGCAAGCGTTGGCTTGCCCTTACCGGCTAAAAGGGGTGGTTTCCTTCAGCGGTTGCGGCTATCGGCGGCGTTCTCACCTGATTCCTAACGTCATCGGACACCAGCTATAAAGACAGCGACCCATCGCCTTCGGCCTCACTTGGCAGCGGCGACGATAAACGGCGAGCACCAACTTTGCTCTGCGTGTTGCTGCAGATTGCCTTCCACCGTCTGAAATTAGTGCTCTCAACCAGTTGACTGCACGAGCCTGGCAAGCGTTGGCTTGCCCTTACCGGCTAAAAGGGGCGGTTTCCTTCAGCGGTTGCGGCTATCAGCGGCGTTCTCACCTGATTCCTGACGTCATCGAACACCAGCTATAAAGACAGCGACCTATCGCCTTCGGCTTCACTTGGCAGCGGCGACGATAAACGGCGAGCACCAACTTACTCTGTTCTGCGTATTGCTGCAGATTGCCTTCCACCTCTGAACTTAGTGCTCTCAACCAGTTGATTGCACGAGCGTGGCAAGCGTTGGCTTGCCCTTACCGGCTAAAATGGGCGGTTTCCTTCAGCGGTTGCAGCTATCGGCGGCGTTCTCGCCTGCTTCCTGACGTCATCGGACACCAGCTATAAAGACAGCGACCCATCGCCTTCGGCCTCACTTGGCAGCGGCGGCGATAAACGGCGAGCACCAACTTACTCAGTTCTGCGTTTTGCTGCAGATTGCCTTCCACCGTCTGAACTTAGTGCTCTCAACCAGTTGACTGCAAGAGCCTGGCAGCCTTTACCGGCCAAAAAGGGGCGGTATTCTTCAGTGGTTGCGGATATCGGCGGTCTTCTCACCTGATTCCTCACGTCATCGGACACCAGCTATAAAGACAGCGACCCATCGCCTTCGGCCTCACATGGCAGCGGCGCCGATAAACGGCGAGCACCAACTTACTCTGCTCTGCGTGTTGCTGCAGATTGCCTTCCACCGTCTGAACTTAGTGCTCTCAACCAGTTGACTGCACGAGCCTGGCAAGCATTGGCTAGCCCTTACCATCTAAAAGAGGCGGTTTCCTTCAGCGGTTGCGGCTATCGGCGGCGTTCTTACCTGATTCCTGATGTCATCGGACACCAGCTATAAAGACAGCGACCCATCGCCATCGGCCTCACTTGGCAGCGGCGACGATAAACGGCGAGCACCAACTTACTCTGTTCTGCGTATTGCTGCAGATTGCCTTCCACCTCTGAACTTAGTGCTCTCAACCAGTTGATTGCACGAGCGTGGCAAGCGTTGGCTTGCCCTTACCGGCTAAAATGGGCGGTTTCCTTCAGCGGTTGCAGCTATCGGCGGCGTTCTCACCTGCTTCCTGACGTCATCGGACACCAGCTATAAAGACAGCGACCCATCGCCTTCGGCCTCACTTGGCAGCGGCGACGATAAACGGCGAGCACCAACTTACTCAGTTCTGCGTTTTGCTGCAGATTGCCTTCCACCGTCTGAACGTAGTGCTCTCAACCAGTTGACTGCACAAGCCTGGCAAGCGTTGGCTTGCCCTTACCGGCTAAAAGGGGCGGTTTCCTTCAGCGGATGCGGATATCGGCGGCGTCCTCACCTGACTCCTGACGTCATCGGACACCAGCTATAATGACAGCGACCCATCGCCTTCGGCTTCACTTGGCAGCGGCGCCGATAAGCGGCGAGCACCAACTTACTCTGCTCTGCGTGTTGCTGCAGATTGCCTTCCACCGTCGGAACGTAGTGCTCTCAACCAGTTGACTGCACGAGCCTGGCAAGCGTTGGCTTGCCCTTACCGGCTAAAAGGGGCGGTTTCCTTCAGCGGTTGCGGCTAACGGCGGCGTTCTCACCTGACTACTAACGTCATCGGACACCAGCTATAAAGACAGCGACCCATCGCCTTTGGCCTCACTTGGCAGCGGCGACGATAAACGGCGAGCACCAACTTACCCTGTTCTCTGTATTGCTGCAGATTGCCTTCCACCGTCTGAACTTTGTGCTCTCAACCAGTTGACTGCACGAGCGTGGCAAGCGTTGGCTTCCCCTTACCGGCTAAAAGGGGCGGTTTCCTTCAGCGGTTGCGGCTATCGGCGGCGTTCTCACCTGATACCTGACGTCATCGGACACTAGCTATAAAGACAGCGACCCATCGCCTTCGGCCTCACTTGGCAGCGGTGACGATAAACGGCGAGCACCACCTTACTCTGTTCTGCGTATTGCTGCAGATTGCCTTTCACCGTCTGAATTTAGTGCTCTCAACCAGTTGACTGCACGAGCGTGGCAAGCGTTGGCTTCCCTTACCATCTAAAAGGGGCGGTTTCCTTCAGCGGTTGCGGCTATCGGCGGCGTTCTTACCTGATTCCTGATGTCATCGGACACCAGCTATAAAGACAGCGACCCATCGCCATCGGCCTCACTTGGCAGCGGCGACGATAAACGGCGAGCACCAACTTACTCTGTTCTGCGTATTGCTGCAGATTGCCTTCCACCTCTGAACTTAGTGCTCTCAACCAGTTGATTGCACGAGCGTGGCAAGCGTTGGCTTGCCCTTACCGGCTAAAAGGGGCGGTTTCCTTCAGCGGTTGCAGCTATCGGCGGCGTCCTCACCTGACTCCTGACGTCATCGGACACCAGCTATAAAGACAGCGACCCATCGCCTTCGGCCTCACATGGCAGCGGCGCCGATAAACGGCGAGCACCAACTTACTCTGCTCTGCGTGTTGCTGCAGATTGCCTTCCACCGTCTGAACTTAGTGCTCTCAACCAGTTGACTGCACGAGCCTGGCAAGCGTTGGCTTGCCCTTACCGGCTAAAAGGGGCGGTTTCCTTCAGCGGTTGCGGCTATCGGCGGCGTTCTTACCTGATTCCTGATGTCATCGGACACCAGCTATAAAGACAGCGACCCATCGCCATCGGCCTCACTTGGCAGCGGCGACGATTAACGGCGAGCACCAACTTACTCTGTTCTGCGTATTGCTGCAGATTGCCTTCCACCTCTGAACTTAGTGCTCTCAACCAGTTGATTGCACGAGCGTGGCAAGCGTTGGCTTGCCCTTACCGGCTAAAAGGGGCGGTTAACTTCAGCGGTTGCAGCTAACGGCGGCGTTCTCACCTGACTCCTGACATCATCGGACACCAGCTATAAAGACAGCGACCCATCGCCTTCGGCCTCACTTGGCAGCGGCGACGATAAACGGCGAGCACCAACTTACTCTGTTCTGCGTATTGCTGCAGATTGCCTTCCACCTCTGAACTTAGTGCTCTCAACCAGTTGATTGCACGAGCGTGGCAAGCGTTGGCTCGCCCTTACCGGCTTAAAGGGGCGGTTTCCTTCAGCGGTTGCGGCTAACGGCGGCGTTCTCACCTGACTCCTGACGTAATCAGACACCAGCTATAAAGACAGCGACCCATCGCCTTCGGCCTCACTTGGCAGCGGCGCCGATAAACGGCGAGCACCAACTTACTCAGCTCTGCGTGTTGCTGCAGATTGCCTTCCACCGTCTGAACTTAGTGCCCTCAACCAGTTGACTGCACGAGCCTGTCAAGCGTTGGCTTGCCCTTACCGGCTAAAAGGGGCGGTTTCCTTCAGCGGTTGCGGCTATCAGCGGCGTTCTCACCTGATTCCTGACGTCATCGAACACCAGCTATAAAGACAGCGACCTATCGCCTTCGGCTTCACTTGGCAGCGGCGACGATAAACGGCGAGCACCAACTTACTCTGTTCTGCGTATTGCTACAGATTGCCTTTCACCGTCTGAACTTGGTGCTCTCAACCAGTTGACTGCACGAGCGTGGCAAGCGTTGGCTTGCCCTTACCGGCTAAAAGGGGCGGTTTCCTTCAGTGGTTGCAGCTATCGGCGGCGTTCTCACCTGATTCCTGACGTCATCGGACACCAGCTATAATGACAGTAACCCATCGCCTTCGGCATCATTTGGCAGCGGCGACGATAAACGGCGAGCACCAACTTACTCAGTTCTGCGTTTTGCTGCAGATTGCCTTCCACCGTCTGAACTTAGTGCTCTCAACCAGTTGACTGCAAGAGCCTGGCAGCCTTTACCGGCCAAAAAGGGGCGGTATTCTTCAGTGGTTGCGGATATCGGCGGTGTTCTCACCTGATTCCTCACGTCATCGGACACCAGCTATAAAGACAGCGACCCATCGCCTTCGGCCTCACATGGCAGCGGCGCCGATAAACGGCGAGCACCAACTTACTCTGCTCTGCGTGTTGCTGCAGATTGCCTTCCACCGTCTGAACTTAGTGCTCTCAACCAGTTGACTGCACGAGCCTGGCAAGCGTTGGCTTGCCCTTACCGGCTAAAAGGGGCGGTTTCCTTCAGCGGTTGCGGCTATCGGCGGCGTTCTTACCTGATTCCTGATGTCATCGGACACCAGCTATAAAGACAGCGACCCATCGCCATCGGCCTCACTTGGCAGCGGCGACGATAAACGGCGAGCACCAACTTACTCTGTTCTGCGTATTGCTGCAGATTGCCTTCCACCTCTGAACTTAGTGCTCTCAACCAGTTGATTGCACGAGCGTGGCAAGCGTTGGCTTGCCCTTACCGGCTAAAAGGGGCGGTTTCCTTCAGCGGTTGCAGCTATCGGCGGCGTTCTCACCTGCTTCCTGACGTCATCGGACACCAGCTATAAAGACAGCGACCCATCGCCTTCGGCCTCACTTGGCAGCGGCGACGATAAACGGCGAGCACCAACTTACTCAGTTCTGCGTTTTGCTGCAGATTGCCTTCCACCGTCTGAACGTAGTGCTCTCAACCAGTTGACTGCACAAGCCTGGCAAGCGTTGGCTTGCCCTTACCGGCTAAAAGGGGCGGTTTCCTTCAGCGGATGCGGATATCGGCGGCGTCCTCACCTGACTCCTGACGTCATCGGACACCAGCTATAATGACAGCGACCCATCGCCTTCGGCTTCACTTGGCAGCGGCGCCGATAAGCGGCGAGCACCAACTTACTCTGCTCTGCGTGTTGCTGCAGATTGCCTTCCACCATCGGAACGTAGTGCTCTCAACCAGTTGACTGCACGAGCCTGGCAAGCGTTGGCTTGCCCTTACCGGCTAAAAGGGGCGGTTTCCTTCAGCGGTTGCGGCTAACGGCGGCGTTCTCACCTGACTCCTAACGTCATCGGACACCAGCTATAAAGACAGCGACCCATCGCCTTTGGCCTCACTTGGCAGCGGCGACGATAAACGGCGAGCACCAACTTACCCTGTTCTCTGTATTGCTGCAGATTGCCTTCCACCGTCTGAACTTTGTGCTCTCAACCAGTTGACTGCACGAGCGTGGCAAGCGTTGGCTTCCCCTTACCGGCTAAAAGGGCGGTTTCCTTCAGCGGTTGCGGCTATCGGCGGCGTTCTCACCTGATTCCTGACGTCATCGGACACTAGCTATAAAGACAGCGACCCATCGCCTTCGGCCTCACTTGGCAGCGGTGACGATAAACGGCGAGCACCACCTTACTCTGTTCTGCGTATTGCTGCAGATTGCCTTTCACCGTCTGAATTTAGTGCTCTCAACCAGTTGACTGCACGAGCGTGGCAAGCGTTGGCTTGCCCTTACCGGCTAAAAGGGGTGGTTTCCTTCAGCGGTTGCGGCTATCGGCGGCGTTCTCACCTGATTCCTAACGTCATCGGACACCAGCTATAAAGACAGTGACCCATCGCCTTCGGCCTCACTTGGCAGCGGCGACGATAAACGGCGAGCACCAACTTTGCTCTGCGTGTTGCTGCAGATTGCCTTCCACCGTCTGAACTTAGTGCTCTCAACCAGTTGATTGCACGAGCGTGGCAAGCGTTGGCTTGCCCTTACCGGCTTAAAGGGGCGGTTTCCTTCAGCGGTTGCGGCTAACGGCGGCGTTCTCACCTGACTCCAACGTAATCAGACACCAGCTATAAAGACAGCGACCCATCGCCTTCGGCCTCACTTGGCAGCGGCGCCGATAAACGGCGAGCACCAACTTACTCTGTTCTGCGTAATGCTGCAGATTGCCTTCCACCTCTGAACTTAGTGCTCTCAACCAGTTGATTGCACGAGCGTGGCAAGCGTTGGCTTGCCCTTACCGCCTAAAATGGGCGGTTTCCTTCAGCGGTTGCGGCTAACGGCGGCGTTCTCACCTGACTCCTGACCTCATCGGACACTAGCTATGAAGACAGCGACCCGTTGCCTTCGGCCTCACTTGGCAATGGCGCCGATAAACGGCGAGCACCAACTTACTCAGCTCTGCGTGTTGCTGCAGACTGCCTTCCACCGTCTGAACTTAGTGCCCTCAACCAGTTGACTGCACGAGCCTGGCAAGTGTTGGCTTGCCCTTACCGGCTAAAAAGAGCGGTTTCCTTCAGCGGTTGCGGCTATGGGCGGCGTTCTCGCCTGATTCCTGACCTCATCGGACACTAGCTATGAAGACAGCGACCCGTTGCCTTCGGCCTCACTTGGCAGCGGCGACGATGAACGGCGAGCACTACCTTACTCTGTTCTGCGTTTTGCTGCAGATTGCCTTCCACCGTCTGAACTTAGTGCTCTCATTAAGTTGACTGCACGAGCGTGGAAAGCGTTGGCTTGCCCTTACCGGCTAAAAAGGGCGGTTTCCTTCAGCGGTTGCGGCTTTCGGCGGCGTTCTCACCGGATTCCTTACGTCATCGGACACCAGCTATAAAGACAGCGACCCATCGCCTTCGGCCTCACTTGGCAGCGGCGACGATAAACGGCGAGCACCAACTTACTCTGTTCTGCGTATTGCTGCAGATTGCCTTCCACCGTCTGGACTTAGTGCTCTCAACCAGTTGACTGCACGAGCCTGGCAAGCGTTGACATGCCCTTACCGGCTAAAAGGGGCGGTTTCCTTCAGCGGTTGCGGCTATCGGCGGCGTTCTTACCTGATTCCTGACGTCATCGGACACCAGCTATAAAGACAGCGACCCATCGCCTTCGGCCTCACTTGGCAGCGGCGACGATAAACGGCGAGCACCAACTTACTCTGTTCTGCGTATTGCTGCAGATTGCCTTCCACCTCTGTACTTAGTGCTCTCAACCAGTTGATTGCACGAGCGTGGCAAGCGTTGGCTTGCCCTTACCGGCTTAAAGGGGCGGTTTCCTTCAGCGGTTGCGGCTAACGGCGGCGTTCTCATCTGACTCCTGACGTCATCGGACACCAGCTATAAAGACAGCGACCCATCGCCTTCGGCCTCACTTGGCAGCGGCGGCGATAAACGGCGAGCACCAACTTACTCTGTTCTGCGTATTGCTGCAGATTGCCTTCCACCGTCTGGACTTAGTGCTCTCAACCAGTTGACTGCACGAGCCTGGCAAGCGTTGACATGCCCTTACCGGCTAAAAGGGGCGGTTTCCATCAGCGGTTGCGGCTATCGGCTGCGTTCTTACCTGATTCCTGACGTCATCGGACACCAGCTATAAAGACAGCGACCCATCGCCTTCGGCCTCACTTGGCAGCGGCGACGATAAACGGCGAGCACCAACTTACTCTCTTCTGCGTATTGCTGCAGATTGCCTTCCACCTCTGTACTTAGTGCTCTCAACCAGTTGATTGCACGAGCGTGGCAAGCGTTGGCTTGCCCTTACCGGCTTAAAGGGGCGGTTTCCTTCAGCGGTTGCGGCTAACGGCGGCGTTCTCACCTGATTCCTGACGTCATCGGACACCAGCTATAAAGACAGCGACCCATCGCCTTCGGCCTCACTTGGCAGCGGCGACGATAAACGGCGAGCACCAACTTACTCTGTTCTGCGTATTGCTGCAGATTGCCTTCCACCTCTGTACTTAGTGCTCTCAACCAGTTGATTGCACGAGCGTGGCAAGCGTTGGCTTGCCCTTACCGGCTAATAGGGGCGGTTTCCTACAGCGGTTGCGGCTATCGGCGGCGTTCTCACCTGATTCCTGACGTCATCGGACACCAGCTATAAAGACAGCGACCCATCGCCTTCGACCTCACTTGGCAGCGGCGACGATAAACGGCGAGCACCAACTTACTCTGTTCTGCGCATTGCTGCAGATTGCCTTCCACCGTCTGAACTTAGTGCTCTCAACCAGTTGACTGCACGAGCCTGGCATGCGTTGGCATGCCCTTACCGGCTAAAAGGGGCGGTTTCCTTCAGCGGTTGCGGCTATCGGCGGCGTTCTTACCTGATTCCTGACATCATCGGACACGAGCTATAAAGACAGCGACCCATCGCCTTCGGCCTCACTTGGCAGCGGCGACGATAAACGGCGAGCACCAACTTACTCTGTTCTGCGTAATGCTGCAGATTGCCTTCCACCTCTGAACTTAGTGCTCTCAACCAGTTGTTTTCACGAGCGTGGCAAGCGTTGGCTTGCCCTTACCGCCTAAAAGGGGCGGTTTCCTTCAGCGGTTGCGGCTAACGGCGGCGTTCTCACCTGAATCCTGACGTCATCGGATACCAGCTATAAAGACAGTGACCCATTGCCTTCGGCCTCACTTGGCAGCGGCGACGATAAACGGCGAGCACCAACTTCCTCTGTTCTGCGTAATGCTGCAGATTGCCTTCCACCTCTGAACTTAGTGCTCTCAACCAGTTGATTGCACGAGCGTGGCAAGCGTTGGCTTGCCCTTACCGCCTAAAATGGGCGGTTTCCTTCAGCGGTTGTGGCTAACGGCGGCGTTCTCACCTGATTCCTGACGTCATCGGACACCAGCTATAAAGACAGCGACCCATTGCCTTCGGCCTCACTTGGCAGCGGCGACGATAAACGGCGAGCACAAACTTGCCCTGTTCTGCGTATTGCTGCAGATTGCTTTCCACCGTCTGAACTTTGTGCTCTCAACCACTTGACTGCACGAGCGTGGCAAGCGTTGGCATGCCCATACCGGCTAAAAGGGACGGTTTCCTTCAGCGGTTGCGGCTATCGGCGGCGTTTTCGCCTGATTCCTGACTTCATCGGCCACCAGCTATAAAGACAGCGACCCATCGCCTTCGGCTTCACTTGGCAGCGGCGACGATAAACGGCGAGCACCAACTTACCCTGTTCTGCGTATTGCTGCAGATTGCTTTCCACCGTCTGAACTTTGTGCTCTCAACCACTTGACTGCACGAGCGTGGCAAGCGTTGGCATGCCCATACCGGCTAAAAGGGACGGTTTCCTTCAGCGGTTGCGGCTATCGGCGGCGTTTTCACCTGATTCCTGACGTCATCGGCCACCAGCTATAAAGACAGCGACCCATCGCCTTCGGCTTCACTTGGCAGCGGCGACGATAAACGGCGAGCACCAACTTACCCTGTTCTGCGTATTGCTGCAGATTGCTTTCCACCGTCTGAACTTTGTGCTCTCAACCACTTGACTGCACGAGCGTGGCAAGCGTTGGCATGCCCATACCGGCTAAAAGGGGCGGTTTCCTTCAGCGGTTGCGGCTATCGGCGGCGTTTTCACCTGATTCCTGACGTCATCGGCCACCAGCTATAAAGACAGCGACCCATCGCCTTCGGCTTCACTTGGCAGCGGCGACGATAAACGGCGAGCACCAACTTACCCTGTTCTGCGTATTGCTGCAGATTGCTTTCCACCGTCTGAACTTTGTGCTCTCAACCACTTGACTGCACGAGCGTGGCAAGCGTTGGCATGCCCATACCGGCTAAAAGGGACGGTTTCCTTCAGCGGTTGCGGCTATCGGCGGCGTTTTAACTGATTCCCCACGTCATCGGACACTAGCTATAAAGACAGCGACCCATCGCCTTCGGCCTCACTTGGCAGCGGCGACAATAAACGGCGAGCACGAACTTTGCTCTGCGTGTTGCTGCAGATTGCCTTTCACCGTCTGAATTTAGTGCTCTCAACCAGTTGACTGCACGAGCGTGGCAAGCGTTGGCTTGCCCTTACCATCTAAAAGGGGCGGTTTCCTTCAGCGGTTGCGGATATCGGCGGCGTTCTCACCTGATTCCTGACGTCATCGGACACCAGCTATAAAGATAGCGACCCATCGCCTTCGGCCTCACTTGGCAGCGGCGACGATAAACGGCGAGCACCAACTTTGCTCTGCGTGTTGCTGCAGATTGCCTTCCACCGTCTGAAATTAGTGCTCTCATCCAGTTGACTGCACGAGCGTGGCAAGCGTTGGCTTGCCCTTACCGGCTAAAAGGGGTGGTTTCCTTCAGCGGTTGCGGCTATCGGCGGCGTTCTCACCTGATTCCAAACGTCATCGGACACCAGCTATAAAGACAGCGACCTATCGCCTTCGGCCTCACTTGGCAGCGGCGACGATAAACGGCGAGCACCAACTTTGCTCTGCGTGTTGCTGCAGATTGCCTTCCACCGTCTGAAATTAGTGCTCTCAACCACTTGACTGCTCGAGCCTGGCAAGCGTTGGCTTGCCCTTACCGGCTAAAAGGGGCGGTTTCCTTCAGCGGTTGCGGCTATCAGCGGCGTTCTCACCTGATTCCTGACGTCATCGAACACCAGCTATAAAGACAGCGTCCTATCGCCTTCGGCTTCACTTGGCAGCGGCGACGATAAACGGCGAGCACAAACTTACTCTGTTCTGCGTATTGCTGCAGATTGCCTTTCACCGTCTGAACTTGGTGCTTTCAACCAGTTGACTGCACGAGCGTGGCAAGCGTTGGCTTGCCATTACCGGCTAAAAGGGGCGGTTTCCTTCAGCGGTTGCAGCTATCGGCGGCGTTCTTACCTGATTCCTGACGTCATCGGACACCAGCTATAATGACAGTAACCCATCGCCTTCGGCCTCATTTGGCAGCGGCGACGATAAACGGCGAGCACCAACTTAGTTCTGCGTTTTGCTGCAGATTGCCTTCCACCGTGTGAACTTAGTGCTCTCAACCAGTTGACTGCAAGAGCCTGGCAGCCTTTACCGGCCAAAAAGGGGCGGTATTCTTCAGTGGTTGCGGATATCGGCGGTGTTCTCACCTGATTCCTCACGTCATCGGACACCAGCTATAAAGACAGCGACCCATCGCCTTCGGCCTCACATGGCAGCGGCGCCGATAAACGGCGAGCACCAACTTACTCTGCTCTGCGTGTTGCTGCAGATTGCCTTCCACCGTCTGAACTTAGTGCTCTCAACCAGTTGACTGCACGAGCCTGGCAAGCATTGGCTAGCCCTTACCATCTAAAAGAGGCGGTTTCCTTCAGCGGTTGCGGCTATCGGCGGTGTTCTTACCTGATTCCTGATGTCATCGGACACCAGCTATAAAGACAGCGACCCATCGCCATCGGCCTCACTTGGCAGCGGCGACGATAAACGGTGAGCACCAACTTACTCTATTCTGCGAATTGCTGCAGATTGCCTTCCACCGTCTGAACTTAGTGCTCTCAACCAGTTGACTGCACGAGCCTGGCAAGCGTTGGCTTGCCCTTACCGGCTAAAAGGGGCGGTTTCCTTCAGCGGTTGCGGCTATCAGCGGCGTTCTTACCTGATTCCTGATGTCATCGGACACCAGCTATAAAGACAGCGACCCATCGCCATCGGCCTCACTTGGCTGCGGCGACGATAAACGGCGAGCACCAACTTACTCTGTTCTGCGTATTGCTGCAGATTGCCTTCCACCTCTGAACTTAGTGCTCTCAACCAGTTGATTGCACGAGCGTGGCAAGCGTTGGCTTGCCCTTACCGGCTAAAAGGGGCGGTTAACTTCAGCGGTTGCAGCTAACGGCGGCGTTCTCACCTGACTCCTGACATCTTAGGACACCAGCTATAAAGAAAGCGACCCATCGCCTTCGGCCTCACTTGGCAGCGGCGACGATAAACGGCGAGCACCAACTTACTCTGTTCTGCGTATTGCTGCAGATTGCCTTCCACCTCTGAACTTAGTGCTCTCAACCAGTTGATTGCACGAGCGTGGCAAGCGTTGGCTTGCCCTTACCGGCTTAAAGGGGCGGTTTCCTTCAGCGGTTGCGGCTAACGGTGGCGTTCTCACCTGACTCCTGACGTAATCAGACACAGCTATAAAGACAGCGACCCATCGCCTTCGGCCTCACTTGGCAGCGGCGACGATAAACGGCGAGCACCAACTCACTCAGTTCTGCGTTTTGCTGCAGATTGCCTTTCACCGTCTGAACGTAGTGCTCTCAACCAGTTGACTGCACGAGCCTGGCAAGCGTTGGCTTGCCCTTACCGGCTAAAAGGGGCGGTTTCCTTCAGCGGTTGCGGCTATCGGCGGCGTTCTTACCTGATTCCTGATGTCATCGGACACCAGCTATAAAGACAGCGACCCATCGCCATCGGCCTCACTTGGCAGCGGCGACAATAAACGGCGAGCACCAACTTACTCTGTTCTGCGTATTGCTGCAGATTGCCTTCCACCTCTGAACTTAGTGCTCTCAACCAGTTGATTGCACGAGCGTGGCAAGCGTTGGCTTGCCCTTACCGGCTAAAAGGGGCGGTTAACTTCAGCGGTTGCAGCTAACGGCGGCGTTCTCACCTGACTCCTGACATCATCGGACACTAGCTATAAGGACAGCGACCCATGGCCTTCAGCCTCACTTCAACGCGGCGACGATGAACGGCGAGCACCACCTTACTCTGTTTTGCGTTTTGCTGCAGATTGCCTTCCACCGTCTGAATTTAGTGCTCTCATCCAGTTGACTGCACGAGCGTGGCAAGCGTTGGCTTGCCCTTACCGGTTAAAAGGGGCGGTTTCCTTCAGCGGTTGCGGCTATCGGCGGCGTTCTCATCTGATTCCTGACGTCATCGGACACCAGCTATAAAGATAGCGACCCATCGCCTCCGGCTTCACTTGGCAGCGGCGACGATAAACGGCGAGCACCAACTTACTCTGTTCTGAGTATTGTTGCAGATTGCCTTTCCCCGTCTGAACTTAGTGCTCTCAACCAGTTGACTGCACTAGCGTGGCAAGCGTTGGCTTGCCCTTACCGGCTAAAAGGGGCGGTTTCCTTCAGCGGTTGCAGCTATCGGCGGCGTTCTCACCTGCTTCCTGACGTCATCGGACACCAGCTATAAAGACAGCGACCCATCGCCTTCGGCCTCACTTGGCAGCGGCGACGATAAACGGCGAGCACCAACTTACTCAGTTCTTCGTTTTGCTGCAGATTGCCTTCCACCGTCTGAACGTAGTGCTCTCAACCAGTTGACTGCACGAGCCTGGCAAGCGTTGGCTTGCCCTTACCGGCTGAAAGGGGCGGTTTCCTTCAGCGGTTGCGGCTAACGGCGGCGTTCTCACCTGACTCCTAACGTCATCGGACACCAGCTATAAAGACAGCGACCCATCGCCTTTGGCCTCACTTGGCAGCGGCGACGATAAACGGCGAGCACCAACTTTGCTCTGCGTGTTGCTGCAGATTGCCTTCCACCGTCTGAAATTAGTGCTCTCATCCAGTTGACTGCACGAGCGTGGCAAGCGTTGGCTTGCCCTTACCGGCTAAAAGGGGTGGTTTCCTTCAGCGGTTGCGGCTATCGGCGGCGTTCTCACCTGATTCCTAACGTCATCGGACACCAGCTATAAAGACAGCGACCTATCGCCTTCGGCCTCACTTGGCAGCGGCGACGATAAACGGCGAGCACCAACTTACTCTGTTCTGCGTATTGCTGCAGATTGCCTTTCACCGTCTGAACTTGGTGCTCTCAACCAGATGACTGCACGAGCGTGGCAAGCGTTGGCTTGCCCTTACCGGCTAAAAGGGGCGGTTTCCTTCAGCGGTTGCAGCTATCGGCGGCGTTCTCACCTGATTCCTGACGTCATCGGACACTAGCTATAAAGACAGCGACCCATCACCTTCGGCCTCACTTGGCAGCGGCGACGATAAACGGCGAGCACCAACTTACTCTGTTCTGCGTATTGCTGCAGATTGCCTTCCACCTCTGTACTTAGTGCTCTCAACCAGTTGATTGCACGAGCGTGGCAAGCGTTGGCTTGCCCTTACCGGCTTAAAGGGGCGGTTACCTTCAGCGGTTGCGGCTAACGGCGGCGTTCTCACCTGATTCCTGACGTCATCGGACACCAGCTATAAAGACAGCGACCCATCGCCTTCGGCCTCACTTGGCAGCGGCGACGATAAACGGCGAGCACCAACTTACTCTGTTCTGCGTATTGCTGCAGATTGCCTTCCACCTCTGTACTTAGTGCTCTCAACCAGTTGATTGCAAGAGCGTGGCAAGCGTTGGCTTGCCCTTACCGGCTAATAGGGGCGGTTTCCTACAGCGGTTGCGGCTATCGGCGGCGTTCTCACCTGATTCCTGACGTCATCGGACACCAGCTATAAAGACAGCGACCCATCGCCTTCGACCTCACTTGGCAGCGGCGACGATAAACGGCGAGCACCAACTTACTCTGTTCTGCGTATTGCTGCAGATTGCCTTCCACCGTCTGGACTTAGTGCTCTCAACCAGTTGACTGCACGAGCCTGGCAAGCGTTGACATGCCCTTACCGGCTAAAAGGGGCGGTTTCCATCAGCGGTTGCGGCTATCGGCTGCGTTCTTACCTGATTCCTGACGTCATCGGACACCAGCTATAAAGACAGCGACCCATCGCCTTCGGCCTCACTTGGCAGCGGCGACGATAAACGGCGAGCACCAACTTACTCTCTTCTGCGTATTGCTGCAGATTGCCTTCCACCTCTGTACTTAGTGCTCTCAACCAGTTGATTGCACGAGCGTGGCAAGCGTTGGCTTGCCCTTACCGGCTTAAAGGGGCGGTTTCCTTCAGCGGTTGCGGCTAACGGCGGCGTTCTCACCTGATTCCTGACGTCATCGGACACCAGCTATAAAGACAGCGACCCATCGCCTTCGGCCTCACTTGGCAGCGGCGACGATAAACGGCGAGCACCAACTTACTCTGTTCTGCGTATTGCTGCAGATTGCCTTCCACCTCTGTACTTAGTGCTCTCAACCAGTTGATTGCACGAGCGTGGCAAGCGTTGGCTTGCCCTTACCGGCTAATAGGGGCGGTTTCCTACAGCGGTTGCGGCTATCGGCGGCGTTCTCACCTGATTCCTGACGTCATCGGACACCAGCTATAAAGACAGCGACCCATCGCCTTCGACCTCACTTGGCAGCGGCGACGATAAACGGCGAGCACCAACTTACTCTGTTCTGCGCATTGCTGCAGATTGCCTTCCACCGTCTGAACTTAGTGCTCTCAACCAGTTGACTGCACGAGCCTGGCATGCGTTGGCATGCCCTTACCGGCTAAAAGGGGCGGTTTCCTTCAGCGGTTGCGGCTATCGGCGGCGTTCTTACCTGATTCCTGACATCATCGGACACGAGCTATAAAGACAGCGACCCATCGCCTTCGGCCTCACTTGGCAGCGGCGACGATAAACGGCGAGCACCAACTTACTCTGTTCTGCGTAATGCTGCAGATTGCCTTCCACCTCTGAACTTAGTGCTCTCAACCAGTTGTTTTCACGAGCGTGGCAAGCGTTGGCTTGCCCTTACCGCCTAAAAGGGGCGGTTTCCTTCAGCGGTTGCGGCTAACGGCGGCGTTCTCACCTGAATCCTGACGTCATCGGATACCAGCTATAAAGACAGTGACCCATTGCCTTCGGCCTCACTTGGCAGCGGCGACGATAAACGGCGAGCACCAACTTCCTCTGTTCTGCGTAATGCTGCAGATTGCCTTCCACCTCTGAACTTAGTGCTCTCAACCAGTTGATTGCACGAGCGTGGCAAGCGTTGGCTTGCCCTTACCGCCTAAAATGGGCGGTTTCCTTCAGCGGTTGTGGCTAACGGCGGCGTTCTCACCTGATTCCTGACGTCATCGGACACCAGCTATAAAGACAGCGACCCATTGCCTTCGGCCTCACTTGGCAGCGGCGACGATAAACGGCAAGCACAAACTTGCCCTGTTCTGCGTATTGCTGCAGATTGCTTTCCACCGTCTGAACTTTGTGCTCTCAACCACTTGACTGCACGAGCGTGGCAAGCGTTGGCATGCCCATACCGGCTAAAAGGGACGGTTTCCTTCAGCGGTTGCGGCTATCGGCGGCGTTTTCGCCTGATTCCTGACTTCATCGGCCACCAGCTATAAAGACAGCGACCCATCGCCTTCGGCTTCACTTGGCAGCGGCGACGATAAACGGCGAGCACCAACTTACCCTGTTCTGCGTATTGCTGCAGATTGCTTTCCACCGTCTGAACTTTGTGCTCTCAACCACTTGACTGCACGAGCGTGGCAA
The DNA here is from genome assembly GCF_052857255.1 of Amblyomma americanum. NCBI lineage: Eukaryota > Metazoa > Arthropoda > Arachnida > Ixodida > Ixodidae > Amblyomma > Amblyomma americanum. The sequence goes on from NC_135504.1 coordinate 153,149,029, forward strand.
GCGTTGGCATGCCCATACCGGCTAAAAGGGACGGTTTCCTTCAGCGGTTGCGGCTATCGGCGGCGTTTTCACCTGATTCCTGACGTCATCGGCCACCAGCTATAAAGACAGCGACCCATCGCCTTCGGCTTCACTTGGCAGCGGCGACGATAAACGGCGAGCACCAACTTACCCTGTTCTGCGTATTGCTGCAGATTGCTTTCCACCGTCTGAACTTTGTGCTCTCAACCACTTGACTGCACGAGCGTGGCAAGCGTTGGCATGCCCATACCGGCTAAAAGGGACGGTTTCCTTCAGCGGTTGCGGCTATCGGCGGCGTTTTAACTGATTCCCCACGTCATCGGACACTAGCTATAAAGACAGCGACCCATCGCCTTCGGCCTCACTTGGCAGCGGCGACAATAAACGGCGAGCACGAACTTTGCTCTGCGTGTTGCTGCAGATTGCCTTTCACCGTCTGAATTTAGTGCTCTCAACCAGTTGACTGCACGAGCGTGGCAAGCGTTGGCTTGCCCTTACCATCTAAAAGGGGCGGTTTCCTTCAGCGGTTGCGGATATCGGCGGCGTTCTCACCTGATTCCTGACGTCATCGGACACCAGCTATAAAGATAGCGACCCATCGCCTTCGGCCTCACTTGGCAGCGGCGACGATAAACGGCGAGCACCAACTTTGCTCTGCGTGTTGCTGCAGATTGCCTTCCACCGTCTGAAATTAGTGCTCTCATCCAGTTGACTGCACGAGCGTGGCAAGCGTTGGCTTGCCCTTACCGGCTAAAAGGGGTGGTTTCCTTCAGCGGTTGCGGCTATCGGCGGCGTTCTCACCTGATTCCAAACGTCATCGGACACCAGCTATAAAGACAGCGACCTATCGCCTTCGGCCTCACTTGGCAGCGGCGACGATAAACGGCGAGCACCAACTTTGCTCTGCGTGTTGCTGCAGATTGCCTTCCACCGTCTGAAATTAGTGCTCTCAACCACTTGACTGCACGAGCCTGGCAAGCGTTGGCTTGCCCTTACCGGCTAAAAGGGGCGGTTTCCTTCAGCGGTTGCGGCTATCAGCGGCGTTCTCACCTGATTCCTGACGTCATCGAACACCAGCTATAAAGACAGCGACCTATCGCCTTCGGCTTCACTTGGCAGCGGCGACGATAAACGGCGAGCACAAACTTACTCTGTTCTGCGTATTGCTGCAGATTGCCTTTCACCGTCTGAACTTGGTGCTTTCAACCAGTTGACTGCACGAGCGTGGCAAGCGTTGGCTTGCCATTACCGGCTAAAAGGGGCGGTTTCCTTCAGCGGTTGCAGCTATCGGCGGCGTTCTTACCTGATTCCTGACGTCATCGGACACCAGCTATAATGACAGTAACCCATCGCCTTCGGCCTCATTTGGCAGCGGCGACGATAAACGGCGAGCACCAACTTAGTTCTGCGTTTTGCTGCAGATTGCCTTCCACCGTGTGAACTTAGTGCTCTCAACCAGTTGACTGCAAGAGCCTGGCAGCCTTTACCGGCCAAAAAGGGGCGGTATTCTTCAGTGGTTGCGGATATCGGCGGTGTTCTCACCTGATTCCTCACGTCATCGGACACCAGCTATAAAGACAGCGACCCATCGCCTTCGGCCTCACATGGCAGCGGCGCCGATAAACGGCGAGCACCAACTTACTCTGCTCTGCGTGTTGCTGCAGATTGCCTTCCACCGTCTGAACTTAGTGCTCTCAACCAGTTGACTGCACGAGCCTGGCAAGCATTGGCTAGCCCTTACCATCTAAAAGAGGCGGTTTCCTTCAGCGGTTGCGGCTATCGGCGGTGTTCTTACCTGATTCCTGATGTCATCGGACACCAGCTCTAAAGACAGCGACCCATCGCCATCGGCCTCACTTGGCAGCGGCGACGATAAACGGTGAGCACCAACTTACTCTATTCTGCGAATTGCTGCAGATTGCCTTCCACCGTCTGAACTTAGTGCTCTCAACCAGTTGACTGCACGAGCCTGGCAAGCGTTGGCTTGCCCTTACCGGCTAAAAGGGGCGGTTTCCTTCAGCGGTTGCGGCTATCAGCGGCGTTCTTACCTGATTCCTGATGTCATCGGACACCAGCTATAAAGACAGCGACCCATCGCCATCGGCCTCACTTGGCTGCGGCGACGATAAACGGCGAGCACCAACTTACTCTGTTCTGCGTATTGCTGCAGATTGCCTTCCACCTCTGAACTTAGTGCTCTCAACCAGTTGATTGCACGAGCGTGGCAAGCGTTGGCTTGCCCTTACCGGCTAAAAGGGGCGGTTAACCTCAGCGGTTGCAGCTAACGGCGGCGTTCTCACCTGACTCCTGACATCATAGGACACCAGCTATAAAGAAAGCGACCCATCGCCTCCGGCTTCACTTGGCAGCGGCGACGATAAACGGCGAGCACCAACTTACTCTGTTCTGAGTATTGTTGCAGATTGCCTTTCCCCGTCTGAACTTAGTGCTCTCAACCAGTTGACTGCACTAGCGTGGCAAGCGTTGGCTTGCCCTTACCGGCTAAAAGGGGCGGTTTCCTTCAGCGGTTGCAGCTATCGGCGGCGTTCTCACCTGCTTCCTGACGTCATCGGACACCAGCTATAAAGACAGCGACCCATCGCCTTCGGCCTCACTTGGCAGCGGCGACGATAAACGGCGAGCACCAACTTACTCAGTTCTTCGTTTTGCTGCAGATTGCCTTCCACCGTCTGAACGTAGTGCTCTCAACCAGTTGACTGCACGAGCCTGGCAAGCGTTGGCTTGCCCTTACCGGCTGAAAGGGGCGGTTTCCTTCAGCGGTTGCGGCTAACGGCGGCGTTCTCACCTGACTCCTAACGTCATCGGACACCAGCTATAAAGACAGCGACCCATCGCCTTTGGCCTCACTTGGCAGCGGCGACGATAAACGGCGAGCACCAACTTTGCTCTGCGTGTTGCTGCAGATTGCCTTCCACCGTCTGAAATTAGTGCTCTCATCCAGTTGACTGCACGAGCGTGGCAAGCGTTGGCTTGCCCTTACCGGCTAAAAGGGGTGGTTTCCTTCAGCGGTTGCGGCTATCGGCGGCGTTCTCACCTGATTCCTAACGTCATCGGACACCAGCTATAAAGACAGCGACCTATCGCCTTCGGCCTCACTTGGCAGCGGCGACGATAAACGGCGAGCACCAACTTACTCTGTTCTGCGTATTGCTGCAGATTGCCTTTCACCGTCTGAACTTGGTGCTCTCAACCAGATGACTGCACGAGCGTGGCAAGCGTTGGCTTGCCCTTACCGGCTAAAAGGGGCGGTTTCCTTCAGCGGTTGCAGCTATCGGCGGCGTTCTCACCTGATTCCTGACGTCATCGGACACTAGCTATAAAGACAGCGACCCATCACCTTCGGCCTCACTTGGCAGCGGCGACGATAAACGGCGAGCAGCAACTTACTCTGTTCTGCGTATTGCTGCAGATTGCCTTCCACCTCTGTACTTAGTGCTCTCAACCAGTTGATTGCACGAGCGTGGCAAGCGTTGGCTTGCCCTTACCGGCTTAAAGGGGCGGTTTCCTTCAGCGGTTGCGGCTAACGGCGGCGTTCTCACCTGATTCCTGACGTCATCGGACACCAGCTATAAAGACAGCGACCCATCGCCTTCGGCCTCACTTGGCAGCGGCGACGATAAACGGCGAGCACCAACTTACTCTGTTCTGCGTATTGCTGCAGATTGCCTTCCACCTCTGTACTTAGTGCTCTCAACCAGTTGATTGCAAGAGCGTGGCAAGCGTTGGCTTGCCCTTACCGGCTAATAGGGGCGGTTTCCTACAGCGGTTGCGGCTATCGGCGGCGTTCTCACCTGATTCCTGACGTCATCGGACACCAGCTATAAAGACAGCGACCCATCGCCTTCGACCTCACTTGGCAGCGGCGACGATAAACGGCGAGCACCAACTTACTCTGTTCTGCGTATTGCTGCAGATTGCCTTCCACCGTCTGGACTTAGTGCTCTCAACCAGTTGACTGCACGAGCCTGGCAAGCGTTGACATGCCCTTACCGGCTAAAAGGGGCGGTTTCCATCAGCGGTTGCGGCTATCGGCTGCGTTCTTACCTGATTCCTGACGTCATCGGACACCAGCTATAAAGACAGCGACCCATCGCCTTCGGCCTCACTTGGCAGCGGCGACGATAAACGGCGAGCACCAACTTACTCTCTTCTGCGTATTGCTGCAGATTGCCTTCCACCTCTGTACTTAGTGCTCTCAACCAGTTGATTGCACGAGCGTGGCAAGCGTTGGCTTGCCCTTACCGGCTTAAAGGGGCGGTTTCCTTCAGCGGTTGCGGCTAACGGCGGCGTTCTCACCTGATTCCTGACGTCATCGGACACCAGCTATAAAGACAGCGACCCATCGCCTTCGGCCTCACTTGGCAGCGGCGACGATAAACGGCGAGCACCAACTTACTCTGTTCTGCGTATTGCTGCAGATTGCCTTCCACCTCTGTACTTAGTGCTCTCAACCAGTTGATTGCACGAGCGTGGCAAGCGTTGGCTTGCCCTTACCGGCTAATAGGGGCGGTTTCCTACAGCGGTTGCGGCTATCGGCGGCGTTCTCACCTGATTCCTGACGTCATCGGACACCAGCTATAAAGACAGCGACCCATCGCCTTCGACCTCACTTGGCAGCGGCGACGATAAACGGCGAGCACCAACTTACTCTGTTCTGCGCATTGCTGCAGATTGCCTTCCACCGTCTGAACTTAGTGCTCTCAACCAGTTGACTGCACGAGCCTGGCATGCGTTGGCATGCCCTTACCGGCTAAAAGGGGCGGTTTCCTTCAGCGGTTGCGGCTATCGGCGGCGTTCTTACCTGATTCCTGACATCATCGGACACGAGCTATAAAGACAGCGACCCATCGCCTTCGGCCTCACTTGGCAGCGGCGACGATAAACGGCGAGCACCAACTTACTCTGTTCTGCGTAATGCTGCAGATTGCCTTCCACCTCTGAACTTAGTGCTCTCAACCAGTTGTTTTCACGAGCGTGGCAAGCGTTGGCTTGCCCTTACCGCCTAAAAGGGGCGGTTTCCTTCAGCGGTTGCGGCTAACGGCGGCGTTCTCACCTGAATCCTGACGTCATCGGATACCAGCTATAAAGACAGTGACCCATTGCCTTCGGCCTCACTTGGCAGCGGCGACGATAAACGGCGAGCACCAACTTCCTCTGTTCTGCGTAATGCTGCAGATTGCCTTCCACCTCTGAACTTAGTGCTCTCAACCAGTTGATTGCACGAGCGTGGCAAGCGTTGGCTTGCCCTTACCGCCTAAAATGGGCGGTTTCCTTCAGCGGTTGTGGCTAACGGCGGCGTTCTCACCTGATTCCTGACGTCATCGGACACCAGCTATAAAGACAGCGACCCATTGCCTTCGGCCTCACTTGGCAGCGGCGACGATAAACGGCAAGCACAAACTTGCCCTGTTCTGCGTATTGCTGCAGATTGCTTTCCACCGTCTGAACTTTGTGCTCTCAACCACTTGACTGCACGAGCGTGGCAAGCGTTGGCATGCCCATACCGGCTAAAAGGGACGGTTTCCTTCAGCGGTTGCGGCTATCGGCGGCGTTTTCGCCTGATTCCTGACTTCATCGGCCACCAGCTATAAAGACAGCGACCCATCGCCTTCGGCTTCACTTGGCAGCGGCGACGATAAACGGCGAGCACCAACTTACCCTGTTCTGCGTATTGCTGCAGATTGCTTTCCACCGTCTGAACTTTGTGCTCTCAACCACTTGACTGCACGAGCGTGGCAAGCGTTGGCATGCCCATACCGGCTAAAAGGGACGGTTTCCTTCAGCGGTTGCGGCTATCGGCGGCGTTTTCACCTGATTCCTGACGTCATCGGCCACCAGCTATAAAGACAGCGACCCATCGCCTTCGGCTTCACTTGGCAGCGGCGACGATAAACGGCGAGCACCAACTTACCCTGTTCTGCGTATTGCTGCAGATTGCTTTCCACCGTCTGAACTTTGTGCTCTCAACCACTTGACTGCACGAGCGTGGCAAGCGTTGGCATGCCCATACCGGCTAAAAGGGACGGTTTCCTTCAGCGGTTGCGGCTATCGGCGGCGTTTTAACTGATTCCCCACGTCATCGGACACTAGCTATAAAGACAGCGACCCATCGCCTTCGGCCTCACTTGGCAGCGGCGACGATAAACGGCGAGCACCAACTTTGCTCTGCGTGTTGCTGCAGATTGCCTTCCACCGTCTGAAATTAGTGCTCTCATCCAGTTGACTGCACGAGCGTGGCAAGCGTTGGCTTGCCCTTACCGGCTAAAAGGGGTGGTTTCCTTCAGCGGTTGCGGCTATCGGCGGCGTTCTCACCTGATTCCAAACGTCATCGGACACCAGCTATAAAGACAGCGACCTATCGCCTTCGGCCTCACTTGGCAGCGGCGACGATAAACGGCGAGCACCAACTTTGCTCTGCGTGTTGCTGCAGATTGCCTTCCACCGTCTGAAATTAGTGCTCTCAACCACTTGACTGCACGAGCCTGGCAAGCGTTGGCTTGCCCTTACCGGCTAAAAGGGGCGGTTTCCTTCAGCGGTTGCGGCTATCAGCGGCGTTCTCACCTGATTCCTGACGTCATCGAACACCAGCTATAAAGACAGCGACCTATCGCCTTCGGCTTCACTTGGCAGCGGCGACGATAAACGGCGAGCACAAACTTACTCTGTTCTGCGTATTGCTGCAGATTGCCTTTCACCGTCTGAACTTGGTGCTTTCAACCAGTTGACTGCACGAGCGTGGCAAGCGTTGGCTTGCCATTACCGGCTAAAAGGGGCGGTTTCCTTCAGCGGTTGCAGCTATCGGCGGCGTTCTTACCTGATTCCTGACGTCATCGGACACCAGCTATAATGACAGTAACCCATCGCCTTCGGCCTCATTTGGCAGCGGCGACGATAAACGGCGAGCACCAACTTAGTTCTGCGTTTTGCTGCAGATTGCCTTCCACCGTGTGAACTTAGTGCTCTCAACCAGTTGACTGCAAGAGCCTGGCAGCCTTTACCGGCCAAAAAGGGGCGGTATTCTTCAGTGGTTGCGGATATCGGCGGTGTTCTCACCTGATTCCTCACGTCATCGGACACCAGCTATAAAGACAGCGACCCATCGCCTTCGGCCTCACATGGCAGCGGCGCCGATAAACGGCGAGCACCAACTTACTCTGCTCTGCGTGTTGCTGCAGATTGCCTTCCACCGTCTGAACTTAGTGCTCTCAACCAGTTGACTGCACGAGCCTGGCAAGCATTGGCTAGCCCTTACCATCTAAAAGAGGCGGTTTCCTTCAGCGGTTGCGGCTATCGGCGGTGTTCTTACCTGATTCCTGATGTCATCGGACACCAGCTATAAAGACAGCGACCCATCGCCATCGGCCTCACTTGGCAGCGGCGACGATAAACGGTGAGCACCAACTTACTCTATTCTGCGAATTGCTGCAGATTGCCTTCCACCGTCTGAACTTAGTGCTCTCAACCAGTTGACTGCACGAGCCTGGCAAGCGTTGGCTTGCCCTTACCGGCTAAAAGGGGCGGTTTCCTTCAGCGGTTGCGGCTATCAGCGGCGTTCTTACCTGATTCCTGATGTCATCGGACACCAGCTATAAAGACAGCGACCCATCGCCATCGGCCTCACTTGGCTGCGGCGACGATAAACGGCGAGCACCAACTTACTCTGTTCTGCGTATTGCTGCAGATTGCCTTCCACCTCTGAACTTAGTGCTCTCAACCAGTTGATTGCACGAGCGTGGCAAGCGTTGGCTTGCCCTTACCGGCTAAAAGGGGCGGTTAACCTCAGCGGTTGCAGCTAACGGCGGCGTTCTCACCTGACTCCTGACATCATAGGACACCAGCTATAAAGAAAGCGACCCATCGCCTTCGGCCTCACTTGGCAGCGGCGACGATAAACGGCGAGCACCAACTTACTCTGTTCTGCGTATTGCTGCAGATTGCCTTCCACCTCTGAACTTAGTGCTCTCAACCAGTTGATTGCACGAGCGTGGCAAGCGTTGGCTTGCCCTTACCGGCTAAAAGGGGCGGTTTCCTTCAGCGGTTGCGGCTAACGGTGGCGTTCTCACCTGACTCCTGACCTAATCAGACACAGCTATAAAGACAGCGACCCATCGCCTTCGGCCTCACTTGGCAGCGGCGACGATAAACGGCGAGCACCAACTCACTCAGTTCTGCGTTTTGCTGCAGATTGCCTTTCACCGTCTGAACGTAGTGCTCTCAACCAGTTGACTGCACGAGCCTGGCAAGCGTTGGCTTGCCCTTACCGGCTAAAAGGGGCGGTTTCCTTCAGCGGTTGCGGCTATCGGCGGCGTTCTTACCTGATTCCTGATGTCATCGGACACCAGCTATAAAGACAGCGACCCATCGCCATCGGCCTCACTTGGCAGCGGCGACAATAAACGGCGAGCACCAACTTACTCTGTTCTGCGTATTGCTGCAGATTGCCTTCCACCTCTGAACTTAGTGCTCTCAACCAGTTGATTGCACGAGCGTGGCAAGCGTTGGCTTGCCCTTACCGGCTAAAAGGGGCGGTTAACTTCAGCGGTTGCAGCTAACGGCGGCGTTCTCACCTGACTCCTGACATCATCGGACACTAGCTATAAGGACAGCGACCCATGGCCTTCAGCCTCACTTCAACGCGGCGACGATGAACGGCGAGCACCACCTTACTCTGTTTTGCGTTTTGCTGCAGATTGCCTTCCACCGTCTGAATTTAGTGCTCTCATCCAGTTGACTGCACGAGCGTGGCAAGCGTTGGCTTGCCCTTACCGGTTAAAAGGGGCGGTTTCCTTCAGCGGTTGCGGCTATCGGCGGCGTTCTCATCTGATTCCTGACGTCATCGGACACCAGCTATAAAGATAGCGACCCATCGCCTCCGGCTTCACTTGGCAGCGGCGACGATAAACGGCGAGCACCAACTTACTCTGTTCTGAGTATTGTTGCAGATTGCCTTTCCCCGTCTGAACTTAGTGCTCTCAACCAGTTGACTGCACTAGCGTGGCAAGCGTTGGCTTGCCCTTACCGGCTAAAAGGGGCGGTTTCCTTCAGCGGTTGCAGCTATCGGCGGCGTTCTCACCTGCTTCCTGACGTCATCGGACACCAGCTATAAAGACAGCGACCCATCGCCTTCGGCCTCACTTGGCAGCGGCGACGATAAACGGCGAGCACCAACTTACTCAGTTCTTCGTTTTGCTGCAGATTGCCTTCCACCGTCTGAACGTGGTGCTCTCAACCAGTTGACTGCACGAGCCTGGCAAGCGTTGGCTTGCCCTTACCGGCTAAAAGGGGCGGTTTCCTTCAGCGGTTGCGGCTAACGGCGGCGTTCTCACCTGACTCCTAACGTCATCGGACACCAGCTATAAAGACAGCGACCCATCGCCTTTGGCCTCACTTGGCAGCGGCGACGATAAACGGCGAGCACCAACTTTGCTCTGCGTGTTGCTGCAGATTGCCTTCCACCGTCTGAAATTAGTGCTCTCATCCAGTTGACTGCACGAGCGTGGCAAGCGTTGGCTTGCCCTTACCGGCTAAAAGGGGTGGTTTCCTTCAGCGGTTGCGGCTATCGGCGGCGTTCTCACCTGATTCCTAACGTCATCGGACACCAGCTATAAAGACAGCGACCTATCGCCTTCGGCCTCACTTGGCAGCGGCGACGATAAACGGCGAGCACCAACTTACTCTGTTCTGCGTATTGCTGCAGATTGCCTTTCACCGTCTGAACTTGGTGCTCTCAACCAGATGACTGCACGAGCGTGGCAAGCGTTGGCTTGCCCTTACCGGCTAAAAGGGGCGGTTTCCTTCAGCGGTTGCAGCTATCGGCGGCGTTCTCACCTGATTCCTGACGTCATCGGACACTAGCTATAAAGACAGCGACCCATCACCTTCGGCCTCACTTGGCAGCGGTGACGATAAATGGCGAGCACCACCTTACTCTGTTCTGCGTTTTGCTGCAGATTGCCTTCCACCGTCTGAACTTAGTGCTCTCATCCAGTTGACTGCACGAGCGTGGCAAGCGTTGGCTTGCCCTTACCGGCTAAAAGGGGTGGTTTCCTTCAGCGGTTGCGGCTATCGGCGGCGTTCTCACCTGATTCCTAACGTCATCGGACACCAGCTATAAAGACAGCGACCCATCGCCTTCGGCCTCACTTGGCAGCGGCGACGATAAACGGCGAGCACCAACTTTGCTCTGCGTGTTGCTGCAGATTGCCTTCCGCCGTCTGAAATTAGTGCTCTCAACCAGTTGACTGCACGAGCCTGGCAAGCGTTGGCTTGCCCTTACCGGCTAAAAGGGGCGGTTTCCTTCAGCGGTTGCGGCTATCAGCGGCGTTCTCACCTGATTCCTGACGTCATCGAACACCAGCTATAAAGACAGCGACCTATCGCCTTCGGCTTCACTTGGCAGCGGCGACGATAAACGGCGAGCACCAACTTACTCAGTTCTGTGTTTTGCTGCAGATTGCCTTCCACCGTCTGAACTTAGTGCTCTCAACCAGTTGATTGCACGAGCGTGGCAAGCGTTGGCTTGCCCTTACCGGCTTAAAGGGGCGGTTTCCTTCAGCGGTTGCGGCTAACGGCGGCGTTCTCACCTGACTCCTGACGTAATCAGACACAGCTATAAAGACAGCGACCCATCGCCTTCGGCCTCACTTGGCAGCGGCGACGATAAACGGCGAGCACCAACTTACTCTGTTCTGCGTATTGCTGCAGATTGCCTTCCACCGTCTGGACTTAATGCTCTCAACCAGTTGACTGCACGAGCCTGGCAAGCGTTGGCATGCCCTTACCGGCTAAAATGGGCGGTTTCCTTCAGCGGTTGCGGCTATCGGCGGCGTTCTTACCTGATTCCTGACGTCATCGGACACCAGCTATAAAGACAGCGACCCATCGCCTTCGGCCTCACTTGGCAGCGGCGACGATAAACGGCGAGCACCAACTTACTCTGTGCTGCGCATTGCTTCAGATTGCCTTCCGCCGTCTGAACTTTGTGCTCTCAACCAGTTGACTGCACGAGCGTGGCAAGCGTTGGCTTGCCCTTACCGGCTAATAGGGGCGGTTTCCTTCAGCGGTTGCGGCTAACGGCGGCGTTCTCACCTGACTCTGACGTCATCGGACACCAGCTATAAAGACAGCGACCCATCGCCTTCGGCCTCACTTGGCAGCGGCGACGATAAACGGCGAGCACCAACTTACTCTGTTCTGCGTATTGCTGCAGATTGCCTTCCACCGTCTGTACTTAGTGCTCTCAACCAGTTGATTGCACGAGCATGGCAAGCGTTGGCTTGCCCTTACCGGCTTAAAGGGGCGGTTTCCTTCAGCGGTTGCGGCTAACGGCGGCGTTCTCACCTGACTCCTGACGTCATCGGACACCAGCTATAAAGACAGCGACCCATCGCCTTCGGCCTCACTTGGCAGCGGCGACGATAAACGGCGAGCACCAACTTACTCTGTTCTGCGTATTGCTGCAGATTGCCTTCCACCGTCTGGACTTAGTGCTCTCAACCAGTTGACTGCACGAGCCTGGCAAGCGTTGGCATGCCCTTACCGGCTTAAAGGGGCGGTTTCCTTCAGCGGTTGCGGCTAACGGCGGCGTTCTCACCTGACTCCTGACGTCATCGGACACCAGCTATAAAGACAGCGACCCATCGCCTTCGGCCTCACTTGGCAGCGGCGACGATAAACGGCGAGCACCAACTTACTCTGTTCTGCGCATTGCTGCAGATTGCCTTCCACCGTCTGAACTTAGTGCTCTCAACCAGTTGACTGCAAGAGCCTGGCAGCCTCTACCGGCTAATAAGGGGCGGTATCCTTCAGCGGTTGCGCCTATCGGCGGCGTTCTCACCTGATTCCTGACGTCATCGGACACTAGCTATAAGGACAGCGACCCATCGCCTTCGGCCTCACTTGGCAGCGGCGACGATAAACGGCGAGCGCCACCTTACTCTGTTCTGCGTTTTGCTGCAGATTGCCTTCCACCGTCTGAATTTAGTGCTCTCACCCAGTTCACTGCACGAGCGTGGCAAGCATCGGCTTGCCCTTACCGGCTAAAAGGGGCGGTTTCCTTCAGCGGTTGCGGCTATCGGCGGCGTTCTCACCTGATTCCTGACGTCATCGGACACCAGCTATAAAGATAGCGACCCATCGCCTTCGGCCTCAGTTGGCAGCGGCGACGAAAAACGGCGTGCACCAACTTACTGTGTTCTGCGTTTTGCTGCAGGTTAATGTAAAAACTGTATTAATTTTATTTTGCCTGTTCTGCTTGTATGACATCGTCGCTGACGCCAATTGGTGCATTTTTTTTCCGGTTTTTATTTTGGTGTGCGCGTGTTTGCATTGACTCTTCTTGAACCACGTGGCGAAAGGCATAGCCAAACCCAAAGAGGAACTGAATGCTGAACTAGCCAAGATGAAGGAAGAGTAAAAATAAGAAATGAAAGCTTCGCGGGAGCGTATCTAAAGAGAGCTTCGAAGTGAGATCAGAGATCTAAATAGTGAACAATGAAACATGACAAAAAGCCTTGACTTTGCCTATGACTCTTTAGATGAGCTAAAGCAAAAACTTGAGGCTGAAATTTTGATAAATGTAGAACTTGAAGAACAGAATCAGGATCTTCACGCGAGGTGCGCATCACTGGAGGAAAATTAAGATGAATTTGTGAACCGCATGGTTCTCATGGAGCAATATTCTAGAAACACGAAAATAGAAATTCATGGCGTTGAGAACATGATGATGAGAATGTGTTGCAGATTGTCACTAAAATAGGAGAGAATATTGATGGGCAGTCAGTGAAAATTACATTGAATGTTGCTACAGAATTCCTACTAAAATTCCTGAGAAGAGCATTCTTGTTGTTCAGTTCAAGTCTCGAGCAAAACGTGATAGCGCACTGAGGAAAGGAAAAAAAAGGCCTGTCTAACAAATGAGGACATCGGGATTGAAAACTCGGCACCAATATGCATTAATGAGCACCTTTGCCCGGCCCTAAAAAGACTCCTAGGTATGGCTGTAAAGAGGAAGTATGCTCGCAACTCGAAGTCAGTATGGACTTTCAATTGGAAAATCTTTTCTAAGCAGTCAGACACCTCGGATGCAATACAAATTACTTGTGAGGCTGACCTTGCGAAGACTGAGTGAAATCCGTGATTTTTTTGTTATTGCCTAGATACACTTTATTCAAATTAAAATGGAATAGTACAGCTTCGCCCTTCCAGAATGCATTCGACCACAGCAACGTTCTCTGAAAACCGTGTTAGACTTTAATGCTCGTTCTGCTCATTGAAAGCACGATGACAGTATTTGTTTATTAAGCCAGATTTCTTTTAAATTCAGTATAATCGTGAAGACTGAAACCTGGTAATATGGTGGCTGCGATATGCTTCATCACGATGGGTATAATTATTTTTCATGAATCGTGAAGTTCGACTTGGTGGTCGTGTTGTGGTTTATATAGAGATGTCTACAAAGTGTGAACTTCCGGAATTTTTCAAGGTTACGAATGAGTATTTGTTTCTCATTGTAAAAATTAACTTGAAAATTATAACGGTTATCTATCGTCCACCAGAGGGAAACGTTATCATTTTTTGAATCCTGTGATGGGCTCCTGGGGTATGTTCGTAGCAATAATCTTCAGTTAACTTGTGGAGGAGACTTCAATATAAATAAATTGCTTAATACTCCAACTGTTGTGGACTTTATAACTCGTATTAATTCTGTGTGTTTCGTAAGTGTGATTAATACACCAATCCGTGTCACCTTATCCACTTCATCTGCACTACATTTGTTCATTGCCAATTATAAAACCTCGATTCACAGTGCTGGCACAAAAACATCTGACATCAGTGATCATTGCCCAGAATATAACTGATGGTTCCCTGAGGGCGTTTCAGCATGACATTAGCCTAGAAAACTGGTCCTGGGTATATGGTAAAACGAATGCAAGTGAGGCGTATTTAGGATTTCTTGAAATGATTTCTCAAATCTATTTCAAACACTTCCCAATAATAACCTTTAAGCTATCAAGAAAAGTAAGAAAACCTTGGGTGACCCGCAATCATTTAAAAGCTATAAAGCGAATAATGCTCTTTTTCATACATTTCTGAAAACGCGAAGTCCTGATGAGTTAAAAAAATTCAAAACTGCCAGAAATAAATTAAATGCTGAACTCCGACGAGTGAAGATTGCTTACTATGAAAATCTTTTTGTAAACATCTATAGACACCAACCAGCTGCAGCGTGGAGAGTAATAAATAGTGCACTAGGAAGAGATAAAAAAAATCAGTCCCTGATCAACTGATTTATAGAGACCAACCAATGACCGGTCGCGCTCTTGCCGACATTTTCAATGAAAATTTCATTGGATCTTCAGCACACACTAAGAGTTGCATAACTAGCGAAGATTTAGGACACTCACTGGCTGAAAGTATATTTCTGAACCGACAGATCAGACAGAAGTCTACAGAACATTTATTTCCTTGAACAACAGTAAAGCGCTAGATATTAATAATATCCATAATCAATCCCATTAAGTATAATTTAGGGTACATATCTGTTCTACTTACATATATTTTCAACTTATATATTGAATCGGGAGAATTTCCCACTGCTTGAAAAAGTCTAGGGTGTGAGTTGTATGTAAATGAGGCGATAAAAACTTGTCAAAAAATAACCGTCCAATATCAATAATACCCACGTTTGCTAAAGGTTTTGAAAGGATATTGCACTACCAATTTAACCGATTCTTTGAGAAGAATCATCTCATTTCTGCTGCACAGTTTGGCTTCAGAAAAGGACATTCAACTGAGCTAGCTTTATTGAGGTTGAAAGAACACGTGCTGCAAAATATAGAAAAGAAACTAATAACCCTTGGCCTCTTTAATGACTTTAGTAAGGCTTTCGATTCCCTTGATCATTGTATTCTAACTCATAAGCTCTCAGTATATGGAATTCGTGGCAACTCATTATAATTAATACAATCTTACTTAGCTGACAGGCAATTGTGTGTGTGTCTTGGAAACCACGAATCATCTCTACTACCTATAACCAGAGGAGTACCTCAGGGAAGTGTACTAGGCCCTCTTCTAATTAATGTCTATATAAACGGCACTGTGAAGGTTGACAAAAGTTTAAAATTCGTTATTTACGCTGACGACTGCACAACTTTGTTCTCTGGTGCTGATGTAAATTGACTAGTAACAAAGTGTAATCAAGTCCTTAATCGGCTCCATAAATTTTCTGAAGTTAATCTACTAAAAATTAATCCTACAAAAATGAAAGTTATGTTATTTTGTGCAAGCTACAAAAAATTTCTCCAAGAAAAAACATCACTTGTGGTGGTGAAGAAATTGAAATTGTTCACGAACACACTATACTAGGAGTAACACTTTTTTCACACCTTACATGGAATTCGCATGTCGAGAAGTTAACAAAAAATCTCTCGTTGGTGACATTTGCAATATCTCGTTGCCGCGCATTCCTTCCAGCTAAAATAAAGCTTCAAATATATAATGCACTGTTTGTGTAGCAAATAAGTTATTGCTCATTAGTCTGGTTGACAACTACTGAAACTAATCTAGAAAAAAATTACCTTTTTCAAAAGAAAGCCATACGTCGCATTGCCAATCTCGATTACCTAAGTCACACACAGGAAGCTTTTGGAACGTTCAGTGTGTTAAGAATTCAAACCGTGTATGAATTACGTATATTGCTTTCATTTCATCTGTCGTTATCCTTTAGGTCAATGGTAGAAGGCACTGAGCTGCTGAAACAGAACGGCCACACAGTTAATACTCGCAACACAGACACTTAGTTAATTGCCTCTTTTCGCACTGACTATAAGTTCCAAGCATTACAGCACAATCTTCCAATAATTTTATATAGCTATAAAGATATAAATAACCCTAATAAGAAAGCATTTTGGGATTTATTTCTTCAGAAATAATTCCTGGCTTCTTTCGCGCCCAAGTATAGCTATGTTTTTGCAAATTTGTTTTTGCTCTTCCGTAATTTCATTAATGATGATATTGTGCTTTTTGACTGTCCTGTATATGTGAAAACTGTAACCTGACCATGTGTTCGCTTTTTTATTTTGTGTATGTAAAGATTTCGATTTTCAACTATATCTGCTCAATTTTTTTCTGTGCATGTAACGATCTTGAACTGAGTCTGCCCCTGTTCCTTGTAACGGCTGCCTGGGTCTCGTCAAGCTGTATACCTACAGCTTTTAGTCCAGGGAGCCAACGAGAATTTTCTGGGCAATAAATGGAATTGAATTGAATTGAGTTGAATTTACAAAAGATGACGGCGCGACGGACCAAGACGAAGGAGGCACAGAAAACGACGTGGTTTCCTTCTATTTTTCTGCATTTTTTAAAAGAATAAAGATCTGTTGCGAGTAAGCGCTTGTGTTGCTTGATCTTCCTTGTCCGTTGTCCTGAGTGCGCTTTAATTTTTCCATGACGCTATACCAACTAGCTCAAATGTCGAAGGAGCGGCGCCACTCGCAACTGAATTTTGTATCGCATAAAAATCATTTGGTGGTGGCGGCGGTCCTGCTGCTTTGTGGTTTTGTGTGCGTCCTTTGTCTTTGTCTGTCGCGCCTGCTTCTTTTGTAAAGTTCCTAGAAAAGACTACCCTATTTAAAAGCCGCCAATGATGAACGTTTTTCCAGATGAAGAGAAGTTCACTTGTCGAAACGTTGGATAGCACCCAGTGGTTTTTCCTCCCTTGGCCACTTTGTGATTTTTTCGCCGCAATTATTTTAAGCGTTTTTCTAGTGCTTAGCCATCAATTTCGCGTCTTTTGGGTTTTTAATCCAGGTATTTCTTTCCCCACACCACCCATTTCCGCTTCCCGGCATCTCTCCCAGTAAGTAGCGTCCCCGTATAAAGCCCCATACTGGGCCCATAATTAGGTAAGACGCCGGGACGCTGGACTATGGCGATACTGGGGCTCTGGCTCTGACTCCGCTGCAGCAGCAGCAGTGCTTGGGGTGGAGAATCTTTGACGCAGCAAAGTCATATGTCTCCGATTCGGTAGTCGGAACGTGTATAGATACCGCTGGAGCATATTTTCTTTTAGGCCAGCTGTTTATGTGGTGCTGCTCGTCGGCCAGTTCATGTGTATGTCTGCATTGGAAATAAATCATGCGATTTTTATTTCAAAAAGCATAAATGCTGCCACGTTTGAGACTGGAGCACTGTGGGAGAGAATTCTTCTTATTGCTTTCTGAGAACGTCCCTCTTGCGGTGACAGTAGGAGAGGGGGGCGCACCATTCTTCCGCTACGACTTCACCGCAACAGTGGATCCTCAAAATGCAGAGTGGCGCAGATAGAAACGGAGTAGTGGAAGAAGAAGAAGCGGGTTGCAGCTTTGCTAAGGACGGGTCAGAGAAGGAATCTGCGGAACCAAAGAAAAGGAAAAGAAAACGCCTACAACCAGACCACCAGACGCGCTGGAGTCGTTAAGCACCGGTCTGAACCCGGCTGGTGAGTATGAACGCCTTGTTTGACTGCATCAAACAGCACATTTGTCTCTAGAAGTGATTACGTTTCCGACAGGCGGCTGTATAGCCTAAAACTAGAATGCCGGCTGTCCCCTCTTATTTGCTCGGTCAAGTTGCGTGACGGGCGCAGCTACTGGGAAGAGCACGATTATAGTGCACCATTCCATAGGTTTTGTGACTTAGTAGGTTAGCACCGCGTTTGAGGACACCAATTACCATAGTTCGAAGCCTTCCTCGAGAAGAATTATTTAAAGAAAACGGTACGGATAATTATTTGCTCCTGCTTGGAGTGTGTCGCCTTTATGTAGCAATCTGATTTGGTTGTCGGCTGCCGGAAGCTTTTTGTGCGCGGAATTCTGCTGGAAGCATAGCTGGGAGAAGAGAATTCCAACAGTGTCGTTTCAATGGATGTTTGCCGTAATGTGACCGCAGTCAACAAATAGAGCTAAACTGGTGGAAAACTTCAATATGAAAGATTTTACAGCCTGCTGGAACAGTATTCTTGTCCTTTGTCGACATGTGACCTGATACCGTTCTTGCACGCGCATGGGACATGTATGCGCCCCTCAGAAAGGATGGAACTTTAGTATATTAAATCTGCTTTTTTCGTACGCCACATGGCCAACGGTTCTCGGCTTGTGTTGCTTTATTCTATGTGCAATATTTCAGTAAGGTTTTAGTTTTGTCTGTTTTAAGTGCTTTGTAGAATGGGCCCCAGCCTCTCCGGAGACAATCCTTCACCAAGAATTAGAAAATCTCTGGCACGCCACGCGAGCACTCCTTCCACGGTATGACACTGACCTCTATGGCGGCCTGCGCCCTCGGGAGAGGTCTTGCTTCAAAGGTTACGCCTCCGTGTCGTCGCCTCATCCCAGCGGTAACCTGGTCGCGCTCTCCGCAGTACCAAGCCCTTTTCAGTGATTTCTGCCCATTCTATCTGCTTTTTTCTGCAAGGCGGACACTAAACACTTGCTTTGGGCTTTCTCCTCTTTGCGTGCCATCCGGAAGAAACACATTCTACAGTGCGGACCGACCCCAGGCCGATCGCTAATTGTAGAACGCGGGATATCTGTGCTGCACCACCGGGCGTTATTGGAAATCCTTCGAGAGTGCAGTGCGTATCTATATCAGTATATAATATTTTATACCAGCAGGCAGACTGTCGCAGTAACAAAACAAGCAATGAGAATTGCATTCCTTGGCTCACCAGAATACTGCCGTCTGTCTGTGCTTGCTAACAACAGCAGTTTATGAAAAGTCCGTATGAGACAACGTCAGCAAAAGTAAAAGCTGTTAATCGATTTTCAGCACACGAAACAAATATTTGGGCGCACTCTTGTGCAAATCAGTTGTCATTGTTGGTATTTTGGTTCGATAGAGATGAAAAATAAATCTAGCTTTTGTAATAAACGACTCTTCTAATAAAGCTGCAAGAGCCTGCAGACATTGTTCAGGAAAGAGAGTGAAGGTGTTTTGTGGAGCTTCATAAGCACCTAGTGCCGATTTGGGTCTTGTGGGCAGGAGTAGTTCTGTGCTGCTAAGGAGAACCATGATATGTATTTCACAATCAGCACTTTTTATGGAATTACTCTTTGGAAGGGCAGGCGAGGTTGGCCCTGCCGGAAGATAAGTTACTCTGATAAAATACGAAAAATACGATGGGATGTTTCCATCGGCATGGATTTAACAAATGCAGCTGCAATAGTGCAAGTTTGACGGGGAACAGAAAGAGCAGTTGCGCGTTCGCACTGATACCTGCTAACCATCTTCTAGCAATTCAGTGAGAGTGAGGCACGATTTCTGTATCAGAAGAGGTAGTCCAGAGCTGTGTCGCCGCAGTAAGCGCTCTTAACGCCACGTGGAGGGAGAATTATCTGTAAAATGTCGTGTGCCTTCATTCTAGTTTGACTGTGCGTCTCGCGCTTGTTTAATACAGATGCAATAATATTGCCGCGAATCTCTGCAGTGTTTCAGTATTTTTCTAAGCGGCCGGCACGTCGCTTTAACGCTTTGTTTGCGACGCAAGACGCGATTAGATTTATCTCGATTGTTCGCACCCCACCGGAGCCGATTCTAGGTTGTTCCACAATGTTTTGGTAGCTTTGCATGCCGTATCTGGAAAGTTCGCTGCCTGTTTAAATTGAGCACGGCCGAGAGCGGCAGGCATTCATTTCGACGACTGCCACGCACTCTTGTTGCTATGCCGCCGCCGAGTGATTCACCCGATTGTGGGTACAAGCCATCCCCAACAAAGTTTTGTTTAGACGCTATTTTCCGCGTCTTTGTGCACTCCGGATTACAGTCACCACATCGTGACATCTGGTGGAGATGCGGGGTAGCCTTCTATGTTCCGGACGTCTCATTCAAGGCGCGATGTCAGCCCCCGGCGCTCCGCATCATTGGACGGGCCCCAAGTCACCGAACCTGCCGACGTCTCCAGGGAGAGCACCCTGAGTTCGAGACCCTGCCGCAGCGCACGCGACAACGAAAAGACGCCACAACTTCGTAAAAGATGTCGGCACCGATCATACTGCAACAGCCGCTGGTGCCGCCAGCTTTCATTGTATCCCTAGCTGAACACCTCGAAGGATGGTTGGACCACTTTGAGCGCGTGGCATCATTCAACAAGGGGGACGATGCCGCAACAACTGCTTACGTATTTTTTCTCACTGGAGGGCTCAGCACGTACGTGGTACAAAAACCACGAGTCGTCCGTGACGACATGGTAGCTACTCAAGAAGGAATTTTTGAAGGTATTACCAGTGTCATGAGGAATGAAAGCCGAACGACTCCTCGAGTCTATGATCCAGCTTCCAAATAAGCCCGTTCGTGATTACGTCGAAGTGATGAAGAGCCTCTTTTGACACGCCAACCCCGGGATGACCGAGTAAAATAAAGTTCAGTTTTAATGCGAGGCGTAAAAAGACAACTCTTTTGCAGCCCCGTCCGCCAGCTGCGAAAAACACTCGGCGAATTCATGCAACAAGCTTGTACGATCGAGAAGACCCTCAACGTCCGGGCTCATGTGTACAACCGCGTTACTCTGTCTGTGATATCCACCCGGACAACACAACCACCACCAGAGACAACTTGCGGGAAGTTACCCGCGAAATCGTCAGCGAGGAGCTGTGCCGATTACTCCCATCCTCCCCACAGCCTCAAGCAGCGACTTTCATGGATGTGGTACGGGAACAAGTGCCAAAGCAACTTGGCATCCCGACGGCCACAGAACCCCAGGCCAAGACCAATGCCGCTGCAGTACGCACTCCAGAGCCCTAACGACCACCCCTACGTTTTCTTCGACATGAACAACTTGTTCCCGAACGCCGGCTTCCTGGTCCCGCCCGCCCAGCCTATGAGCGACGCTCAAGCTCCAGGAAATGCGACATCTGGAAAAATTACGACAAACGGCCATTGTTCTGCCATTGCGGTGAGGCCAGCCATATTTTTCGTCACTGCCCGTACCGAAGAATCAGTCGTCTAGGATTTGTCGTTGACGCCCCACGAGCACAATTTGGCCAACGTCCGCAGGAAATCGACAAGTACCTGCGTCGTGAAGAGTATACGCCGAACCTAGTTTCGCGCTCACCAACGCTGTCAACCCCGCGCTTTGCATCGCCACGCCGCAGCTACGCAGCCGCAGAAAGAGGAAGATCTGTCAGCCTCCGTTGGAGAAACTGAATACCGCAACATCTGGAGGTGAAGTTGCTCACAAGCGAAACGCCGTAGATTCTCCACCGACCAGGCCCCATGCAGACGCCGCACCCGCTGCGCCGCATGAAGACGCTACAATCGCTGCACTAACGCCGCACAAAACGACAACCCCGACCATGACGCAAACTGCCTTCAAAACAACGCCGCCACCCAGAAAAGCTTCGGCGACACCCCCACCCGCGAATCGCATACGCGACGAAACCGTGACCCGACACTGTGGGCGACGTTCAATGACAGAGCCAGGACATCCGACTTAGAAGTGACTATCGACGGCAGGAAAGTTACTGCTCTAGTCGAGACGGGCGCCGATTATTCGGTCATGAATAGAACATCCACCTGGGACGGCCCACAAGTTCGCACTGCCGGAGGCCACCCCATTGCACCATTAGGACGATGCACAGCGCGGGTGACGGTCAAAGGGCATGCAGATCCTGCGACCTTCGTTGTGCTACGGCAATGTTCCCGCGAAGCGACACTTGGTATCGATTTCCTTAATGAGCATCAGGCGATCATCGACCAGCCTTCGAAGCTCATCACGTTTTCGGCGGACAAAGCCATCCCTTCAATGACAACCATGAAGCAACAAGTTGCTCTAATTGTCCTTGATAAGCAAGTTAGCATCCCACCACGATCAAAAGTCATATTCACCGTAGGTGCCACGGATGGCAAGAACATTGAAGCTCTGAACGACGGGAACGCGGCGTCGCTTCTAGAGCGGAGAATCGGTATGACAAGAGCCATCGATCGCACATTGCCTCAATGGTCAAGCCGAAGTACTGCTAACTTCCGTGAAGAATACCGGTACATTAACATAGGGACGACTAGTGCGTCCTTCGGCGAAATATCCGACGTATGAGATTCCTTCGTCTTCTCGGACCCATCCTCAGAATATACGCCTGACCAAGAAAACTCGCCGGCTTTGGACATCAACCCAGCCTTACCCCGGAACAGACAAGACCAAATCTGCAAACTGCTTCAAAGCTACAGCGAGTGTTTTTCATCGCCGAAGGTCCGACAAACGCCCATTGCCAAGCATCGCATTATAACCGACCAGCACGACCGACTTCCCCGCCAAAGCCCTCTACCGTGTGTCGCCGCGAGAACGACAAGCCATCCGAGTCCAAGTGGAAGAATTGCTTCGCGACGACGTCATCCAGCCTTCAAAGAGCTCCTGGGCGGCACCGGTCGTTCTAGTGAGGAAGACAGACGGCTCACTTCGATTCTGCGTTGATTATCGCCGCTTTAACAAAATAACAAAGGACCTGTACCCGCTACCCTGCACCGACGACGCACTGGCCCGGCTCTGCAACGCCAAGTGTTTCACGTCGATGGACCTCAAAAACGGCTACTGGCAAATTGAGGTCGATAAAAGAGGACGCGAGAAGACCGCAATTATCTCTTCAGATGGGCTCTTTGAGCTCAAGGTGAAGCCATTTGGTCTCTGTTTCACACCAGCGACGTATCAGTGAGTAATGGATACAGTGCTGCCAGGCCTGAAATGGCAGATTTGTCTGGTATATTCAACTGACGCCGCTGTTTTCGCCTCGAACACTGAAGAGCACCTCAAAAAACTTGGAACAGTACTAGGCGCAATCAAGTTGCCTGACATAACCTTGAAAGCACAAAAAATGCTACTTTGCCTATGAAGAGCTGCAGTTTTTAGGCCACATCGTTAGCAAAAATGGAGTACACCAAGACCCGCAGAAAACAGCTGCTGTCGTACAGTTTCTAACACCGGCCGATAAGAAAGCTGTGGGCAGATTCCTGGGACTGTGCGCGCATTACCGACGATTTGTCAAAAACGTTTCGAGCATCGCGAAGCCTTTGGCTCATATCGCAAAAAGCAGACGTCCCATTTAATTGGGAAGCACCGCAAACATAAGCCTTCAAGGAGCTTGAGCGTCGTTTACAGCCTCCACTGATCCTCGCGCATTTTGATAAAAACACAGAGCCTGAAAATCATACCGGCGCAAGTAGCGTGGGCCGAGGTGCCACTCTGGTTAAGAAAACTGACGGTACCGAGAAAGTAATCACACACGCTAGCCGTTCCCTGTCCAAGGCCCAGGCTAACTATTAGACAATTGAGAAGGAGTGCCTTGCCATCATCTGGGCAACGTCGAAATTCCGCCCCTAATTGTACGGACGAGCGTTCAAGGTAAGTGATCACCACGCGCTGTGTTCGCTTGCCAGTTGGAAGGATCTCTCCGACCGCCTCGCTTGATAGAGCCTGTACCTCAAGGAGTTTGACATCCCCGTCGTTTACAACTCCAGACGGAAGCACTCCGACGCCGACTGCCTGTGACGAGCGCCTGTAGATGCACCACCGCCGGACGATGATGAGGACGCCTTCCTAGGACGCATACCTGCTTGTCTGCGCGAAGAAGTTCTTCAGGCTTCACACAGCGATCCGACAGCTGGACGTCTCGGGTTTCCTCGCACCCTCCGCAGCATTCAAGAGAAGATATAATGGCCCCGACTGTCTGCCGATGTCGCACATTACGTGATAACCTGCCGAGATTGTCAGTGACTAAAGACCCCTCCCAACCAACCAGCAGGATTTCTGAACCCCTTTGAACCCGCCTAGAGGCCCTTTCAGCAGATCGGCGTGCACTTGATTGGCCCTTTCCCCAAGTAAACGTCTGGAAATAAGAGGATGATAATAGCGTCCGACTACCTGACCCGCTACGCCGAGGAGAAAGCCCTACCAAACGGAACTGCAGCAGAAGTCTCCAAATTCTTCGTGGAGTGCATTCTTCTTCGACACGGCGCCCCCGATGTGCTCATCACGGACAGAGGAACAGCATTCACGGCAGATCTGACGCAAGCCATCCTGTATTACAGCCACAGCAGCCATCGGAGGATCACTGCATACCATCCGCCGTCCAATGGACTGACCGAGCGCCTCAACAAAACCATCGCAGATATGCTCGCCTTGTATGCCGATGCCGAACACAAGACCTGGGACGCAATCCTGCCTTATATCGTCTTCGAGTAAAAGAGCGCAGTGGAGGAGACCACTGAGATGACGCCTTTTAGGCTCGTCCATGGCACGTCACGACCACGAAAGACGTCATGCTGCCCAACGTTACCGAAGAAGATAACGCCAACGTCCCTGCCCACATTCAAAGCACAGAAGCCGAAAGACTTGCCCGATTATTGAACAATGACCAGCAGCGGAGCGACGCCGAACGTTACAACTTAAAACGCAACGCGGAATACAAGCCAGCAGACTGAGTCTGCGTTTGGAGCCCATTCGCCGGCGCGGATTGAGTGAAAAGGGTTTTCGCCGCTATTTCGGCCCGTTACAAGGTTCTTCGTCAGCTAGACGAACTGGGCTATGAAGTCGTCCTTGATGAAATGACTGCATCTTAGGGACACCGCGTACGACAAGGAGTTAAGCCGTCCGTCTAAACCCCTATAATGTGCGCTAAACGACGCTGTTTCCACTGTCGGTGTTTATTTTTGCGAAATCCTTTTTGTTTCTTTCTAGCCGCCTTATTTGTTTTAAAAGCTCCGGGTCTATGCTCCTTTGAGAGCCGAATAATGCCGCGAATCTTTGTAGTGTTTGTTCCTTCTACAAAGCTGCCACCACAACGCTTTATCGCTTTGCTTGCGATGCAAGACGCGACACGATTTAGCTCGATTGTTCGCACCCCGGCGGAGCCCATTCTAGATAGTTCTAGAAGGTTCTAGTAGCTTTGCACGCGGTTTCCTGAAAGTTCGCTGCCAGCTTTAAATTGACAACGGCCGAGACCAGTGGGGATTCTGGTCAACGACCGCCGAGCACTCTTGTTTGTACGCCGCCGCCGAGGTTTTCGGTTCATTGTGGGCGCAAGTCAGCCTAAATAATTTTGTTTAGCCGACATTTTAGCCTAATAGCCATTTTTGCTGTCGTTCTGCTCTCCGGATTGCAGTAGTCAATTCGTGACAATATTCGCGCCAGAGTTCCCCGTTGGGCATGTCTTCCATCAGCGGCCAATGTAGCTGCATGACGTCAGAAAGCGCTGGCACGGCAAAGCAATGATAGCTCTCCGCTGCTAGGTAACCACCGCTGCATGATACGTTCCACTCGGATTCGGGCGAAAGCCAGGAACCGATGGTCGCCCCGAGGCTCAGGCGTAAGCGCAAAAGCATAAGAGCATCTGACCCTACAGCCAGAATAGGATAGCAGAGCTATTGAAGTTAATATATAAAGGCAACGTAGCCGACATAAACAAGTCTAATATCGATGAATCGAGCATGCTTCAAAGAACGGAGGTGGCCTAAAAGCGGTGAACAGGAAACTAGGCATAGGTAAAAAACAGATGTATGCGTTAGGAAACAAGCAGGGAAAGATTATTAGCAAGACGGATAAAATGGTTAAAGTACCCGAACAGATCTACACAAATCTATACAGTAGCCAATGTAATCAGAACGTTAATGAGATAGACAGTAGCGCACAGCAATGAGTCATCCAGTCAATAACGAAAGAGGAAGTAAAGAAAGCTTTAGAGGCAATGCAAAGGGGAAAAGCAGCCGGTTAGGTTCATATCTGTTGAAAGACGGATCGCAGATTGTGCTAGAAACACTAGCCACACCGTATGCGCAATGCCTTGTGACCTCGGCCGCACCAGAAGCTTGAAAGACCGCTAACAGTACCTTAATTCATAATAAAGGAGACGCAAGGACTTGAAAAATTACAAAACAATCAGCCTACTGCCCGTTGGCTACAAAGTATTTTCTAAGGCAATCGCAGAGTCAGGAAAACCTCAGCCTTCAGTCAACCAGATGATCCGGCAGGCTTTAGAAAAGGATATTCCACAATAAATCATAATAGAACTATCAATCAGGTGTTAAATAAATGCACAGAGTATAATTAAGCCCTATATAGAGCCTTCAATGGTTACAAGGAAGCATTTGACTCAGTTTAAAAATAAGCAGGCATGGAGGCATTGTGGAATCATGGTGAAGAAGGGCCTTATGTGAAAATACTGGAAGATATCTATAGCAACTGCACAGTTACCATAGTCCTCCTTAAAGTCAGCAATAAAATTACAATAAGGAAGGGCGTGAGGTAGCGTGACATGATCTCGCCACTGGTATTCACCACCTTTTTGCAGGAGGTATTCCAAGGCCTGAGTTGGTAACAGTTGGGGATAGAGTTAGTGGGGAATACCTAAATAATCTGCGATTCGCTGATGACATTGCCTTGCTGAGCCACACAGGAGATGAACCGCTAAGCATGATCATTAATTTAGACAGGCAGAGCAGAACGTTGGGTACAAAAATGAACATGCAGAAAACCAAAGTAATGTTTAACAGTCTTTCAAGAGAACAGCTGTTCCCAACTGGCAGCGAGGTGCTCGAAGTGTGTAAGGAAATACGTCTTCGTTGGGCAGGTAGTGACCTCTGATCCGGATCATGAGAAGGAATTAACTAGAAGGATAAGAATGTGTTGGAGCGCATATGACAAGTTCTTTCAGATCACGAATGGCAATTTACCAGTATCCCTCAATAGAAAAGTATACAACACATCTGTGTTACCAGTCTTGACCTACGGGGCAGAAATGTGGAGGCTAACGAAAAGGGTTCAGCTTAAGTTAAGGACGAAGCAGCGAGCTCTGAAAAAAATGGATAGGTGTAATGTTAAGAGACCAGAAGCGTGCAGGGTGGGTGAGAGAACAAACGGGGGTTATTGACATCCTATTGGACGGAATGAGCTTGGGCTGGACATGCAATTCGAAGGCAAGATAATCACTGCTCTTTAAGTGTAACGTAGTGGATTCCAAGAGAAGGCAAGCGTTGTAGGGGGCGGGAGAAAGTTACGTGGGCGGATGAGATTACGAATTTCGCGAAAGCTAATTGGAGAGACATGCGAGACGCCTTTGTACTGCATTGGGCGTAGTCAGGCTGATGATAATGATGATAATTTAAATGATCGGCTCACTTTTGAGGTCTTGTACGCAGCATCAGCACTCGGTGGCCTATGCTCTACATAGTGTCAGCGTATTGTAGCCAGCCTGAAACACCCCCTTTAAGGATACTTTAAGGTGAAAAGATTTTAACTTCTCCTAAACAAGCGCACCTTTCTTTTCAGGGTCATCAGCGTGGCAAAGTACGGTGAGTGCAATAAAAACAGCTGGCCTGCAATGTATTTCATTCTGAGTTTTCTGAGAGAATCTCTTTTGTTTTGGTACAGCTTGCATTTTTGCTGTTGAAGAACCCAGTGAAATCCTTAGAAATTTAGAACCGCGCTGACGCGGTTTTGTTGATCTTTCGATGAGCAGTGTGAGTGCAATATAAGTGCGCACACTCCTATAAATTTAGTGCGAATTCTTGGAAATATTTTTTCCCCTCAAGTCAATGTGAACCGAGGTTATCTGCACGTTGTGTGGATACTGAACTTCCCACCAGATTGTGGAACCCTTTCAATACAGCGCAAAGGATGGGAAATAAGGAAGGAGACGCCACAAACACAGACTCTAAAAAAAAAGCATGAACTAAAAGATTAGAGTCAGGTGTGAATAGAGTAATTCTAATTCGCTGGCTTTCAATGGTTTTAGGCACCTCTTTTCACATTTTAGCTTGATATTCTCCTCTTTAAACCTTTTTTGTGAACCTTCCTTTTGGCTCTTTATTGCATATGTTTTTAGAATGCTGCCATTTGCTTTGATGTTTCATTTGTTGCCATGTGCCATGTAGCGACTTCACCGTTTGCCCCTCCTTGTATTTTTTTTTGTGCGCAGATGCAGCATTGTTGCCTCGTGTCTTTCTTGGCCTTTATCTTGTGCGCTAAGCAAACTCAGCAGCTGTTCTCCATGTTTTCCCGCAAAATCTTCTTACCAGCAAGGTGTTTCACGTAACATAAACCAGGGATTTAAAAAAGTGTCTGCCTGGAGCTCAATGCCACCAAAGACATATTGCTTCCAGTCGGTTGGCGATGCTCATTGTATTTTTAAAATTCTCATTAATTCGGTAATCCGCTCATATTAAGAATTCAAATTTTCTATTATTCACTTTAGGCCACGTTCGTTCCATTAGGTTGTAGAGGTTGTTAATAAACAACCGATCCATTTTTCTGTCGCAACTAACCTCATATGTGGTCCTTTTTTCCGGCAGTTAAAGAAGGCCAGCGAAATATGAGAAAACGAAGGGACTGCGTTCATGCGCTACCTTATTCTAACGCTCTCAACCCTGTTTTGAACAAACGAAACGTGCTCACGGACCATTCGCAAGAGAGCGACCTCCGCGCAGTTCGTCGGAGTGCAAAATTATGAAAATAAAAAAAATATAGAGCATACCTTGAAATACACGACGTTGAAATACATACCCAGCAATTCTGGACAAAAGCACTGTTGAGCGGGAAACCACTTACGAATGCATTTTTTTTCGTACAATGCAAGATTTCCTAATAACAATCAATATGCCCGCAGATCACCCGAGGGCAGTCTTACAATTCTTATTAACGTTCTTGTTATCGTTAAAAGTGTGCCCATTAGTTTTCTATGGCAGCCTTAAGTGTTCGATGCGGTCGATGGAAACACTTCAGAAGGAAGATTTTCCTAGACATCACAAGAATGGAAAATTATCTTCAATATTCCATAATGTTTAGTATCTTACAATTTTCCAATATTTCAAAAAATTTGTCCAAGCAAGTTAGACTTGCCTCGCATTTTTGTTTCGTCTATGCGATGGCTCAATAAAACATCCATCTGAATTGGCAGTCGATGGCCTGATTATCACTTATTGCAGATAACTGCGCGCGCTTCCCACGTTCAGGAAGAATGTACTGACGCATTTTGAAGTTTATGCTGAGAGCGGCGTCAGCTGCTCACTTCTAGCTGGTGAGTGCGCACCCTTCCATCACTCAGGTCGCGCTTGGCAGCGCTACATTACGGTAGCGCAAAAGCGCAATCACGTGGATTTTTTTTCAGATTTCGCGGGCTGTCTTTAAATGCTGGATAAAAGGACCACTTAGAGGATACGCTCATACAAAAAAAAACTGGATCAGTTGTTCCGTGCTGTGTTGTGTTGAGTTTAGTGGCGCATAAAGATCGGCTGTTTCGTATCCCCCTTTACAACTTCAAGAAACGCACGTGACCATAAAGTGAATTTTGTACCGGGTTAAATACGGGAGCTCAACAAGCCAACTCGGCAGTAATCAGCGCACACGTGCACACACTTCGTCGTCCTCAGCTTGCAACGAGGAAGCACCGCTGATGGCACATTGTTCGCACAATTTATATGGCATGTGTTGAAGCAGAGCTTTAGGCGAATAGACCGGTAGGAGGAAGCCGACAGGTTTTAGAGGAGGCGTCTTCCTTCGCTGGCAGTCACGGCAGGATTTCACATGCCTCGCACTGTGGCCGTAAGCTTAGGCCAGTAGTACTTAGGCCAGTAGCTTAGGCCAGTAGGACTTATCGGCCGGTTTGTTCGAAGCAGCATGAAAACCGCTACGTCAACTGTCCCACAGGTGTGGTTTACAAAATTCCGTTGACCTGCGAAAAAGTGTACATTGGGCAAACAGGCCGATGTATTAATGACAGACTAAGAGAACACCACAACTCTCTGTCGCCTACTGACGGCGCTAACTTGCATCGACATTGCCTGGAATGCGGTTGCTACCCGCTATTTTCCAATGTTAGTATTGTCGGCAAAGGAAAGGAAAAAGTTGAGCGCGAAATCCTCGAAGCGTTCCTCATTAGTATTCAAGGCGATGATTGCATCAGCAGTCCTTCTATCTACCTCATGCAGAAGGAACTTAGCTTCCTTTCGCAACGGCGTTAGGTCACAGCTTATCTTTAGATGTAGATTGTTGTTAACTGAGCTGCGCAAACTTTGCCACTTCTCCTGGGAGATTGTTTTCTTCAATAAAGCACAGTTGCTAGTCCAGTCGTCGTGTCTGTGCCTCGTCTCTTCGCTGTGTTCCGTCTTTTGACTGATTTTACTCCTGAATTCGGTAGTGGCGGCATCGTCAAATTGATCTAAGATCGGCGAAAGCTGCAGACGTCTTTGGAGCTCCGCGAAGGCACCTTGTTGTTCGTGCCCCAGACAAAGGGCACTGCTTTCATGTTTCGACGAGTTAAGGGCTGAGCGATCTTGGAAAAATTTGCTACAAAGCGCCGGTCGTAAGTGCAAAGGACCAAAAATTGGCGCAGGGAGTGCTTGTCGGTCGGTGTCGGAAACACTGCAGTAGCAGTAGAATTCCCAGGGCCAGGGCGTACGCCATAGGAGCTGACAAGGTGGCCTAGAAATTTCAGCTCTCAAAATCAGTGTCATTTTTTTTTGGTTTAAGGAAGAAGCGAGCAGAACGTACTGCTAGAAGGACTGCATGAAGGCGGTTTAAGCGCTCTTGAAATGTCTCAGAAAAAACAGACACCATCTAAATAGTCAGGGCAGGACTGCCATTTGAGGCCGGCGAGTACAGTATCCATCATTCTTTGTGAAGGTGGGTTTGTGCGCAAGTAAAAGAAGGGATGGAGCTCACGGCGCGCGAACCAAAACGGCGAGCGGAACTGCGGGCAGCGCTGAAGACCTGTCCGTACGAAGCCATATCGTGCAGCGCCGCGCCGCTTCGTCTTTCATCGGCGCTTCGTCTTCATCGGAGCTTTGTCAGTGATCTGCCTATGCGGCATCAGGCGCGGCCGTCATGGTTCGCTACAAGTGGCCCAGGAACGAATAGGAGCTACACTGGCGACCTATGGCGAGGTCAAGAAGAGCGGGTCGTAGTAGGTCTTAAGGCGTCTGACGTGGACGGTTTCTCGGCCGCGATGGCGCAAGTACGAAGAGGGGTTGAGCCGCTTCACAATGTAATTCACAGGCGACGTTTGTTGGGCGACGCGATAAGGGCCGTGGTAATCTGTGTGAAATTTGCACGACAATCCTGGTGGTGTGCATGGAACCCAGAGCCAAACTAGGCTTCGAAAAGGAAAAACATGTTGCCTGTTATTGTTATCGTGGCGATGCTTATGGCCGCCTTGGGATTCCGAGCTAAAAGAGCGCGCCAACTGGCGGCATTCATCTGCATGCTTTGCGACTTCGGAGAGGGGCGTCCACTCGGAGGCGTCAGGAGTGTATGGTAAGATGTTGTCCATCGTTGATGACGGCTCACGCCCACGCAGCAGGAAGAAAGAGGTAAAGTCGATGGTTCTCTGCGTGGCGGTGTTGTATGCGTACGTCACGAAAAGAAGGACAGCGTATTCGTCTGATCTGCTGTGACGCACATCGTAAGCATGTCTCCGAGAGTACGATTTAAGCGCTCGGTCAGCCCGTTAGTTTGAGGATGGTAGGCACTTGTGGTTCGATGTACGATGCGGCATTCGGTAAGCAGAGCTTAAACGACGCGTGAAAGGAAGACGCGGCCTCTGTCACTTAGCAGCTCGCGCGGCGCGCCGTGGCGAAGAACAAAACGATGAAGCAGGAACATAGCGACTTCGCGGCCAGTAGCCGCAGGAAGGGCGGCTGTTTCGGCATACCGGGTAAGGTGGTCGACACCGACGATAATCCAGCGGTTCCCAGAGACCGTACAGGGAAGCGTGTCGTAAAGATCAACCGCAAACTCACCGAAAGGACCTGCCGGGCAAGGATGTGGTTGCAAGGGGCCGGTCACACGGGGATCGGACGTCTTCCGCCGCTGAACGGCGATGCATAATCGGACGTATTTTCGAACATAGGCGTACATGCCACGCCAATAGTAACGCTGAGAAATTCTTTTGATTGTTTTCAGCGCACAAGTGTGCGAACACTGAGAGTCAGCGGGGTAAGAGGCGCAAATTTCAGAATGAAATGGCGGGGAATCGCCAGAAGCCACCGCCAACCATCAGGCATGTATTTGCGGCGGTATAGAAGGTCGTCCCGGAGGGCAAAGGGCGGAGCTTGAGGAAGTGAAGCTCTAGAACGCGCAACGTTTGGTGATGAAGACACAGCGTCTATGAGGGACGCAAGCCACGGGTCCTTCCGCTGCTCCGCAGGCACACCAGCAATGATAAGAAACGAAAGTACAGGATCTGTCGCTGAGGAGCACGCTGCGTGGCTGGGAAGGGGAGACCGAAACAAAGCATTGGCGTCCATGCGCTTACGGCCAGAACGATAGATGACGCGGATGTCTAACTCTTGAAGGCGAACAGCCCACCGAGCGAGACGATCGGATGGACCTTTAATATACGATAGTCAGCACAGCGATGGTGGTCCGTGAGGACGTCAAACCGGCGGCCGTACAAATAGGGCCAGAATTTTTCTAGCGCCCATAAAATAGTTAAACATTCCTTCTCCGTAATGGAATATATGGATTCAGCTTTGGTGAGCACGCAACTCGCATACGGAACTACGTATTCTTCAAAGCCACCTTTTCGTTGAGCCAAGACAGCTCCGAGTCCAACACCACTCGCATCCGTATGGACCTTGGCATGTGCTTTTGGGTCATAGTGTTGGAGTATTGGCGGCGAAGTCAAAAGATGGCGCAGGGTAGTGAACGCTTCGTCGCACTTGGCCGACACAGCCAGAAATGTCATTGTTTCAGCCTAGTAGCTTCGTCAGCGGCGCATTGATCGACGCGAAATTGCGTACGAAGCGCCGGAAGTAAGAAAACAAACCTGTGGAGCTTCGAAGTTGCTTGAGCGAAACCGGTTTAGAAAATTGCGACATAGCTCGGAGCTTGGCCAGGTCAGAGAGAAAGCCTTCCTTGGAGACGATGAACACCAAGATGGTCAACTTCTGAGCGGCGAAGTGGCACTTCTTGAGACTCAGCTGCAGGCCGGCGTTAGTCAGGCCAGTCAAAATCTGCAGTAAGAGTGCGAGGTGCGCTGTGAAATCTGCGGAAAATACAACAGTGTCGTCCAAGTAGCAGAGGCAGGTCTGCCACTTGAACTTCGCAAGATGTTATCCATCATCCTTTCGAATATGGCGGGCGCGTTGCACAGACCGAACGGCATCACGTTGAATTCGTAGAGGCGGTCAGGTGCATGAAATGCTGTCTTTTCTCTGTCACGTGCAGCCATCGGTACTTCCCAGTAGCCGGAACGTAGGTCACGGGAAGAAAAGTACTCAGCGCCTTGAACAAAATCAAGAGCGTCGTCGATGCGGCGGGGGGGGGGGGGGGGTGAGGTTAATTGTCCTTGTGGGTAATATTGTTGAGACGGCGGTAATCGAGACAAATTCAAATTGAACCATCTTTCTTCTTTACAAGTACCACCGGTGAAGACAAAAGGGCTGTGAGATAGGCGGATGACACCACGGTGCAGCATATCCTCTACTTGTTCGCTAATCACGCGGCGCTCTGCTGTGGACACACGATATGGCCGCTGTCGAAAAGGAGGGTCAGAACCGGTCTCAGTGCGATGAGCGACGGTGGAAGTTTGGCCTACAGGAGTGTGGGAGACGTCGAAAGCGGAGCGAAACGTGTGTAGAAGGGCTGAGGGCTGCGTCCGGTGGGGAGGAAGGAAGAGCGTCGTCGATGGCGGCTTGGAAGAAGGCGTCGGGCAACGAATCAGGTGCCGAATCGGAAGAGCGTTGATGGAGGAAATGCGAGAGGTCACGGGGGCATCCAGGTCAACGAGAAGGTGAGCAGGTTGAATTGGACCAGGAGACTCGCCACGTAGCAGGGTAAGCGGGCAGGGAGACAAATTGTAGATAAGCGTCTTCGTGAGACCGCCGTGAACATGGAGAACGGCAGGCTGCAGCGGAAGATTTTTGCGGTGAACAAAGGAAGAAGATGGCGTAAATAAAAAGGTGATCGCCAGCGTGGCAGTACACCAGAGGGGTACAAGTGCTGAAGCCTCCGGAGCGACGTCGATGTCTTCAATTACGGTGAGCTTCAGCGGACACTCGAAATAGAAGTCGTCGGCCAGTTCGTCACACAACGCAGAAGATTCCATCGCAGCGCGGGCTCAATCTATCACGGCGTTATTTTTTGAGAGGAAGTCCCATCCGAGAACCACGTCGTGGAAACAAGACGGCAGGACCAAGAATTCGATGCAGTGCAAAATATCCGCAGTGACGACCGGCACTGTGCATGCGGCCAAAGGTGCCATCCTCTCTTCGGTTGAAGTGCGAAGCGAGAGACCAGAAAATGATGTCGTCACTTTCCGTAAGCGACGGCACAGTCTCTCATCAATCACTGACACAGCAGCACTCGTGTCGACAAGTACGTATACAGACAGACCGTCGATAGAAACCACTAGAATGTTTGTGGGAGAACGATGAGGCCTTGAACTGTTCGAAGAGCACGCAGTCCATGCCTCTGGAACAGCGAAACTTAGTTTGCCTCGTCAGCGGACGCAGGGCGACGGCGCATAGGCGACAGTGACCGGCGACGTGGGGACGGGGATCGACGGGTCGTCTACGGACGCTGGTCGGTGGCGTACGCTTCAGATGGAGCAGCCCAAAGGAGCTGAGGTGAGCCGGCAGAAGGCGGAAACGCTGGAGGGGCGATCATGCGACGACGACAGAGACAGGCCGCGTGGCCGGGAAACCGCACGAAAAGCACATAGCCCGATTGTCCGGTGTGCGCCAATGGTTGTTATGTGGCGAAGCGGGAGGATGAAGCGGGGCCACTGGTGGGACCGGTGCCGGACGCAGGACAGGCTGACTGGGTGGAAACGCCACTGGGCGAGGCCGCGCAGCCACGGCGGCGCACGTACGTCAAAACCGCCACAGGAGTGGAGGGGCTATAACGTGCCGCGGCTTCGGCGCACGACAAAGGAGTGACTGAAGGAACTTCAGGCAGGGTAGGAAGAACCTCGGCGACTTGTTCTCGGATGACGCGCTGAAGCGAAGGCACAAGAGAAGAGGCAGCGTCAAGACTCAGGTTAACGAGAGAGGGTTGACGAGCAAAGAGAGGGTTGACGAGCAACTTCTTTGCGAACAAACTGCTGGATCTGGGGCAGCAGTGGTGACTGGTCGGAGTTAGACGTCAAAGCCGCCAGTGGCTCCGTGCGCGAGAGTGGAGAGCGAGTGAGAAGACTGCGCTTGCGGAGTTTTTCGTAGCTCTGGAATTGGGCAATTACGTCGACGAAGGTTGCAGGAATTTGGGCCAGAAGCCTCTGAAACGCGTAGTCATCAATGCCCTTCAGGATGTGGTTGATCCTGGCGCGCTCGGGCATCGAAGCATCCACACGCTTCCACAGGTCCACCACATCCTCAATTTAACTGGGAAAGTTTTCACCAGGCAGCTGCGCCCGAGCACACAGGCGTTGCTCAGCTCGCAGCTTGCGCACCGCAGGCCGGTCGAAGACATCGGCGAAACTCCGCTCCTAGGCTGACCACGACGTGATAACAGCCTTGTGGTTTCGGTACCACAGATTCATCACGTCCGTGAGATAGTTTACGTTGTTGACTTTGAGAGCACCGTCCCATTTGTTATGGGTACCGACCCGCTCGTACGAGGCTAACCAGTCGTGTACGTCATGTTCTCCTGTACCGCTGATTAAAGCAGGATCGCGCCGGCGCAAAGCTCTAGCCCAGAGAACGGTCGGCAGCAGTGCGGCAGGACTAGGGCCGGGATCTTCAGGCATGGTGATGATCGGAAGCGCAAGGCTTCGAAGATCCAGGATATCACCAAAGCCGCACCGTCACCAAGGGAAAGAGGGTTTGTGCACAAGTAAAGCAGGGGACGGGGTTCATGGCGGGCGACAAAACGGCGAGCGGAACAAACGACGGGTAGCGCAGAAAACGGCCTTTCCTACCGAATCGATCTCGTGCATCGCGGCGGCGCTTCGCCTTTCATCGGCGCTATATAGGCTACATTGGCGTTTCGTCAGTGATCTGCCTAGGCGGCATCGGGCGCCGCCGTCGTGGTTCGCTACATTTGGAATATGGCTGACGCAGAACACAGGCCGAATAAAGAGCACATTAAATTCATATAGGCTATCTGGATTTATAAAGCCGGTCTTCTCAAGGTCGCGTTCAATTTCAATTTGACAATAACACTTCGCAAATCAATGGAAGGAAAGTGCCGTGCGTGGCGAAGGCAATCCAGGGAAGCATGAATGCGGTGAAGAGAATAAACGTTTTTTTGTGCCGTTGTTCAGCTTTCTGTGGTCTACACAAAAACGCGAAGTCCCATCTTTTTTCTTTGCTAGCACCACGGACTTGTTCAGGGTTATATGACTACATCGTCATGCACCTGCTGGACGTGGTGGCGAATCGCATCTCGTTCTGTTGAAGGGACTTGGCAAGGGAGCTGTCTTACAGGTTGTTCGGTATCCGTGGTGATAATGTGATGTTTCGTGACAGTCGCCTCAGCGATTTTGGACGATAGAGCGAACCGTCACCAAAAGAATGCAGGATTGCGAGAAGGCGCGGCTCTCTGACGTCGACAACTTGTCGTTAACGTTGAGCTTGCCAGTAAGAGAAGGCACTTAATGGTGGACGTCGACGGACAGGCGAGAGACGGTGGCACACCTGCTGGTAGCATTAACCTCTTCCAAATGAGCAATCGTATAGCGCGTTGTTGTCTATTCCGCTCCGAACTGAAATTGGCAAGGTTAAGGTGAGTAGTCCCATGGCTAAGCGTAACAACTCTGGCTACAATATTAAATTTATTGCATAAGCATTCTAAGCTAATGAACTAATCAAGAATTTTGAGTCGTCATTAAAGAGCAGAACACGTGGCAAAAGTTTCTCGGCGCATATTTGCAAACAATCTCGATCTGATCAAAATCAAATGCTCCTAGCTAGGGAGAAATTCCTTGCCAATAACGGAGCACCTACAAAAATTGCGCTCGTTAGAATGAGTGCCTTCTCGTTAGACATCAAGGATCTCGACCACTGCTTGCCGCATGCTGTACTACTCGAAATGGTCAGTGAACGCATCGACGACTACGGCGCTGTATGGTTCCAGAATGGCTGCGGAACTCACGTGAGTCATTTCTTTGAGCCAGTACCCTTCTACCTCTCAACTTCAATGGTTAACATCGAAATCCAGAATGTACAGACAAAGGAGGGTGTGTGTATCATATCCTGCCTCGCACCTGTGCTCAGCGACTTTCTGCTTGCCCGGTAGAATAGGAATCTGGATGCGAGGCTGCAAACTTCACCGATATGCAAACTATTCCGTTATGGATGACTTCCTCGTCATTTTCAAGAGCCCACCTAGCAACATCTCGAAAGAAATTGATCACATTTACTGCCCTTTCCTTGGAGGCCTCACAGTTATGACCAAACTGCCTGTGGATAATCAACTTCGATTCCTGGACTTGATGCTTGTGATAAGTCAAGACCACATCTGTTGGTGGTACGCGCCCCGCTCACATTCCATTCCATGCCTAATTCCATTCTCCTGTGCCCACTCAAAGCTGATAAAGCGGTGTATACCCAAAGCTGCATTGACAAAATTTGAGCACAGATCATGATTGCGTCAAGTTAATTCTAGTTTGAACTCGCAAACAAGCCGATTAATTTATGCGGGATTTTCAGTCGACCTGTGTAGTCTGCCGGAAAAACTTTAAGGAGATTCACGTGGGCTGCTGCAAAAAGCGCCCGGGGTTTGTCCGAGCATGTACCGCTATTATTCCCTGTGTGTACAGCTGGTCACATAGACTCAAAAAGACAGGAGGAAAGGTCAGCCTATGAGGATTGTGTTCTGCGCCAAACAAGCTAGCCGCCCATTTACGCAGGTAAACACTGATATGCTTCAAAGCACAGTGTGCCACAATATGCATTAGCGCCTATCCCATGCAAAGCTAAGGCGGTCTAAGAAATTCCGCTTTCACGTGGGAGGCGACGTATAGGACCAACCAGGAGGTATTTTAATGGCAGGTTGCAGAGCAGGCCAATTCACTGTTACATATTGGGATTCATTGTCGCCATTGTGCGTGGGTTGCTAACCCCTGATAACCCAAACCTGCTTCATCAAGAAGTACTGTGACCAGCGCACGCGTGAGGTACGGGAAGAATTCATGATTAAGAAGAATAAATGTGTGAGCACGCTGTCTCTGACCCTGTCTCTCTGCGAAATCACATTTCTAGATCAATTCACGATTCGTACGCACGCCCTGCCGCTAGATTTAGCTGTCTTATACAGTTTAATATTTTTATTGTTGCTTGTTAACGCTTGTTTTGTAGATTTTTTTCGCTTCCCTTTTGAGATCATCTGAGGAGCCCGGGTGCGCATTTGCCCTTTCCTCTATCATGCCTCATTGTGTACTTCTTAAATTGTTTTGATGTTAATAGTTTGTCAAACCTATGTATAATCCTGAGCTTCTTGGAATAAAAATTTATTTATTTATTTATTTGAACATACTGCTGGCCTCACATTTGAGGCCGTCGCAGGAGTGGGACATCACATACACAAAATAACACAGGTCAAGTAAGTGCCAACACAAAGGCGATCGTAGTCCAACAAGGCAATATGCATTATACAAAAGGTAAAACAAAATAGCAAAACAGGAGCAAGTAGCATATTTGAGGACTTCGGCACGGTAAAAAAAAAAAAACACAGTAACAAAAATGCAGACAAGTTTTTAAGGAGCAAGAAATGAAACAATAGCTGCTGAAGAATGATACTGTCATGAGAAACGAGCAACATGGTTAAAAAATATAATAAGCGAGAGTCAGATAAGAAAGTCGGGATGTCATCGTCAGCAAGGAAAAAAGAGTGCAAGAGTTAGCGCACCAGCATCGTAGTTGTTATTGCAAAATAAAGCGTGATATGTTGGCGATGAAATCTTTGAGTGATGCGCAGTTGACAGCATCGCAAGGCAGACTATTCCACTCACGGATTGCTTGTGGGAAGAAAGAGTACCTGAATATATCGTTGTGAAATCTGTACTCGGTTAAGTGCTGTTGGTGTTTTGTTCTGGTAGTGCGCGTGTTTGACTTTATTAAGTACTTACTCGTATCGATTTTCATACCGCCATTATGCAGAAGGAAAAGAAACTTGAGGCGCAGTAGTCTGGCTCGGTTATGTATAGTGGGAAGGTCGGCTTGTCTTAAGAGCTGTGTAGGGGAGTCATGACGGCGATATTTGTTAAAAATAAATCTGACCGCTTTTCGTTGTACGCCCTCTAATCTTTCTATGTATTGTTTGCGGAAGGGGAGCCAACATATTATTCCATAGTCCATTATGGAGCGAACAAGTGAAGTGTATGCTAAGAGCTTAGTGTCGACTGATGCGGATTTAAGCGATCGTTTAATCGAGTAGAGAGCTGCCAGTGCTTTATTAGTAATATAGGCTACCTGCTTGTTCCATTTAAGATCCGAGGAAATTATTACTCCTAAATATTTATATTCTTCTACTTTCCTTAACATCTGTCCTTGTAGATAATAAGGGAGATTTATTGCCGCTCTCTTATTTGTTACTGTCATGCAAACCGTTTTTTCTACATTAATCGTCATCTGCCATGTTTCACACCATTGTGCTATACTTTCAAGGGCACTATTTAGAATTGCTTGGTCTGCATGGCAGGTTATTTCTTTGTAAATGATGCAGTCGTCTGCAAACATTCTTACTGTTATGTTAGTACTATTATGCAGGTCGTTGATAAAAAGAAGAAAGAGGACAGGGGCCAGAACGGAGCCTTGTGGCACGCCAGACATCACATCGCCGCAATCTGAAGAATGCCCTTTAAAGTGTACATATTGGCGCCGGCCTGTAAGGTAGCCTTTCAGCCATTTGGTAATATTATTGTCACCGAGATAATGGAAAAGTTTTTGGAGGAGCTTAGGGTGGGAGACCCGATCGAACGCTTTCGAAAAGTCTAAGAATATCATGTCTGTTTGGCCACATTTGTCTATTGTAAACGCTAGGTCGTGAATTGTCTCTATTAATTGAGTAGTCGTAGACAAACCTTTTCTAAAGCCATGCTGGTTAGGCACAATTATGTTATTTTTTTCTAGAAATGATAGGATATGTTTAAGAATTAAATGTTCGAGGATTTTGCATGTTGTACAAGTAAGCGAGATTGGTCGATAATTGGATGCGTTGGTAATGTTGCCCGATTTATGTATAGGAATGACCTTGGCAATTTTCCATTTCTCCGGGATTTCGCCTGTTTGTAGTGATTTTTCAAAAATAATCAGCAAGAACTTTGACATCCATTCCGCGTAACGCTTAAGAAATGCATTTGGTATGTTGTCGTGACCACCGGATTTTTTAGGGTCTATTTCAAGTAAGAGGGAAAGAATGCCCGATTCATTTATGATCAAATCATCTATTTTTGCTGTGTTACTCGGAGGATATTCTAGGTCAGGTTTTTTTCCATTGTCGTGCGTAAATACTGATATAAAGTAATCATTGAAGTCTGTAGCCTTCGCGATAGCCTCGGCGGGTGGCGGATTACTGTCCTGACGTGAATTCGAATTGAGGTACCGCCAAAACTTGGAAGGAGATACTTTGATAAAATTACTTAGGGTGACGTTCATGTACTCATCTTTAGCCTTTTTTATAGCTGCCTTTAGTGCATGAGACTTTTCGCGTAATTTATCAGTGTAGACGGGTAGCGGCAGTTTATTCCTCAGTTTCCTATGTCTTGCAGTCTGGCGCTTTAATTGTATAATTTTTCTTGTTATCCAAGGGTTTTTCTTATGCACCGGCTTGACCTTTGTGGGAATATATGCTGATAAGCAGTGCTGAATAATTCTTTCAAACGCTGACCATAATGTGTCTACTGAAGCTGAACTATTCATGGCGAGAGAACTAAAGGTGGAATACGATTCATCTAGATAATCCAGTACACTAACGTCGTCGGCGTTTGTCCAGTCGAAAATTCGTGCACTCATCTTTACCGTAGGTGATGGCACGCCCAGCAGCAAGAAGCATTTAGCTGCTCTATGGTCTGATACGCCATCCACAACTTCCCATGAAACTCTGTCATTTGCAATGCTATCACTCACAAAAATCAAGTCGAGTACATTTCTGCTTACTGCGGTAACACGTGTAGGTTCCTGGATAAGCTGTCTAAGGCCGAAGTTAAAGCTTACATCAAGCAGTGCATCTGTATGAGCTGTATCGGCATTTTTTTTATCAAGCGTGTCCCACGTTATGCCAGCCAGGTTAAAATCTCCCGTAAGGATTATCTTAGTATTGTGGGTGAAATGACTTTCCATATAATTTGCT
The DNA here is from genome assembly GCF_052857255.1 of Amblyomma americanum. Lineage (NCBI taxonomy): Eukaryota > Metazoa > Arthropoda > Arachnida > Ixodida > Ixodidae > Amblyomma > Amblyomma americanum. Next base: position 153,190,313 of record NC_135504.1, read on the forward strand.
AGCACGTGTAAGATATCTAGGGTAGCATTAGGGGGCCGATACATAGTGCCTAAAAAAAAGACGGATGTGTCTACCATGATTTTGCACCAAAGTGCTTCAGCGCCTATGATTTCTGGCATGGGTGTGACGTAAATGTATTCCCTGATCAAGATTGCCACACCACCGCCGCGAGAGCACCTATCTTTGCGCATGACAGTGTAACCAGGAGGGAAGACATCACTACTTGAAATATCAGGAGAAAGCCATGTTTCTGTGATTGCGACAATATCAGGAGAGTGTTCGAGAATGAATGCTTCAAGTTCTGTAGTTTTGTTGACGACACTTCTGGCGTTTATGTTCACTATGATTAAGGTGGGTGGTATTACGTGCTTGATCGGTTTTTTCCCCCTTTGAATGGCTGGTTTTTTGCCACGGGTACTCTGGCTTCTTTATCGTCGTCCCAGACATAAACCTGCTCATTGATTTTAATCTTGTCGTACATAAGTGATACTTTTTCACCCCTATCTCGGTTGTCTTTGCTGCTATCCCAAAGTTTTTTTCGAATGCCACGTACACGTAAAGAAAAATCTTCGCCAACCGAAACACCGGAATTCTTTAGTTTGTAACAATTCTTCATTATGTTTGCCTTGTCTCTGAAGCTTTGCAACTTCAGAATAACTGGTCGGGTTTTGTTTTCAGCTTTGGTGCCTAGGCGGTGCATTCTCTCGATTCCCGAGATTGTGACACCAAGGGTACCGTTAATTTTTTCTGTGATTTTTGAATTCAGGTCATCTGTTTTCTCGTCCTCTTCTTCCGTAATTCCGTAAAAAATTAAGTTTGATCTTCTACTTCTGTTCTCAAGGTCATCAACCTGAAGAGCTAGCCTACTAATGATGTTTTCAAATGTCTCCATTTTCTCCTCAACACCTGCGATTCTGCCTTCGAGATGAGCCAACGTGTCCAGTTTCGCATGAATGCCTTCCAGAGATTCGTTTATAGCCTTGTTGTCTTTTTTTATTACAGCTATCTCACCAGCCAATTTGCGGATTTCAGTCAGGACTTCCTGCATGTTAGGTCCGGGGTTACTTTCCACATCCCCAGCAAGCAGCAGCAAGTACCTCAAAGAGACTATGCTATCACAAATAATTGTATACACTTCGCCTGGGCAAGGCAGCACCACAAGAAAAATGTCGCTACTTCTGTAACATTTGCCAAACCGTTTTCTCACCTGGAGCAAGAAGATGAATGGATTACTCGACATGTTCACTGCGGTGCCACCATGCCCAATGCCGCCGTCGGTCGCATCGCGCCCTTTATAGGCACGTGTAGACGACGGCGCTGTGGAAGCCGCTGTGCCTCCGAGGGGGGCGTAGACCAGTTGATCCAGCCGTCCAAGAAATGCGCCGGGACCCAGCTCGTTCAGCGGGGCTTTGCAGCACTCGGTACAATGCGGAGCAAGCGGTGCTGATGCGGTACGGTTGATTGTCCGGGTGCCGTCCACGAAACGATCGCAAGAAATCAGCAGACCAAGCGCCTGGAGCAAGAAGATGAATGGATTACTCGACATGTTCACTGCGGTGCCACCATGCCCAATGCCGCCGTCGGTCGCATCGCGCCCTTTATAGGCACGTGTAGACGACGGCGCTGTGGAAGCCGCTGTGCCTCCGAGGGGGGCGTAGACCAGTTGATCCAGCCGTCCAAGAAATGCGCCGGGACCCAGCTCGTTCAGCGGGGCTTTGCAGCACTCGGTACAATGCGGAGCAAGCGGTGCTGATGCGGTACGGTTGATTGTCCGGGTGCCGTCCACGAAACGATCGCAAGAAATCAGCAGACCAAGCGCCTGGAGCAAGAAGATGAATGGATTACTCGACATGTTCACTGCGGTGCCACCATGCCCAATGATAGCGCCAGTTGATAGCGCTCCTCGTGACTTCTGTCTTAAATAAGAACGTTAACCAACAAACCCAGTTAATTAAACTTGTCTTAAAAAAAATACATTTTTGTTCCTTTTCTTTTCCATATTTACTCTGCGTGTAACGTCTGCAGTACGCTGTGGAATTGCTAGGACCCATTGCCAGGAGGCGGATGTTTGGTCCAATAGACTATGGTACAAGGACAAGCAGGCACAAAACAGCGTCATTAAAGCACGAAGTGTTGGGCGGGATAGTTTTGCATGGTTGACGTGAAACAGCAATGACACATGGCCTTGGAAGAGTGGAGAGTGTTAAGAGACGGAGGCAACACAGTCCATTTCTGCTCTTTGCCCTCCACTCTTCTTAGGCCGCGTGCTGTCGCGCTGTTCACGTTCATAAAGCAGCAACGGTGGACGCAGGTTTCCTAGTGCTAAAAAAATGTATTAAAAGAGAGTGCAAAGTTACTTCTAATTTGCAAGTCATTAGGATTTAAATTAGAGGTTTTAGCACCTTTAAGTGTAATTTGTTTAGAGGGGCTTAACGTCCCAGAGCGACTCAGGCTGTGAGGAAACTCGATTGGTATTCTACAATAAGTGTTATGGCATGCTGAGAGGATAAAATTGCGGTGTATTGAAGCTGCTATCGTCCTGATGGCAAATATGAACAGATGTAACCTATGTGCGTCTTTAAAGGTTACAATACTACTAGTGCAGCTTTTACTACGAAGCGATTACTACGAAGCGATATCACCGTTTTTCCAAAAGTCTATGCTGAGCAAATGCCCTTTAAAAATACAATGCTGATTACTTGTATTGGTAAATGGACGTATGGGCTTGGATACAAAGGCGCTACACACAATTTTACGATCGATACTTCTTCCAGTCTCACATATTCTAAACGTGTATACAACAGTTCATGATTTATTATGAACAGTTAGAAGAAAAAAAAATGTACAACAGCTGTATCTTACTGATACTCTCATATGAGGCAGGCACGAAGGGGCTAACGAAAGGATTCAGCTTAAGCTAAGGACAACGCAGCGAGGTATAGAAAGAAGGATGATAGATGTAACGTTAAGAGGGGGGACCAACGTGGGCAGTGTGGTGAGAAAAAAACGCGGGTTAATGACATCCTAGTCGAAATGAAGAGGACGAAATGGGCTTGGGCAGGGCATGCAACGCAGGACAACAGATTATACTTAAAGGGCTATAGACAACTAATTTTATTTCGGGTTTTCTACTTTCTGTAAAGAAGAAAAAGGGCGTTATCCTAGCCGCACTGCCATTGCTCAGAGCGAGAGCCTGCTGTTAGACGTCAGACTCGTTCGCCGCCGTGGTTTCTCCGCCGCCTGAGCTGTGACCTAAGCCCCCGTTACATTTGGTGGACGTTAGGTTTAAAATCCAAGTCTGTTCTGGACCTCCGCAGCCGCACGCTACAGAACCCGCTATGCCCGAAGACGCCAACCACCAAGCCGTGCAGGTGGGCTCCCCAGTCGTTTGTTCCGACTCACTCCGGCAGTGGGACCCCGCCCTCTTCAGCGGTATTGGCGATGATGACGCTGAAGACTGGCTCACATCATATGAGCGAGTGGGACGACACTAACAAGTTGAACAACGTCCTCTTTTATTTGACCGGCGTTGCCAACCTGTGGTTTCGCTACCACAAAGTAGACTTCTCCACTGGGACTCCTTTCCAGGCGAACCTCACCAAAGTGTTCAGACGTCCTGCTGTGCGCAAGTTGCGCGCCGGACACCACTTGCGCGAGCGCTCTACGCAGTCGGGTGCGACGTTCACGAGTTAGATTGAAGATGTGGTAAACCTGTGCTCGCGCGTCAATGCCGAGAGATGTTTTAGGATGACAAGATCAAGCATATTGCCACAGTACCAATGAATCCAGTGGCGCCATACTGCGGCCGAACTGTTTTAGATAGGACTTGCCGTGCCTTGCGCACTCTAGGGGCTAGAGGTTTTGATCTTCCTCGCTCGAGCTCCCCGCTGGCTTGCACGCCCAGCACGTTTAATTAAACCTGGTATGAGTGCTTCCACCGTTTATCAGTGACATATTTGGTGGAGGTGCTGAGTAACGGTCCATGTACGGTGACCTCGAGGACACTCTTGACGTCAGTTCCCAATGCGTGGCTACAACACCAAGCCACAAGCGAGGCGCCGCCTGCGAGGCCTACAACCAGAGTTCGGTCAACTCGCAAGATAAGCAAGTGCCATGACGTCCACCACGGCTAGCCAGACAAGTCAGCTTTCCGAGAATGCCCCGCCGTTCATCCTTCTCACACCTCGGTCGCCCCCATCATTCCCCGGTGAGAGGTATGAGGACGTCGAAGACTGGTTGGCCAGCTTTGACCGTGTGGCGGGCTTCAACGAGTGGCACGGCGAGCGCAAATTGCGGAACATGTACTTCGCACTACAGGACTCGGCCAAGACGTGGTATGAGAACCACGAAGCTTCCTTCACTATCTGGGAGATCTTTCGCCGAGAGCTCTTAGCCACGTTCAGCACCAGCGAACGAAAGGAGAAGGCTGAAATCGCCTTGCAATCGAGGTCCCAGCAGCCGAACGAGAGCGTCGCCATGTTCATCGAGGACATGACGCGGCTCTTCAATCGCACCGACCCTGCTATGCCCGAGGACAAGAAGATGCGCCACTTGATGCGCGGCTTCAAAAAGCAACTGTTTGCCGGACTGGTACGTGACCCGCCAAGAACGCTGGCCGGCTTTGCCAAGGAGGCAACAAGTATGGAGCGTTCTCTGCAAGAACGGTGCACTACGGCCGTCAGGCTAGAGTAGCAGCCGCTCACCACTGTACGCCCTCGTCGCTACCCACTGAGGGGCTATGAGAGCTTGTTAGGAGTCTGGTGCGCGAAGAACTCGAGAAACTTCGCTTCGAAGCTCCACAGGCCAGCGTCGCTGCCATACCGGATGTGGTCCCAGATGAAGTCCGGCGAGCTGTTCAGTCGCCACCAGCTCCGCAGCCAGCGTCCTATGTGATGACATACAGTCAAGCACTACAAAGTCGTCCTGGGCCAGTAAGACAGGCCTTTTCCCCCGTCACTCATGTGCTTTCACCGCAGTACCCAACTGCAGCTGTACCCGTCGTACCGCAGGAGCCCCTGTCCACCATGAGCAAAGCGCGCGTTTGGCGTACGCCAAAAAATAGGCCGCTCTGCTACCACTGCGGGGAGCCCGGTCATATCCTCCGCCACTGCCCCTACCGTAGAATGGGCTTAAGGGGGTTTTATCTTTACGCACCTCGACCACGTACGGAGAAGGGCCGCGGGACATTGAGCATACCTGTCCGATAACGTGCAGCCAACGACCTGGCAGCGACGCCAGTCCCGGTCGCCATCCCCAAGGCGGTTTTCTTCGCCAAGCCGCCCGTATTTTTCTAGCCAGTTCAGAGGCGCGTCCCCACATCGGGAAAGCTGAAGACGGCGTCCCCCGGGGGTAGGGTCGCCGCTATTGGATCAAGTCAAGAGCCTCCACCCGACGATTCGCGTCTGCGATCCGACCGACGACGACCTCACCCGACGACCTCCACGACAACGACGTGCTGCGACCGACTGGTGTCTGCCGAAATCCCAGTAATCGCTGATAATTGCGATGTGTCCGCACTTGTGGATACCGGCGCTGATTTTTCTGTAATGAGCAGTCGGTTAGCAGTCAGTTAGGTTCTGACCCTTTGGTCTGGACCACAGATCCGCACCGCTGGCGGCCATGTGGTTAGGCCAATTGGCGTCTGCACGTCACGAATCTAGATCCGCGGTGCTACTTTCCCTGGTTGCTTTGCTGTGCTGCCCGAGTGCTCCAAAGACCTGATACTTGGTTTGGATTTCCTTCGGGAGTACAGTGCTGTCATCAACCTTCAGGAGCTTGCCGCGTCATTTTCCACCCAACCCCCTGTTGGCAGCGATCCCGAGCCACGCGGGACCAAGTTACGCGTCTTTGACGACCACGTAATAATCCCGTCGAGAGCTAGCATGTTTGTTATCGTAGATTGCGACATCACTGGAACTCGGGGCGTCGCTGAAACCAACATCTCGCTGCTGCTTGGTCGGCAAGTCTGTGTTGCTCGCGGAATTGTGGAGCTGAACAACGGCAGAACCGAGCTCTTGGTAACCAATTTTGGCTGTGAACCTCAGTGTTTGCGCGGCAGAACAGTTATTGCGTATTTCGAAGAACTCGGCGACTTCGCGGGACAGCACGCTTTGTACGAATCCTCGGCATCAGTGGAGGCACCGACCACTCTAAAAAAAACTGACGTGAACCCGAACCTCCCGTCTAATCATAAACGCTGCCTCGAAAGCGGTATCCAGTCTTTCTGTGACTGCTTCGCCCCGAAATCTAAGATTAGGCAGACACCGCTCACAAAGCACCGAATTATAGTCGACGCTAACCAGCGGCCGTTATGTCAGCCGCCTTACCGGATCTCTTCAAAGAAGCATGATGCCATTCGCCGCCACGTTCAAGAAATGCTCCAGGACGACGTGATACAGCCGTCGACGAGCCCGTGGGCGTCGCCTGTTGTTCTCGTAGCAAAGAAAGATGGAACCCTACGGTTCTGCGTTGATTACCGACGTTTAAACAAAGTCACAATAAAAAGCTGTTTATCCTCTGCCGCGCATTATGACTCCCTGCATTTGCTGCGCCACGCCAAGTGCTTCTCATCGCTAGATTTACGCAGCGGCTATTGGCAAATCGAGGTGGACGAACGCGACCGGGAAAAGACAGCCTTTATTACACTGGACGGTCTTTACGAATTCTGGGTGCTCCCTTTCGGCCTGTGCTCGGCTCCTGCAACCTTCCAGCGAAATGATGGATACGGTTCTTGCCGATCTGAAATCGCAGTCCTGTCTATTGTACTTGGATGACGTTGTCATCTTCTCTGATGCGTTCGAAGAGCACCTGAGACGCCTGCGCGCTGTGCTCGAAGCAATTCGGTCGGCCGGTCTTCCTCTGAAGCCCGAAAAATGTCACTTTGCTTTCGAAGAATTGAAGATTCTGGACCACATCGTGAGTGCTAAAGGGGTTAGCCCCGACACCGATAAGACAGCCGCCGTGGCTGCTTTTCCTGTGCCCACCGATAAGCGAAGCGTGCGCCGCTTTCTGGGTCTGTGCGCCTATTATCGGCGTTTTGTGCAGAACTTCTCTCAGGTCGCTGAACCGCTTACCCGCCTCACGAAAGATTCCGAATCGTTTTTTTAAGGCCTGGAGCAACAGAACGGCTTTGAAGACCTCTGAACTGGCCTCCAAAGTACGCCCATCCTTGGACACGTCGACGTGTCGGCCGCCACTGAACTACACACACACGCCAGCAACATTGGCCTCGCCACAGTCCTTGTGCAGTGGAAGGATGGCCTCGAAAGCGTAATCGCATAAGCGAGCCGCACCTTGTCACGATCTGAGGCAAACTATTCCACCACCGAAAAAGAATGTCTGGCCGTTGTGTGGGCAGCGACCAAATTCCGCCCGCACTTATATGGCCGCCCTTTCAGGGTCGTCAGCGACCACCACTCGCTCTGTTGGCTGGCGAACCTCAAAGATCCCTCGGGACGGCTTGCACGCTGCAGCCTTCGACTTCAAGAATTCGATGTCACCATCGTCTATAAGTCTGGTAGGAAGCACAGTGATGCCGACTGTTTGTCTCGTGCTCCTATCGAGGACCCCCGAGCTGACCCTGACGGCGATTCAGTTTTTCTTGGCGCCATCTCCACGTCCGTTCTGATTCAACACCAAAGAGACGACAGTGAGCCACAGCCCCTCATTGAGTATCTCGAAGGAAGCGCTCAGTCTCCCCCACGAATCTTCTCACGCGGACTGTCGTCGTTCTGTTTACGCGACGACATCCTGTATAAGAAAAATTACAGCCCGACAGAAGCTGTATATCTGCTCGTCGTGCCTGCGGCTCTTTGCGACGAAGTCCTGCAGGCGTGTCATGATGACCCATCTTCTTGTCACCTGGGTTTTTGTCGAACTTTGGCACGAAAACGGCAAAAGTACTACTGGCCCAGGGTTGCTGCAGTTGTGAAGCATTACATAAGAACTTGCCGCGAGTGTCAGCGTCGCAAGACGCCGCCGACTAAGCCAGTCGGCCTACTGCAGCCTATTGAACCGCCTCAGGTCACTTTCCATCAAGTCGGCATGGACTTACTCGGCCCATTTCCGGTGACCTCACTGGGTAACCGCTGCATTGTGGTCGCCACCGACTACCTCCGCCGATACTGTGAAACTAAACCTCTTCCCCGTGGTACCGCTGACGAAATTGCGAACTTTTTTATCCAAAACATTGTGCTTCGTCATGGTGCTCCCACCATCGTTTTAACTGACAGGGGAACAGCATTCACCTCGGCCCTTACGCAGGAGGTTATGCGCCTGAGCGGCACCCGTCACCGCAAGACAACCGCTCACCACCCTCAAACCAACGGCCTCACCGAACGGCTCAACAAGACGATCGCCGACATGATTTCCATGTATGTCGATGCGGACCACCGGAACTGGGATGCCATACTCCCTTACGTCACATTTGCCTATAATACTGCAGTCCAGGAAATGACGCGCTTCACCCCTTCCGTTTAGTACGCGGTCGCGAAGCCACAACCATGCTGGATGCAGTGCTGCTTCCAGCTAGCACTACCTTCTCTGTTATGGGTTTTGCCCAGTTTGTTCCTTACGCTGAGGTCGCCCGCCAACTAGCTAGAGAGTGCATCCGGCACCAGCAAGTTCCCGACGCTCGGCGCTACAACCTCCGCCACCGAAATGTGCGTTACCAGCCCGGCGAATAAGTTTGGGTGTGGAGCCAAATCCGCATTCGTGGGCGCTCCGAAAAGCTTCTACGGCGATATTTTCGCCCCTACGAGGTGCTCCGCCAAGTCAGTGAGGTGAACTATGAAGTTCTTCCCCAGGAAACAGTTCGCTCCTCTAGACGGCCGACCCCCGAAGTAGTCCATGTCGCACGGATGAAGCCGTACCACGCCCGCTAGCTCTTCAGGCGTGTCTACACCAGCCGCCAGAACATTCGCCGTCCCTCGCATTCCTGCTTCTCATTGTTGCGGCATCGAGTCGTTGCCCTTCAGAGAGAGTGAGTAATGCCACAGTACCAATGAATCCAGTGGCGCCATACTGCGGCTGAACTGTTTTTGATAGGACTTGCCCTGCCTTGCGCACTCTAGGAGCTAGAGGTTCTGATCTTCTTCCTCGCTCGAGCTTCCCGCTGGCTTGCACGCCCAGCACGTTTAATTAAACCTGGTATGAGTGCTTCGACCGTTTATCAGTGACAATATTATGAAAAACATCGAGGATGACGCCTTTCAGATGATGCTGTCACGAGATCTGCGCACCATTGCCGAAGTCACCAGTCTCGGTCAGAGCTACGACGAGCTGCGCAAACAGAGGGTAATCACTCGTCAGAACGCAGGGCCGGTCGAGTCGTTTGCTGGCCTGTCGGCTGCACCCGATCAGTCGCAACTATTGGCACACATCAAAGATTTCGTGCGTGAGGAAGCTGCGCATCAACTATCGCTTCTGGAATCCCACTCCGTGCAATCTTCTTACCTGACATCCGACCTTCGCACTGTCATCAGCGAACAAGTGGCTGAGGTCCTTCCACCAGTCCTCCGCCCGCACCAGCAGAGCCGCCAGCACCTGTCGCTCACCCTGACCTACGCTGCTGCCGTCGCATGGCCGGTGATGGTGGTAAACATTTATTATTTTCAAGGAGGTGTTTGGGCCCAGGCTGTATGGCCCAGGTCCTAACAAATCTAAGAGAATCTCCTATTCCGGAGCGCCAATGGCGGCTAGCGGCGCTCGCACCCTGGCGACCAAGGTCCGTTGGGACTGCAGGTCATGGCAGCTGAGCAGCGCCGCCTCTCAGGCCTCACTAGAAGGGTGGGAGATGAAGGATTGGGAAGGATGGGAATTGAAGGGTAGGCCCAGACCATGTGGAAAACGTCCGAGAACGTCGCTCCGCACAGCGTGCGGCCACCATCTAATTCTGAATTGAAGTTTTCAATACTGCCGGGCACAGCATTTTATTTGTAAGCATTTTGAGAAGAAGCCATTCGTCTGCTCTCCGGAGACCATAACAGGGTTCTGGAAAGCGAAGATGACTGTGCTTATAATATGTAGTGATGTCTTTGAATGTAATTAGAGATTGGATAGGTTCGGAGTAGGCTTTCTGAGCAAGTATGAGTGCCCGGGGAGAGAGCGCGTGGGCCGCCTGGTCGGATCACTCCTTGCCCTGGAGTCTCTGGTGGCCGGGAGCCCAGATGAGGTTACACTTTGGAGGGTCGCTGGACCGACAGCAATTTTCTAGGATGCGCCAGGCGAGAGGAGGGATCCAACCCAGCTCATAGTTCCGACAAGCCCCCTTCGAGTGGGTAATGATGTGTTTCACTTGTGGGAGGGAGAGTGCGAGCGCAATTGCGATTTTCTCCGCGTGTGTTGTGCTCTAGGCGCGGAAAGTAAGTCCTGTCACTGTGGTGTTGTCGTGGACCACTGCTGCGGTGAGCCACCCCCCAAGGTTGGGACCGGCAATGTCCACGTAGTACACGTGTTGTTGTCGACCATAATGTCGCTCCAGTTCTTCCGCACAAGGCTGGCGACAGGCATTGTGGTCATTGTGTGACATGTTGCGGGGAATCGGTTGGACCCTGAGGGCGCGTCTCCCGGGTTCTGGCACTCGTACCCATTCCTCAAAGGTGATAGTGCGTTGGACGTGGATTCGGTCAAGAATGCGGCGACCGGATGGCGTTTGTGATAGGCGCGTATATTGGTTGACGAGATGGGCGTCTCGGACTTCCCGATATGTGATGACCACCCCCAGGTCCAACAAACGCTGTTTGGATATGGTAATGGGAAGGTCAAGAGCCCGTATGATGACTTTGCGGCGCATGATCTCGAGTTGGTCCTGGTCGTGTTCGGGCATGCGAAGGTAGGGGGTTGAGTAGAGAATTCTACTCGTTAAAAAAGCATATGTCACATATATTAAGGAGCCTAAATTATTTTTAATGGAAAGAGGTGTGAAGACGACGACGTGGATTAACCGAAGAATAAATAAAATGAAGAAGCATTACGTGAGGTGGAGAGAGATGATTGCTGGAGAAGCATTCGGTGAGGTGGAGAGAGATGATTGGTGGAGAAGAGAAGATGAAGACGACGACAAGGCTTACGTGAACTAACACCAAGCCTATAAAAGGGCGAGCGAGAGCGAGGCAGGGGGGAACCGCAGCGAAGCGGGGGCTCCGGCGTGTCAGGGACTCATCGGTTGGAGGAGAGCGACGCCGGCTACTTCTCCGGTGAGCTAGCGTTCTACGGCTTCGCATCGTGGACTTCCTGTCGTGCCTGAGCCCGTTCCGGGGAGTCAACGGAGGATGCTACCACCTGCTACAGCCAAGGGTGTCTCCAGCGCTGTTGCCACCCATCCCGGTGGTGCCCCCAATGCCAACAACACTGGCATGACCTCCACGGGCGCTTGGACCGGGGGCTTATACGACGCAGCTAGTGACGCTGCCAGCGACGCCAGGCCAAGCACGTCGAACGCCGCCTCGACGCCTACTACTGGATCCATACAACGTCGCAGCCGCACCGAACCAACCGTGAGCACGAACGCCGACCACTAATAGTAGAACGCTAGTAGTATACGCTGGGAGCTGTGTACCCGGATCATGTTTATTTATAGTCTGTATTCTGTGTTGGTTTTTGTAAGTTTTGTGTCCTAGTGTGTGTTTCACGTAGGGGACATTAAATGTGCGTCTGTATGTGTACACCTGTCGCCTAGTCCATTCTTTCGTTCCGAGAGTTCTCTGGGAAGATCCGTGACAGCATATGCCAGCCGCAAGGCATCCTTGCTGCGTAACTCCCCACGATTGTTGGAGATTCGGTGGACCATTCGGCCCACCTGATCACCATACATGCGGAGTTTTGGGAGCGTTGTGTCCGGTCTGCGTTGTTGGTGAGTAAAGAGACTGAGGATGCGGACCTCCTTGGCCTCTCTAATCGGACCCGAAGGGAGTGTGAGGTGAATTGAAGTGTCGTCCCGAGGCGAGCGTCGAATATGAACAAATTCTGATTTGGTGGGAGCACAATGGAGTCATAGTATGCAGCGTAAGTTCCCACTACCGCCGCTGCATGTTCTAGGCAGGTCTTCATGTGTCCCGGATTGCCTTCTGTTGCCCAGATAGAGATATCATCCGCATATAGGGCATTTCGAATGCCGGGTATAGAGCTTAATTTGGCGGGAAGGTCTTTCATTGCGAGGTTGAAGGGGAGGGGAGATAAAACCACACGCTGTGGTGTACTCTGGGATCCGATGGTATAGGGTCTATGTTCTTTATCTTGAATTCGAATGTAGGCCTGTCTACCCGTGAGTAATTACCAGATGTATCGGTATGTATTCTGACCGCAGTTGATATCTTGGAGGTGTTTAAGTATTACTTCATGTTTTCACATTATCAAAGGCTCCTTTCAAATACAAGGCCAGCACTACCTTTTCATTGTGTGGGTGTTCTTTGGGCTCTAATATGTCATGATGGAGTTGTAGAAGGATGTCTTGTGCGGATTTCTGTGCTCGGAAACCAAGCATAGTGTCTGCAAAAGTGTAATGTGTTTCGATGTAAGTGGACAACCTGTCTCGCAGCGTAGTCTCCATCAGTTTGCGGACATGAGATGGGAGAGATAGGGCGCAGGTGCTCGACATCAATGGGCTTGCCTACCTTAGGAATAAACGTCACTAGGGCTGTTTTCCAATCCGGGGTGAAAGGAATCTCCGCAAGCCAGATATGGTTGATGAATTCAAGGAGGGTACGATAGACTGCATCCGGAAGGTTCGCCAGAAGTTTGACGGTAACCCTGTCCCGGCCCGGTGCAGTACCGCGTTTAATTGTGGCTAGGGCCTCCTTCAAATCATGTAGCTTGAAGGGGACGTAGCTCCATATTTTTTGCCCTATGTATGAGCATTGAGAAAGGCGAGGGTCACCGTGGTACAGAGGTATCTGTCACTCAATGTTCGGGCCGGTAGTGTTGTAGTAGCGGGAAAGTTATGCAATGCACGTGGTAGGTGGCGCGCCGTTTCTGCACACCTTTGATTGGGGTGAATAAGTGCACGAGACATACGCCAGGTGTTGAGGCTAGACATCTGGCGCGCAGCAGTGTTGCATCGATCCACCCAGTTAGTGTCGGCTAACTGAGCGGCATAGTCGGCAGCCTTGTGGGTGAGTTCAAGAATGCAGTGTCTGAGTTTCTTGTTGTGTTTCTGCTTTCTCCATCGTTTGATGAGACTGCGGCGGGCCTCCAAAAGATGGAGAATGGCTGTCTAATTCGGGGGTGGAATCAGTGAGCTGAATGCATTTTTCGCTTTTGTGGAGAGTTGTCATTAGAGTGGTCACCCATTCTTGATATCCCGAGCGAACGATGTCTACAGAGGGAAGTGGCGAGCGTAACTTAGTCCAATCGAGAATATGTGCTTGCGTTGTGCGGCGTTTAAGGGGCCATGTGTAAATGGTCGTATTAATGATGCAGTGGTCACTGCCAAGGATGTCAAGGGTGTTAAGCCAGTCGGCGGTGCTGAAAATTGCGGGTAAGGGTGAAATCTGGGCATGTATCCCTGTTTACTGAGTTGCCCATGCGAGTGGGATTGGCCGGATCGGTATGGAGCGTTACACCGAGAGTCGAAATTAGTTCCGCCAATTCTCTTCCTCGGTGTTCCGCCCTAAGGTAACCCCATTGCCTTGTCGCCCGATCGCCCTTTCTGCTGCTCCTGTCAAAGCCGCCGTTGCCGAAGACACTGAACTGTCTGCCTGCTCTCCCCTTCTTGTGCCCATCACTTGTGACCTTGTTCGCGACAGCAACTTATAACTCTTGGTACTATCGCCCCTCTTTCTGTGCCGCAAGTACCTGCCCATGCCATACGCCGTCCTCACCCTGTCAACTGCCCTTAGCGCGTTGTTGGTGACCAATCCGTTCACACATGCGTTCGCTTTGTGTCGCGGTGAGTGCCTCGGTACCGTTCAGATTGCTGATTTCATTTTCCATCGCAATGAGACAGACGATTCGCCATCCCTCGACGAAGATGCCCTCAGCCCGCCGGTTCCTGCACTCGACACTTCGCCTCCAGACGTTTTCCATCCCTCCATCGACGCCTCTCTCTCTGTACGTCACTGCACGCTACTTCTAGCACTGCGTCATCAATTTATCTCCTCTTTCAATACACGCCAACCCGCTTTGACCCACACGTCGACTGTCGCTCACCACGTCGACACCGGTGACCACGCCCCTCTGCGTCAGCGCCCAAATCGTGTCTCTACTAGTGAGTGCCAAATTATTCAAGAAGTTGACAGCACGCTTCAGAGCGGCGTGATTCAGGCTTCACACAGTCCCTGGGCCTCACTCGTACTACTCGCGAAGAAGAAACATGGCTCTATTCGTTTCTGCGTTGATTACCGCCGTCTGAATAAGGTCGCGCGAAAGGATGGTTACCGTCTTCCCCGCATTGATGATGCTCTGGACTGCTTTCAAGGAGCGAAACTCTTCTCTACTCTTGATTTACGCCCTTGTATTGGCATGTCTCCATGGCAGCCGACAATCGCCCTAAGACTGCACTTGTGACCCCTGATGGCCTGTACGAATTTAACCTCAATGGCATCTTGTAAAAGGCAAAGGCGGGCTAGTTGGTGGTTAGCAATGGAGTCCATATTGCAACCGCGCAAAACGACGAGGAAGGAAGAGAAGAAAGCACAGGACAAAATACGCAATTTCAACTGAGGTTTACTACAAGGAAAAGCACATTTATACAAGATTCATAATCACACCACCTGATAGACAGCAGACACTATCACGTTACACATGCACGCGGGCGCGCGTGGCACAAATTAACATCTGGATAGTTGAATTCCTTCTTCGATAAGGATACTGAAGTGATGCTTATGCAATGGTCATTTTCTTTTTTTATGCAGTAGGCTTTAAAAATTTCCCTGCTAAGCTGGGTCGGTAATTCTTTCAGGACAATTGTGTCGCGGAACCTGTGTGTACAGTTTCGGCAATGGCGACAATGTTTCGACAGTTCACCGCCCCTCCCCAATGACTCAACGGCTGCACGGTGCACCTAAAGTCTAACATTCAAGCAACGTCCAGTTTTCCTATGTAACAATTCCTACATGTGAGGGGTATTTTTTATACCACCCCTGTTTTGCAGTGAACGAAAGTGTCTAAGTGCTCAGTGCGGCACTGGTTCTTTTTACATTTCTCTACGCCATATTGCACATGCCAAAGAGCTTTTTGGGCGCCGTGAAGACGACCGGGACTTCCCATTTCATGGCCACTTTTTTGAGGCGATGAGAAATCTGGTGGAAGTACGGCGTAGCCAAGGCTCTCCGGCGTTGTGGTTCTTCACTTGGGCAGTGCTTAGGTTGGCATCGAGCTTCCTTGGCAAGGGGTTCTATCACGGAGGTGACCAACTCACAAGGAAAACCAGCACTAGTCAGTCGTTGTAACTGAAATATCACGCTATGCTGCATTTCATGTGGGCAAGAATTATCAAGAGCGGCGCGCAGGGAGTTTTTTGCTTTTCCCCTTCTTATATGCTTTGAATGAGTTGACTGGCGGTTTATAATACCTTTTTTTTTTAGCGAGGCTGGTGCCTCCAGCACACCTGGGTTTCATTTGTGCTAGCAACAATACGGATGTCCACAAACTGCAAGCATCCCTGCGACGGCAACTCGTACGTGAAGCTCAACCCAAAGGCACACTCACTGAAGATTTTAAAAATTCGGTTCACTACTGTAATGGCAGCTTCTCTAGATACCCCTTTCAAGAAAATGGCATAGTCGTCTACATATCTAAAAATTAAACAGAGCTGTTCATCCACCAATTGAAAACCTGGCCGTGGTCATATGAGGAAGCAGAAAAACATTGAATTCTTCACTTATCGCCCCTAAAATAGGCATAATTGATGCACTGGGACCTTTTCGGTAGAATACGCACTCACAGTGCTGTTTTATCTGTTGTTTATATTTGAAGCATTACTTTTTGAAACGTTCTAAGCTTTGGGCTTCTCTGGGCGTAAACGTATGGTGACGCTTAACGATGCCCTACTCGCCCTTCAAGTCACCAGCCCTGGAATCCGCCATGTCATCTCCAATAAACTGACATCAAGAAAGCAACCTTATTGGTTACTGTGGCGGAGTACCTCGGATCGGACCTGGCCGCGGTGGCCGCATTTAAATGGAGGCGAAGCGCAAAAGGCACCCGTGTGCTGTGTGGTGCCATTATCATTAGCACGACTACGCCCACTGCTGGACAAAGGAATATTTCATATATCAACAATTAACTCTGTGCTGTGGTTATTGGGTCCACCGCATCCCCACAAGCTTCTTAATTTCATCTGCCCAGCTGTCTTTCTGCCGCCCCTTGCTGCCTACACTTGAAATGCAGTCTTTTACACTCAAGGACATTCGGTTATCTTTCCTTCCAATTACATGTACTGCCGAACCCCATTTCTTCCTCTTGATTTTGACTAAGATGTCATTAACCAGCATTTGATTCCTCACCCACTCTGTTGTCTTCCTTTGTCTTAACGTTACACCTATCATTTTCCTTTCCATAGCTCATTGCATCGTCTTTAACTTAAACTGAACCATTTTCGTTATCCTCCACGTTTCTGCCCCGGGAGTACCGGTAACACACAGCTGTTATATTCTTTTCGGTAGGGGATATTGGTAAGCCGCCATTCATGATCTAAATGAGCCTGCCAGATGCGCTCCAGCCAACTATTAGGCGAGTAAAGTTGCAGACCAGTTGTTGAGACATTTCGACTAAAAACCATAAGAGAGACAGAACTGAAGCAGAGACAAGATACGGCGGTACATGCAACTAAAAATTTATTGAAAAACATTTTGGTTTTTATGGAAGATCACACGTGTGACACTGCAACCAGTAGTAATATAGATTTAGAAAATAAAAAAAACAAGATCGTCGGCAAACCGTAAAAGACGCAACCCTAATGTGAAGTGAAGAAATGAAAGAGCTCAGCTTAAATGGCACAAGATGTACACGAAAATGATAAGAGACAAGTTCCGAAACTTGAAAGAGGAAAACTGCACGTAGAATTGATGGCATGAAAATCACAACATAAAAAACAAAATGTCGATGAGGAGAGAAGAAATCAATTGAATATGTCAAATGACCAGAAAACCCAATTCCTTTTGGAGGATGGAAACAAATGGCGAACTAATACATTCATCCGGTTGCGAACATAAGATGTGAACCGCCTCTACAAACTCTTAAGTTTTCCCTTCCTTCTTCTGAGTATGGCTGAACTGTGGGCAACAGTCCTGACAACTGCAGTAGTGAAATGGCAGATTTGAACCCCCGCCTCCTCTAAGAAACGCGTGTGCTCTCGTAAACAATCAATTAAGCGCCGGCCGGTTTATGCGGAAAATTGTAGCGTACAACGGAAAGGGAACCACCGAAGCAGGGCTGCGTGCTCGGAACTGCGGCAGTCCCAAAGCGTTGCGAGCGAGAGGCAACCAGCTTCTTCCCCTCCTAATGCAAGCGCTACTTCTTCGTCTACACTGGCATGCAGCAATATAGAGGGCCGCAACTGATGGCCATCTTATAAATGACACTCGTTGCGCATGCAACACGCTTGCTCTTTTCGAAGTGTTTCTCGCCGTATGTGCCTGGTTTCGAATTCCCTTTCCCACAACGTTGCAAAACCTTGAAGGTTTCCAAGATGCAGGAAAATGAATGTAAATACCATAATTGCCAGTTATCTTCGTAAGATTTTGCGACACCTTATATTTTGAGGATTTACTGTATATTTTCACTGTCAGGCCAGCTCTTGAGAACGGTGCTCTATTACAGTCAGTCTTTCGAAGCTTCATCCATGATTTGCAGCGCCAACAGGACGAAGGACAAAATAAGAGGTACAGGTGGGCAGGCAAAAGATACAGAGAATAATAATAATAGTAATTGGTTTTAGGGGAAAGGAAATGGCGCAGTATCTGTCTCATATATCGTTGTACACCTGAACGGCGCCGTAAGGGAAGGAATAAAGGAGGGAGTGAAAGAAGAAATGATGAAGAGGTGCCGTAGTGGAGGGCTCCGGAATAATTTCGACCACCTGGGGATCTTTAACGTGCACTGACATCACACAGCACACGGGTGCCTTAGCGTTTTTCCTCCATAAAAACGCAGCCGCCGCGGTCGGGTTCGAACCCGGGAACTCCGGATCAGTAGTAGAGCGCCCTGTCTACTGAGCCACCGCGGCGGGTAAATGTACAGGGACAGTTTCAGATTCTGGGACAGGCAATGAATGTAAGGTGCGACGGCAATTTTGCATTTCGTTGTTTCGGATAGAACCGGCGATGGTTGTTCTTCCTGACATTTCTTTGTTAGCATGCTATCAGCGACAAAAACACACACGTCAGCACGGTAATCGGTTTCGTGGAACCTAACGTGTTGTTAATGAAAGCTCTGGCTTTTAAGTCGAGGGCATGACTTTTCCAGGGCAATACAAGCATAACTTAATAATTCCTCGTTTCACGAGTTTTCAATGTGCCAATTTATAGGGGAGCAAAGGCTTGTCGTGCGAGGTGAATAGCTTCAGCGCACGTAGTTAACCAGCAGTTAAAAACAGATATCCAGAAAACGGAATTGGCATTTCGTTAGTCATTTGCTGCGCTGAAAAACACCATTATACAGTGAAGTCGAGAGTTAGACGAAAACTCGTCCTATCGGGGACAATCAATATAAAATTCAAAAAGGTTTTTCCTTCAAGAAATATTTCTTAGATGTGCATACGACTGCTTTTTCCGCTGGCAGACAAAGACACAGAGAGGACACACACACAATTGGGCTGATTCTGTGAGCGTGTCCTCTCTGTGTCTTTCTCTGCTAGCGCTGCGATTCCATGATGACCATTGAAGAAGCGATTAATTTTGTTGAAGAAAACGTGAATGGTGCGTTGCCGTTCCTGGACGTAGTAGTGAAACGAAACAGTGGAAATATATCATTCAGCGTTTCCAGAAAGCCCACTCAGACATCAAGATGCCTCAACTTCAAATCTGTTCACCCTGCCACTCAACAAATCTTTGTTGCCCAACCTCGTTCAAACGCGCAGAACGCATGTGCAGTTTTCGTGAAGACCGGGCAGTGGATACTGTACGGCAAGAACTCGCGCGCAACGATTACCCAGCTGCTTTTGTGGCATCCGTAGAAAAGCAGTTATCTTGCCCGACACGTGAAGCTCCCGTGTCGTTCCCTCTGAAACGTGCCTCTGTTCCCTACACACCCATGATAAGTTTAAAAGCCTTGGTGCGCATTCTGCGCACATTCCAAGTTCACGTTGCCCATATCCCCACAAGAAAACTACGGCATGCGCTGGCTAACGTCGAAGACGTTCTCAACAAAGAAAAGTACCCTGGCGTTCTTTACAGCGTCCCATGTTTCGGATGTGACATCGTCTATACTGGCGATTTTAAAAGGCACCTAAAAGAACATTGTAATGATGTTAAAAACCTAAAGTTCAACTCTAATGTATCGCAGAACGTCCGTATCAACCGGCCACGATATCGACCGGGGCAAGGCGCACGTGCTGGAAACTGAAAATAATCTGTTCCGTCGACTTCACCTCGAGTCATTGTTCATTCAAACGACTAATCACACCATTAGTCCCAACACTGGAAATCTAACCTGTGTATACGTACGCTCCCTGCACCATCTTTTCAGGCGTATTTATTCCTGAAGCATTACCTAATCTCATTGCGAACAAGGCTTCCTTACGGGAGCCGAAACGTTGTTTTGTTGTTTTGTTTTTACATTTAGTCTTCGTTCTCCCTTTTAAGTTTTATTGCCGTTGTAAACTACCTAAATTAGCGTCGCCACCTGCTGTAAACATGATGGCAAACAATCAAGGAGAAAAGAAAGTCGTCAACAAATCGAGAGTTTCTAACCACTCGGGGGCTGGTAAGTCGATCCTGGAGGATGCTATAAAGGTGTACCAGGTAGAGATAACTGAGTATGTTGGCCAGACAAGACCCAATGCATGTACCCTGTTCCCTAATGCGAAGGACGTCTTGCCATTCTAGGAAAGTTGATCGGAGATAAAGGTGTACCAATTGTAAAAAACTACTGACGGACAAACCGTATTCATACTTAAAGCGAACGCAAAAAATAATGAATGGATTATACTAATACATGCAGGAGGTTGTCATGGGGCAGAGAGTAATATAAATCTTTCACATTTATTGAAAAAAAAACTATGAAGGCTCTGGTCTGAAAGCGATTTCAGAACACTGAGCACTTCATCTGAATTACGTACTAGAAATGGGTCTTGATCGACAGTAAATTTAGTTTTTCTTTAAGAAACACAGCAGATGACTTTGCCAATGCGTTGTTCCAAAATTATTACTTCGACGGGTACATTAGCTTTTCGAGTTTTAGCATTTAAAAACACTTCAAGAGAGAGGGGCTTAATTATTATAGCTACAAACTTTCGTGATTGCAATTGAGACATCGTTTTAGCCTCAGCCTTAAATTTGGAAAATGAAACACTACTTCCACCTTTAAAAAATTCTGAAAGAGCATGATGGGCTTTCTCTTTGAATAAGCCGTAAGGAAAGACAGCAAAACGACTGTCTTTATCAGAGGAGATGACACACAGAGACTGCTTAATCAAAAGGGACCCCCCTCCCCCCCCCCCCCCCCAACAACACGGTTAACATTTACTTTCGAAAGTAAAGTCTTACAGTAGGAGAGGACGTCGACGCCCTCGGGGGTGAACCGGCATTTCGCACCATAGGGAGCACTTAATGCGAAGTCTTAGAGGTCTCCCTGGCAAACTTGGGTCAAGGAGACAGGACCTCTTCACGTCCTGAGGAGGTGAGCCTCCCTTGGGAGCGTGCACGTTGTTGCCGTTTCCCGAGTTCTTAGGTATGCAGAGGGTGCGAAGTTTCTTGAGCTGCAGTGGCTAGAAGGCTACTGCTCTTTGGTCGGTTCGTGGCAGATACATTCCCGGTTTGCGTTTAGCGTCGTTTGGTTCTAGTGCCTGAAGCTGCACTACAAAGCACTCTCAGAAAAAGTGCAAAACGATGACATTGAGATTTTACAATCTTGCAATTTTTACGGCCATAGCCTGAGGAGGGTTCTCAGATGAACAGATTTCGGATGCAATCGGTTGAATCCCTGAGCGGATGGAGAAGGCAGCGGAACGTGCTCTGCAAACAGCAGCAGCGATGAGGGACGCGGTCGCACATGCGTCCTGGGAAACACGAAGACATCTGCCCGAAGAACAGGAAGTATAAGTGAAATGGGCGGAAATTTCGGCGAGTCGGTAACGACTCCTAGAAATCCTGTCCTGTAAGACTGGTTTCATTGATGTCTTTTCCATGGTAAAGTATTTTAAGGACCATGGTTTAAGGTTACTTCAATCTGACAAAGAAGGCATGTTTGTTGTCATGTCCAATGGCCTTTTTAAAGAGAAAGCTCTCCAAGCGGATCACAAGAATTTTTTGCCCGTCAAACGAAGCCAAGCAAGGGTGAAAACTAAATTCATTGCCTTTCGTAGCAGCCTGCAGTTGTCGTCTTTGGCGACAGCGATCAATGCCAGCTCAAAGAATTTCTTGGATGTTTTCTTCTCGGCAAAAATGCACAAGCCGGATATGCCATTCAGGACAATTGTTAGTGCGAAGGGCTCATGGCAACACAACGTAAGCCGCTTCTTGTTCACCAAGCTTAAGCACATTCCTGTTCATGACCCCTTTCTAATAAAGAAGTCACAAGAAGTTGCCGATTTTGTGCAGAATAACGATCGGACGGATATAGCCTTTTCCATTTATATACAGGATTTGTTTCGTTCTGTTCCACATGTTGAACTGTTATATTCGGTCAGAGAAAGCATTGAAGACTCGGGGGATGTGGCCTTCCAGAACTCAGGTGGAATCTCCGTACATATATTTTTTTTTAATTTCTATAATACTACCTGCAGGTAACTTTTATCTCTCATGACAACCAGTTTTTTGAGCAGCGTAAAGGCATCTATATTGGCTCATGTGTAGCTCCCATTTTATGTGATATATCTTTATCTTCAATTGACCGCCTTCTTGCACAGACTTTCCAAGTGTGCCAGTTTTTAAAGCTTTTAGATATGTTGACGACTTTTTAGTGTTTTTAAGGTCAGGGAACTTTACATTCCTTGACCATATTGTTTCACTTGTTTTACCAACTTTTCATCAACTCGGGAAAAGTTTAGGTTTTACCCTTGAACTACCAGAAAGTCAGGCGTTGTGTTTTTTAGACATCAAGCATATTGTCACGTGCTGCGCATGGGCTCTGAGGAATAAAGAAGACGTGCGGCGGCTGGAAGTAGAAGAGAAAGTCAAGTATCCTGCCGCCGGCGCACCAGGCTCCGCTCGACCTGCCTTGTAAATATTATTTGTAAATAGAACCTGTAACAGTGTGGTGCAGGTGCTGGGTCGATCACCACGGATCCCTCTCGCAACCGCTGCAGCCGAAGAATCGCCGGATTGCCACCGTTGCCCGTGCAAATGCCCAAGGAAGCCGACGCACGTCCGACCGGCGCCGCAACGCCCGCTTGGCAGCACTACCGTGAGCCGCGGACGTTTTCCGGGAAGGCTGGCGAAGACGTGGATGATTGGCTCACCAATTACAAGCGGGTGAGCAAATACAACGGCTGGGATGCCACTCTTCAGCTGGCCAATGTCGTCTTCTTTCTCGATGGCACCGCGCTAACTTGGTTCGAAAACCATGAGGCATCAATAACAAGTTGGGACCGCTTCATGGAAGAGCTCCGCAGCTGCTTCGGGGATACTGTTGCCAAACGAAAATGCGCTGAGCAGTCTTTGCTCCAGAGAGCGCAAGTGCCTGGTGAGACCTGCACGACTTACATAGAAGAGGTCTTGAAGCTGTGCAACGTCGTTAATCCCAGTATGTCCGCCGAAGATCGCGTTGGTCATCTCCTCAAGGGCATCGAAGAGGACGTCTACAGCTTTCTTATTAGTAAAGAAAATTTAGACTCGCCCACGGATATCATCAAGCACTGCCGCACCTTTGAACCTCTAAAACTGCGTCGAATTACTCCCAAGTTCGGTCGCCTGTCTAACGTCACCACCGTCGCCAGCGTGTATTTCCACGAGCCTGTGAATGCGGCGACTCTCCCTGACGTCATTCGTCAAATCATGCGTGACGAACTCTCCCGGCATCAAGATCTTGCGCGCCGCAGTGAGGTCCCGTATGGGAGCTGTTCTCTGCAGGCGGCTCCCGCCTACCGCTCCTCCCCTTGGAGTTTGTCTGCCCAGGCCCCTACCAGTGCTACTCGCATTGATTACAGCGACGCTCCCCGGATCACCCGCCCCGGCCCCAGGGCGCCAGCTCATCCGCAACGCCACCTGCGGCAGCCGGAGTACGATGGTCGTTTCGCCACTGGCTACGAGGAGTGTTATCCCGAGTGCCCCCCCGACCCACCACTTTGTTACCGCGGTGGTATGATCGGTCACATCTCTAGATTCTGCCGTCGTCGGGGCCAGTTTTCCCGCTCCCAGCGCCAATGGTCGAACCCTCGCCTGAGTTTCAATGCGCCTGTTCATGACCGTGTCTTCACATCGTCTCACCGCCCATCCAGTTACGCGCCACCACGGAACGACACCCCTGCCTCTGACCGAAGTCTGACTCCACCTCCGCACCGCTCTCGCCGCTCGCCTTACCCCCAACGTCGCTCCCCACCGTCCCTGGGAAACTAGTGTGTGCGGCCGATGGAGGTGCGGTCGCCGGATCATCGATAGTGCCAATACCTCTGCCCATTGTTATGTTAAGGAACCGCCTTGAAGTTTTAGTGGACGGTATTTGCGTCATGGCCTTAGTGGACACTGGTGCCACGGTGTCAGTGATGAGTTCAACTTTCAAGAACCGTCTGGGTCGTAAAATAATGTTCGCTTGGGATCGTGCTGTTATATTCCGGGGTGTAGGGGGAGAATCATTGGTTCCGATTGGTATTTGTTTTGGGAATGTAGTGATCGCTGGCCACATGTTCCGAACTGAATTCACGGTGCTCCCTCGTTCTACGCATGACATCATCCTCGGTATTGACTTTTTGCACCAGTGCGGCGCTACTCTCGACTTCCGCAGTGGTGGCATATCGTTAAGTCCTGGCCTTCGGTCAGCTCTCATAGAAGACTCGCCAGTGGTTGCCCAAGTGTTTTCTGTCTCTGAAGATACCGTCGTTCCAGCAATGTCTGCCATATTCGTTCCCGTTGTGTCCTCGAGCACGATTTCTGATGCCTTCGATGCTGCGGTGGAACCTTGTTCCCTTAACTGTGCAAAGAAAAGTGTGCTAGTACCCCGCAGCGTCGTCCATGTGACCAAGGGCCATGCCACTCTTTGGACTGTCAATCATTCCAACGAACCTGCAGTATTGCCATGTGGTTTAAAACTTGCTGGCTTTGAAGAACGTTTTTCTGTACCAGTTGCCGCGATCACTGACAACGTGTCTCGTCCAACTAGACGCCGCGATCTGAGCGACTCTCAATTCCTAGCCATGGTCAACAAATCCCTACCCACTAGCGACCGCCAGGTACTAGTGGCCGTTCTTATGAAGCATGCGGACGTGTTTGACTTTGGTCGCGATCAACCACCGCCGATTCCAGCTTCCCGTACCCATCACATGATCAATACTGGATCTGCACAGCCGATTCGCCAGAAGCCATACCGCGTCTCGCCTTCCGAACGTCAGATAATCGATGAACAAGTCCGTGACATGTTGCACCGCGGCATCATTCAGGAATCTTCAAGCCCGTGGGCTGCTCCAGTGATCCTTGTCAAAAAGAAAGATGGCACTTGGCGATTTTATGTCGACTACCGCCGGCTTAACACTGTCACAAAGAAGGATGTTTACCCGCTCCCGCGCGTTGATGATGCCATTGACTGCCTCCACTCAGCCTCCTACTTTTCCTCGGTGGATCTACGGTCCGGGTACTGGCAGATCCCGATGCACCCGCAAGACAAAGAGAAGACAGCATTCGTGACACCTGACGGGTTGTATGAATTTAATGCTATGCCTTTCGGCCTTTGCAACGCTCCTGCCACTTTTGAACGATTTATGGATACGCTTTTACGTGGCCTGAAGTGGCAAGTTTGCATGTGTTATCTGGACGATGTTGTTATTTTTGGTAGGACCTTCGCCGAACATAACAGCCGCTTAGCCATTGTCCTAGACTGCATAGAGAGAGCGGGCCTCGTGCTGAACTCGAAGAAGTGTCGCTTCGGTGAACGCCAAATTACTGTGCTTGGTCATCTCGTTGACAAGGATGGCCTCAGACCCGACCCGCAGAAGGTTGAAGCTGTAAGCAGTGTCAAAGAACCCAAATCAGTGAAAGAGCTCAGGAGTTTCCTAGGACTTTGCTCATATTTTCGGCGTTTCGTTCCCAAGTTTTCTGATTTAGCCTACCCGCTTACAAGTCTCCTGCAGAAAGACACCCCTTTCCACTGGACTCCCGAATGCGACTCCGCGTTTCGGCAGCTCAAGTTTCTCCTCACCTCGCGGCCAATATTGCGTCATTTCTGCCCGACAGCACCGACTGAACTCCACACTGACGCCAGCGGCATCGGCGTGGGTGCTGTGCTTATCCAACGCCATGAGGGCAATCAACACGTTGTAGCTTATGCAAGTCGCACCCTCAGCAAGTCGGAACGCAATTACACTGTAACAGAGCAAGAGTGTCTCGCCGTTATTTTCGGCGTACAACGGTTTCGTTCGTACCTTTATGGACGTGCTTTTACAGTCGTCACAGACCATCACTCTCTGTGCTGGCTGGTCAATCTACGCGACCCCTGCGGTCGGTTGGCCCGCTGGGCGTTACGCCTCCAAGAGTTTAACTTCAAAGTGTCTTACAAAAGTGGCCGCCAACACGCCGACGCAGATTGCCTCTCGCGGCTGCCGCTCACGGTTACTACTTCCGATGACGAAAACTTCGATGACTATCTCGCTACCGTTTCCCAAGAGTTTCCAGATCTTGGCACTTTCCAGATGGAACAACGCAAGGATCAGCACTTGGCGCCGCTTTTTGCCGAAGCCCGTGACCCGACATCCGCAAGCCCTTTCTGCGTTCGCGACGGTTTACTCTACAGAACGAATTACTCGCCTGGAGGTGAGCGCTTTCTCCTAGTCGTTCCGGCTACTCTGTACTCCTCTGTTCTGCAGGCAATGCACGATGACGTCACGGCTGGGCACTTGGGGTTTGCCAGGACCCTTAACCGCATCAAAGAACGTTTTTACTGGCCAAAAATGCGTCACATGGTTCAGCGCTACGTGGCCACCTGCGTGCAGTGTCAGCGGTTCAAGCTTCCCACGACTTCTCCGCCTGGACGCCTGCATCCTTTGCCACCTCCAAGCACGCCATATGAACAAGTTGGACTCGATCTGCTCGGCCCGTTTCCCCGCTCGTTCAACGGTAACCGCTGGATTATAGTGTGCGTTGATCACCACACCCGTTACTGTGAGACCGCCGCCCTACCTTGCGCCACCGCTGCTGAGGTCTCGCTCTTCCTTCTTCGTGCTGTCATCCTCCGGCATGGACCTCCTCGAGTTGTTATCAGTGACCGCGGTCGCCAGTTTACGGCAGACGTTGTGGAAGAGCTTCTGCGTCTTGGTTCATGCCATTTTCGCCACTCGACGCCGTACCACCCCCAGACTAATGGACTGGTTGAACGTACCAATCGGACACTCACGACCATGCTGGCCATGTATGTCGATTCCCGCCATAAGAACTGGGACGACGTGCTTCCCTTCATTACATACGCCTATAACACGTCGAGGCATGAAATAACTGGTTACAGCCCATTCTTCCTTCTTTATGCCCGTCCGCCTCGAAGCTCCCTCGACAGCATCTTACCTTTCTCTCTCGACACCGAGCCTTCTATTGCCAACACTCTATGTCGCGCTGAAGAAGCCCGTCGGATTGCCCGGATACGCACCTTGGCATCACAGCATCGCTCTAAGCAGCGTTATGACCGCCGGCGCAAGGATGTCTCCTACCTGCCCGGTGACGTTGTATGGTTGTGGACGCCCCTACGCAAGCGTGGCTTATCAGAAAAGCTGCTATCCCACTACACAGGCCCGTTCATCGTTGTTGCTCGCCTCAATGGCCTCAACTATGTCATCTCTCCCCAATCAACGCAAGAACGCCGCTCAAGGACAACCCAGGTCGTGCATGTCGCACGGCTGAAGCCATTCCACTCTCGGGACCCCGATTGATTGACTGGCCCAGAGGGCTTCGTCTGCGAACGGGGAAATGTCACGTGCTGCGCATGGGCTCTGAGGAATAAAGAAGACGTGCGGCGGCTGGAAGTAGAAGAGAAAGTCAAGTATCCTGCCGCCGGCGCACCAGGCTCCGCTCGACCTGCCTTGTAAATATTATTTGTAAATAGAACCTGTAACAATATGTTCTGCCGAGACCATATTTGCTGGATGTACTTCCCCCGAGCCAACAAAGAGCTGCACGCACAGCTAAGACTCGGCTCATTCTAAGGTGATAAAACGAGTTATTGCGTCACTTTGTAGCGGTGCTGGTATCGCCTGCGGCGCTGATGAGGACGAAGCTCGGAGCGCGACCTGGCTCGCGCAGAGAAGAGTACGATTTCGGCAACTGGCCTGTTCAGCAACGTCAACAGCCCACTCCACCGTCTCAGCCGCCGCGGCTACCGGGACGTCAAATAAATGTGGACTTTCTACCACTTCTGGTGACACCGGACGACAGCCCCGGCGCACGCAACGTCGCTCCCACCGGCTCACTGCTCTTGCCTGTCCTGTCCCTCCACTTGGCCTTGCTTCTGCACGCCCACTGCTCGCACCCGGCTTTCGGCAGCTTTTCATCGCCATGTACGCACCTCCCATCACATCCGGTGAGCTCCTTCAGCCGTATCACCGCCCATTCCTTCCTCGGCTGCCCGGCCTGCCCGCGTTTTATCATAATGCGACACAACGCGAATAAAGACGGGGACGAAGCGAGACAAGACACCACAGCGCTGTGGTGTCTTGTCTCGCTTCGTCCCCGTCTTTATTCGCGCTGTATTGCATTATGGAAAAATACCAACTAGCCCGATCTGCCACTCCCGCGTTTCATGCCAGGGACCCCGTTTTGTAGCTGGCACTGCTGGACCCGCACTTTCATGTCCACAACGTGTCCAGCCAACTGCTGCACTATCAGCACGCCAGCCGCGAACTACCACCCGGTATCCTGGCACAGCTGCGGTTGCCGCCTCCCGGTCCCGACATATACGCCGATTTCACGAAGGGCTTGACGGCGTATTTTGGCTTGGAGCTACCGCCGACTCTCTGCGCTCCTGTTCCGGACTCAGAAACTGCGGCGCCACTCGAACCACCACCCCTGGCCGCACTCGCTAACCGAGCTGCTTCTGTTTTCCCTCCGCCAGTTTATGCACCGGAGCCGCTCCCCACGCCGGTGTGTCGACTATTGCCGCCACCGAATGAGCTCCCACCCATGGTTCGGCAAGTGCCACGTGAGCACGCGTCGGTCTCTTGCCAACCTTCCCAATCAGCTGCCTCATCCTACACCGTGGTCTCTCCCATGCTAGCTCCACCCGCTCCGCCAAGTGCCTCTACCACTGCCTCCAGGGATGCCCCATGCCCCGTGCGCCCCAGCGTCGACTCGGACTCTTCCGTTTCATTCCACGCCTCCGAACCCTCGGGCGCCGATCATGCCACTGGCGGGCACTGGCGCCCGACCGAGGCCAAGAGCGCTGTGTCGACCTCAGTTGTCCCACCGACCTGTACTGCGCATTCCGGTGCACATGCTACTGCACAGTCCCCTTTTGAGCTCGACACACAGCGCCCTTCTGCCCTCGGTACCACATCCGCTTTCCCTGCGCTTGGACACCTGAGCGGCCGCAGTGGCGCAGTTCAACCCTCTGGCCTTCTGCAAGCCCAGACGCTTCGACTTCATCTGAGCTCTGCTTCCCATCGCCCGTGCCCTGTGCCTCAGTCCAGCTCAGCGCTGCCTGTTTCACCTGAAACTTTCGCGCACAACAGTGTCTCCTCCCCGTCTCCCAAAACTTCCTGCCACCGAGACACTTCGGCTTTCAACAGTGATTCTTTATAGGTCACCTCCCAGCGCGCCAATCCTCACGTGAGCAGAGCGCCGTTCGCCTGTGCCTACTGGGACACCCATATTATGATTTCATCCTACTGCCCCGTGGCCTTCCTAGGCCACCGCCCTTCAGCCTTGTCCGCTCTCCTGATGCCTGAACCCAATGCCGGCGCCCCCACTCGGAACTTCGACCTTCGCTTCTTCCTGGACATTATGTGCTCACCCATATCTCCAGGCCATCCACGGGCCTTGTACATAACTCTCTTCGTTTTTTTTTCACTTTATCGCGCATCGCGCTAGGCGGGGAGCATCTGTAGCGGCGCTGGTATCGCCTGCGGCGCTGATGAAGACGAAGCTCGGAGCGCGACCTGGCTCGCGCAGAGAAGAGAACGATTTCGGCAACTAGCCTGTTCAGCAAAACCAACAGCCCACTCCACCGGGACGTCAAATAAATGTGGACTTTCTACCACTACTTGGCCTTGAATCTGCGTTTCAAAAATCTTGCCCACATAAAATGCAACACAGTTTGAATGATCAGGCTTCGCGACATTTAACAGCAGGCTTCCTTGGCCCGGTTATTCCAGCTGTCGTTGAAACCCTTCTGCAGAAGCTTGTAGGCTTAACGCCTCAGGAGCGAAGGAAACGAGACCACAGCTACGAGCTGACACCAGAACAGAACTCCAGCCGTGGCTGCACGAGCCACGACCAGGTGCCGTCTTTATTCTCTTCGCAGGGTGGCGCGCGCTAGCTGGGTTGTCGGCGCCGCCCAAGAGAGGGTGCTACAGGGCCCCCCGCCTAGACTGGAAGTCGAAACGGACGGATGGCCGGCGATGGCACTCGAGCACTAGGTCAGGCGGCGCTGGGAGTCGTTCCAGGGCGGTCTCCATGTAAGGCGGTTTAAGGCGGTCTAGACTGACGATCATTTCGCGGCCGTATTGAAGGATGGTGGCGGTTTTCGGGGTGCGGCAGAGAACGCGGAAAGGTCCGTCGTAAGCCGATGTGAGTGGAGCTCGGACAGCGTCGCAGCGCACTAAAACGTGGGTCGAAGTGGCCAGGTCGGGGTGTACGAAAATGGTATGGTGGCGGGACGGACGTGGAGGAGTAGGCCGGAGGTCTTTAATGCAGTCCAGCAGGCGTTGGAAGAATTCTTGGGGCTGGGCTGGAAGCTGCTGGGATATAAAGAAGTCGCCTGGAAGACGCAAAGCACTTCCATACACGAGCTCTGCAGCTGAACACCGTAAGTCTTCTCGAATGACGGCTCCTAGGCCAAGCAGCACAAGGGGCCAGGTGTCGACCCAGGAGGCGCAATTGAGGCGGGCAGAGAGAGCGGCCTTCAATTGGCGGTGAAAGCGTTCCACTATGCCGTTAGCACACGGATGATATGCAGTGGTACGGCAATGCCCGGCGCCGAGAATATTAAGGGAAGCACACAGGGAGGACTCAAAGTGGCGTCCACGGTCGGTTGTCACAGTGCCAGGACACCCAAATCAAGATACCCACGCAGAAATGAAGGCGCGCGAAACAGTCTCTGCGGTGATGTCAGGAATGGGGACTGCCTCCGGCCAGCGAGTGAAACGGTCGACAATTGTCAAGATATAGAGGTAGCCTCGAGAGATGGGTAGAGGGCCCACGATGTCGAGATGAACATGGTCGAAACGACGGCCAGGGGGTAGAAAGGCTTGGGAAGGTGTCTTGGTATGTCGACAGATCTTGGTCGACTGACAGGGTAGGCACCGGCGCGTCCAAGCACGCACATCAGCGTTCATTCCGGGCCAATTAAACATAGCGCTGGGAAAGAAGGCGCTGAGTAGCCCGAATGCCTGGATGGGGACAGCGGATAGCTGTCGTGGCCAGTGTTGGCATTCAACGCCCGATAGTCGCCGCAGGGACGCCAGTCACCGGGATCACGCTTGGGCACTAGATGCAGCGGAGACGCCCACGCGCTGGACGACGGGCGTATAATGCCGAGCTCCAGCATGTGGTAAAACGCACGTTTGGCGATGGCTAGACGGTCTCCAAACAAGCGGCGCGGTCGAGCAGCTGCGGGTGGACCCCGGGTGACGATGTGGTGTGTCACAGTATGTTTAAGAGCCTGAGTGAGGTTGCATGGCTTAGTGAGCTCCGGGAAATCCGCCAACACTTTTTCGAACTGAGAGGAAGGCATCAGCGTGCGAATGCTCATGGGAGCAAGGTCGGACGAGACTCCCGAGATGGAGAGTTGAGTCAGACCATCGGTAAGGCGACGATGCCGCACGCTGACGTCTAAGTCGAAGTAGGAGAGGAAGTCTGAGCCGATGATTGGGCGAACCACGTCTGCGATGACGAAGACCCATCGAAAAGTGCGGCGTAGGCCGAAGTCAAGGGTGAGAGATCGTAGCCCATACGTGAGTATAGACGAGGCGTTGGCAGCACGAAGCGACAGTACTGGTGGCTTCGAACGATCTGCCTTAGTCGGTGGAACCACGCTGATTTCCGCGCCCGTGTCGATAAGAAACCGGGTGCCGGAGAACTTGTCAGTGACCATGAACAGGCGGCTCGAATGACTGGGGGAACCACACGCCGCCGCTAGTGGTCCCGGCGGGCGTTTCCCGGCCACGAACAGGGCGGTGTACACTTCCTTGGCCCGGTGGCGAAAACGCCTGTGGTTGTGTTACCAGCAGAGAGATGTAGGGCTGGGACTCCGAGCTTGACGTGAGCGCGAAAGAACGCGATGATCAAGACGAGACGGACGGGTCTCCAGAGGTCGGCTCCGGAGTGCGGCGACTGAGGCAGCAAGCTCCTGGAGACGGGCCTCAAGGCGCGAAATTGCTGGGTCTTTTGGCGGCAAAACTGCAGTGACGGACGGGGAGGTGGCCTCATGAATTTTATCTGCGAGCTCAGCCAGGCGGTCGAGGGTGACGTCACCGCAAGGACGAGGCGGATGGGCTGGGGAAGGCGTTGGAGGAAAAGCTCTCGAAGCAACGCTGAGTGGTTGGGGATGCCGCGCTCCCCGAGAAGCTGTTGCATGCGGCGCAGAAGCTGGGAGGGGCGCCGGTCGCCAAGGTCTTCCCCGGTAATGAGCTGCTGGAGGCGGGTGCGGTCTGACGGCATAAATCTCTCCAGCACCTTGGTTTTCAGGTGCTGATATGGTGTAGCACCCATGGGGGCGGAGAGAACGTCGGAGAGCTCACCGGCAACGTCAGGAGGCAGGCTGGAGGCAACATGGTAGTAGCGCGTCGTCTCCGACGTGATGCGGGCTAGGCAAAATTGCGCCTCAACCTGGTGGAACCAAACTTGCGGGTTCTGGGGCCAGAAAGGTGGAAAGCGAACCTGCAGCGACGAGACGTCCTGCGGACGCGAATCCTGCTGCGTGGATGTTGCGGGATCGGTCATTGCTCATCCTTGGTCACCAATGTGGGCTTAACGCCTCAGGAGCGAAGGAAACGAGAACACAGCTACGAGCTGACACCAAAACAGAACTGCCAGCCGTGGCTGCATGAGCCACGACCAGGTGCCGTCTTTGTTCTCTTCGCAGGGTGGCGCGCGGTAGCCGGGTTGTCGGCGCCACCCAAGAGAGGGTGCTACAAGCTTAAAGGCGCCCAGAAAAGATCTGAACCCCCTTCTTCAAAGCCGGTAGTGGTCCCTTATGTACACCAACTCTCCTACAACCTGAAAAAAGTGGCTGGCAGGCATGTGCCCTTGGTGTTCTGTCATCCAACAAGCTGTCAAAGCTATGCCCTCGCATACCTGGTTGTGCAGGCAGGGGCTACAACAAAAAACATGGGTTTGCCTACGTTAAGTGTGCAACAGATGTAGTATACCACATTCCCCTCTCATGTGGGGCAATATACGTTGGCCAAACTGGCCGCTGTATTAATGACCGGCTACGGGAGTATGCCAGAAATATAGAAAATAATGATACTAGTGCTAATCTCGTGCGGCATCTTCCTTCATGCACGTGCAGGGCAAGATTAGGAAAGACCACGATTTTCTTAAGAGCGGTAATGAGAAGGCTAGGCTCGTTTTAGGAGCTTATTATATCAGAAAGCTGTCCGAACGTTGTGTCAGTGACACGTCTGTACACGTATATTCATCTGAATGTGCTTTTTAGATTCGCTTTTTGATTAACTTGTTCGCTTGAGTGATGTGCGGTCTTTGTGCCTTCTCTACGCGCATGCTCGACATTCTGTTTTATATATCCCTTGTACTACAGCATGAATAAACAGTTGCTAGCAGCACTCATGAACATGTTTTTGTGTCCGCTACTCCGTCCCTTGTCCGTTTTTTGCGCTCCCTAGTAAACAACAAGAATTACCAGTCAACCGCATGTGGGTGGTTGTAGGCATTGTTATCAATACCTGTGAGGGCAGAAAAAGATGGCCCGATTATACCAGTAAGAATGGAAAAGATACGATATACAACAAAGATAGCGAGGCCCAGCCAATCGTGTTGGTAATAAGATAGCAGTGCTTCGTTTAACCAAAAAAGGTCAAAATAACCTATCATAACTCTTCCTTTATGTGGTAAAAATCAGATCCCCAAAGATGCTGTTGTAAAAATTCGTCACCCTTCGCGAGATAACCTTCCAAATCACTCTCATCACCTTATAACAATTTCTACAGAGGCGTCATTGTTAGCCAAGATCTTGGTAAGGATTCGCACACATGATTGCATGAAAGGGAGAGAACACAGAAAAGGTGGCGAGTTAGTCATGGGGGTGACGGTTGAAGCCAACAAGAGCGTACGAGGGCAAGAAGGCAGCGCAATATTTATCTTCGCAGTTCCGAAATCGGCCGATATGCAGCTTGAAAGGCCCGCCAGTCGATGTTTGCTCGATGGCCTTCAAATTCATCGCGACTGTACACAGCACTGGTGCTTATTTCTGACTGAAAGAAACCCAAGGTGACCAAGACGAAACTTAACCCTCTAGGACAAACAAGCGCATGCACCCCGAAAAACCGGTGAAATCAAGAAAGGAACATTTGAACGAAGTAGGGCGACTCAGCGATTTACCTTGGCAACCTTAAGAGCTGGCATTCTTAAGGAATGCCAGCTCTTCGTGTGCCTTCTAACTGAGCAATCATTTTGTGTCATCCCCTCTGATAAAGAGGGTGGTTTTGCTATCTTTCCTCATAGTTTATTCAAGGACAAAGTCCACCATGCCATTTCAGAAGTTTTTAAATGTGGAAGTAGTGTTTCACTTCCCAAACTTAATGCTTAGGCTGAAAAACTGTCTCATGCTCCATCTCGAAAGATTGTCCAAAGCATTCTAAATATTAAGCGCCCGTCTCTTGAAGAGCTTTTTAGTGAAAAACTGACATGGCTGATGTACCATATAAGGTAATCATTTCCAAAAAAGTCATTTGGCAGAAGTCAATTCCTGGGTTTCTAAAAGATAAAACTAAAGTTGCCATCAACCAATGACCCATTTCTTGTACGTAATTCAGATTAAATGATCAATGTTTTGAAATCTCTTTCATACACGAGCTTTCTTGGCTTTTTCATAGATGTGAAAGATTGTATTACTCCCGACGCCATGATACTTGCACAATGCAGAAGATTGCGTTCATCATTTCATTGTCGTCTTCTATGAGAATGCATTCCCGAATGAAAAATGGCAAAGCGTCCTTCACATTCAGAAACAGGCAGTATGCGATGGGTCTTTTCTGGCCCCCGTACTCAGGGATCTCTACCTGGCATACTTTGACAGGATCCTCCAAGATCGACTTACCAGCCCCCATGTGCTCAGTAACTTTCGATTTATTGACGATTTCATTTTTCTCCTTGATTGTTCGCCATAATTGCTTACAGCAGTTGCCGACCAGTATTTTAGATGCTGTACAATGATGTGCACCGCTTCAAATGACGAACGAAATGCCCAATGACCAAGAAATGCGTTTTCTGGATGTCCGTTTTGAATTTCTGGTTAACCGCTTGCGTTGGAGTAACTCACCTCGCGCAAACAAACCTTTGCTCCCCTATAAAGCGGCACATTCAAAACTAGTGTAACGAGCCATTATTAATTCATGATTGAAAGATTCTCTGCCAAAGTGATTCTCTCACGTAACAGGCAGAGTTTTCATGAACAACACAATGGGTTCAATGTGTGTTTAAGACGCTGTAAGCATGCTGACAAAAAAATGTCAGGAAGAACAACTTTCGCCTGTACCATGCGAAAAAAGGAAAGGCGAAATTGCCGTCGTACCTTACATTCAATTCCTGTCCCAAAATGTCAAGAGAATTGGGCAAAAGCCTCATGTTCGAGCTGTTTTTTCAGCCCCTGTGCGAATAATTGTCCTATGCAAAAAAAAAACTTTGCTCGCCAATACACGTCCGCAAAAGCTGTAGTGCCGCATCAAGCATAAAAAAATTGTGAAATGTACTAAGGACATCGTTTACAACATCCCAATTTCTTGTGGTAAGCAGTATGTTCGTCAATCCGGGCGTTGCTTCAATTATAGGCTCCGTGAACACAAACACAACATGAACACTTTTACAAGTATTAACCTGGCTGTGCATTGCAAAAAGTGTGGATGCGTTCCGGCTTTAGATAAGTGCTCGATATTGGCCAGACACCATGATCAGTTATCCCGTGAAATAACTGAAGCAGCGCAGATCGCTGCATTGCAAGATAATGATTCAAGACTGAAAACGGTGCGAAAAACGGCACAAGATAGAGAGAAGCAACACACACAGCACCGAATTTACAACTGAGTGTATTTCATGCGAAAGCGTAATTAATACAGGTAGTACACATAAAAACTAAAAGAACACCATGATATAAGATTGATACTATTGCAGGTCAATATCTAAAAAGGCTACCTCTTTTCTCGATAAGCGAAGAGACGGCACGCTCAAGCACTTGTCACCTCTCGTGTGGATGACGAAAGCTTCGTACAGTTCTCGTTTTTGTTGGCTTGAGTACGTACGCAACACTTAGCTTTTGTTGAACTGGGGAATGCATTTGCATGTTGTCACATTATTGGCGAGTGTGATTCTTCTGCCTACTCTGACATCATTAGCGTGCTCTCTTAATCTGTCATTTAAGCAGCGGCCAGTCTGGCCAACATAAGTGGCACCGCACGACAGAGGGATTTCATAGATCACCTTGCTTTGGCAGTCAACATACTGCGTTACGTGCTTAGTGCTGCAGGATTCTCGCTTTACCAGCACGTGAAGCACGTCGAGTTGGTCACCTCAAAGCAGTGTGTAACAAAGACCGACGCGTTTCATCTGTTCTGGAACTGTGTAATGAAGAACGCAATGACGTTGCAAAGATTCTGGTAGTGGCCGCAGCCACTCAGCCTGGCATTCATAATAATGACATGTTTGGAAGCATCAGCTTAACATTCTTAGTTGATTCGGGATCCGCAGATTTTCATAATGTGGTATAGCTTCTTCAACCAGCATTTCGCCGCTAAAGCGCCGTGTGGCGCACCGCTAGTTAAGCTATATCACTATTCAAGACAGCCCATATCGGTGCATGGCTGTTTTGCCTCGGAGGTTGCGTACATGGCTCGTACAGCGTTTGTTTCATTGTATGTCATGCATCAGGGCACTTCGCTTCTCGGTATTCATGCGATTATTTATTTATTTATTTATTTCGTTGCTATCAGGGCAGTTGAGGCATTACAGATAGGAGTGATAATTAATCACACCAAATACAAAAGGAGAGTTATTAAATAGAAGATGAAGCACAGATTTCAATGCTTCTGGTTTGAGATGGAGACGATGTACACGGGCAGGTGGTTCCAATGTGAGCTTGCCTTGGGCAGGAAAGAATGAACATACTCGTTAGTTCGGCAACCTGGAACACTCACTTTGAATCCATGATGAATACGGGATGATACATGACTTGGAGCAGCGAAAAGACTGTTTTAGCGATGCATTTGTGTAACATAATTTGTGGAAAGTGAAAGTCTAGGAAGGTGATACCGCAGTGAACGATCTGGAAGGTGCAGACTTTGCTTCTTGAGTGTGACGCTAGACAAACGCGAGCAGTTGTTCAAGATAAAACGGGCTGAACGATTATGAACGAATTCTAAAGCATCAATCGGTTGCTTGGTGTTAAGGTCCCATTCGGAAGATGCATGTTTCTATTTAGATCGGACGATCGTTTTGTCCAGAACTAGCTTAGCCTAAAAGGAGCAAGTGAAAAGTTACGGCATAGGAAACGAAGCATGCGGTCGGCATTGTTAGTTATGTGTTAGATATGCGTTTTCATTGTGAGATCATTGGTGATGTATACTTAAAGATACTTAAACGCAGACACATAAGCTAAGGGGAGCGATTTAGAACTGAGTGCAGCATAGCTTTGTAAGATATTCGTGTTACTTTCATTGCTTTACATTAAGATGCATTAAGCTTCATTAGCGAAGTCTCACACCCAGCAGACATTTTATAATGTCAGATTGAAGAACCAAGGTATCAGATGTGTTGGAAATCTCTCTGTATATTACACAGTCGTCAGCGATCAGCCTGATAGATTATGTTATGAGGGTTGGTGTATGGTTTATGGTGATTTAACGTCCCAAAGCGACTGAGGATATAAGAGACTCCGTATTGAACGGCTCCGGAAATTTCGACCACCTGGGGCTCTTTAACGTGCACTGACATCGCACAGTACACGGGCCTCTAAAATTTCGCCTCCAACGAAATTCGACCGCCGCGGCCGGGACTGAACCCGTGTCTTTTGGGCCAGCAGCCGAGCGCCGCAGCCACTCTGCCACCGCGGCGGCTGTTATGAGGTCAGGGAGATCATTATTAAGATTAGGAAAAAGGAGAGGTCCTAAAACAGATCCTAGAGGAACGCCCAGCGTTACTGGATGTATGCAATAGCAGTCAATGATATTGGTCTGTAGTTTATAGCGCTGTGAACATCAGCAGACTTGTGTACTGGAACCACCTTCCAGCCG
Source organism: Amblyomma americanum (assembly GCF_052857255.1). NCBI lineage: Eukaryota > Metazoa > Arthropoda > Arachnida > Ixodida > Ixodidae > Amblyomma > Amblyomma americanum. The sequence goes on from NC_135504.1 coordinate 153,228,219, forward strand.
TCAGGGAGCATGCCGGCTTGCTATGCTTCAGTAGAAATTTCGGGGAACATAAGTGAAGAATAAGTATTAGTGCTTTTCAACATCTTGTTGCTGACACCATCAGCACCTACAGAAGATTACATTTTAGCATTATGAATAAGTTTGTAAATTTCCTTCCAGTCAATGGTAATGGCATCCATAAATTGGGAGTCAAAGGTATACACATATAGGGAAGAGTAACTGGTGTAGCTTTTACGAAACAGAGAAAATGTGCGATGTACGATTAATGCTCTTAATTTACAAATTGATGGCTCATCCCTTCGTTGCGTATAGAGACAATTGCCGCTGCATTTGGTAACCAAGAACAATGTTCTGTTACTTGCGGGACTTCCCAGCTACTTAAGAAAAGCGTTGCATTGTCTCTGAAATGGGTATTGGTCTGGCTAAGCCTTTTGTTCACCAGACCAAAACGCGTCCATCCGTCCAACCCATTGCGTGTAATCTAGCTTCGCTGCCTACCACTGTCATTACGACCTTTGGACTCAGAAGAACTTCGTCGGCTAGAAGAGACGGATGTGACTGAGCGCGTCAACGCAACTTAACGAGCCTCCCCTATCCTCGTGGTAGAAAAAAAAAGTCAGGGGCCACTATGTTGACCTAAAGAAAGCGCGGCGAGGCGAAAGCCTTTAGCGCGGTGTTGATGCTTGTGTCACTAATATGTGGTTAAGATGTTAATTAAGTACACAATTGTTTGTGAATCTTACACTGGACGGCGTTTGGGAGGCATCCGTCTGATCCAATGCCTTCCCATAATCTCCAGCGTCGTCTTAGACAAGTAGAACTACACATGCGTTGGCGCGAAGTAGCGTAGTCGTTAGCACAGTCGCCTGCGGACTGGAAGGATGGTGGTTCGAATGCAATCGTGCACAAGGTTTTCTTTTCTTATCGAGTTGAAGAGCGTAAGGGACGGACGGACGGTATTTGTTTATTTCGAAGATACGACCAGCCTTCATTTGAGGCCTTAGGCAGGAGTGATAAATACAGATGCAATCAAACAAAACACAGCATAAAACCATTGCAAGACATTTTTCAGCATAGCTTCCGCATGCAAAAATTGCAAAATGGAGGCACATGAGTGCTACTCGTAGACCATCGCTGTGACGGGGAAAATGAAAAATAATTAAACGAAACCGGGCACATTTTATCTATTTCCAGTAAAAGATTTACATATATATGTTTTTCTTTAGCGCGCCACAGAATGGGTCGGCCGACAGACTGTCCACTGTGTCCGGAGATAGAAAGTTCTAATCTCGGGACGTTCGTGGGAAATACGAATTTTCGAAACAATCAGTTCTACTAAAATATTCCTATAATTTTCCTTTTTTTAAGTGGTGCAATCGCGTTGCACGCCTAGCGACTGGTTCATTGCATCTATTCTTGTCTAGGCCTAGTTTATCATGGTACAGTAAATACATGAACTTCAACCTTTCCCTATAGCGTCTGATTCGTAGCGGGTCTAACCCAGCCTGTCTAATGCTTGGTGAAGTGCGGCAGCTATAGGAACTGAATATAAATTTGAGCGAATTACCTTGGACGCTGTCTAACTTGTTGAAGTTTTGCTGGGTCCGTGCATTGCATACAATAAAGCAATATTGAAGGATTGGATTAATATATGTTTTATAAGTAGAAGTTTTATTTCTTGTGTTGACTGTCGCAAACATCTCCTCAGATATCGCAGTTTCTGCATGGCCGTTTTAGGGATGTAGATTATGTTTTCATTCAATCTGAGGTCGGGTGTTAAGACAACACCTAAGTATTTCTAACTTAGGAAGAAGGAGAAGAACCTAAGTATTTCTAACACCTAGGTATTTCTAACTTAGGAAGAGGAAGAAGGAGACGAAGTGTCCCTACTAAGGTGGCTGCACATCGCTCCAGTGAAAAATGTTGCCATCCGCGTAAATACGTTCCTTATATCAAGAGATCTGACTTCGCCCCCGCTGAGGAAGCTCCCTAGGATTATGCGACGTCTGACTGGGTGGCACTAAGAAAATGTCCTTCAGTTATCCCGGCAGCTGTAATGGGCTCCGAGGATAGGCCTAGAGCCACCGTTGACGCGCTGGCAGAGGTGGCTTCGCCGGCGTCCGTCCCTGCTCCCGGTCCATCAGCGGCAGCGCACATCCCGCCTTCTCTAAATGCACCTCACCCCGTGAGCGATCTGCCCTCTGGGCGGAACTCGACAATGGCTGCCCAGCCTCCACTGTGGATGGGGCTCAACCGTGCAGCGTGAGGAGGAGAGCTCTCCAATAGACCTGTCTTCAGCACCTCCATCCGTGCCACGGGCTTCCCGCAGTTCTCAAAAGCGCCCATCAGGGGACACTGCACAGGATTCGTCTTCTGCCAACTGCAGCTCACAAGGCAAGCGTTCCTGCCCAACCAAGTGGCTGTGCCGACATCGGGATCGGTATCGTATAAAGTGGCCATTAAAGCTCTCGCAGCCAAATGCCTGACGAAGATTCCGAACAGGACTCTTCAGGCGAACCTGGACGAGTGTCTTGATACAAAAGGTTTTCGTGGCTTCACTTCTAGAACGAAATCTAATACCATCGCTGTGTTGCTCCCGACTTTGGCTGCTGTCGAGCGTCTGAAAAAACTCAAGTGCATATCGATTACAAGTGAGATCTCGGTGCCGGTCCAGGTGTACCTAGTAGACGGTTCGGACCTACAACGCTGTGTTGTTTACAACGTCGACGTTGCCGGAGATCAGACTACCCTCCAGCGTGAGCTTTACTGTCCAACCCACCGTGTCATCAAAGCGCGGTATATGGGAAAGGGGCGCTCGTGCATCGTCACACTACAGGACCCACCAACTCTCCCAGAACGACTTTACTACGCTGGCTGTATTCTGCGGCCTCGCCCTTACAAACCGAGTGCTGTCTATTGCTACAGCTTTTTCAGATCTGGCCACATGCGCCGATCATGTCTTTCTGCAACGCAAGATGAGGCTCGGCCACAAGGCACACCGTCTTACAGGTGCGGACGTTGCAAGACTGGCGACCACGAGATCACCTCTCCAACTTTCCCAACAAAACAGAAAGCAACTGATAAGCTTCGGCGTGTGATCCGGAAGCAAGTGCCTCCGAATGAAAACAGAGCTCCGATACAGACATCCAACAGGTTTGCGGCTCTTCAGTGGGATGAAGACGACTAGCGGGAGATTTGTGAGCCCAATCCACCTGCAGCCCCTGCCCAACAACAGTCGTACAGTGATAAAGTGCGCAAGGATCGCCGTCGCTTCAAGCTACACAAAAACACAGCATACTGAAACCTCTGCGCGAGGAGATGGCAGCAGTCGACGACCAAATTGCACGCCTTTTAGCCGAGGTCTCTAAGCTACGGCAACGCCGTGAACTGCTTGCTCGCCGTAGACAACCAGTGGAATCCTACTCCACGCCAATCGATGCCGCAGCGCCTTCGACTACGTCCAGCCTTCATGCGTTTTTCGCCGACTCTACCAGGTCTTCTGCAGCACTGCAGGATAACTGAACAGCATCCGTCCTTCGATTTATGGTAAGCCAGTTATCTATACTGACATCAGTTCTATTAGAACGCTTGGAAGCCTAATCGAAAATAAAGAGTACACGTTGTTGTGGTGTCCTCCAATGAAACTGCAGAGGCCTCTCCACAAAGCTGGGAGAGCTCAAATCTCGACTTCGCATGAACGAGCTCCAGGTGTGGGCCCTTCTACAGCAGGAGACCAATGCCTTGCCATCCATTCCAGGCTTTAATGGATACATGTCCCCTTAATGAGCGACCGTCGTGTGCACACTGTTTCCCCTCCGGGAAAGGCGGCGGTGTACATTGATGCGCCTTTTCCTCAAGTTCGCCTCTCTCTAGAAAACTGGTGCACCTCATATCAAGAGGTAGTCGCAGTGGCGGTGAAGCTTCCCAAGGCAGCTGTTGTGGTCGTGTCATACTATGTAAGACCCGCCGGTGAAGCTCCTTCCCGCATTAATCTGAGGTGGTTATCAACTCTACGGCGATAGCACCCAGGGTGGCCTGTTTTAGTCGGGGGTGACTTTAACGCCCCTCATCCGGCCTGGGGGTACCCTACTTCAAACCCCCGTGGTAGGCGTGTGCGGGACTCATTCGCGGATGCGCTGTTTGTTTTACTCAACCATCCAGATTCAGCAACGCGGACTGTGCGCCATGTTCGCAGTCCATCATATGCTCCGGACCTTACGTGGTAGCCAGGACCCGGGACTCCATCGTGACCTGGAGCCAGACTGCTGGGGTAGTGACCTCCATCCTATCATCACCGGCCTCCATCCATCAAGGGCCCGCCGATTACGCCGAAGGTATTCTGTGGTCAATTGGGACAAGTTTCGCACCACCGTCGAAGATCTCTCTCTGCATGCAATCATCTACACTACTTGTGGACTGCATACAAACTGCGCTGAATAAGGCTACTGCTGTCACCTGGACGGACGTGAATCGCCCGGCGCCGGATGTCGGTCTGCTTAACCAGTGGGCTGCTCGCCGACAAGCGGAGATGGAAGCTTTCCGAGACCCGACTTCTGTGCAAGCACGGACAAGGCTGAATTACCTTACTGCCAAGGCTCGCAGATATGAACGCGATCTCTCGCGACGGCAGTGGCATGCGTGGTGTGAGCAGTTCTCGACAAGTCGTCGAATGCTGCGCTCTGGCGAACGTTATGTGCAATGGAACATGGTCCCCGTCGTCCTGATGCAGCGGCCACAGCGTGCTTCGCAGCCAACTTAGCTCCGGATGATTTCACCAGAGAGGCAGCGCGGACGTTTTTCCCCCAAGTATGATGCGTTGACTTCAAGGGTCATAGGAGCCCCCTTGGCTGCCATTCCAGCATATGTCGATAAGCTCCCTTCTACTGCCGACGCCGAGGGAATTGCAAGCCCATTTTCAATGCCCGAGTGGCTTGCAGCAATAAACGAGGCCCGTCGGAAGACTGCGCCCGGTCCGGACTCCATTCCGTTCGAGGTTTACAAGAACTTAAATTCCGCTGTACTGCCTCAACTCCTCGCCACCATTAACAAGGTATGGATAGAAGGCGTCGTATCAGAAGCCTGGAAATCGGCTATTGTAATCCCCATACCAGAGCAGGGGAAGCCGCCGACAGACCTCGGAAATTTCTGGCCTATATCGCTTACGCCAACATTATGCAAGCTTACCGAAAAAATTCTAGCCACACGACTGTCATGGTGGCTTGAGCACCATGGTTTCTACCATCCCGCCCCAATTGGCTTTCGTACGACCATAGGTACAAAAGACGGACTGGCTGTCTTGGCGTCAGCAGTTCTGGCCTCAACTCGCAGCCACAATGTACGTACTGTACTGGCCATGGACGTTGAAAAGGCGTACGATAATATCAGTCATGCTGCCACCGTGGAATCGCTTGACATGCTGCATTTCCCCGTTAGAGTGCGCAATTTTTTTAAATCCTTCCTTGAAGGCCGACAATTTGCCATACGCCTCGGTGGTGAGTCCGTCGGATCATTTGTGCCTTTTCGCGGCGTTCCGCAGGGATCGTTCTTATCACCAACATTATTTATTATTGCTTTTCTCCCCCTTGCTTCGCGCTTACATGATGTCTCTGAGATTGAGTTCTTATTGTATGCTGATGATATAACGGTGTGGAGCACTCACAACGACCTCATGACTCAAGCAGCAGCCCTACAATCAGCGATAGATATTACGTCGGCTTTTGCTTCTGCAATTGGTCTGCAGCTTTCAGTAAGCAAAACCACGTTCGTGTCAGTTGGCAACCGCTGGGGGCGCCGTAAATTGGCTGCAACACCAATTCGTCTCCATCTATCCGGAACTCGAATTCAAGAAAGTTCGACCGTAAAAATCTTGGGCTTGAATATACACGAGTCAGAAACAGGTACTGCTAGACTTTCTCGGGCTAAAAAGCAAGCAATTCAGGCGTTGAGTCTAATTAGACGCATTGCTCCTAAACCAGGCGGAGCTCACTCTCATGTTGCACGACAGTTGGTGCGGGTGGTTGTGCAACCGCGGCTCGTTTACAAAGCCCAATTCCAGCATTTGACGAGGGCTGAATGGGATCGTCTAGAAGCTGTTAATCGAGAGGCAATGAGGCTATTCACTTGCCTTCCACGCATTCCCCGATCGTAGCGCTCCAAGAACGTGCGCAGCTTAATACACTAGATGAGCTGGTGCAGCAACGACGCGATGCTCGACGCCTAAAGTCAAGCCATACACACACAACGTGTGCACTCAGGGATAAGCTTCATCGCACTCCATTCTACAGCCGCCCCCGTCAGTTCTTCCTCCCTGGCGTTTTGTGCAGCTAAGCGACAACAAGCCAACTGATCTACGTCGGCCATCACCTACCCGCGCGGCATCGTCGTTACGCGACCGAATTACAGAGCAAGACGCCAATCTGCCGCATGGCTCCATCGTTACGTACGTTGACGCAAGCATCCAGGCCTGCGAAACAACGCCAATTTGCTGTCCTTGCAAGCCTGCTCTGAACAAAACGTCCCGGTTTCGCTTCTCAGAACCCCCTTCCTCATTCTGTGCAGCGATGCTTGCGGTTCAAGAGGCACTTTGCTCTGTGGCTGCCGTTCCCATGCCACCCACGGCCCGCATTGTCATTCGCACCGACGCACTTAACGTCACACGCCTACTACGACCAGTCAGTCGCACCCCAGAATTCTGCCAAGAGATCCATCGTCTATCGGCACGCATCCCGCAGCAAATCCGTATTGAGCGGGTCCCGCGTGACCTCCTGAGCGCACAAAGCCGCGCAGGTTCTGCGACCCGCCTTTCGACCCCAACGTCGTCTTTGCCTCGAGCCCTCACTCTGGATGACACAATCCTCCTTTTAACAAGAAAGGAACACCTCCGGCGCCGCACACGTGCTCTTATCCCTCCGTGTGCGGTAACCATCCCCAGTGGTCTTACCCGTGCAGAGGAAGTTGCGCTTCGGAGGATACGGGTCGGGGTTGTCCTAACTCCAGCTGTTACACGCAAGTGGCCGCATTTCAAAGACTTGTGTCCCCGCCCCGGGTGTCCAGTCTGCAAGAAGAGAGACTGTGAGGCGGATATCCACCACCTGTTGTGGGACTGCCCGGCGCTGAAGCCGACGAGAGTTCGGCACCTGGCGGCAGTGAGACTCTCACCGGACAATCCGGATTGCTATATTGATTCGAAAAAGACCAGCACGGAAACAGACGGGGACACGAGAAGAAAAAACACTGGCGACAGGGCGAGCGCTGACTAACAACTCTTTATTGTCGAGGAACACCCAGCACAACATATGCCAAAACACCACATGACAGTCAGGGGGCCAATGATTACAACCTAATCCACAGTCATCAAGGGGCGGCCAACACATGCTTGAACCAGAAGGAAAAAATTAAAAAAAGATGAAAAAGGGGTGAAACATTATGAAGTGAACATATCAAAAAGCACTTTAACCAGAAAAACCAAGGGAAACACACGCGGTTGTATTGCGTTCGCTTCACATGCCCTGCCCAAGCCCATTTATTCCTCTTTATATCAACTAGGATGTCATTAATCCGCGTTTGTTCCCTCACCCACTCTGCCCGCTTCCGGTCACTTAACATTACACCTATCATTTTTCTTTTCATGGCTCGCTGCGTTTCCTTAACTTAAGCTGAACTCTTGTTGTTAGCCTCCGCGTTTCTGCCCCGTAGGTGAGTACCGGTAAGATTATGCTGTTGTACACTTTCCTCTTGAGGGAAATTGGTAAACTGCTTTTCATGATCGAAGAGAAGCTGCCATATGCACTCCATCCCATTCTTATCTTTATAGTGTGTAACGGCGCTGTATCGTCAGCAGCGCTGATGCCGGCTTTCGGCAGCTTTTCTTCGCCATGTACGCACCTACCATCCCATCCGGTGAGCTCCTTCAGCCCTATTAGCGCTCCTTCCTTCCTCGGCTGCCCGGCCGGCCCGCTTTTTACGCCAGAGACGCCGTTTTATGGCTGGCGTTGCTGGACTCGCACTTTCATATCAACAACGTGTCCAGCCAGCTGCCGCGCTATCAGCACGCCAGCCGCAAACTCCCACCCGGTCTCCTGGCAGAGCTGCAGTTGCTGTCTCCTGGCCCCGACATTGACGCCGACTTCGAGAGGGGCCGGACGGCGTATTTTGGCTTGGAGCTGCCGCCAACTCTGTGCTGCTGTTCCGGGCTCAGAAGTGGCGGCGCCACTCGACCCACCACCCCTGGCCGCATTCCCTACCCGAGCTATTTCGGCTTTCCCTCCGCCCACTCCTGCATCGGCGCCCTCCCCACACCGGTCTCTCCACTGTCGCCGCCACTGTATGTGCCCCCACGCACTGTTCGGCAAGTGCCACGTGAGGACGCGTCGGTCTCTTGCCCACCTTCACACCCATCTGCGTCGTACTACACCCCGGTCTCTCCCAAGTTTGCTGCAACGGCCGATGCTGGCAGCATCCTTTCTTGACCTTGGCCCGGACTCGCTTCTAGCGTCGCCTGCAAGTTCGCCTGCTACCTCAAGCCCAACCTTAGTGAGCACAACTGTCATTCTTGTCGCGAGCCGCGCATGCAAGTCAAAAAAGAAGCTTGTCGCGAATCACGCGCAACCCAAACCGCCTGCCATGGCTCCCTGCCCACCTGGCTCCTTCACAAGACACTGTGCCTCCGCGACAAACGAGACTGCCATCGCAGGAGGTGCCAGGCATGCGATTCCTCATAGCGTGGCCTATCCAACACCGCAAAGGAACTCATCTCTACTGTTTTCGTCCAATTCCGACCCTTACGTCACGGACTTGTGCCCTCTGTTCCCAACAAACGGTTCCAACGCCACTGTGGGCTCGGTTTTGCAGATAGCCGGACCACTCCATCGCCCGTTTCGACTACGTCGTAGCAAGGCAGCCAGTGGCCCACGCAGCAGACCTCAAACCCAGTGCCGTCTGCCGTCGTTTCACCGCCTCCAGCGGCCGAGGCAACCCCCTCTCTTCTATGGCTGCGGATTCCGCACGCCACACCTTCGTCCGCACCCACTGGGCCAGCGCACATCACAGACCACCCGTAAATCCCGAAGCAGCTGCATTTTATGTATTGGCATTTCCCGGCCTGCTTCAACCCAACTGCCGGCCCCACCAATTGACCTTACGACTGGAGCACACCCAGCTCGCAGCCCAGTCGTGGATGCCTTTTCCCGCCTGTGCATTTCGTCATCATCCTTATCTTTTGGATTCCCTTACCCTATGCGAAGCAACCAGGCTTGACCGCCCGAGTTTGCTCCCCGCCCAGTGGCCTTCAAGGACCTAGCGGTGTTCTGAACGTGACTGACCTGTAAAAACTTGTAAATACCGTTTTTATTTCCTTTTTCCTTTATCGCGCATCGCGCTAGAGGGTGAGCATCTGTAGCGGTGCTGGTATCGCCAGCGGCGCTGATGAACACGAAACTCGAAGCGCGAGCTCGCTCTCACTGTACAGAACATGTTCTGCAACCGGCCTGGCAAGCAACGTCAACAGCCCGCTTCGCCGGCTCACGAGCCGCGGCTACCGAGACCTCTAATAAATGTGTATCCCCCACCACAAGTTATTTCCCTCTCGTGATCCGGATCAGCTCTGACTACCTGCCCTAAGTAGACGCATTCCTTTACCACTTCTAGCACCTCCCTTCCAATTGCGAACCGCGGTTCCCTCGCTAGGGTGTTGAACATTACTTTGCTTTTATGTATGTCAATTTTTAGACTCACTGTTCTGCTCTGCCTGTATAATTCATTTATAATGCTTCGCAATTCATTTCTCGACTGAATCAGCAAGGTAATGTCATCAGGGAATCACAGATTTTTTACGTATTCTCTATAATCTGTTATCCCTAACTGTTCGCTATTCAGGTCTCGGAATACCTCCTGTAAACAGGCGTTCAACAGCATTGGCGAGATTCTGTCTCCTTGCCTGCGCAATTCCTTATTAGAATTTTATTGCTTACTTTATTGACGACTATGGACCTGTAAAGCTGATATAAATACCTTCCAGTGTTTTGGCATAAAGCACTTTTACAGCCTTATTCCGCAATGCCTGTATAACTGCTTAACTTTCCACTGAGTCGAATGCTTTCTAGTAACCAATGAAGGCTATATATAAAGGTTAGTTACATTCTGCGCGTTTCTCTATCACCTGATGGATATTGCGAATTTTTCTATGGTGGAATATTCTTTACGAAAGCTTTTTTTTATTTATTTATTTTTTTAATTACAGAAGACTGCTGGCTTTATTGCAAAGCCTTAAGCAGGAGTGGGTGTAAAATACACTTTGACAAAGAGAAAACCTCCCCGAGGTACACGCAACTCAGCACACAATACCGAAAAAAATGAACGACGAAAAGAAACAACATTATACAATATTAGACGACGTCTGGCGTCAAAATGAGCACTGGGAAAAAAAAAATGTTGAATGCTGCAAAAGTGTTACGAATTCCTAAGCGACTCCGTAAATGACTCCACAGTAGAAGCCTCTACAATATTCGCTTTGAGGACATTCCATTCCCGCACAGTACGGGGGAAGAAAGAATTCTTGTATGTTTCAGTGCGGCATGAGTATTCCTTCACTTTTAAAGAATGGTAGGATCGTGTCGAACGACCCGGGACGAGCTCAATGTACTTGCTGCTGTTAATTCCTAATTTGTTGTGAACAATCATGAACATGTATTTAAGCCTATCGCGGTATCTCCTGAGCTGCAAAGAATCCAAATTTGCTTTCTCAAGTAGCATGGTAGGGGACGTCTGCCAGCTGTATGAATTATAAATAAATCGCACTGACGTTCTTTGAATATTTTCGAGTGTTTTAATGTTTTCTTTAGTATAAGGGTCCCACACAACTGAGGCGTATTCTAAAACAGGTCGGATAAAAGTTTTGTAAGCTAGTAACCTAATTTCCTGCGTAGAGTACCGGAGAGATCTTCTTAAAAAGCCAAGTTTTTTCATAGCTTTATTTTTAATATTAGAAATGTGTTTGTGCCACCGTAGGTCAGAGCTAATCGTTAATCCCAAGTACTTGTAGCTGTCCACGGTAGACAGGGGATGGTTATTAATAGTATAGGCAAAACTTAATGGCCGCTTCTTCCGCGTAATAGACATTGGAACTGTTTTTTTAGTATTAATACTCATCTGCCACGTTGAGCACCAATCATGAATTTTAGCCAAGGCGTCATTAAGAAGAAGCTGGTCAGCAGGAGTTCGTATTTCATGATATAATACACAATCGTCGGCAAACAGCTTGATTTTGAAAATGTCATTTATAAAAATTAAAAAGAACAATGTCCCAAGTACTGAGCCTTGTGGGATACCGGAGCTTACCAAAGCTGGGCTCGAACATGCATTGCCGATTGATATGGACTGATATCGAGACGATAGATATACTTGTACCCACGTCAACAGTCGATCGTTTTTAAAGATAGTATTTAGCTTTAGCAAAAACTTTCTGTGTGAGACGCGGTCAAATGCTTTTTCGAAATCTAAAAAAATGACAACAATTTGACACTGGTTATCAATGGCTGCGGCAAAATCCTGCATCGTCTCTAGAAGTTGGGTCACTGTAGAGAAGCCTTTGCGAAAACCGTGTTGCCGGTCGTCAATTACGTGATTAGTTTCCAGGAAGGCTGATATATGCCCAAAAAGTATATGTTCAAGTATTTTTGAAGAAGTACACAGTAAAGATATTGGCCTATATGAGCTAAGTAGAGATGAATTTTCAGTTTTGGGAATAGGAATAATTTTTCCGTGCTTCCAGTCCTCCGGGAGCTCGGCGTTTAACAGGAACTTCTTAAATATGAGCGTTAAGTACTTGGAACACCATTCGGCATATCTCACAAGAAACGTATTTGGTATGTCATCAATTCCCGGCGTCTTTTTTGCGTCACAACTGAGAAGCAGAGAGAAAACACCTTCTTCAGTTACAGAAACATCAGTAATAGGCGGACAAGCTGAGTTAAAATGAGGCTTTCTACAATCATCGTGCGTAAACACAGTACAAAAGAAACGTTTGAAAGACGAAGCAATCTGTGTCGCATCAGTAATCAGTTCGCCGTCAACGACAACACTGTACACAGGTTTCTTTTTCTTTGATAACTGCCGCCAGAACTTTGCAGGGGACGAAACAAGAAAGTTTTTCATAGATACGCTAAAGTGATACTCTTTTGCTTTTTTGATACTTTGTTTTAAGTTTAAGCGCATATCAGACAGTTTAGCAGCATCAACTGCCGACTGGTTTCGCCGAAGTTTTTTGCGAACTCTCTTAATCTTTCGTCCCATGCGTACAAGTTCCCTCGTCATCCAAGGGCAGCTGGCGCGTAGGGTAATTACCCGAGTAGGCACAAAACGCGAAATGCAATTCAGAGCAAGGTTCTTAAAGAAAACCCAGAGATTTTCTACTGAGCAGTCGCAGGATTCGTAAAGAACCACAAAATCTGAGAATGAAATATCAAGTAAGTCTAAAACTGCAACATCATCAGCACGCGAGAAGTTTGGCACAACACGCACCTCTTTCTTTTTATTTTTGGGAAGAAGCAATGGAATGTTTAAAGATACCATAACATGGTCAGATATGCCTTCGAAATGTTGAAGTAGAGGACCGCGACGAAAGACACTGTTACTAATGAAGAAAAGATCAAGAATGGATTTCTTATCCTTTTGTATACGCGTTGCTTGCTTTACTAATTGAGTTAAATCGTGATCAAGTACGATGTCTACAAGAAGTTCGGCTGATGTGCAGAGCGGCTCTGGAAACAGTTTGTCCCAATTGACGAGCGGCATGTTAAAGTCTCCAGCCAATAGTACATTACTTGATTGTGCTTTCGTAGTACATAAGAATTCATTTAGTTTCTCAAAGAAAACACCGTCACCTCGTGGTGGGCGGTAAAACGCGCCAATAACAAGACTAAGTTCATTTAGAAATAGTTTACAAATGACGCATTCAATTCCTTGCACGTCAGGTAGCCTGATTACTTGGAAAGATTCTTGAAAAAGATTGCAACACCACCACCGCGAGAAGTCCTGTCTTTGCGCATAATTCTGTATCCTGGTGGTGTAATTTCTTCATCAGTGATATCAGAGTGCAGCCAGGTTTCGGTGATTATAATGATATGCGGTTTATGCGCCACTACTATACTTTCCAAATCCTCAGGCTTGTTCACAATGCTCCGGGCGTTAAACTGAATACACTTTAGCGATTTAATTTGACTGTTCTCGATTCATTGGTCACTTTGTTTTCGATTCCGGCTGCCATGCTCTAGGACTCTTTCTTTGCTAGTGTCATCCCAAACAAACAGATCGTCACCAATTTTTATCTTGTTGTAGATTAGCTTAACCTTCTGACCGGCTTTTCGATTTGGTTGATTAAAGTACATGGTTGCCCTGACTCTAGTAGCGATTACCTAAGTAAATACCTTGTAGGCAACAGGCAGTAAGTCGATCGTTCTGCAAGTTTTTCAAGTCCTTGGCGTCTCTTTTTTTAAGATTTAAGATATTTGCGTTCTTACAAACTTCTGGCACGGTCAAGGTCAGAAGGCTTCGTGTGTACAGGGTGTATAGTTTTTCTAGCACAATTTCCCCTCCGTAGTTCAAGAGATCTGCTAATACCTTATCCTCACCATCACCTTTTCCATTTTGCATTGCTGCTAAGGCTTTCTTTACTTCCTCTTTCGTTAGTAGCTGGATGACGCATTGCTGTGCGTTACTGTCTCTCTCATTAACACTGTGATTGTATTGGCTTCTGTATAGATTTGTGTATAGCTATTCGGCTATTTGAACTATATTTTCCATAATATTAATGACATTGTCCTCTTTGCCTTTTAACGCATACATCTGGTTTTTACCTAAACCTACATCGAGATGATGTCAGGACGGCGCAGATATAACGAGGACATAAGAGGTACAAGAACACAATAGGACACAACAGGTGCCTGCTCTGTCCTTGTTATTTTCGCGTCGTCCTGACATCGTCTAGGAGCTATGCACCAACCAGCCCAAACCAAAGTACTTCTTGACCTATGCCCAGTTTCCTCTTCACCGCTTTCTGGCTACTTCCGTTGTTATGAACATGCTCGATTTTCACTGTATTGAACTTCCTTATGCCGGTTAACCCCTTGCGCCTATTTATTAACTTTTATAGCTCTGCTAGTTCTCTCCTGTCTGTAGAGTTCGACGCCCTCATGTTCTGGCGTTTCTTAATTCCATTTTTCGTCTCCAGAGATCGCTTGCCAGTATCCTGTCGAACCGTCCTACCGGCTATTCCTACTGCGCACTCCGTGATGATAGCTGTCAGATTATCGTTCATTGTATGAACATTAAGGTCTTCTTCCTCAGTTAAGGGTGAATATCTATTCAGCAGTGATATCCTCGATTCCTCTACTGTCCTTATTATCGCTAACTTGTTATTGGACTTCCTCTTCCCTACCTTCTTCCGTTCCCTCTTCTCGTCTAAGCTAATTCGAGTCCTTACCATTCTGTCGTCGCTTCAGCGCACCTTTCTGTGGACGTCCACATTCTGAACGAGGCCAGGTTGAGCGCATAATGTGAAGTTCATTTATTTTTACCCTCACCATTGGGTTTTTCCAGGACCACTTACTCCTTTCTCGTTTGCAGAAGAAGGTATTCATGATCCGTAAATTATTCCTATTTGCGAACTCTACTAATAACTCTCCCCTGCTATTCCTAGAACCTATCCCCTAGTCGCCTACCGCCTGGTCGCCAGCTTGCTTCTTGGCCACCTTCGCATTGAAGTCGCCCATCAGTGCAGTGTACTGTTATTTTACTTTGTTCATTGCCGATTGAATGTCTTCATAGAAACTTTCAATGGTCTGGTCATCGTGGCTGGATGTAGGCGCGTAGGCCTGTACTGCCTTCAGCTTGTACCTCCTATTGAGAATAATTACGATGGCTGCCACCGTCTCGTAAATTCTATAGAACTCGTCTACGTTACCAGCTATATCCTGAATAATGAAGAATCCTACACCTAGTTCTCGTCTATTTGCTATTCCGCGATAGCACAGCATATGCCCGTCCTTTAGTACTCTATGTATACGTCTCACTTGTCCTCCTAACTTCATCGATCCCTATGACATCCCATTTAATTTCCGCTAATTACTTGGACAGCGCTGCTAGGCTTGCCTCACTTGATACGGTTCTAGCGTTAAACGTAGCCAGGTTCATATTGCAAGGCGACCTGTCCGGAGGCAGATATTCTTAGCACCCTCCCCTGCGTCACAGGTTTGACCGCCGCCTCGGTCAGTTGCTCCGCAGCCGCTGGGGACAGAGGGCAGAGAGACCCAGTTCTCCTCGGTCCGCTTCTACACTACAGCATAGTACGGGATTGAATCCCCATTCTTCCTGCACGTGAGAGGAATGTTCCTCTACGCCTTCGGTGCTCCCTTGTCAGTGTACGCTAAAGATTCTCCAGTGGTCGAAATTATTTTGTGGACCTTAAATACGGCACCTCTTTCCTCTTTCACTGCCCTCTTTCTGCCTAACATCACGGTGCGATTGAAATGTCCACCGGTAAGTCAGAAATTTACTGCGCCATTTCTTTCCCTCAAAAACCACTTATTCATTACTACTGTCATTAGAATCATAAAAAATCAGATGTCTGAGCATGCCCAACGTGCCTACCTTAATTTGTTTTAAAATGTTCTGCAGACTGCTTACCACGGTGTACAAAATTTCTTGTGTGTTATCTCACAATATCTCACGGCTGTGTTTGATGCCATCTGCAGCAGGATGCCGCCAGCGCGAGCAGCAGCAGCGCCTGGTCGAGCCTGTCGCAGAGCGGGTACTCGTGGCAGCAGGTCAGCGCTGCCGATGAACTGGCCCGAAGGATCCGCCACGTGGCCGGGACGTTTCCAGACCTCGTGCGCGTGGCCAACGAGCAGCTCGATGCACAGAGGTGCGCTTGCACATATATGATCCCCTCATCTGCGACATGGAGGAGACATTAGGGTGGTGATTTCTCCCAACAACCTTATAAAAGCTCTTGTTAAGTGGCAGCGCTGCACACTTCCAATTGTTAATTGTCCATAAACTTCGGCCTATTATTTCTGAGGTTCAGCGCCAGACTAGTTAAAAATTCTGGAAAGTTAAGGTATGCTTAAGCTTCAGCAAAAACATGGACAGCAGCAGGAACTGGTGAAGCCAATTTGGTCAAATTTCACTTTAAAAGGCATCAGGCGCAATCGGGACCGAACTAGCTTTGCGTCTGAGAGGAGTTTCGGACGCGACTAGAAAACCCATCGCACTAGGAGAGGCTCACGCCTGATTCATAGCTTTCTTCATCATGGGCTTCCCCTTTAATACCTCCTTCCCAGCACAGTCCAGGGCCCGTTTGTACGAAGCAAATTGGACAGTCTTGGACAATCGCTATTCCACGGAGCTAGAAGTAGTCTAGACTGTCCGCGGGATTTGAGGTACGCAAAGACGCATAACTGCTCCTTTTCTCTACCGGCACGCCTACCACACCAAAGCATCTTCACTTGTGCTTAGTGTGCGGAGAATCCTCTACCCGCGCTCCAGGCCCGCGTGCCGGGATCGGTGATTTGGGGGCTCCTTCTCGGTGGGGCATAAAGTTTATACCGACTCATTCATTCACGGGTTAAAAACACGAATCGAGCTGGAAAGCTTTTCGTTGATATTCGTGCTTTTCTCTCCCTGCGCAGTTTAGCTAAGCAACGCAAATACAGCCTGTTATGCGTTATTCTTTTCCTCAAATTCAGCGGATCGTATGCCAATAAGACTAGACTAGCCTTGTTTGTGAGCACAGCTCTCTCTTGGTTTTGAGGAATGGAAACGAGCACACTGGCTCACTTTGTAGGAGGGCCCTCGAACCGCGCTATGAGAAAAAAAAAGTTAGGCAGAGTTTAACCATGGTTATACTCAATGTCGAGCGATAGAGTTTTTAAAATTCCCTGCGCCAAATTTGGAGGTTCCCAGCGTGTCGGGCACATTCAAATTTGGTTACACAACTGTCTTTGTCCAAATCTGCCAAGATGAAAATTCGAGGGTGGCCATGCCAAATTTCTGAAATTACACGGGCCAAATTTAGAGGTCACGATCTTGTCGGGCCCACTCAATTTTGTTTCTATATCGATGTTGGTCGAAATCAGCCACGATCAAAGTTTGGCGGTAGCCCAGGCCAACATTCGCAATGATTGAGCTCAAATTTGTACTCTCCATCATGTCAGGCACACTCAATTATGGTTGGGCACCGATCTTGATCTATATCGGCCACGGCCTAATTTCGGGGGTGGAGAAGAACAAATTTCAGATATTACCCGGCCCAAATTTGGAGGTCGCCATCACATGCGGTACGATCAGTTATAGTTGGACATCGATTTTGGTCCAAATCGGCCAAAGCCGATCTCTCGAGTTCAATCTGTTGCTATGCCGGGCTCTTCAAAGTTAAACAAAGGGTCAAATCAGGCACGTAATGGGGAGCGACTTTTGCCTTCAGTAGAGCTGTCATTCTAAATACCGTCCCTCCGCTGCATTATTCCTACCGCTGGCTAGACGCTGGTGATGCTGATGTTGAACACGGCTCCCGCTGTCTTCTCGAACGTATGTTTGCCTTGAACTGTTACAGCTCTTTCTGTAAATGTGTACACCAATCAGAAAGAAAGCAGGATTCCTTACTTAAAGGAATGCACTACTGAGCAGCATTTAATATAGCGCTTAATGAAACAAGCAGCCCATAGTAATCCCCTGATTCCTGCGTAATATGAGAACAAATACCTTGGTGGAAAACTAAACTTTGCGTACTTTTTCTCACAGCTGCAGGACAGTTAGGGACGGCCGGTACTGGTAACCAAAGCCTAGAGGTCACTTTTAAACGGGCAACCTGAGTTTGAAAACAAACAAGACTATTGGAATAAGCGCTAACACGTCGTCGAGTAGAGGATTCGGGAACTGAGTTGAAATAGCAGGGCTCAATAAACAGACCATATAAAGCATTGTGAGGTACTACAATCGCAGGTGAGGTATGCGCTTCCAGGAACTATTAGCACGGGCAGATTTACCTTCTGAGGTCTCTCAGCAGGTGCCCTCGGAGTGATAAGCTGAGCTGAATTTCAGCTGCCAAGCGACAAAAGTGTTTGGTTGTTCGGTGCGCAAATTTCGCCTGTGAAGCCACCAAATGCGTCGAAGTCAAAGGTTGACTACCAAAAGGAAGTGTTATATAGCGTCTTTATTTGTAGATTTTAGTGAGTTTTACTTTGCGTTCGTTTTCGTTGTCTTTTTGCTGTCTGCCGGAAATGTTCTCTTTTTTTTTTGGGGGGGGGGGGGGAATTGCTGTTTTTTCCCCTTTGCCTTCTCTTGCGTTATTTCGTGTTATGTTTCGTTCAATTTTCGCCGCGTTTTCGTTTCTTCTATTTCGCTTTTCTGCTGCACTGTGTCGGGCCCAATCTATGTCTTTCCCACTCCCCTCTTTAATGCCTTCGGGCCCTGAGGGTATTTGAACAAATAACTAAATAAATAAGTAGTAGCATTCCAAGAGCGCAAGCTCGACACGGACAGAAGGAGAAGACAGACGCAAGCGCTCGTGTCTATTTTCTTGTCCTTCTGTCCGCGTTTAGCTTTCGGTGTTGAAATACGCAAAAGCAGCTAGCCCGTCAGCTTACTCTGATCTAGCGTTCTGGGCAGTTAGAAAGACAGTGGAAAGAGCTTCTCAAAGAAACTGTTTATGGGGCACACCTGCGCTCGCAGAGAACTGAATGATGGCGAAGCATCAATCATGCTCGGCGGTCGTCGGTAATAATGCCTGCAGTTCCTGGCCGCGCTCAGTTCAAAGCATGCAGAACTTTCGAGATTAAGAACTTTAAGCACCTAGAACTGCCTGAAAATCTGTTCAAGCAGTTTCGCGCTACTGCGATTAGTCGAGCTAAAACGCGTCACAAACAAAATGACAAACCCACGTGCCACCGCTTACAACGTGAACGAAGAAAACAGTACAAAGACTCGCGGTATAGACCCGACTGCGGCGGAGCCGGTGTGCTGAATTTTTATGGAGGAAAAATGCTAAGGCGCCGGTGTACTGTGCGATGCCAGTGCACGTTAAAGATCCCCAGGTGGTCGAAATTATTCCGGAGCCCTCCACTGCGGCGCTTCTTTCTTCCTTTCTTCTTTCAATCCGTCCTTTATCCCTTCCCTTACGGCACGGTTCAGGTGTCCAACGATATATGAGACAGATACTGCGCCATTTCTGTTCCCCTAAAACCAATTATTATTAAGAGACTTACTTCTAGCAGAGTGGGCCAGTGGACAGCGGTGTGGAGAGGACAAGAGGGGACGCCGCTGCGCATGCGCAGAGCGCTCAAGCGGCTAGCGCTCTTACGGCACTCCGGGGTCACCCGCTCTTTTGAACATCCCAGCGAAGTGCGCCTAGCGACCGAGTGAGCGAGGTCTAGGCTTGAGCATCACAGCGCCAGAAGTTCCTTTTAAGGCGAAAGCGCTTAATAGCTCATCTTTGTCCGTCCGTCCGTCCGCGAATTATGTCACACTATAGTGTCAATCGAATGACGTCCAGTCGACAAGAAAAAAATCTGTGCACGGCAGGATTCGAACCACCATCCATACGTTCCGCAGCCGAGGGTGCTAACGACTACTCTAATTCCAGACAACGCATATATAGTTCCCCTCTTTATTTTTCGTTGTTTTATAGTCTCACAATAATTTTTGTCCAGCAAAATGTCAGCCAACTTTGCCTCAGGCGGTGCAGGCTGGGCAACATTATTTTGCTTTCTTTTTCTCAGCACGCCCTAATATATGTCTAGCGTAATATATAAGCCCGCCGTATTTAGTGGCACGGGCAGGGGCACTCTATTTTCCGCTCTTGTTACAGTCCCACAATAATATTTCTTCTACCGTTATAGAGGCCCGTTATACTTAGTGGCATAGGCACGGACACTTTAGTTTTCATTTTTTTTACAGTCTGCGAATAACTTTTTGTATAACGTAATAAGCTCGATATACTTAGTGGCATGGGCAGGGACACTTTATTTTTCATTCTTATTACAGTCCCACAATAATTTTTGTCTTCCGTAAGGAAGCTGGAGAGTGCGGAAAAGCGTCGAATAAGACGGATGCCTCCCAAACGCCCTTTAATGTCTCCAGCATTTAAGATTCACAAACAATTGTGTACTTAATCAACATCTTAACCCACATCAATGACACAAGCAGCAACACCGCGCTAACGGTTTTCGCCTCACCGCAATTTTTGTCAACAAAGCCCCCCCCCCCCCCCCCCCCCATTTTCTTTGTTTTTTTCTAACACGAAATTCTTGCTATTAGATTATAAGGAGCACTAATGTAGAAGAAACAATAGAAACACAAATATTTTCGCTAAGTGTAGAGAGCTGGGCGTCGTCATCCGTGTTTCTACTATCTAAGTCCGTGTGTTTTCGTGCACTGGTATGACGTCTCATTAATACACAAATAATGTGTTTATTTAGAAATTAAAGTAGAATAAAAGCAAGACTGATTCAAATTTGTTTCACCGTAAATACGCTTTTCACCAATAGCGCTACTACGCTCATTTGGGCGTTTAGGCGCTGTGCTAAAACTCCTTCCTCGCGCTTCGTTCCGCTGGCTTTCAGCTGGGTGGCGCCCAGCGCAGCCGAACGCAAATCAGCTCAGCTAAACGTCTCTATTCCTCCCCTCTCAAAACTGAAAGGAATGCAAGAAAAGCAATAGTTAAACACATGAGAAAAACACTTGAGTGTGTAAACAGAAACCGTCCATTAGCCTCCATTATATGCTCCAGGCGCACGTCATGCACAACTTCTGGGCGTGAACTGCGCTGCTGAGATGCTGAAACCCGATCAGGGATGTCCTCGTAGTGAAGTTCGCCGATTCGACGAAGAAGCTTGTAAGGGTCGAAGTAGAGGCGCAAAATATTTTCACTGACTCCGTGGTGGCGAACTGGCGCTCACATCCACACCCACACACGCTCACCTGGCTCATAGTCTGAGTGGTAGCGGCGTAGATTGAGCGTCGGGCATTGGTGCGCTGTTGGTCCTGGACTGGCAGCCGGGCAAACTATCTTCTTCGCGCTGAAGGTAGGCGGCGACTTCGATGTTGTCTTCATCAGAAACGTTTGGGAGCATGACGCTGACCGTGCTGGCTGCCTCCCTGCCATGGACAAGCCTACACCGTGTCACCTGTGTGACCACCTGGACCATGGTGTGATACGCAAAGACGACGTAGGGGAGGATGGCATCCAAAGTCTTGCATTCGGTGGGTGGCTGTAGCTCAGAGGGTCTTGAGTGAGCTCATCCGTAAATGCTGCTTCCCTCTCTGTGATGAGATCCGCTGGCGCGTCGTGGCGCAAAAGGATCTGCTCGGAAAAATATTTGGCGACTTCCATCGCACTACCACTAGGCAGGGCTTTTGAGTTGGTGTATTAGGTCAACTACTCGGTCGCTACGATAATACGCCGATTTTCTGATGTTGAGCTTTGGAAAGGGCCGAGGAGATATGTTGTGATCTTCTCAAAAGGCTTCCTCAGTGGTGGTATGGGTAGCTAAACTCCAGCTCGCCTGATCAGCTGCGTCTTTCGTCGTTCATAATCGCGGCATTTTTAGACATACTGTGCGACGTCGGACCATATTCATTGGCAGTGGTATTTATCTTCAATGCGATGTAGACTGTGGGTGCACCCGAGATGTGCTGTTTTTGGCTGGTTCTATGAAGCCTGCATAGATTCTTCTCGTTTAGCTGTTCTGTACAACTAGGAAGTGTGCAGCCTTTTTGATGGCGAAATTCTTTTCGCCAGCATGTCATTTTGCAGAAAGAAACCGGACACATCGCGCTTCAACGCTGCGGGGGGTGAGGAATCCTTGCCTTACATATACTGGATGAAAAGCTGTAGGTCGTAGTCCAAGCACTGGTGTTCACCAATGTCGCTGGTGCTTATCAGTCGCAAAAAAAGGCGTCCTTATCGTAATCTTCCGGAAGTCCCTCGACAGGGGCTCGATATTGGCATTCCGCATCGGTGTGCTTGACCACATTTGTAGACGACGCTGATGTCGGACTCCTGGAGGCGCAGTCTACATCAAGCGAGGCGGCCGGACGGGTCCTTCAAACGGGCAAGCTAGGACAGTGCGTGGTGATTACTGACCACCTTGAATGTTCGTCCGTACAGGTAGGGGCGGAATTTTGACGTAGCCCTGACAATGTCGAGCTATTTCTTCTCGCCAGTCGAATAGTTAGCCTCGCCCTTCGACAGATAACGGCTAGCATACACGATTCCTTTCTCCAATCCGTCGTTCTGAGAGGGAGTATGGCGCCTAGTCCCATGCTGCTTGCACAGGTATGAATTTCCTTCTGAGCATCTTCATCAAACCGCCCGATGACCGAAGGGGACTATAACTGACACTGAATTTCCTTGAATACTTCCGCTTGCGGCGCTTCTCATTTAAAAAGCATGTCTGGTTTCATTTATGGGCGTTTAACGTCCCAAAGCGGCTCATGTTATGAAGGATGCCGTAGTGAAGAGCTCCGGAAATTTCGACCACCTGGGGTTCTTTAACGTGAACTGACATCGCACAGTACACGGGCCTCTAGAAGTTAGCTTCCAAAGAAATCCGACCGACGAGGCCGGGATCGAACCCGCGTCTTTTTGGTCAGCAGCCGAGCGCCAAATCCACTGAGCCACCACGGCTGACAAATGACACGTCTCCCATTGTCAGTTGGGTCATAGATTCGGTGATGTGCGAAAAATTCTTGACGAATCGTAAGCAATACGCGCACTGTGCGACGAATCTTCGCAAAGCTTTTTTTTCGGCCGGTGGCGTAACCTGCAATAACAGGTGTTTTCTGCCAGTCTGAGCGTACTCTATCCTTGATTACGGTGTGGCCAACAAGCTGCAGCTCCTCATTGGCGCAGTGGCATTTCACTGCTTGGAAGGCTATCCCGAACGAGTTGATTGCTTCCACCGATGTTCGGAGGCTTTTTAAGTGGACATAAAATTCCGAGCCGAAGCTAACGATGTCATAGAGGTATATCAGTCAGATATGCCAATTCATACCTTCCAACACTATCTGTTTCCGATTCGAAAGTCGCAAGCGTAGAAAAGAGACCTAACGGTATCACCTTGAACTCGACGGGGCTTTTCCAGCGTGAAGAATGCAGTCCTCCCAGGGTCTCTTTCATCAATTCGATTTGCCAGTAGCCGCTGTTGAGGTTCATAAAGCAGAAGTACTTGGTGTCGTACAGCTGGTCGAGTGTCTTTTTTGTTGGGGGGAGGAAGCAGACATTAAAAAAATCGAATGTTGGGCGAGTTGGTGCATGACTCGAAGGTAAAAGGTGCAGCAAACAAAGACAGGGCAAACAAAGAAGGAACACGGAAAAGGCTCCCGCGTGTTGTCCCTGATTTCAGTGCGGTCGAATAGTCGCGCCTACGCGGTTTCGAGTGTTCGCGAGTAATGCGGGCTAGTGCGTCCAGGATTTTCTCATTCATGATCTCTTGTTTGGTGAATTTTGCGACTGTCTTCAGTGGTTTTCAGATAATCCCAGCGAAAAGCGCCTCATTACACCTCGCAGCTAAAGCTTCACCTTCTTCTCTGTCACGTCAGGATCGGTACGTCTATGTAAACAGTCACTGTCTGATTTGGCTGTTGGATACTGGACTGTAGCAGCAGCTGAGCTCTGTGTTTTGAGGAAGAATAAGCGCCAAAAGAGACAAACTCACCATGCACTCAATATCATGCACCAAGTAGGCACCAAGTAGACTCGCGAAGGTCTGAATGAACTCTGGTTCGAACAATTCTCACGTCGTCAGGGAAGGTTCGTGGTTTACGTATAAAAATCCTGACTGAGTCTTCCAGAGCAAAGAAAACGTGTCTCACTTTCGTGTGGCCATCATCCCAACTGAACATTTTAAATGCGGCGACAAGCTCGAACTCGTCCTGGAATTTTTCAGGATCTTCGTCTGGTGAACCGTTGAATGAGGGCGGCAATCAGGGCTGGTGAAAAATAATGGAGGCTGGTGTCGTAGCCATGGTTGACGCAGGTGAAGGGGGGTCCCTTATCCAAGTGCTGTTCGTAATCAGGTGGGCGCCACTGGACATGACGGCTGCTTGGCAGTCCGTCTTGGGCTGAAACGGCTTCTGTGGCAATACCAGGATCTGCTTCTTTTGGGCGCCTCGGGCTGCTTTAGCAACTCCCATTGCTGAGAAAGACAAGGACATCCGTTAGCATCTTCACCAAATACCACGCAGTGTTGGAAGCAGTTAGAAACACATCGCAAAGGGGTTTTAAAAGAAAATGTTCAGTGGGAAGACCTGTGACCTGAAAGAACTCAATGACTCTGTGGCGGCGTAGCAAGAAGCCTGCTATGCGGTCGCAGAGCTAAATTCCTGTAGTTCTTGGCCGCCCTCAGTTTAAAGATGACTAAGAATTTTTGAGATAAGGAACTAAAAAAACCTGCAACAGTCTGGAAAATGTGGAGCAGTTTCGCGCGGCTGCGATCAATCGAGGTAAGTCTGATCGCTTCTCGCATCAGAAGCGATATGATAAAGCTGTGTGCAAGGGCCTTTAAGCATGAACGAACAAGAAGTACAATGATTCGCTGCAATAGCAAAGTGACAACATTGACCTGTTATATATTCAATAGAATAGGAAGATGG
The DNA here is from genome assembly GCF_052857255.1 of Amblyomma americanum. NCBI lineage: Eukaryota > Metazoa > Arthropoda > Arachnida > Ixodida > Ixodidae > Amblyomma > Amblyomma americanum. Next base: position 153,252,864 of record NC_135504.1, read on the forward strand.
CCGCATTGGAAACTCTGCATGATGTTTTGTAGGTGCTAGCTTAACGTAGACGAAGAAAGAAGTCACGCGAGATGCGCCGTTCTCACTACGGGTTTCATTGGAAAGGAATAAATCGCTTAAATACGATGCAACAGCAGTAATAAAACAGACAGTTATAAATTCAAGCGCATGGTGGAAAAAGCCCATAAAGACCAAGACGGAACAAAGAAACAAGGACGACCTTTACACACTCGACTGAACATTTTTTCCTCACTGTAAAGTCATAAACAGAAAACAGTACACATAGTGTATCATCAAAGCAGCAATCGTTATCAGAAAAAATTCACATAAGAGCCTTACTCTAGGTTTCTGCTCTTCGGTGAATTTTTTGTGGTGACTACAGATGCTTTGATCATTCATTATTGTGCACCGTAGTACAAGAAGACAGCAGTGCTGCGTCATAAAAGCAAGGCGACGCGCATAATCATGGAAGCGTATCACATCCCTAATCTTGGAGCAAAATGCATCAGCATTCCTTCCGTGACATTAAATGGCAAAGAAATTGTATATGTTTCCTCGCACGTTTGATTTTTGTCTTTGTTCTGTTGGATCATTGACGCTCACTATATATCATCCCTTTCCGTTTTTCAAACTCGGTTGCTAGTCAGCGTTTCTCTTGTTTTTGTCCCGGCTTTGTTGCGCTGTTCACCCACCATGAACACCCCAAAAAAGATGGATAAGAGCCTAGCCATTGCGCATGGCGTGTGAAACACTGCAGAAATTTTCTTGCGAATTAGAAGGGAGCCAACCCGCCCAACTTATCCCTCTTATTAAACTGACGTATCACTGGCGAACGAATGAACTGTTCTCTTGATATGGAATGCTTCCAACACGTCACATGCTACCACGCTCCTGCCCCAGTCTATCATCTTGATACCCAGCATTCGTGCCTCGCAATCTCTGCATGCAATGCAGTCAGCGAACAAGTTCGATCCTTTGTTTGTTTACTTTTGAAACGAAAGCTTCACTTCGCATGTAAAGGCGCTCTTTGCGTGGCACTAAATTTGACCTTCTTTGAATTTGAACTGAGAAGAAACCACATGACGGCCATCACGTCACTGAGCCGCCGCCGCCGCCGACATCGAGCGCTCGCCTCTGTTTCTATAGGCCGTCGGCGTCCGTCCTTTGTGTTCATTGAGGTTATCGCTAACAACGTTCTTGACTCCGATGATTTTTAGGAAAGGAAGGGTGCATAACTGGCTCACTTGGTCAGTGGACGCCTCAATCACGCTTTGAGGTACGTGGCGGTGGTAAGAGAGAGAGAGAGATGTGGACTTTATGCCCACATCTCGTCCACGCCGTTGCGCTGGCAACGTCCACAACGCTGGCAACGTAGTGGCAGACACGCGGCACTGCAGCACTAGGCCGCAGCTTTCATTGGGTGACCAAACTCTCGCGACCAATCAGTAATTTAACCACCACCTGGAAGGGTGGAACGGTGGCCGCGTTGCCTATTACAGACATTACAACGTTACAGACGCCCAGCCACGTCTAGTTGCCCGATACACCACAGCTTTCGTTCTCTAACCGTATTCAGCGGTATTGGCTAGACGGCAGCTGCGGCACAATGTCACGAACTTTCTGACATACTTCGTTCCACATGCCCTTCGTCGTGCTTGATCGCCAGTGAACTTTGGGCATAGCCCGTCATATTTTGAGGTTTTGAAAACAGCAATGGGATGCCATACCTGTTTGCTACCTTCTTTATAACGGGTGTCTCGCCTAAGATGTTCAGCAGTTTTTAATACTGGGCTGGTAGAAGAGCACTCTTTTGGCATAGCATAGTCAACGGTGTAGTGCATCAGAAAACAGCCAGGATGGGCTAACTATTAGGCTTGTAAACTAGTCTTGAATAATTTGTTTGACAACTATCACTGTTATTCTTTCGGTGCGTATCTTTTAATGCTGCATATAAGTTTTTACTCTCGAGGCAAACATATCAGCTCAAGTTTGCACTCGTCCCGTCAATCAAAATTGCCGTTTGGGCGAGTTGGTGTGACATGATTCGAAAAGACCAGCGCGGAAACAGACAAGAACACGAGAAGAAAAAACACTGACGACTGGACGAGCACTGACTAACAACTCTTTATTGCCGAGGAACACCCAGCACTAAACACCACGTGACAGTCAGGGGGCCAAAGATTACAACCTAATCCACAGTCATCGAGGGGCGGCCTACACATGCTTGAACCAGAAGGAAAAACCACAAAAAGTGAAAAAAGGGGTGAAACTTTATGAAGTGAGCATATAAAAAGTACTTTAACCAGCAAAAACCAAGGAAAAAACCAGTGCCAAACAACATCGTGGCCAAAGGGCGGTGTCAAGAACACTTTAACAACAACAAAGAGCGAGCCTAAAAGGGCCCAAGCAAGCGAAGAAAAAGCAGTGTCAGAAATCTAAAAACAGATAAAACGTCATGCAACAATGCAGATGCCACAAACAACTAAAACCAAATGAAAACAACCTAAAAAGCAAAAACTTGTCAACGCCAATAAGGTAACAGGTAAAAAAACAGTCTGCATGTAAAAATACAATTTGGAGAATTACCACTTATGAGCGCACCAAAAAACCTGAGGAGAAGAATGCGCACGGGCTAGCATAGGAAAATTTATGAGCAAACGGGAAGTGGCAGGCGAACACGTAAAATCAGTAATCTTTAGGCATGGTCAAGGAAGCGCATTTCTTTCTCGTGCAGTGAAACTGAGGGCGTGCTTACGCAACTGTCCCCTGCCTTAGCTATAAAGTAGACCTCAAATCCTCCCTTTCTGCTTTGTTTTTTTATGTTGCTAAGAACCTTGTGTTCTCTAATATAGGTTTACACTTGTGGCGAGGCTGGTTGCAGTGGTCTGCTAGATTACTTCCAGACCCTCTATCTACGTTGAGGAAGTGCTCCCTGGCCCTGACATTAAAGCATCTTCCCGTCTGGCCTATGTACACTCAACCGCACGTTTGCTACCATTTGACAGCGCGCACTCAGTTAATGAAAAGAATGATAGTAACAAAGGCACTTCAGGCGGCGTTAGCCAAGAGTTGTGTGCATATGGCAAAATCAAGCTTTGACAACAAGGTACAGCGCCTCTACTCTGCCGGGTACACGCCTTCATTAGTTACTAATATATGTGAGGCGATGGTCAAAAAGTTAAAGGAGGGGAGGCAGGTTGGGAAGGAGCGAGAGAAGAAACGCGTTGCAGTCATACCGTACCTTCACAAGATGTCCCACAACGTGAGAAAGGTAGCAGGACGGTATAACGTCCAGGTCGTCTTTTCCGCACCGTGCAAGCTATCGAGGATATGTGTCTTGAACAACAAAGCAAGACAGGCGATTTGCACTACGAGACACGGGCAACGATATACACACTGCCGGACAGGGGTTGTCTATCAGATACCCCTAACGTACGGTTGTGTGTACATAGGCCAGACGGGAAGATGCTTTAATGTCAGGGCCAGGGAGCACTTCCTCAAGGTAGATAGAGGGTCTGGAAGTAATCTAGCAGACCACTGCAACCAGCCTCGCCAGAAGTGTAAACCTATATTAGAGAAGACAAGGTTCGTAGCAACATCAAGAAACAAAACAGAAAGGGAGGTCATTGAGGCCTACTTTATTGCTAAGGCAAGGGACAGTTGCGTAAGCACGCCCTCAATTTCACTGCACGAGAAAGAAATGCGCTTCCCTGACCATGCCTAAAGATTACTGATTTTACGTGTTCGCCTGCCACTTCCCGTTTGCTCATAAATTTTCCTATGCTAGCCCGTGCGCATTCTTCTCCTCAGGTTTTTTGGTGCGGCTCATAAGTGGTAATTCTCCAAATTGTATTTTTACATGCAGACTGTTTTTTACCTCTTACCTTATTGGCGTTGACAAGCATTTGCTTTTTAGGTTGTTTTCATTTGGTTTTAGTTGTTTGTGGCATCTGTAAAGTTGCATGACGTTTTATCTGTTTTTAGATTTCTGACTCTGCTTTTGCTTCGCTTGCTTGGGCCTTTTAGGATCGCTCTTTGTTGTTGTTAAATTGTTCTTGACACCGCCCTTTGGCCACGATGTTGTTTGGCACTGGTTTTTTCCTTGGTTTTTGCTGGTTAAAGTGCTTTGGATATGCTCACTTCATAAAGTTTCACCCCTTTTTTCATTTTTTGTTGTTTTTTCTTGCGGTTCAAGCATGTGTTGGCAGCCCCTCGATGACTGTGGATTAGGTTGTAATCATTGGCCCCCTGACTGTCACGTGGTGTTTTGGCATATATTGTGCTGGGTGTTCCTCGGCAATAAAGAGTTGTTAGTCAGCGCTCGTCCTGTCGTCAGTGTTTTTTCTTCTCGTGTCCCTGTCTGTTTCCGCGCTCGTCTTTTCGATTCGTCCCGTCAGCCTCGTGTGCAGTGCCTGTCCTGTGTGTTAGCCGAGTTTGCTGTCATATCTAAGCCGTGAACCAACTCGCCCAGCAACAAGTACTCATTAGATATTGCAATGATTAATCACGGCGCTTCGTTCTGCCCTTCTGTTGCAGGGAAGCCGAAGCGGCTAACATGCTGTACTTCGCCTGCGGCTTCATCTTCCTCGTTACAGTGGCTGCTGCACTTTTGCTTTTTGCTGTCGCCGACAGAGGTGAACTCTTATCCCCTTCGTATGGTTCACGTGATAGCTGCATGCTGCACTCTACGCTTCGTTCCGAAAGACTTCACGAGAGAGGGAGACAGGACGCCGATGAAACTCAGACTTCTATAAACTGTATTTTCTCGAAAAAATAATGTTGTGTTCGGGTTTATAGCTGTATGGGTGTTAAGCGTCCCAAAGAGCTATCAGGGACACCGTAGTGAAGGTCTCCGGAAACTTCGTCCACCTGAGGTTCTTTAACGTGCACTGACATTGCGCAGTACACGCACCTCTAGAATTTCGCCTCCATCGAAATTGGACCGCCGCAGCCAAGAACGAAACCGCGTCTTTCAGGTCAGCAGCCGAGCGCCATAACCACTGAGCCATCGCGACGTCTCAAATAACGCTGCTTTTGCATATGCTCGTCATTTCCAAAAATACTTTCTTCCTCACTTGCCGTTTGTTACACGGAGCCCATGGAGCGGCTATGACCGATTCTGTTATTGTGATAGCACTGGAGTCTCGTTCACTAGAAAGGCCAGTGTCCGTCACGTCGTGTCAAGAAAAAAAAACAAGTGGAAACCGTCCCGCCAAGTTCTGGGCAAAGTGCCCACTATCACAGGTGGCATTCTTAAACACATCGCAACGGAGGAAGGACAAGCGAGTAGACTGGAAAGCGCTATCAACTGCTTGATTTGTTGCAGTAACACGTATATATATATATATATATATATATATATATATATATATATATATATATATATATATATATATATATATATATATATATATATATATATATATATATACTACAAAAAATGTTCCGACAACCAAGAGCGCATTTTCGAAGTCAAAAACATTCACATCAAGCGACCTCTTCAAGAAATGCGATTTCGCTGTTTGTGCTAGTCCTTCGTCTTGTGTCCCGTTCGTGTTGCGCTGAGAGCAAAAATGAACACTTACCAACTCGCCCAAATTTCCGCCTTGCTGAGCGATTTCGCGGCAATGAACGATAGCCGGTTTAGTGCTTGTGTACTTGTCACTATTCTTGTGAATGATGTGGGCTTCTTTTAATTCTATCGTTAATTTTTCTCTCGGCTCGTACAACGCTGACGCATCATTGAACAATAACATGCAAGGAGGGAGCAAAGGGGGCTTTTGGTGTAGTGCTAAGATCGACGATGGGGCTTTGTCTTAGTTTTCATGTTCACGTAGCCTTGTGCTGATTATACTTCCTGTTCGGCCAAACAGGAAGATGTGTCATAACTGAGCTCGCATACCTTCAGTTTGGTGCGTAGAACGAGAATTATATGCATCGCTCGTGTGTTTTTTTTTTTTGCATGCTGCGCATGATGAGACAGTTTCTGGGAACTTATCACTTGCCTGCATGTATTTGTTCCGTGGGACAAGAAATAAGCTGTTATTGGTGCGCCTACGTGTGTACCCCGTGTACTCTTCTCTGGCTGCCATGAATTTGCTGGTGCCTTTTGAAGCGAAAAGCTTCACCACGTCAGGTTTTCGAGCTGTCAGCGGGGTCGCAAGTTAGACCTTGAATGAAGCTAGAGGTCACCATGGCCGTAAGTTTCAGTTCGAACGTAGGTAGAGGTCAAACCATGAGCGTAACTGGTTGTAAGAGGTTCTAAACATGATGACAGCTACAGCAACGAGACCAGCAGCTTTTACACCAGCTATCTCGACATTTCACCTTGGCCGTTGGCCTCTGACTTTCGGTCAAGCGGGAAAGCGTCTGCCGGCATCGCATGCGCAGGTAATGAATGTGGGTTCTGCACAAAAACCCGATGCTCTTTGATGCGTTCAGGTCAACGTTAGGTGCGATCGATTCGACGCATGCATGCCCCATTTCAAACATCAAGTGCAATGCTGTGAAGGGTACAGAAGTAGTCCGAAAAAATATTTAGTGAGGTGTAAAACTCCGCGCTGTTTTGTGGCCGTATGCTCTAACGCGTCGCTCCGGAGAGTCGGAAAGCAATGCGGGTACCTGGGTTCAGATCCCGCAGGGTGAAACTTTTTTTCTCATATTTTTTTCATCGCAAGTGGCGTTTCGCGTGAATTGAATGAGAAATCCCAATTTGTTTAGAGTCGCTTGAATATTATGCTGTGTTCTGAAACGAACGGCATGCATCCGTTCATTTCATGCATACCGCGTTAATAAGAGCTGTCTGATATTCGTTGTCAGTAAGGTCGCACCGGCTTTTCGTCAGCAGTGGCGGTTTTCGTCCCGTTTCTGCAGGACTGTGGATATACTTTTTAGATGCAAGCGCGAGATTTGTGTGAAAAGATGACGTTTATTCTTCGGGTTTAATTAGCACAGTGGTGAGTGCTCCGCCGTGGCGCGATTAACAAGTGGCCGTCTGCGACTTTCGATTTCGCCGTTGTCGAGGAACCCACTCCTTTGTGGGCCTCTCATAAGGTACCTAGCATGTTATGAATTGTTTCGTGCAACCGGTAAGGGGCGGATCCAATTTTCACCAAAAGCGTCTGGGACCGACTTTGGCACTGAGCTACAGAGTAGGGCAAAATACTTGGCGAGAGAACTTATTTTATACTGATCGTAAAGTTCTGAGTGAAGATGTCTGTTTGTTTAGAAAGCTGCTGTATCATACATAAGCACAGAAAACATATTCTACACATGCTAATTGTCTATTTTCTGACTTAACATATGTAACACTCTTCTGCATATATGCAATGTTTTTGTTGAGCAATTTTTTGTTCTTAAGCAACGCGTGTTTCGCTTTGTCATTGAAAACTGAGGTCTATAACTAGGCTATGATATGCGGCGAAAGAGAAGTGTTTTTAAACTGATGGGTCAAATCATTTTTACACACACCATCCCAATATGACCTGTTTTCCCGTGTTAAGTGTTAAATTTTAAACATAGTCTTGATTCACAGTGCTAGAAAATGGTACTGCCTCAAGGGTTACAAGTTTGTTGTCGTAATACAGAGGCAAGAGTTACAGATTTGTTGTTGGAAATACAGAGGCAAGTCAGCTTGTCTCCATTTCTCTGCTCTCCTAGAAGAGTAGAAGCTGGTGCAGATATCGGTGCAGCCAGGCAAAAATAATTTCGAACTGTGGGAGCGTTAAGCAAGAATACAGAAAAAATTGCACAATGGTAGGAAGAAATATTACGAAAGAGCAAACAATAAATGAGACAAGAAAACGAAGTATATTGACACCGCAGCGTTTGCGAAAAATAGTTTATTCTGGAAACAGCCAGTGGCATGGATAACAGTGCATGCAAATTAAAGGACACATGCAATGGAGGTACACACACACACACACACACACACACACACACACACACACACACACACACACACACACACACACACACACACACACACACACACGCACACACACACACGCACGCACGCACGCACGCACGCACGCACGCACACACACACACACACACACACACACACACACACACACACACACACACACACACACACACACACACACACACACACACACACACACACACACACACACACACACACACACACACACACACACACACACACACACACACACACACACACACACACACAATCAGTGAAGTGCTCCAAAATTGGAAAACAAAGTGCAGGCTATCGAACAACATTATTTCATACTACGAGAACTTGGCCAATGTATAGACAGAGTTCAAAAAGCAGTGCATTTTCATTCTACAACGTCAAATTCCTAGGACATGTACTAACAAAGACATGACTCGAATCAGTCACACTGAACTGAGCAAGAGCCAGCTTGAAATCATTCAAAAACCTCCAAATATTAAGGACAAAACATACACTACTGGCTACCTCAAGACTGGCACTGAAGCATTGCATAACATGTCAAAACGACGAGAAATTTACAGTAATGCCAGACAACACCAAACCAGGACTCCCGTTTAATGGGAGAGCGGCAAGGATGCAGACGCTGCTACATCTGTTCTTTTTCGTTACCCAGTTGCTAGTCCTCGCCTATCCCTGGTGCGCTGTCTTCGCTAAAGTGCCCTTGGAACTTTCGACGCCTGTATTCGTGGACGAAGACCATGGCCCTCCTCCAAAATAAAAAAGAAACAAGATCGGAACGCAGGTCTTGCAAGAAGAATCATCAGACCAAGTTCACCAGGTGTGCCTCCGAGAATATCTACCAGATACATCTATCTTGCGGGCGGGTTTATATCGGCCAAACTGGCAGGTGCTTCAATGAGCGAGCCCTGGAACATAGACGATCGATGCACACCGGCACAGGCAGCAATCTGACTTTACACTGCAAAAACTGTGACAGCCGCAACTGCGTTCCCTTCCTAGACAAAACTGCTTTCCTCTCCTATTCACGCAGCAAAACTGAAAGGGAGGTTATCGAAGCTTTCCTGATAGCAAAAAGGGGTGACGACTGCGTTAGCTCGCCCTCGCTGTTGCTATCGACACCAGAGCTAGAGTTCTTAGAAGGGCACGTTCGTGTTCACATCGGATCTGATCAACCTGTAAATTTCTGCTGATGTTTCTATTGTTGAAGCCTATAGTTATAGTGTTTTTCTTATTTTTTCTTATGTTCTCTGGCCTTATTAACAATGTGTTTTTCACAAATAAAATCAGTTGGAAGTCTGCGCTTTGTCTGTCGATTTGTGTTCCTCTCGTCCCGTCTTGTTCGCACAGTTTATACTCTTTCTGTTCACCAATTTTTCTCTTGGGCGATTTTAATTTCCCTGCTATATCATAGACGGAAGACCTCGCTGCTGTTTCTTCTTCTTCAGAATCGTTAGCCTACCTTGACATATGCTCAACGTTTAACCTCTGTCAAATTGTGAAAGAGCCAACTCGCATTACAGCATCCACTACCAACTTTCTGGACCTTGTTCTAACAACCTGCCTTGATTCCGTTTCATGTCTTACACTCCTTCCTGGACTAAGCGACCATGCCTGGACTAAGCACCCCGCACAGTCAAACAATATAAGGTTAACCAGGATTAGAAAAATAGACATTTTTGAAAATTTTCTCATATTTTTTTTCCAGATTTTGAAAACGTTCACTGCACGATAACTGGTCTCTTTTCAAAGACAAACTGCAAGCCCTCACTGATAAAAATATCCCACTTCGTAGAATAGCATGCACTAAACGTTTACCATGGTTCAGTGTTTCTTTGAGGCGACTGCTAAACAAAAATAAACGCATCTTTCGTCGCTGCACGGCGTCTAACTCTACTGAGAGATGGAATGCTTATCGTACTGTGGCCTCGCAATAAAAAATGCCCTTTTTAGCGCGAAACACAACTTCTTTCAACATACCTTGCCTAAAATGCTGATTACTAACCCACGTGAAACCAAAAAAAGATATCATACTGAAAGATAACCACGATGCCCTGGTCCCACTGAACAAATGTTGTACCTTACTAAATCGTACATTATCTCTGTTTCGTAACAACTACACCCGTTACTCTTCCCGACATGCCTAAATTTGACTCCCAAATGATGGATTCCATCGCCATTGACTGGGAGAGAATTTGCAATCTTATTGATATGCTAAAATGTCATCTTCTGCAAGTGCTGATGGTATCAGTAACAAGATGTTGAAAAACACTCTTACTTATTCTTCACTTATCTTGTGCGAATTTTTTTACTGAATCATTGCAGGCCGGCACGCTCCCTGACGACTGGAAGGTGGGCAAGGTGGTTCCAGTACACAAGTCTGGTGATGTTCTCAGCCCTATAAACTACAGACCAATATCATTAACTTCTATTCCATGCAAATAACTTGAACATGTAATCTTTTATGTCCTCATGAGTCACCTTGAGTTCAATTATTTTTTTACAGCCCATCAACATGGTTTTCGAAGAAATCATTCATGTGAAACAAAGTTAATCGCATTTACTATTGACCTTTTTGAAGCTTTGGATCGTTCTTAGATTATTAATTGCATATTCATTGACTTTGCTAAAGCCTTAGATACCGTCTCTCATAGTCTTCTACTTTTCAAACTTAGCACACTAAACTTAGATAATAATGTATTAAAATGGATTGAGTGTATTTTAGCTGGTCGTACTCAGTATGTAACAGTTAATAACCATAAACCTTATCTTTCTTCAGTAACATCGGGCGTTCCTCAAGAATTTTTTCTAGGGCCTCTCATTTTCCTAATCTATATTAATGATCTTCCTGATCTCCTAGCATCATCTATCAGGCTGTTCGCTGACGAATGCGTAATTTACAGAGAAATTTCCAACCCATCTGATACCTTGGTTCTTCAATCTGGCATTAATAACATTTCTGCTTGGTGCGACACTTGGCTAATGAATCTTAATGCATCTAAATGTAAAGCAATGAAAGTAACACGAATACCTTCCAAAGCTAACCCGCATCCATATATTTTAAAAGGCTCCAGCTTAGCTTTTGTTTCTGCCCTTAAGTACCTTGGCCTATACATTACCAATGACCTCTCATGGAAAACGCATATCGAGCACATAAGTAACAATGCTAATCGCATGCTTAGTTTCCTACGCCGTGACTTTTCACTTCCTCCGCTTAGTTTAAAACTTGTTCTGTACTAAACGGTCGTCCGATTTAAAATAGAATATGCGCATTCCGTATGGGACCCTAACATCAAATCACTGATTAATGCCTTAGAATCTGTTAAGAATCGTTCAGCCCGTTTTATCTTGTCTAACTACTCTCGTTCGTCTAGCGTCACACTCATGAAGCGAATTGTAGACCTTCAAGGCCTTTAACTGCGGCGTCATCTTTCTAGACTTTTAACTTTCCAGAAAATATATCACACAAATGAATCGTTAAAACAAAGTCTTTTCACTACGCCAAGTTATGTATCATCCCGTATTGATCACCGATTCAAAGTGAGTGTTCCGAGCTGCAGAACTAACCGGTACTTTCATTCTTTCCTGCCCAAGACCAGCTCAGACTGGAACCACCTGCCCGCCTGCGCCGTCTGCATCCCAGAACCAGAATCATTTAAATCTGCGTTTCTTCATCATTTATGTTAATATCTCTCCTTTTGTATTTGATTTTGATTAATCACATACCACTCCTGTCTGTAACGCCTCAACGGCCCTAATAGTAACGAAATAAACAAATATATAAACATGTAGATTAGACACCCTTACATACCCTTATCCACCCTCGCACACAGAATGAGGCCCATTGGCAGGGGTGTGTGAATGTTCGAAATTTTTGGACAGCAATTTGAATAAATTCTTGTTCAAGTAGTCGAACGAATCAGACAGTACATGTTCAAAATTATTTTAAACGAACAAAATTTTCTCTCAAATTTTTAGATACTTTTGGAATAATTGACACAACGCTTCATTAAACTCCACTTTATTTTTATACAATGAATCTTCAAAAACTGCACATATTGACGACTGTAACACTATTCGTATTCTAAATGTAAAAAGTACTATTTGCACTCTTACAAACTCTACTTCTATACAGACATTTATTACACGACCACGCATCACCACCACCACAACCGTCAGCACCTACTCCTCCGCAGCCACCACCACGTCCTTCACATCCACCTTACCACCTACACTACACGTTACTGCCTGATGCAATTTGGTGCTAATGAGCATGTTCTTTTGCACACATGCACACACAAGAGTGATCACAGCATGCCAATCAGTCCTCTCTCTTTTCTCGGTAGACTGCTCAAGCTCAACACATACCCACATTCACACATTTTTTCACGTATCCACCCAAACACCCACAAAGGTGACCACCGCATCCCGATGAGACATCTCTCTTTCCTCGGTAGACTGCTCAACATACACACACGCACACAAATTTTCACCTTTACACCCACACACGCACAAAGGTGATCACAGCATGTCGATGAGTCATCTCTCTCTTCTCAGTAGCATGTGTATTACACATCCATTCGAAATCAAACAAGTTCCTTGATGCCATTAAGATCTTCCGAACTGAAATGAGTGCTGGACTCATCAGAAGAGGAGTTGTATGAGTGACAAAGGCTTAAGACAAATCGTTCACTTTCAGCGTCAGCAATCATATTGCGTTGCCATTCTTCTCCCTCAACTTGCTCTACATGAACACAACCGCTTTGCCGGTTTTCCTGGCTTACAGACTGGAGCTTTTATACTTTAGCCAACGTGGAACATTTGTTGGACTTGCGCGGTATCCTATCCTTCACCTGGCTCCAAACAATTTAAATGCCATTGAACTCCAGAATAACGGCCTGAGGGGCGAGTTGGTGCATGATGAAATGAACGGCTGCGCAAATCAGGGCACAGACAAGAAAGAGACACCAAATGCGCACCATTGAACTCGCAGTGCTACGGGGGTAAACGATGCACTTCGTGGCCAAGGGCAGCCGCTAGGGTGTCGATGCGGTACAGAATGCTTGGTGTGTTTTCAGAAAGCTCCAGCAGTTCTGCCCTCACCATGAGCTGTGACCACGGAACACCTTTCTTTGTGAGCCAAAGCTGAGTATCAGCTTTGCATGTAGACTTTGTAGGTGTTTTTTCAAGAGCCACGCTATAGTATGGAGCATTGTTCATGACGACAATGCTATTGGCCGGAATATTTGGCAAAAGCTTGTCCGTGAACCACTTCTCAAAGTGGTTCTCAAAGTAGCTTCCATCCATCTCAGAGTGGTAGTCAGTGTGGTTTCCCTTTTTTGCTCTGAAGAAGTCAGAAGCGTCTTGCACGAATCCTGCTGCACTGCTCCCAGCATGTATGTACAAGGATCACACGGGTCCCTTTGTCCGAGGGCGCCACCAACCAAGTTGTTAAACTTTTCAGGAAGGCATCCTAAGCTGCCTTCACAGCCTTGTCTTGCCAGACGTATTGTTTTGCGTGCCCTGCGCTGACCCAGGTTTCCTCTAGCTAGAAGATGCACCTTTAAATGCGAAACAATCGAGTGCACGAGTTAATGCTCTTAAGTAAACAAGCACCCTGCAGCATGCAAATAGGCAACGCACTGCAACAAACACACTGTTGGCCACTGTCCCACAAACAGCTGCTTAAAGACATCGAGAAAAATAATTATCTCTGCTTTACTCTCCCTTGTTCGGGCTTATATTTCGCGCCCAGGTGGCATTTGGTAGCCGGTTTATATTCACTGTATGTTTGCATGGGGTATTTGACTAATTACGCAACATTTGTAATTCCTTCACTTGCGGCGACTGCGAACAAGAATTGCCAACGTTCGAGCAGCAGCGAGTAACTCGCACCACCGGAGCAACGGGCAGTGTACAGCGGGTGTTCATTCGATCCTACGATGACGATGAGATGGCACTGTTCATTGCAGTGCTATGACATTTTTGGCAGTGTTGTTGTTTTTGCTTGCCACACAAATTGTGATTTAGCGATTGAATCTAACTTATGCAGACACGTGTCCCACCCAAACGTAGCGCAAAATTGGCAGTGAAACGTCACCTTACGCAAAAGGCCGGCAACAGCAACGTGGTTATGACAATTTCTTGTAAATGTGTTATTCTGAAGCAACACTCACTGTTATGACTGCGAGGTTGCAACGCTAACATCAAGCTCTATATGAAGCCAGTCTGAACGTGCTGCGTAAGAGAATAAGAAAGTAACGACTCGTACCTCCCCTCCCTCGGAATTCCTTGATCGCCCGCAGGTACAATGATGCCACACTGCTCGATGAGCGCAAGGTTCCGTTTTCTTTTTTCAAATGTGAATCCGATGTGTTTCATCAACCTCTACAACATCGTTTTCTTGAAGTTCGGCAGGTCGTCGTCCTCACTGACAGTCTTTAGCACACTCTCCAGTGTTCGGACTTCCATCTTCGCGTACATACTCTTCACTTTCAGACGGATGGCATGGGCTGTGAAGCTGTCATTGGTGACTGTTCGCGAGCTTGAAATCTTCATGTCACGAGGTCTTTCCTTCGGAGACGCCAAAGGCCCGCACAGAAGCTCCGCCTCGATTTTGGCAACGGTACAGCGAGATACTCCGGTGTCCTCGCTCGCAGCGCTCAGTACTTCCCGAACAGACCTCTGGAAAATGGACCCTGGCACGGCAGTACACATACGCAATTACTTGCTTGGCGTGCCTTGAGAGCTTGGATGTATGAACCTTTGAGAAAATGTGTACAGGAGAGGTGGCCGGGCCCGACGCCATTTTCTCAAAAGTGGAACGGAACCGGAAAGATTAAACACGACGGCCAGGGTTGCCGGTACCGCGAAATCGTGAAATGGAAAAAGACGACAAATGCAAAATACAAAATCACAGATCTAGAACGAATCGCTCGCAATAAGAGCGTTTTGTAGCGAGAGCTACACTAGGCTACCAGTACAGCATTTCGTGGTACATGGGAGAGGAAAGTTTTGCGCATGCGCCGTTACAATGGCAACCGGAGATGTTGTTGTTGTTGTTGTTGAAAACTTTTATTGTCCAACAGAGAAAGACCACACCGCCTGGGCCACTCTGTCTCACCCCCCTTTACAGGGGAGAGGACTTAGGAGCGGCCCAGCCGCACGGGATGGTCGCATTCGATGCTGGCCGGGTTGGTTTCGCCGGCGGCCTCTTCTGCCAGTTGGACGGCGGTGATTTGGAGCTCAGGGTCCGAGCTCCGCAACAAGGTTTCCCAGGCTTCCCTACTGCTAATGTTTTGCGCCCTGCCTGGGGAGTAAGCGCACTCCCAAATTATATGGTCGAGGGTTCCTCTCGCCCCACACTTTTTACATTTATCGTCCTCGCAGTCCGATCAGATATGTTTGTATAGTACTGGGTTTGGGTATACTCCAGTCTGCAGGCGTCTCCACGCCGTCGCCTGACTCCTATTTAACACCGTGTTTGGTGGGGGAAAACACCTCCGGCATTGCTTGTAGTGTTCTGTAATCTCTTGATACGAGATTAATCGCCCTTCTCTATCGTGTTCGGCCTGAGCCGACCCATCCTTTACAGCACGGAGGTAGAGATCTCGAGCTGCACTGTGGGCCGCCTCGTTACCGCTGACAGATTCGTGCGCCGGGGTCCAGATAATGTTGATCGTCCTATCAATCACTCCTTGTGTTAAAATTTTGGTGGTGAGAGGGTTTATCCTCCCTCTGCTGAAATTTTTGATTCCAGTCTTACTGTCGCTAATAATATATCTAGCTTTGGGGCCAGCGCAAGCGATCGCTATCGCGGCTTCCTCCGCTATCTCGGTTTCTTTCCCTAGTATGGTGGCCGCCGTGATGAGGGTGCCCTCCCCATCTACCGCCACTATGGTCATGTATCGACTGTGTCTGTCCCCTGCCGCATCTACGTAGGCGATTTCATTTCGGGCTTTACCCCGATATATTCATTCTATCGCTTCCGCCCTTTTCTGTCTCCTTTCCTTATTAAACTCAGGGTGCATATGCTTGGGTAGGGGAGGGATTCTTAGGTGCGCCCTGATTTCCCTGTCAATGTCGACCCTTTCCTTTTGCCCCCTGCCTGTGGCCATTCCAAGATTACTTAGCGTAGCTCTTCCCACTCGGGTCGTGCTGAGTCTTTCAAGTTGCGAGGTTTTAACCGCTTTCGCGATTTCTACAATCGTATTATGCAGTCCTAGGGCCAGTAGCTTCTCCGTCGATATACAGATTGGGAGCCCTAGGGCCTTTTTTACGCATTTCCTGATGAGCGCGTCTATCTTGCTCCTCTCATCTGCCTTTAGGTTCAGATATGGCGTGGCGTAGCCCACTCTACTAATGATGAAGGCCTGTACCAATCTTAGGAGGTTTTTTTACTTGAGGCCACCTCCCTTACGTGAGACCCTCCTAATGAGGTTTAATGTCTGGGTCGCGTGGTTTTCTAATTTGTTAATTGTGATCGTGTTCCTCCCGTGTGTTTGTAAGTGGAGGCCCAATATTCATTTTGTCTCTACCTTTGGTATTTCCCTTTCTTCCACGTACACCTGTGGGTCAGAGGGAGGTTTGTTCCTGAGTGCCTTGTCATTATACACGAAGATTTCTGATTTTTCAGGCGAACATTTAAGTCCTCTGTCCTCCGCGTACTTTGAGATGACGTCTGCTGCCGCCTGCAGCGTTTGATTGATCTCTGTGCCGCTCCCTCTGTTGATCCAGAGGTTGATGTCGTCCGCGTACAGGCTGTAGTTTAAGTTGTAGTTCCCAATTTTTCGCAATTCCTTCGGGAGCCCTCTCATGGCCATGTTGAAAAGAGTGGGTGACAGTACCGATCCCTGAGGTGTCCCCCTGTTACCCAGCCTGATCACGCCGGATTGTATTTCCTGGAAAGTTATAACCGCCGTGCGGTCGGCTAAAAAATTTCTGATATAACGATAGGTTTTTAGCCCTATTCCTGCCTGCTTAAGCCCCTCCAGAATGGCTTCGTGCTTGACGTTGTCGAAGGCCTTGGAGCAGGGGGTGCGCCGCACGCCCGCTCCACCATCGAAAGTGAATTTGACGTCACGCGGATGAACAGTTGTGCGAATGCGGCGATACTATCGTAACCAGAGAGACCCCACACCTGCGCCGCGTTCGTCACTACCGCCACCCGCATGCCGCTCTATCACCCGAACCGCGCGTCGTCGCATGCGCTCATTGAGTATAAAAAGCGGAGCTGTAATCGGTGGCGGTATCGAAACGCTTGATATGGATGCACAGAAGGAGAGTCCAGCCGCTGCTAAACGACGGTATGGAGGAGCGAACAATAACTGTTCAAATCCTGAGGTTGTCGCCTGGCAGTTGGCTGCTCAACAAACAGAGAATGACCGTCAGGAGGCGAAGAGAGCAGCGGAGAGGCCCGAACAGAGAGAGGAACGGCTTGCCAAACGGAGACACCAGACTGCCGAGCGTAATAGACGCCGTATAGCCCCCGAGATGGAGCCTATGGAAGGCGTCAGTCAACAGGAACCAACTGAACGGGATGTGAAGGCCGGTCATGTGACGGATCACACCATTAGAGTTTCCGGAAGTGCATCTGCACCTGGAAATTTGAAGCAGGCTTTGTGAACAATCCGTTTGGACACGTTTGTAGTGTGTGCAACAGACTGTGGCACCAAAAGGACTTGACACCAGTGAGAAATCTAATGTATGACACTTTGCGTTTGGCATTACCAGAACAACAAGCTCAGCCAGGGATACGTGCCTCCCGATATGTATGTACTGGCATAGCGGAGCTAAGCCACTGGCATTTTTTTTGTCAGGCTGATGACAAAAGTATTATTCACGATGCCTGCCGGCAAAGCACTCGTTATTTATCGCTTACCACAAGCAACGCACTATTTCGTGTCGCGGATGCAGTTTTCGCAAAAAAGAGCGCTAGCTTTGGCAGCGTTGCACCTGATGTATGAAACGGAGTTTAGTGGAGAGAACTTGGCTACCATCGTGATGAGAACTGCGCTAAGCAATGCCAACGTTGCCAGTCTCTCATATCTCGATGGACACCCGAATCGCTCCGTAAGGGAAAAAAGTGAAATAAATTTGGTTTGAGGAATGGAAATGACGCCTTTCCCACATATCTCGGTGGACTCCCGAACCGCACTGTAAGCGAACGAAAATGAAAGTCGGTTTAAGAAATGGAATTGACTCCTGTCTCACACTGAGCCATTTCCTTTCCCCCCAAAAAAACAATTTCTTTTTCTCTTTGGCATTCCTAAATTATCCGCAGGGTTTGCGCGTCGGATGGAACCGGATTTGGTTCCATACCTCCACATACAACGAGCCATAGTACAGTTGTAAAGGTCACCAAAGGTATCTTAAATATTTACTGCCTTTTGTAAGCGCCTTTAATGTCGTTTCCAGCAAAGCAAGGTGTTTGACAAATAAAAAAATGCCTACTACCGCGTGTGTGTCAGTATGACTGTTCATTGAAGCCTTACAGTCGCTCGACCACAAACGTAGCCAGGGAGATGCCGGTGTGGCTCAGTGGTTAGAGTTCTCGTTCTCGGCTACTGACCCCGAGTACCCGGGTTCCAACCCGACCGCGGCGGCCGTGTTTCGATGGAGGTGAAACACAAAGGCGCTCGTGTGCTGTGCGATCTCGGTGCACGTTAAAGATGCCCAGGCGGTCGAAATTATTCAGGAGCCCTCCATTACAGCACCTCTCTCTCTCTCCTTCCTCTTTCACTCCCACTTTCTTCCCTTCCCTCACGGCGCGGTTCGGACGCAGCTTTTCGCCTTCAACCAGGGTTAAACAAAGCTAGGCCACCAGTGATTTTTTTGAAAGCGTTTTGTTGAAACTCTTGTTGAAAGAGTTTGAGTATCTTGACGACTATCTCTTTATTTTAAAAATCCAAAGAAAAAATTTATTTAGTTTAAGGGTGTAGCGCCTTCTTTTGGCTCCGCATAGAGCACGACCAAAGCGTGCCTGCGCGAGGAAGAAAACAAAGAAGGCGCTGGGCTATGGCACGTGAAGCCACGGCTGGTTGTTGTATTCTTGCCTGCATTGGAGTCAACTGCTCGTTCCTTCCCTTCTAAGGCATTAGCCTAAAGTTGTGACTTAGGACGAACACCATGACTGAGCCGGCCGACCCCTCTTTTAAACAGGGCTCGCGACCGGAGGACGTCGGATCACTGTGTCTTCGCCGCTCTCTCTTCTGGCCTCAAAACACGCAAGTCTGGTTTTTTCATACCGAGGCGCAGATCAGCCTCCATCGCATCACCTCGGAAGCGACGCGCCGCTACCAGGTTGTCTTCGCGCTTCGTCTTGATTTGGCCTGCGACATCTGGGATCTAGTCTCCTCACCCACGGGCAACACACCTTGTCAGCATCTCAAGATCAAGGTGCTGGAGGGACTCATGCTTGCCGGACCCTGCCCACCTCCAGCAGCTCCTTGCCGCGGAGGACCTTGGTGACCGGCACCCATACCACCTGCTGCGCCAGATGCGGCAGCTCATTCGGGGAGCGTGACGTCCCCAGCCACACTCCATTGCTTTGAGAGCTGTTCCTAAACCGCCTCCCTCAGCCAATTCACCTTGTCCTTGCGGCACCCAGCAATATGAACCTCTACCGCCTGGTGGAGCTCGCTAATCGTGTTCATGAAGTGGCTTCCCCGTCCATCTCTATTGTCTTGTCGCCTACTGGCATGGCGATTTCGCGCCTTGAGGCCCGTATCAATGAGCTTACCGCCTCGGTCGCGTCCTTCCAGAACCCGCCCTGTGGGGCATATTTGCCTCGTCCCAGTCATCGCTCCCCTTCAAGCGCTCGTCACGCTCGGAGCACCAGCTTTCCGTCTCTATGTTGGTATCGCCGCCGCTTCGAGAACGGCGCCACGAAGTGCACATCTTCCTGTTCGTGGTCGGGAAACGCCCGCTGATATCACTGATGACGGCGTGTGACCTTCCCTTGTCGTCGCGGCCGGCTATCTCCCGCAAGCTATCTGGCAACCGGTTCCTCGTAGACACGGGTGCCGAGATCAGCGTTGTGCCCCCGACTAAGGCGGACTGTTCCAAGTCAACGGGGCACGCACGCCGTGCGGCCAACAAGTCATTTATAGCAACATAAGTTCTTCGCTCCCTCTATCTCGATTTAGGAATTCGCCGGACTTTCAGGTGGGTCTTTGTCGTCGCTCATGCGGTGTACCCGATCATCGGCTCGGATTTCCCCTCCTACGTTGACTTGGACGTCAGCGGGCGGCGTCATCGCTTGACTGATGGCTTGGCTCATCTCTCCATCTCTGGAGTCCTGTCTGACCTTGCTCCCATTGGTATCCGCACGCTGATACCTTCCTCGCCGTTCGAGGAAATCCTGGGAGATTTTCCGGAGCTGGCCAAGCCATGCAACCTTACTCAGCCTCCTAAGCATACGATGACCCATCACATCATCACCCGTGGCCCACCAGTCACCACTCGCCTACGACACCTTTTTGGGGACCGTATGGCTATCGCCAAGCGGGAGTTCGACCACATGCTTGAGCTCGGCATTATACGCCCATCGTCCAGCGTGTGGGCTTCCCCGCTGTACCTAGTGCCCATGCAGAATCCCGGTGACTGGCATCCCGCTGACGGAGCTTTGAACGCCAAGACTGTACAACAGCTATCCGCTGCCTCACATCCAGGAATTTACATTGCGCCTAGACGGCTGCACAAACTTTAGCAAAGTCGACTTTGTTAAGAATATGCGGATGCCTTTTGGGCTCCGCAGTTTGGCTTAAGCATTCCAGCGGTTCATCGCACTTGTCGCGCTGCGCCTCCTTTCAGTGTTTGCGTAAATCGATGACGTCCTCATCGCGAACCTTGCGCCAGAAGATCACGAGCGCCGTCTACGTGGCTTCTTCCCACGCTTACAGCAGTATGCCCTGGTCATGAACGCGACCAAGTGTGTCATCGGCGCCTTTGAGCTCGACTTCTTGGGACATAATATATCATCGCATGGAATCCGCCCTGTTTCATTCCATGTCAAGACGATCCATGATTATCGTCAGCCTGCTACACTGCACCAGATACTCTAATTTCTGGCGCTGCTGAATTTTTCCCGGCGTTTCGTACCGCGTTGTGCCGAGCTGCTCCGCCCACTCACCGACCTGCTTCGGTCAACTGGTGCCCGTCTTCTGCCATTTCCTGGTCAACAGAAGCTCAGGCCGTCTTTATTGCCGCCAAGCCCGCTGTCGTGGGCGCTGTGCTTCTTGCGGCCGTCTTACAGCAGCTCATTAAATCCGAGTGGCAGCTTTTGTCCTTTTATTCTCTGAAGCTGCATCCTGCTGAGACACGATACAGCGTCTTTTGTCGCGAGCTAATCGCCATATACGCTGCCATACAGCAAATTCTACATTTTCTAGAAAGATGCAAGTTTCATGTGCTCACAGATCGCAACCACTGGCGTACGTTTTCCGGGCCGACTCATCGGAGTGCGTGTCCCGCGAGCTGCAAGATCTCATTTACATCTCAGAGCTTACAACGACATCCGTCATTTGAAGGGTGCCAACAACAGCGCCGCTTATGCCCTTTCACGTATCGCTGCGCATGGCCCTCCTGCTTCAACCATCGACTAGTCCGCATTCTATTCCGCACAGCAGAATGACAGCGAGCTCAAGGCTTTTCGGGAGAACCCTTATTCCCTTAGACTACCGCTTGTGCCTCATCTGTGCTCGCATGAGCCCTTGTGGTGCTATCTCTCGGCAGACCTTCCGCGCCCTTTTTTTCCAGCTGCACTTCGCTGTACCACTTTTCACTCTCTTCACATGTGTCGCCGAGGCACTCGGGCTACTCAGCCTCTTTTCACCCAGCGCTATGTCTGGCCCGATACTAATGGTGAAGTGCGTGAGTGGACGCGCACATGTCTCCCCTGTTCCTTCTTAGGTCTTCACTACGGCCGTCGTTTTCACTATGTTCATCTTGAGATTATGCGAGCTCTTCCCTGTCACATGGTTACCGTTACATTCTCCCCATGGTCGACCATTCCACATGCTGGCCGGAGGCTGTTCCCATTTGTGACATCACCGCTCAGACTGTCTCCCGAGCTTTCATTTCTTCGTGGGTGTCACGCTTTGGTTGCCCTGCCACCGTGACAACTGACCGTGGGCGCCAATTTTAGTGTACGCTGTTTGCTGCCATTAACCGCGTCCTCGGCGCCAGGAGTTTACCGCACCACCGCGTAACAGCCATGATCTAATGGCATGGCGGAAAGACTTAAACGGCTTCTGAAGGCCGCCCTAACGACCCGTCTCAACTGCGGCCACTGCGTTGATGCCTTACCCCTTGTGCTCTCGGGTTTACGGGCAGTACTCCGCGCCGACCTCGAGTGATCTGCAACAGAGCTGGTGTACGGTAGTTATCTGCGTCTACCCTGTGGGGTTGAATTGGGGAGATAGTTTCCCATTTAATCGCGGCTGAGAGTTCAAAACCACCAGACCCCAGCCCGTGATCACGTACGCTACCGAGCGCTCACCGACCACGGTGGGCCTTGTTCTGAGGGAACAAAGGAACGACGCATTGGCTGACTCAAACAAGCATTTATTGCTACAGCAACAATAACGCCAGCTAGCAACAAGATATGCCAATGAATCGAGGTCGTCCGACTCACCAGCAAGGTTCCGAGTGAATGTTCGCCCGCGCGAGGGCAAGGGATACTCCGAAAGTCAAACGGGACGAGATACGGGAGCGAGTCTCCCCGTCGCATCCTCGCCCCGCTGGCGAAGAGCGGAGCCGCGAGCGACAAGTCTACTCGCGCCAACGATCCCAGCCGAACCGCCTTATGCCCTCTCCCGCGCGTGGGCTACAAGCAGTCTCTCGCGCTGCGACGCTGGCGGCCTCTCTTGCTGGTTGATGTAACTGACAAGGGAATGTGTTCCTCGTCGAGGAGAGGCTGCTGCTGCACGGTCCTTCGCGGGAAAGCAAACACAGGGGA
This sequence comes from Amblyomma americanum, assembly GCF_052857255.1. NCBI lineage: Eukaryota > Metazoa > Arthropoda > Arachnida > Ixodida > Ixodidae > Amblyomma > Amblyomma americanum. The sequence goes on from NC_135504.1 coordinate 153,275,762, forward strand.
CTGCAGGGCAGGTCCCCACATCCCCTCCCAACCTTAAATAGGCCCACGCACCTGAAAGTACATGCTCAGGAGGAGTCTCCTGGTCTTCATGCACTTGAGGCACGTCTTGCAGCGGAGGTCACGCCGTCTTCGTCCACGCAGACTTCCGCGGTGTTCCGAAGGCGGCGTGAAGGTCTCCGCTGGGACAACTCGCATGGCCGATGTACTACCGTGTCTGCAGGCCTGCGAATAGAAGGCCGGTGGGAAAACTGCAGGCCAGGATTCTGCAGTAGTCGCCAGGGCAGCAGCAGCCGGAGGCGACTGCTAACTGGTCTCGCCACAGCTGCCCCGGATGGATGCGGCGAACAGGATACAAGCCGCTCAGTCGCAGCAGGTGGAGCGAGACGATGTGCACCGGACAGCAAGCCTGACTGGCTCCACCGGATCTGCAAAATTGCAGAAACGCTCTCGGCGTGCCTTTAACGTAGTTGATGTAACTGACAAGGGAATGTGTTCCTTCTTGAGGCGAGGCTGCTGCTGCACGCTGCCTCGCGGGGACTGCAGGGCAGGTCCCCACATCCGCCCAACCTTAAATTGACCGACGCGCTTGAAAGTACATGCTATGGAGGAGTCTCCTGGTCTTTATGCATTTGAGGCAAGTCTTGCAGCGGAGGTCACGCCGTCAGCGTCCACGCAGACTTCCGCGCTGTTCCGAAGGCGGCGTGAAGGTCTCCGCTGGGATGATTCGCATGGCCCACGTACTATCGTGTCCGCAGGCCCGCGAATAGAAGGCGGGTGGGAAAACAGCAGGCCAGGATTCTGCAGTAGTCGCCAGGGCAGCAGGCGGAGGTGACTGCTGACTGGTCTCGCCACACCTGCCCAGATGGACTCAGCGAACAGGATACAGGCCGCTCCGTCGCAGCAGGTGGCATCGAGACTGTGTACACCGGACAGGAAGCCTGTGTGGCTCCACCGCATCTGCAAAATTGCCGAAACGCTCTCGGCGTGCTTTTAACGTAGGTCACGGGAGGGGAAACGGCATCCGCTAGGGCCTCCTGGCACAATGCCTAACTCGCTAGCAAAACGTCTCGGGCGGCTGTACAAACGCAAGTGAACAAAGCCCTTTCTTGAGTTGAACGAGACTGCTCAGTTCGTGCGAGGTTACAAAAATACGGGCGGGCAGCAAAATGCGCCCCTTCTCAACACCACGGTCCGGTGGTCGTGCCTCTTCTGACGTGGTGCAGGCAGCTCCGAAAACATTAGGCTTGACTACCACTGACACCGGCCGTGACCACAACAAAGACCCGACAAAGGTTACGTGCGTGTAGCCGCGAGGAGACATCAGCTTTGTGGGGTGGTCCTACCCTGCTCACTGCCCGAAGCAGCTTCTGAGCGGTCGGCGACCACCGTATACCGGACGGTGTCGGAGCGCTCGGTGCCGAACTGCAATACCAGCGAGCTTGCAGCGGCACCAGTTTCCCCAGGCCAGCCGGCTCCCACAGCCCCGACTACCAGAGTAAAAAAGAGACAGTAGAGAAAACATATACAGAAACTTGGACCACCCACGCGGCTTCCGTACTTACTCGCTTCAGGCTCGGCAACTCCGCAGGCGCTAGAGCTCGCGCTCCCTCGATGCGGACCAAGTGGTTCTCGTGAATAAATTCCAGGGAAAACTAACTTGATCAAAAATGTGCAGAGCATGTCGAGAACTTCAAACATGCTGCAGCGCGATACACCTCCATCTCAAGAAAACATGCCGCAGGTTCTAGTGGTCAAAATTCACTCTAGGCCTAGCACTTGTCCAGTCCGGACAAAGAGCGATTTTCAAACCGAACCGACAGTCTTTCAATGTTCCAAGAGCGGGCCCCACGTTGGGCTGCCAGATGTGGGGTTTGCTGGGGAGAGATGAATGCGTTCTCCCCCCTTAATCGCAGCTGAAACACTTCAAAACCGACAGACCCCAACCCGTGATCGCGGACGCAACCGAGTGCACGCCAACCACGGCGGGATTTGCTCTGAGGGAACAAAGGAACGACACGTTGGCTAACAGAAACAGGCATTTATTGCTACAGCAACAATAACGCCAGCTAGCAACAAGATATGCAAATGAATCGAGGTCGTCCGACTCACCAGCAAGGTTCCGAGCAAATGTTCCATCCCCAATATCACATCCCTCGCCGCGTACCTCGTGCTAATGCCCTCCATGAGTATTATGGGCAAGCCCACGATGCCATTTGGTTAGACGCCGCATGTACAGCGCATGAAGCTGTAGCAGTTGCCTACAATCCAACCCTACCTCACCCCCTAACTCACCGTCTTCCCTCGGGCTCTACGCCTGAAGAGGCAGAGGAGACTGCCATCGCCCTAGCCCTTGCACATTCGCACGCCCAATACATCTTCAACGACCCCAAAACGGCTCTGTCCAACTTTGCCAGGGACAGGATTTACGCCCCTGCCTGGCAATCGTTGAACACCCCTACCCAAAATTTACAGCGCAGGGTAAAGCTTCAGTAGGTGCCGGCTCACTCCGGGAACCCTAGAAACGAGGCTGCCGATAAATTGGCCCGAGGTCTGATTTGCCGGGCTCAGGACAGTCTCGATCCAGGATTATCGAGGGAGCGGGCGCACACCTTTGCGGAGCTCGCGCAAATACCCCGTTTGGACCGTCGGACTTACTCTCCTCCCCCCCTCTCTCACGCACTCCCAACAGATCCTCTTCAGACGCCTCCAGACCCGCTCTCTGTCATCCCCACAGCTTATATCCCACTATTGCGGCACATCCCCTGCATGCTCCCTATGCGGTGACCCCCACACCACACTCTCCCATATCCTTTTCGGCTGCACTGCTGACCCTCCACCGCGGGGACAGCACGCCATCTCGAGCTGGGAGGACTGGGAGGTCCTGCTTATGTCTGCAGACCTGACATCGCAGCTTGCTGCGGTGACTCGGACTGCCGACGTCATGTCGCGGCATGACCTACTTGATGCAGTGCGGGACCGCGCAGTGGCCCAGGGACCGAGCCGGGTCTAAAACTCATTTGCTCAATAAAGTTTTTCTGTCTGTCTGTTACCCACGCGAGGGCAAGGGTGACTCCGTAGGCCGTACTGGAGAGATACGGGAACGGGTCTCTGTCGCTTTCTCGCCCCGCTGGCGAAGAGCGGAGCTGCGAGCGTCACGTCCGCTCGCGCCGACGATCCCAGCCCAAACTGCCTCATGCCCTCTCCCGCGCTTGGGCTCAAGCAGTCTCTCGCGCTTCGATGCTGGCGCCCTCTCTTGCTAGTTCATGTAACTGACAAGGGAATGTGTTCCTCCTCGAGGTGAGGGTGCGGCTGCATGATGCCTCGTGGGAAAGCAAAAACTGGGTACTGCGGGGCAGGTTGCTGCTGTGTTGCTGCAGTGTCTGGTCGACAATTCCGCCTCCCCCTCAGCACCGCAACACCATCTTTGTTGACCCTGATCTCGCCACTTCCACCCATGTTTTTGTTCGCCGCGGCGCTGTCCGAGAACCGCATACCCCGGCTTACGACGGACCATTTCACGTCCTTCGCCGCACTATAAAAATTTCCACCCTGCTTCAGAATGGCCGCGAAGAGACTGTCAGTATGTACCGCCTCAAGACGGCGTACGTGAAGACCTCTGTTGAGTGCCTCTAAGTGCCTCCTTCAATTGGATGTCCCCCGTCTGCGGTCTCCGATTCCCATCTTCCCCACCGGCGCCGCCGGCCCTAACTTGAAGTCTACGCCGAGGGCCCTTTACCGCCCTCCTTTGGCTGCGCCTACAGCACGGCCAAAGCGTACCCGCGCGAGACAGAAAATGAAGGCACGGGGCTGTGGCACGTGAAGCCACGGGTGGTGTTTTTATTTTTTATTCGAGAAGTGTGCCATGAGGCGTAAGTTAAAAAGGAAGACTGAAAGAAGGATTTTGCGCCTAACACACACCACACACAGAAAAAGACGACACCACGGGCGCACACTTCAACTGTTTATTGAGGGTGAAGCACTCGACATATATAGGCCACGAAACAAAAACACCGCGCATGCGTACAAGGTAACATGAAAAAAACCACACTAGCTGATTAGGCGCGATAAAAACTTGCGCTCAGCCTCATAAAGAAAAACCGATGTATCACTAACACAGTTAGGGCCCCCTTTCTTGATGTAGAACGCTTCCAGAGTTTCTCGGGATGTCTGACACCTGCCTCTACCCAAAATCCTCGCCTCACGGAACCGTGGGAAGCAATCCGTGCAGGCTCTGCAGTGAACCACAAGTCGCACACCTTCGTTATTTTTTATATCTAGTGCATGCTCCCTAAGCCGTTCATTGACACAACGTCCCGTCTGTCCAATATAGGATTTTCCGCAGGACAGAGGAATTTCATAAACCACTTTTGTGGCACACTTCACGAAACGCTGGCCATGTTTCTTCTGGCAGCCAAGCTTTTGCCTATCGCAAGTAATGCGACGGCTTAACTGGAAAAGCTTTTGGGGAGCCGAGAATACCATCGGTACATTATATCTGTTAGCGACTTTTTTCAAGCCGTGCGTGACCTTATGAATGTATGGGAATACTACAGGCCACTCTTTCTTCTTCGGTTCTACCCTGCTTACCCCAGCCTTCAACTTCTTCAAAAGCGTTTCAACCACAGGGACCAATACCGACTCAGGGAAGCCAGCTGCAACGAGCCTGCTCAATTGGTAGCAAAAACTTGCCTGCATTTCATGCACACACGACTTCCGGAGCGATGACTCCAGGCAGAGGCTGGCGATGCCTCTTTTTACAACTTTGGAGTGGGCCGATTTGTACGGCAGGAGCCCTTTCTTCGCTCGAGGGGAGTAGGCCCAACAGATGTGCCCATCTGAAAACTTTAGCTGTAAATCTAAAAACTGAAGCGACCCATTATCCGGTAGCTCATAGGTAAAACGTAGCCCTTTTCCTAGGTTTCTAAAATCATCTAAAACACTACTAACTGTAGCCTGATTCGAAACGGAGTACTTCTTGTTTAAAACTACTAAAAAGTCGTCCATGTAACGAAACACCTGAAGGACTTTGTCATTATTAAAATGGTTAAAACGATCGTGTAGAGAGCGATCGATAAAAGATAAAAAGATATTGCACAGTATAGGGGCAATGCACGAGCCTATGCATATGCCTTTCTTCTGCAAGAACGGTTGCTCGTCAAACAAGATAAAGGTACTACGAAGATAAAATTCTAAAAGGACTAAAAAGTTATCAACAGTGATGCCAGCCGCATTTTTGAAAGCCAATGGGCCGCTCTCGTCTATGCACATTTTAACAGAGGCAAACAAGTCCGGATAGGGCACTGAATAAAAAAGGTCTTCTACATCTATGGAAAAAGCAAATTCTATGTCATTCTTTTCTTCGAAAAAATGGGCTACTTCCCCTGAACTTTTTGTAAGCAATGAATCAGTTATAATTAGGCTATTCAAACTTCTCTGAAGGAACTTACTCACGCAGTGCTGCCAGGTACCCGCTTCACTCACAATGGTACGGAATGGCGCTTCGGGTTTATGCGTTTTAACGGAAAAGAAAACATGCAACGCCCCCCCCCCCCCCATCACTCTTAGTTATATCTTTAGCTAGTCCATGCAAATCTAGGCGCTTACAAAGTTCAATAGATTTGCTCTTAATTCTAGTTCGAGCTTTTTTTACAACCATGAAATTTTTGTTCACCGCCTGCGCAGCTTTCTCTCTATACATAGAACTAGGCAAAACTACGAAGCCACCTAACTTATCTGCCTGCAAAAGGCTGAGTTCATTATCCTTGAAGAATTTCACTATAGAACGGAAGGGGTCTTTAGGGCAGTCCTGTTCAGTCCGCGTGACACTCTTGGAAAGGCTGTTCACACCATCCAGAAGGCAGCGCTCCCGATCTTCTTGTGCGGCCTTTTTCGCCATAGCCCTGTTTAGGGCCATCAGTTCGTGGGGTGGGACCAAAGGCTGCAGTCCAAACTTAGGGCCTTTTTGAAGAACATTTGAAATGTTGGAGGGAATACAAAGGAAGAGGGGAAGGAATGCTCGGGATGGAAAGTTAAAAGAACGAGTGTAGACCCGTTGCGCTGAGGTAGTCGCAGAGGTTGCTTATGAAACGGTTGTCCATAGTCCACTTCACGTAATCACTTTCGCGGTTCCACCGCAGGCCCACCTCTCTGAGGAGCCGTTTTCTTATAGCAGCCATCGCTGGGCACGTCCACAACAAGTGCCGCACATCACAAATGTCCGGTGCAGCGCTACAGTGAGGGCACCTGTCAGGTGCTGGCAGATCTTTGGCACGCCACCGATGACGGACAGATGGTGTCAGAGCCGCCACTGCCCGAATCCGGCTCACGGATACCTCCTCCTGCCGAGTAAGACTACGAGGGAGAGGGTGCGAACAGGGAAGAATTAGAGCGCGTGTTCGTTGGCGCAGAACTTCGGAATCGGAAACATGGGACCGGAACGGATATGGGGAAAGAGAGGAAGGTGGCGGATCGTCTGATGTATGAAGATGAGTCATATCATCCGCTTGATTGTTCTGTGGACCCTGGGCATGGCGGCGAATCCAGTGTATGCGCAGAGGACATGGTTACTTTGCGCAGAGCACATGAATTGATTGTGAAATCTGGAATGTCCGTCCAGCAGCCTTAAGCTGTTTAAGGGCGGCGCGGGAGTCGGTGTAAATATGAACGGTATTGAATGTTGGAACGAGCGGAAGGGAAGCAGTGGTAATATAAGTGGCTTGAAGTTCCAGTGCCAGGGGAGTGCACGTATCCGCAGTATACGTCGCGCGAGAGTTGAGATGCGGATGAGATGGACTATACACAGCAGTAACTCCCCTCTCTGCAGATTGTGATGCATCCGTGTATAATATACACGCTTCAGGCAGATACGCTGCTGATACCGACGGGAAAACAGTGGGGCGATTGTCAGTGAGCTGGCAATATGACCGCGGAGGAAGTGTCTTTAAACGACGAAGTTACAGAGACTGTTTTCGAGCTCTATTTACCACCCGTTGGTCGATGAGTTCACTGATTGTATTAAGTTGCGAGAACTCCTGTTGCACCGGTATGGGTGTTAAACGAGGCAGATATGTTATGACGCGCATAGCCTCACGATTGATAGCTTCAAGGGAGTCCCACTGTCTCCGGGTGAGACGTTGGAATTGTGCCTGATATACTATCCGTGGCTGAAGGATAGAGCGCACAAGTTGGCGGGCCGAATGAGCACGTGCGCGACCAGAGCGCATAGCTATGCGACGAATCAGGCCTAGAGTAGTTTGAGCCGTTTTACGGGTAGCTGTCAGCCACAGGGGTGCCAGTCCCAGATGTATGGAGGAGAAGACCAAGAATACGAGCAGTTTCTACCTGAGGAATCAGAGAATTATGTAGCCTAAAATTTTAAGGGGGAGCTTTCCGTAAGCCGGCATTTATGAAACATGATTTAGTAGGAGAGAGTGTTATACCCAGAGGTGGGAGGCGAGATGTCAATACATCGAGCGCGTGCTGAAGGACCGAGTGATGAATAGACGCATCTGGATGACAGCACCACAAGGTTATATCATCGGCATACGCAAGCACGCGGATAGAAGGGATGCTCTCCAGGGCTCGAACAAGAGGAATTAAAGCCACATTAAATAATGTGGGGCGAGAACGGAGCCCTGCGGCACTCCTCTATTGGAAGTGAAGTTACCAAAGAGCTTCCCGTGGACACGCACGCTGAAGGTTCCATTTGCTAAAAAGGCGTGAATGAAGAGGAGGAACCGGTGAGGGAGACCAAGAATTTGAAGGGAGGCAAGAATGGCAGAGTGAAGGATGTTATCATATGCCTTTGTTATATCTGTAGCGATTACGGTTCGTACTAGGTGACTCTGCGGGGAGTGGTCAAGCACGTCAGCAGCCAAAGTAGCAAGGCCGTCCTCCGTTTCAATTTGTGGGCGGAAACCAATTTGGGAATCTGGGTAACAATCATGGGATTCAAGCCACCTCGACAAGCGTGCGGCTAGAATGTTTTCAAAAAGCTTGCAGATGGTAGGCGTAAGAGAAATTTTACGAAGGGCCGAGAAAGAGACTGCAGCCTGACCTGACTTGGGTATTGGAACCACAGTAAAATGCTTTCAGTCTTCCGGCATCACGCCAGAAAGCCACACTTCGTTAAAAGTATCAAGTAGGGTTTTCAAAGCCCTCCCTTCCAAGTTATGGATTAAGGAGTTATGTATGCCGTCGTGCCCGGGAGTAGTAGTAGTTCATTTTCGCTCTCAGCGCAGCACGAACGGGACACAAGACGAAGGACTAGCACAAACAGGCGCTGAGTATCAACTGGTTTTTTATTGAAGAACGAAAAGCGTATAAATACAAACAGTGAACTACTTATCAATCAACAAAAGATCTGGAAGGCACGTGGGAGGTCAGATAGCTCAATTCCCTCTCGGATATCGGTATGGAAGGGCTGCTGATACATTTTGTGCCGTTGTAGTGAATATAAAAATCCTCCATTACCCCGCGTATTAATTTATTGTTATGTCGAAACAGTATTCACGTGTTCTTGTAATCGGGAACACACTGGCACTTTTTGCACTGGAAAGACGCCTGGGGAAAGGGCCTCCTTTAGTTCTCCTTTCTGTATCATCCTTTTCATGCCTGCATTGGCATTGCCTGCTGTGGGAGCCTGTGTGAGACAGGGGGCCATTTTTTCTGGTCTTTTCATGCTCCATCAAGCGTTTGTTAACGCACCTGCCAGTCTGGCCAATGTACATGGCACCGCAGGGGAAGGGGACCTGGTATACCACCCCTACTTCGCAAGGTATCGATGGCGACACATGACGCACCTGACAAGCATCCCTCTTGCTCTCTGCCGTAGTGTCTCTGATTTAGGAGGCTAGATGTGTAGGCCAGTTGGTGAGACATGAAGGAGCTATACACCGCAGCGGACACGGGACAGAGAAAGACGACGACACAGGGCGGTACTTGCAACTAAAATTTTATTTGAAACTTCATGGCTTTACAAAAAAACAGAGGCACGTGTGATCCTACAATCAAGTAAAAAAGGGGGAATGAAAAGCAACAGATAACAAGACCTAACTGACAACAATGCACATGAAAGATATGCGAGTCACAATCTACAGATATCAGAAGTGTTAAAAAAAACCGTCGACCGCATGTGGAAGCATGAAAACCACAAGACAAAGGAAGAAAAGAACGTCAAAAGAAAGCAGCCCAACCGGTTACCTGTCAAGGAAACCCAGTTCTTTTAAAAGGATGGAAACCGAAGGCGAACTAACGCATTCATCCGGTTGCGAGCGCAAGATGGCAATGGCCTCCATAATCTCTCTCTCAAGCTGCCCCTTCCTTCTTCCAACAATCTGGGTCTGGCCGAACTGAGGCCAACAACCCCGACACTTGCGGCAATGAACAGGCAGATTCGAACCCCCCGCCTCCCCCAAGGAACGCGCATGTTCTCTCAAGCGATCATTTAAGCACCTACCGGTTTGTAAAATATAAAAGCGCCCACAACTGAGGGGGATCTTGTAGATTACCCCTGTTGCACATGCGACACGCTTATTTTCTTCCAAATGTTTCTTGCCGCAAGTTCCTCGAATCGAGTCCCCCTTTCCCACTAGACTGCATAATCTAGAGAGCTTACAGGGTGCTGAAAATACAATGTCGATGCCATATTTGCCTGAAATCTTTTTGAGATTATGTGAAACCCTGTGCAGGTAGGGAATGACTTCCACTTTTTTCTGGCCGGCTGCTTATTGGGAAGCAACTCCTTTTTCTTTTTACGGAGCTTATTGGCCACTGTTTCAGCCACCGTGGTTAACAAAAACCTCGGGTACCCTGCCTTTTGCAGCCGCTCTACTTGAAAGGAGAAACTGGACTTCAACATATGAGTGCATGATTTTAAAACTGCGGAGCTTTTTGTCCTCCTTTAAATAGCGGTGTAACTAAAGCAGTTTTAAGGTCATCCGGGAAAAATGCAGTGCGCAGAAAACCATTCAGCATGAAAATCAGAACATAAGACAATGCCTCGAAGTTTCTTTGGAGCAAATTTGCTGGCAAGCCGTCAATACCAGGAGGTTCATTTCGCTTGAAGCTAAAGATTATATCACGCAGTTCTTGTTATGTAATGCTGGCTAGAAAAGCGGACGCACAGTTTGATTCTTTCAAAGTGTATTCGTATGTCTGACTGGAAGACGTATTCTCTGAGGCCAGAGCGAAAAAACGATTAAAACTATCTGCGACTTCGATGCAATCTCCAGGAAAGAAGAAAAGCGGGGACGTACTTTCAAGATTTTTGCCCCGAATGAGGTTTATCAGTGACCACGTTTTATCGGCATTTCTTGACGACTGGCGGAATTCTTGAAACAAGTACTGGCGCTTCGTGGCTCTTAGCAGAGCGACCGCCCTATTTCTTCCGGCTTTATACTCCAGCCGTAAGGCTTGATTTTTGTGATACCCGTTTACACTGTCTCCAAAGTATCTCTGTATGAAATGGCACGCATTACGTCAGGGTCAACCAGTTACATTCTCTTCGGCGCTTTTTTATTATGACGCGTTTAGAACTGTTCTCAAACTTCCTTATTTGATTGCAGAAGATACTATAGACCTCCGGTGAATTAGACTCAGTTATTGCTGATCAGTTAGAATTGCTAATTAAGCTACCTAAGACTCTATGGTCAGCTATTGTAATATAGGTGAGATTATTTGAACGGCGTTTCGTGAAGCATTTGATAAAGGAAAAGATGGAGACGAACGACAAGCAACTATATAGTGATCCGCGAAGCGCTGTAATATAACACAGGAGGCAAACGAGTAGTTGGGAGCACGTAAGACAATGTGGTCTATACACGAACTAGTTAAATGATTGTTAACCATTTCTTCACGAGTAGGAACTGTGGTCGTATTTATTAAACCACATGAGGACAGGACAGGCAAGTAAACGGAAACGGTGCCCATTGTAGGGCACAATGTATTTCTTTTCATTTATTCTATTTATTTAGTCCTCAAATGCCCCTTGGACAGGTGTTTTACATGAGGGGTGGGCAGCTTCACAGACGATTTCAAGGCTGGGTGGCTTCACAAAAGAACAGTTGCAATGGCTGTCCTGAAATTTGTCGCACTGGAGTGGTGAACCGCTTCTTCAGGCAGATCAGTCCAGTCTTTCGCTGTTTGTAGAAAAAACGATTGAAGGTGCGATGATGTGCGCGCGTGCGGCGAGAATACAGACTTGGAATGACTGGTCCGGGATGAATGGCGGTGAGCCGGAGATATAACGCTGTAATCAATTGGAAAATGATAGAACTTATGGTAGAGAACGAGCGTGGCTATTTTACGTCGTGTCTCTAAATTGCGAAGATTTGCATTAGATTTTAGAGCCGTGACACTAGTATAGGACGAATAGTCATCTAAAATAAACCAAGCTGCCCGGTTTTGGATATATTCAATGGAGTTAGAAAGATTAGTCTGATGATGGTCCCAAACTGAGCATGCATATTCTAGTTTGGGCTTTATAAGGGTTTTGTAAGCAAGGGTTTTTACGGAAGGGGAGCAGAATTAAAGATTTCGCCTTGGAAAGCCCAGAGTGCGGTAAGCCTCGTTAGATATTTTCGCTGTGTGAGAGAACCATGAAAGATTCTGTGTTAAAATAAGACCTAGATATTTATAAGATGTCACAGATGATATTGCTGTGCTACCAAAAAAATACGTGGGCACTACGTGAGAACGGGGGCGGTGAAAAGTAATTAAGGACGTTTTGCTGACATTTAAAGACATTAACCAAGTTTTACACCATTTTTCTAGTTTGTAAGTCGCGTTGATGAAAGAGGGCATCTGAACAATTGTTAATCGGTCGGTATATTTAACTCGCTCACTAAACATATTTCTTCCACAGAATTCCAGAGGTGCAATATTTCTTAGAGTTCTAGCAGAAATCGGGTGATACTAGCGCATGGCGGCCGATATACAGCCAACGAACTTAAAAACCGGGCGCCGCAAGTTATCTTCAACGCTAAACATTCCGCATGCGCGAAGTTCACGTCCATTGATGAAACATCAAATTTATCACTTACAAAGATGGCGATTCCACCACCTCGACGATGAGGCCTTGTCACAAAACGACTTTGATAGCCTGGCACTGAAAATTTAAGCAAGAAAGCATCTGACGTATTGATTTCTGTCAGCACGAATACATCGACGAATCCTATTCCTGACGTAGCGACGAGCTTGAACTCTTCCCAGTATTTGCGAAGGCTCCTGATATTTCTATTTACAATAGCGAAATCATTATCAACGCTCCCAGCAAAAGTGCCCTTGAACGACTGGAAGTGTGGTAGCTGGTAGCACGTGTTAGCCATGATAGCTACACAATGTTGTCCAGGTCTGCATGTCTGATTATTTGAAGACGAGACGATCCTTCACACTTTTTCACAAAAATCTTGCCGCGCTTCACCCAGGCAAATTTGTACTTCATTTGCTTTGCTCTAGTCCTAGCACGCCAGAATAGGTCACGGTTTAGCCTTGTCAACTTTTCGTTCAAAAATATCTTTTCAAGCGAACTAGCTTCGCAGAGTTGTAGAAGCTTTCCTCGGGCATTCTACAGATTGTTTCTGGCAGCATTTGAAGTGAAGCGCACAACGACCCTCAGAATAGAGTCACGTTTGCCCGGCAGATGATGAATCGCCTCAACCTTTGACAAGGAAAAATTCTGGAGGTGTAATTTTTCAGCGATATCGCAAAGCATTTCCTTCAGATTATCATTCTCTTTTTCTGGGAGACCATGGATTTCCAATTTCATGTTGCGGCTGTATTGCTCGCTCTCGTTCATGAAAACCTGCAGGTGCTCTAGCTGTTCGGCCTGTGCCTGAACTGTTGCTCGGAGGGCGGTGATCTCCGCATCTATAGACGCTGCTTGTTCCTTGGCGGTCTTCATTTCATCAAGAACGGAATCATATTGGTTTGTCATAAAAGTCACCGAGTCCTCGAGTTCATGAACTGACCGGGTTAAGCTGACGACTTCGGCTTTTAAGAGGAGCAATGAATCAACCTTTTTGTTAAGCTCAGGTAGACATTCTAGACTCTTTTTTATCTCTAGCAGCTCCAAAAGCAAAGTTGAATCCTCGCCTGCACCTCCATCAGCCTCGGAAGCATTTACCTGAGAGGCGGAATCATCAGCGCGTTTTTTTGCTGCTCTGCATGTTTTACACAACCACACGTCCCTTTTTGCAGGGCCCATTGTATTAAAGGTACTAGGTGCAATTCCGGAACATGTCTGACCTAATTGGTACGATAGCATACAATTCGCAAAGGACTGCCGTCATCGGGCACTTTGTGGCAAGCAATACATTCAGTAGTATCATTAGGCATTGTAACAAGTAGAGAGCGTACACAGAGGACAGTCGGCAGCAAATTCAAATTGAGAATGCAGGCAACGAAGAATAACACGCTACCTGTTGAAATACAAAGTGTCAGCGTTGGGCAACGTAATCGCCGCCGACTGCAGAGGATCCCGCGATGTCCGTTGGCTTAAGTAGTTTTACGATGAAACCAAGTTTTCAAATGAAGTTGGTGATTGACGCCAGAAGCCGCAGGACGGTTAGCTTCGACGAAGGTGATAGTGGTCCGGGGTATCACGGGAACCGCATTCAGGGCGCCGCCTGATGAAATACAAAGTATTGTAGAACTTCTTGCTGGGCGAGTTGGCCCATAGCTTTCTTGGTAGGGTGTTGCGCACACGGCGAAATGAACGCAGGAATGAGTAGTACGACAGAAAGACCGCAAACTATCAACTGACTTTATTGCTATCACAGCAACATATATATGCAGAAAAAAGAGGTGCAAAATAAAAGAAGAGAGGGAACAAAGATTTAGGATGTGACAAGTCAAGTCTGCATGTGTCAACAAAAGCAGCAGAGAAAATTTTTCTCTTTATCATATAAGGTGACCGAGGTATCACTACACAACCATCACCTTTTTCTCTGATGTAACATGCCTCCAAAAGTTCGCGTGCTATTTTGCTTTTGCTTTTGCCCAGAATCTTGATATCTATAGAATCGGCTCACTATAAATGCATGAAATGCAATGAGCGGGCAAGTTCGCCCCTTCTCTTTTCTGTATAGAAAGCGCATGCTCCCCTGCTCGTTCATTGACGCGGCGTCCAGTTTGGCCGATATACACACGTCCACATTTGAGCGGGATTTGGCAGACCACGCCAGTGGCACATTTGGCAAACTGTACAGCATGTTTCATTGTGCATGCGTTCCGTGAGGTTCCATCTTAGGTGATCCTGGAGCATAACCCAGCGAACTTTTTTGGGACCGAAAATACCACCGGAACGCCACGCCTGTTTTCCACTTTTTTATATTGTGGGAGACTTTGTGCATATATGGCACCACCGTCGGCTTTATACTACACATGTGCTCAGGGACACAGCTGCGCTTGCCCTTCTTTGTCTTTTGCAAAAGGTTGTCGGCTACCGCATTGAGGAGCGAGCAGGGGAACCCGGCTGAAAGCAGCCTGGTGACTGATTGTGAAAGCTGGAACGCATTGCATGCTGGCATGATTTGTTTAAGGCCAATTCTAAGCTGGAGATAGCAATTGCTCTTTTCACAATCTTCGAGTGAGCAGAATGAAATGGAAGAAGTGCTTTCTGTGCTCTACGAGCATATTTCCAACAGACATGATTCAAGCCAAACTGCAAGTTAATGTCTAAAAACTGCAAAGAACTGTTAGGAGTTCGTGAGTGAACACCAAACCTTGGCCATATTGTATAAAAATAGTTAAAACACTGCTAACTGGGTCAGTCAACCTCATACACAACAGGCATGAGATTGACTGCGCCGATTGTTCATCAGTATATATCGGTGAAACAAAGGACTTCAGGAGACGCCTGAGAGCACCAGAACGACGTCCGAAACCAGAAAGCAGCATCTAACACCATCGCCGAGCATGTGCAAGAATCCGGCACGAGATTAACTGGGATCAAGTAAAGATATTGACAACACAAAAGAACACATCAGCAGGGCAGAATCTTGAGTCCCTTATCATACAAACATCGTCTAACACATTAAACAGGAACGACGGAACTCCACATCCTATCTATGCTAAATCATTAGAAACGCTACTGTGTGCTACAAAAGAACGGATCCGTGCGCCGATTGCTTCATAGTGAACAAGGGAGCCGTAGTGCTGCCGAAACTTTTTTTCAGCTTTTGACTTTGGCCAGTGGCCAGCAATCTGCATCACCATGATTCCTGACCAGACGGTATGCCGTCAAACCCTCGACTACAAGGTTAGCGTTGTTGAGGGCGCGGTAATCGCCACAGGGCCGCCAGTTCCCTGGGGATTTCTTCGGTACTACGTGTAAAGGGGATGCCCATGTGCTTGATGAAGGTCGGATAATGCCGAGCTCCAGCATGTGTTCGAACTCGTTGCGGGCAATTTACAAACGGTCTAGAGCAAGCCGACGGGCTCTAGCGTGTGTGGGAGGGAGGAGGTGGAAAGGCAGGGAGGTTAACTAGACGAATAGCCGGTTTGCTATCCTGCACGGGGGGAAAGGGGTGAGGCGAGAAAAAGATGAAGAAAAGACGGTTACAGCAAAAATGAAGTCACACCGTTCAGTAAAGTCACAGCCTATCGTGATGGCCAGAAGTCCTCAAAAAGTGGAGCAGTCCTTTGGAGGCCTTCACCGCCGACGACCACCGCGGCCAGTGGCCGAGAATCTTCGTTTCCGTCAGTGGGCGCAGGTCTAGATGCTGCGGTGCACGGCAGAGAGACTGTCTTTCGGCGCTGTAGACAGGTCATTCACAAAGAATATGGGCTGTAGTCTGATCACACCCACAGATGGCATATGCAGGGCTGTCAGGCATACCTATTAAGAAGGAGTAGTGCTTGGTGACAGCTATACCAAGCCACAGGCGACACAATAAAGCTGCTTCAGGACGTGGTATGCCGAGTGGAAGCCGAAGCATCAGATTTGGGTCCAAGGTTTTTAAATGCGAATGCGAGAATTGGCCTGAATACCACGCGGCAAGCGTGATGTCCCGCGACAGTGGTCTAAGCCTACCGGCTGCGTCAGCTCTCGAGATGAGGGTGGAGGCACAATCACCCTCATGGTGAGCAGTTCGCGCGGCCTCGTCCGCGCGGTGATTGCCTGCGATGCCGCTGAGTCCTGGCAGCCATTGGTAAACAATATCGTGCCCTTTGATGATGGCTGTAGGTGGAGCTCTCGGATTTCCGCGGCAAGTTGTTCATGGGACCCATGACGAAGAGCAGATTGTAACGCTTGGAGGGCTGCCTTTAAATTGGCGAATACCGACCATTGCTGGGGAGTTTCTTTATCATCATCATCATTTATTGATCATTTTAGGACCTTTCACAGGGTACTACATAAGGGGGGGGGGGGGGCGACGTACGTAGGACAATAAAAGACCAAAGCCAAAGAGGTTGAAATAAAAGAGAAACAAATCTAGTACAACATACATATAGACATACAATGAGGACAATTAGGACGACGAATACAATCAGTAACGTCATACGAGAACACAATTAAAACAGTTACAAAAAAAATCAATCGAATAGAGAAAGGGATTTACAAACGTGTTGCTCAAGCAGATAAAACTAAGGGCGAGAAAAGAAATATAGACAAATTTAATGTTCAAAGACTGACAGTAACCGGTCTGAATTTGACAGGGTCACTTTCCATGACAGTAGAATCTGGAAATTCATTCCATTTCTGTATTGCAACTGGTAGAAATGACTTATTAAAGCGAATGTTGATCCATGCAGGCGCTGTATACTTAAACTAATGAATAAGCATCAAGATGAACGTGCTGGTGGGTGAAGAAAAAATTGGCGCAGATGCATGAAATGTTAGAATATCTTGAGAAAGAGGCATAGTCGAGATATCATGCGGCGAAGACCAATGAGGGGAGATCCAGTGATGATTTTATACTGGTGATACTGATTTTGCAGTCGTATTTTGAAGATATAAAGCCAGCGGCGCGGTTCTCCACAGATTCTAAAGGTTTGGTGAGATAAGTCTGATGTGGACACCAGATTGTGCATGCGTATTCAAGTTTCGACCGTACGAAGGTTTCATATACCAGTTTACGGACGGCCGGGGGCGACAATGATAATGTTCTTCGAATAAAGCCCACTGCTTTCCAGCACTCAGCGACCAGTTTAATGATATGCTCGGACCAATTTAGATTGCTTGAAATTAGGATACCGAGGTAAGAATACGTTAGTACTTGTGAAATATTGACTGAGTTTAAAGAGTGCATGTGAGTGATGTCAGAGGAATTTAATCGAAACTTGCATATACTAGCATTTTGAAATATTAAGCTGCATCAGCCACTTATTGCACCAGGCATCTATTAAAATTAAGTCATCCTGAAGCGTGGTCTGGTCGGTTTGAGATGAAATTTGGCGGTAGAGGACACAGTTATCTGCGAAGAGACGTATTGCTGATGAAACGCCACAATGGGAGGTCGTTAATACAGATGAGAAAAAGGAGCGGGCCAAGGACTGAGCCCTGTGGAACGCCAGAAAGAACCTTGGCTGAGGCTGAACAATGCCCTCCTATGACGGTGAATTGAAAGCGGTCGGTGAGGAAGCATTTGATCCATGATAAGATTAATGGGTCCAGGCTGAGAGAAGAATGTTTACAGATGAGTCGCAAGTGAAAGTTTACAGACAAGTCACTGATATATTCAAAGGCGAAACGAATAGCAGTAAGTTGTGCACCAGTCGATGAAGTCTGGTGTAATGTTTTCACTTTCTTAACTGTGGTTTTTACGGGGATGACTACGGAGCCCGAGGAACTGGAAGGGGTCACTGAGCCATCGGTGTATACGTGCAGTCGGTGTCCATGGTTCTCATGCAAATATTCTAGAGTGGCCTGTTTTAGTGCTGTAGTCGATAAATCAACCTTATTTTGAAGCCAGGTATGAAGAAAAGCACACGAGGTTTGTGCAGACTCCATAATAGAGAATACGGTCTAGAGGCTGGTCTAAATTGGGTTGGTAGGAAGTCGCGATGGGCATCAATAATTTTCGCAAACGATGTAGTCGGCCGGTTAGCAGGAAGACTGGCAAGATGGTGTTCGGGAATTCGAGACAGGTGCCGAATATGTGCTCTCAGTGTTTCGATTGTGACATTCGCAGTCACTGGAATCTCCTGAGCGATGAGTACTGTTGCGGCTGTAGACGCGCAGTTTGGCAGTCCTAGGCACGTCCGCAGAGCTTGAGCCTAAACACGTTGCAGACACCGTATGTCCGTTTTCCTCAAGTTTCCTAGTGCAGGTATACTGTACCGAAGGAATCCCATGAATAATGCGCTTTGCAGCTGGAGGATCGACTGCTCTGATGCTTCCCACGACTTCCCTTCGAAAAAGGAAGGAACGTGAACGATCGATGTCAGTCACTTTTTCATGTACGGGACATGTGGGCTCCATGTTATATTATGATCGATGGAAGTGATGGCTCCAAGGAAGCGATGGCTTCTTTCGTAGGGTATTGTGGACCCATTTATGCGTACGGGAGCATAGGACACGCACTTGCGTGTAAAGGCAACAAAGGAACATTTTTCAGTAGAAATCTCCAGGGCTTGCATGCTGAGGTAGGCCGTAAGATTACTTTCGGCCATTTGAAGCCTTGCTCGAACTTGTGTTCGCGTAACTCCTGATGCCCAGATACAAATATCATCTGCATAAACTGAGACTCTCGCCGACTGTGGTAGTAGATCGACAAGGATGACAAGCGCAAGATTGAAAAGCGTGCGGCTGAGTACCCCTCCCTGTGGGACCCCACGGGAAGTGTAATGTAAAGATGTTGGTCCCACCTCAGTCTGCATAAATAGTGATCGGTTGGATAGATAACTGCGTATCCAGCAAAACATGCGGCCTCCAAGTTCTGCAGTTTCCAGAGCGTTCAAAATAGCTTGATGAGTGACGTTATCATGCGCCCCTTTCATATCCAGAAACAACGCCGCGGTCAAGCGCTTCAGGTGCTTCTGATGTTGAACTGATGACACCAGGTCAATCACGCTATCAATAGACGAACGGCCGCACCGAAAACCGCACAATACATCTGGGTATATTTGATAGCGCTCCAGATACCACTCAATTCGCGTAAGTACCATCCTTTCCGTGAGTTTGCCTACGCAACTAGCCAATGCGATAGGACGGCAAGATGCTAGGTTAAGCGGCGATTTTCCAGGTTTAAGGACTGCAACCATACGGCTTGATTTCCACGCGTCCGGAACTGTACCTGCACACCATGATGAGTTTAAGTGGTCTAAAAGAACACGTCGAGCTTCCTGACCAAGGTTTCCAAGTGCAGAGCATGCTACTCTATCGGGCCCCGGCGATGAAGACCGTCTGCAACCGGCTATGGCGGCGTCTAGTTCTTCCATGGAGAAAAGAAGGTCCATTCGCGAATTCCTAGATCTAGGCACTTCGCAGCAAGTCAGAGTTGTGGATTAGTTCCTGGCACCTGCTATTCTTTCGCAAAAATCTTCACCAATCTCCGCTTCGCTACGTCCTTGGTGAAGTGCGATAGATTTGAATGGTAGGAGCTGCTGAGGAGTTGTTCGCAAACCATGCACTACATTCCAGATGCGTGAGAGGGGCTTTCGAGGATGCAGTGATTCAAAGAATGTTTTCGAACGGTCAGCGTGCAAGATTTGAATTCTGCGCTGGATTTTCTTCTGTGTACGCCTTGTATCCCTTAAGTCGTGCAGCGACTTTGTGCGCCTGTATCTTCTCCCTGCTCTTCGTCGAAGTGATCGGAGGCGCTGCAGCTCCACATCAAAGTCTGTGAACTTTGTCATTGGAGTGAAGAAGCATCTCGTGTGTTTCGTAGCCTCCTTGATGCGCTCTTCAATGCATGTTGTAATGTCGTCTCTGCAGGCTTCTTCCATAAAGGTTTTAAATATAGACCAGTCTATTCATTGCAAACGTTTGGGAGATCTGTATCAAGTGAGACCAAAAAAAATAATTTATGTGAGCATGTCGTCACTTCCATGCGTTTCTACGTCGGCAAACCACCAGACGCATCTCGCGAGGCACCGAGACACAAACGCCAAGTCCAGACAGCTGCTGTAAGATAGCCCGCGAATGTACGTTGAAGAACCGTCGTAAAGGCATTGTAGGTCGTGGTCACAATGTGATGCAGGTCCTGGTGTTTGACGGGCATTAAGAGGTTGGAAGAACGGACCAAAGAACGGTATTCATCCAGGAGGATCTCATAGGCCGACTGGTGTGGGATGTGTATACTGGCAAGCGGTTCTCGAAGACGGAGGCCCTTAACAGAGACGTTCGTCATGGCGTCCCCGAGACACTTGCTGTACATGTTGACCAGCAGATTGTAGTGGCGCAGGAAATGAGCTCCGAGGACACGGTAACGTACGTCCGCGACGAGGAAAACCCATCAGAACACACGTCGGAGGCCCTAATTGAGTGTGAGATCATGTTCGCCGTACAGAGCGATGAGGGTGAGATTTGCGTCTTGTAGTGATGGGCCAGAGCGGCGAGAAGGTGATGATGTAATGCTGCAGGTGAGGACGCTCACCTATGTTCTGGTGTCGACGAGAAAACGGAGGCCCGAGATGTGGTCACGAATGAAGAATAAGCGGCTGGTCTCCGTGGTGACACCACGTGCCGCTTCTAGTGGTGTCGTGCGAAGCTTCCATGGAAGCGAGATGAAGGGTACACCGACACGCTGCTTCACCAAAAATGCGGTGCTACTAGCACTTGATGGCTTGAATAGGTGGTGCAGCTCTACGTCAGCAAGGTGAGGTTTGGCTACGGGAAGGAGAGCGAGAGCGGGAAGTCGACAGTGCGGCGATTTGGTCGGATAGACGTGTGATCTAGGCGTGGAAGTCGTCATGGAGGCTCTGAAGGTCCACGCTGGAGGGAAGACATTGTGACGGGGTGGGAGGCTGCGAGACTGCACCGGGAGAAATTTCGGGGGAGGAAACGTCCAGGACGGAGTTCGCCAGCACAGCAAGCTTCTCGAAAACCATCACCTGGCCGGGTACAAGCACCATGCGGACCGACGACGTCCGCATCCTTCCATCAACTCGCACACGATACAAACACAAACATCGAATCCCTATGGCATAAATTTAGAACAGTTGTGTCATACTGTGTCACTAACTACGTACCATTGAAAACTAAAAGGACCCACAAACATAACTCCAGGATAACTCGAACCGTAATCAACGCAAAAAGAAATGTTCGACGACTCAGAAAGAGACAGAAAGACCATCCGTCACAACGAACAGTTCTAAAACTTATTTCCGCTGTTGATGATTTGAAATCAAAAATGAAGAGGGCCAAGACATATTATTTTACATAAACACTTCCTAAATTTCTAAAACATTCTCACCAAATATTCTGGCGTTATATAAACCTTAAAAAACAAGGTGAAAGACAGGCATCGCCGGAGGATAACAGAAATGTCGCAACTACTTTAAATAACTACTACTGCTCATCTTCACAACGGATAACGGAGAGCTACCAGGAATGAACTCTAGCGCAGGCGTGACAATCGAACCACTAACGGTAACTGAACCAGGAGTGTTAAACCTTTTACTAAATCTGGACACTAAGAAAGCACCAGGGCCTGATAACATCTCTAACATATTCCTACATAGATATGCCGAGTTGATAGCTAAATTTCTGGTACTACTTTTTAACAAATCATTATCCACTTGCACCCTCCCTAGCGATTGGAAAACCGCCAAGATAACACTGATACACAAATCAGGAAATAAATCCAACCCTTCGAACTTCAGACCTCGGGCAGCGGTGGCGGTGGCACGTTGCTGCACAAGAGTGCTCAAACAACTGTTTTGAATCTGCAGTTCCTTCGCTGCTGTCCGTCTGCAAGAATCACGCGCGATCTGCATTCTGCTGGCTTCGTTGACGCACCGTGTGTGGCTGCCTATCGTGCTGTCATCACGTGAAGATACGCCCCTTCCTTCTGGCTATAAATAAGGCTGCGCAAGTCGTCGAGAGCCTTCACACATCGGGCAGCGGTGGCGGTGGCACGTTGCTGCACAAGAGTGCTCAAACAACTGTTCTGAATCTGCAGTTCCTTCGCTGCTGTCCGTCTGCAAGAATCACGCGCGATCTGCATTCTGCTGGCTTCGTTGACGCACCGTGTGCGGCTGCCTATCGTGCTGTCATCACGTGAAGATACGCCCCTTCCTTCTGGCTATAAGGCTGCGCAAGTCGTCGAGAGCCTTCACACATCGGGCAGCGGTGGCGGTGGCACGTTGCTGCACAAGAGTGCTCAAACAACTGTTTTGAATCTGCAGGTTAGTTGTATTTTCTTATTGTTGTCAAGCTGCCAGTGCATACTGCCGCCACTGCTGCCACTGCTGCCCATGGTCTAGTGTCTTGCTTGCAATGTCATCTGAAAAGTTTGATCCTTGTTCAGCATGCTACGAAGACATTATAGATGGTGAAGAATTTATGACTTGTGCGGATTGCTGTCTAAGGTTTCATATAGGGAAGTGTGCAGGGGTTGGGGAGCGGAGTTTCAAAGCAAAAAATGCTGAATTAAGAAAAGCCTTGAAATGCTTGACACGTCTATCTTCGGCGTCTCGCAGTCAGGATAGCAGCAGTAATGCATCTTCTGCTGTCCTATGCAAACAGCTTGCTGAGATTAGTAAGGCTTCGGCAAATCTCACGGCCAAAGTGGATGATCTGACATCTTTGAAGGAAACCGTTTCAAGCATTGAAATGTCTGTACAGCATATGTCTGACACGTATGACAAATTTCTCGAAGTATCTAATAGGCATGACAAGGAAATCGAGCTCCTGCGTAAGAGAGTTGACGACATTGAGGCAAACCAGGACGGGCAGCAAATTCGAAAACTGCGTCAGGAATTGAACGATCTGAGCCAGTACAGTAGGCGGCAAAACATGGAAATACATGGAATACCTGTGACAGATGGTGAAGATTTACTGAGCAAAGTAAACAACCTTGCTGTGAAGCTTGACTTGCCCACACTTGTTGCAAAGGACATTGAAGGGCTACACCGCCTTCCATCTCAACCAGACAAGGTGCCTGTGGTTTTGATCCGTTTTGCCAACCGATCCACAAAAACAGACTGGATTTCAAAGCGCAAAGAATGCGAAGATGACATTCGATTCTTTGATAACCTGACGGCTTCTAGTAGGAATTTACTGTGGCTCGCTAAAATGAAGGCTAAGGAAATGGAGTACGCTTTCGTCTGGTCTAAGGAAGGAAAGATCTACGCTCGAAAGCAACCTGGTGCACGAGCCATCAGGATCGCTTGTGAGGAGGACATTGATAAGATGGTTTAATCACTGTTGCTGCGAGTCTGCGTAGTACGCCTGCTCAACAATGGCTTATTTTACTGCCGAGTCATTCACCGACATTCTAAAGGATGGTGCTTACAATCCTCGCAACACACTATCTCTTTACCACTTGAACTGTCAAAGCCTAAAAATAAATCAGAAGAAGTAGAAGCTGAATTAACTAAACTGAACTTTAATTTTGACCTTATTGCCTTCACTGAAACATGGTTTACCTCAAATGCAGATGTCAGCGAGTTTCCTGGTTACAAACCCATTTCAGTATTTTGAGATGGAAAGCGTGGTGGTGGTGCATTTTTATATGTGCAAAATTATTTGTGCTTTGAGGTCTTGTCGGATTATTCACTTGTTTGTACTGATTTTGAAACTGTCTGCATTGCTTTTCATAGAGTTGCTATTATGGTTGTGTATCGCCCCCCTCAAGGAAATTCTGACAATTTTTTTCGCTTCATTGATTGTTTTCTGAAGTTTGCAAACCAAAACAACTGGCGTATCATTGTGCTAGGTGACTTCAATATTAACTTTTTGGAGGATAACGCTCTGAAGATTAATTTAAATGAAATAATGCTGTCTAATGGTTGTGACAATATTATTGAATTGCCTACTCGCATATCCTTGCTCTCTGACACAATAATTGATTTGTGCTTCACTAATTTCCCACCTCAGAGTTGCATATCCGGTGTTTTATCTTCTGGTATTAGTGATCACTTGCCTTTCTTTCACTTTTTCTAGATACGACCAAATTGAATAAACCCGTTCACGCTCGTAGAGTTAATGATGAAAAGAGCATCTCCAGATTTTGTCACTTGTTGTCTACAATTAATTGGGTAGATGTATATGGTGAAAATGACTCGTCCCGTGCTTATGATATATTTATTCAGAAGCTGCTTGATTGCTATTACGCCGCGTTCCCAACTCAAACTAAAAAAAACGTAGAAAGGCTAGAAAAGAATGGATGGCAGGAGCACTTTTGAAACAAATTAAAGAAAAGAACAAAATGTTCCCTCGTTTTTTGGAAACGCGATGCCCGGATGATTTAGTTAGGTTTAAGAAGTTTCGAAATAAATTAAACTCAGATCTAAAGAAAGCTAAATCTTTTTTCTATATTAATATGTTTTCGTCAATCTTACACAATCCTAAATTACTTTGGCAAGGTATTAACGTTATTATAGGGAACAGGAAGAATTGTCTTCCCTCTGAGCTGAAAGTCAATGGGGTGAATTATGCTGGAGTGTCACTTGCCAATATGCTGAATGAACACTTTTTAGCTGCCGGAGCATACCGACCTTCTGCTAGCTGTTATTCAACCCGGACTGTCGACTCATACTTACCCTCTTGCAGTACTGAATCTATATTTTTGTCCCCTACTTCAGTGGATGAAGTTATTTCTATCATTAATTCATTTAGGAACACCTGCTCACCTGGAGATGACGAAGTTGCTGCTTTTCCTATCAAATGTGCTGTAAATATTATTGCTGGCCCTCTTACGCATATTTGTAACAGAATGCTACTTTCTGGTGTATTCCCTAGCAAATTAAAAGTCGCGCGCGTTACCGTTTTATTCAAAAGAGGCAACAAAAATGACCCAAATAATTACCGTCCTATTTCGGTATTGCCACTGTTTTCGAAGTTAGCTGAGCGTGTACTCTATAGGCGACTAAACAATTTCTTACAAGCTAAACATCTTATCTGCCCCCAACAGTATGGCTTTCAGGCCGGTAAATCAACAGAATCTGCTCTGTTAGATATTAAAAACTCTATATTTAAAAATTTGGAAACTAAGCTTTTTTCTGTTGGAATTTTTCTTGACCTACGCAAAGCTTTCGATTCTGTGCAACATACAATACTGCTCCATAAATTAAAGACTTACGGGATCCGTGGAGTGGCAAATTCACTTTTGGAAAGTTATCTAACTGCACGGATACAGTACACTAAGATTCATGATGTAAAATCCAGTTTTGGTATGATAAAATTCGGTGTCCCTCAGGGTTCAATTTTGGGACCACTTTTATTTATTCTCTATATTAATGACATTGTAAACATTCCATGAACTCCTAATATCATGATGTACGCCGACGATACTAATGTCTTTTTTTCCGGCTGCAGTCTCCAAGTAATTGAACACCAATGTAATGCCTGGCTTGAGGAGTTAGCGGTTTGGCTCTATGTTAATCAACTTCAATTAAACGTAAACAAAACAAAGTTTATGCTCTTCCATCCAAAAAACAAACCATTAGATCATCACATCAAACTATTTTTTAATGACTTTAACATCGAGCAAGTTCATAGTTGCCGGTTCCTTGGTGTGTTTTTTCGTAGCGATTTGGGTTGGAGTGATCATATAAACTACATTAGACTAAAAATGGCCAGATCTATTTATGTTATTTATCGTGTTAGACATCTCCTCTCATTACAAGTTAAAAAACAGTTATATTTTGCCCTTGTTCATTCTCACCTGGTGTATTGCAACCTAGTCTGGGGTACATGCAACAAAACTGATTCATACAAATTGCTTTCTCTCCAGAAAAGAGCTCTACGTTTATTAAGTTCAAGTTCATCTGTTGAAGCAAATCTTTTTGAAACATTTCATGTTCGCAATTTCTTTAATTCATACAATTTTAGTTTGGCTCTTCACATTTTTTATAAAGTCAAGCATGACTTTAGCTCTTTTTCTAATACTTATAATTCAAGAAACGTTGCGTATGGTCTACGTTCTGTTGCCCTATCTACTGCAAGACCCAGAACAAATTATGGTAAACAAACAACCGATTATCAAATTATAACATTGTGTAATGCCTACCAGTATCTTACTCAGATTGCTTTAGAAAGTTATAGTGTGTCTGTATTCAAGAAAAAACTGACGATTCTTTTCCCCCCCGGTTAAATTTCAGCTAATTTTGTATACTTAGTTATTTTTTGAATGTGCATATTATGAAATGTTTCGTTTATTGTTAATTGATATTTATTATTGTCTATCATTAGCTATTTTCTATTGTGATCATGTTTGCTCATTGTTTTTTATCTTTTGTCCATTCGGCCCCTGTTTTCCATGATGTGTGATCGGGGTGTAGGCCTTGTCAGGAGGTATGCTTGGTCTACCTCCTTTAGCCTCACCTCGAGGGCATATTGTATATAATATGGCCAAATAAACATACTACTACTACTACTATATCAGTAACGAGCACAGTATGAAAGTTATTAAAACATATTGTTTTAAAACACATAAACTCTTATCTTCAAGTAAATGACATTTTAACCCCATGTCAGCACGGCTTTCGTAATGGTCTTTCTACTATTACTCAACTAATTGAATTAACACATTGCATATCCACGAGCATTGATAACCAGAAACAAATTGACGTTATATTTTTAGACTTCTCGAAAGCATTTGACCGTGTGTCGCATACTAAACTTATTGCAAAACTTCAACTTATTTTAGGAACTGGCCCTATTCTAAACTGGATTAATGTCTATCTTAGTAATCGCATATAATTTGTTGAAATTAACGATGAGAAATTAGCGACAACTAATGATACATCGGGAGTACCCCAAGGAAGTGTCCTAGCACCAGTACTGTTCTTAATATTTATAGATGACTTACCAGCTTGTGTTTCACAGAATATTAAACTTTTCGCAGCTGACAGCGTTCTTTACAAGGAAATTAACTCTTTTGATGACCACATAGTTTTAAATAACGCCTTAACAGCAGTGTGCCAGTGGTGTCAGGACTGGCAGATGAACATCAATTTAAATAAATCTGTTCGTTTATATATAACTAGGAAAAAACACAAATAAGCTTTTCAGTACGCGCTTAATAATATTCATCTTGCATCTGTCCTTGAGCATAAGTACCTTGGTGTGACACTAACCTCTGATTTCAGATGGGATTCGCTCGTTAATATCATCACATCTAATGCACGAAAACAAGTCTTCTTCATTAACAGATGCCTTAAACAAGCACCCTCTGAAACAAAATTACTAGCATATAAAACTATTGTCAGACCAATTCTAGAATACCGCAACACCGTTTGGTTTCCCTTTACTAAAAAGATCACTAAAAAACTTGCAGGTGTGCAGAGAAAGGCACTAAGATGTGTATATAATAAACACTCCCTTACAGACTCACCAACACAATTACTAAAACGTGCAGAACTCCTAACCCTGGAGAATAGAGCAAAATTCGCAAGACTTAAAATTATGTATCAGCTAATACACAACCAACTAAAGGTGCCCGCAACAAAATACATAACGACCACAAAAACTAGATCGACCCGCCACAACCTCACACACAAATTAAACGAGTTTCCATTCCGTACTGACATATTCAAATACTCATTTTTTCCTCGGGCTACACGGCAATGAAACAATCTAAACATAGATATTACTAACAGCTCATCATTAGATGCGTTCAGTGCCCTGGTTATAGATAACCTGTTTGTTTCCCAGTAGTTATTCTCATTTTCCACACTTTTCTGCCCTGTTTATTTTTACCGTTTTGTTTGTGCCTGGATTGAAAATACAACACTAACTGCAGCCGATTTCCTTTTTTGGTATGCTTGTCATCATGTTTGCCGGCTATTATTTGTGCCTCAACTTGAATTCTCTAACCGATTTTGTAACTATTTTTGCCATATGTTATTGTTCTAATTGTTTACTTACCAACATGTGCACTACAACTGTATCATTCAGATCCCTTCCTTTTGCAGTCCCTGGTGGGACTTGCACTATCCAATAAAAAAAAACGCTTAAGGAAAAACTCACGCAGGAAGGTTTGGTCGAAGGTGGCAGCGTAGTCGCCCAGGAGCTGCTGGAGCCGCCGCAGTAACTGTGCAGGTTTGCGCTTTCCCAGGTCTCCGGAGGAGATGAAGTGCTGTAGGCGGCGATGTTCCGAGACGGCTGTTCACTTGATGAGCTCAGCAGCCAATGCGCCAAACGGGGCCCAGGCAGGCGGAGTTATGACGAGGTCGCGGAATTTGGCGGCAATCTCGGGTGGTAGAGACGCAACGACGTGATGAAACTTCTGCGCCTGTGTGGTGATTAGAGATGTGAAGGGTCAAAAACACAGAAAATATGGGAGAAAGACAAGTTTTGTCGTTTTTTTTTCAGAGTGAACATGAAAAAAAAAACAAAATTTCCGGACGGATTTTTTTTTCCGCAACGTGACATCAGAACCCTTTAACGAAACCTGAACTCGCAGCGAAAACGAGTCGTTAGAGTTCTGGTTTCGCTGGAGGGCCGCGACCGAATCGGTGGAGGATCGCCATTGTCATTTTCAAATGGCGTGTCGTGTTTCTTCACGCTTCGACGTGCCCACAACGGTAGAACTTCGAGTACTGGTTTTTACCGTCTTTACTTCGCCGCAACGTGGCTGCGTGTTTCTAATTTGGCTAAGGTTTGTCCACGATCGCAGGTGCGGAAGTTTTTTATCGTGTGTGACTCACCTAATGCGGGCAAAATGCTGCAAGCGTTCTGCAAATATTGTGACTCCTCGCATGGCTTCCCTAACGCTACACGTCTCACTAAACATCTCTTGTCCTGAAAAAAGTGAAAAAACGTCATACACCTCCTCCACCTCTCAAGACGTGAAGGAGGTGTATGACGTCGGAGCTCCAATGTCTCACTGGAATAAGCGAATGTCCGGACCCCGTAGAGTATCTGTTACGGGTCCAATGGACTTATTTTTGGAAATGTGGCGGAGAGTTTGAAGGATGCTTCACTCCCACCACCGGTTGTCCTGGTATTGCACTACCTCCGGGATCGGCCTTGTCTTTAGTGCGTCTTTACTATCCTGTCTTTCTATCCCGTCTTTCAACTCTCCTACTATCTGCACGTGGTAGTGACTGTGGCTCGGCTTGAGCCAGTGAGCAGGCCTGTGCACTTTCCTTTTCTTTCTTCCTGGCAACAACAGACACACAGATAGACACTGGAACCTTCTTCGATGAAAAATTCTGCTCGCGTCTCCGCTTTTGTCGACAGAATCACGCCTCAAATGAAACAAAAAATTTATAAACCCTTGGCCAGGGCAGTGTATGGAACGAACACGCCGTTCTCTCTCGGAAAATAAGCACTGGCTCGCTACTTTCAAGATGCTTCGGCCTTCGTACACAGCACCTAGCCGGTATCTTTTGAGCAGGCCCCTGCTTGACGCTGAGTATGAGCGAGTAAAAACTCACGTAGAGGAGGCTCTGACAAACTCGACGAGCTTTACCATGCTACCAGATGGGCGGACCAACATTCGCAGCGAGTCAGTTGTGAACTTCGTCATTGCAACACCGCAGCGTGTGTTTTAGAAATCGGTTGAAACGGGCACGAATCGGCACACCTCAGCCTATATCAGCAGCGTGATCTGCAATGTCATTGAGTATCTGCAACCCCACAAAATAATTGCCCTGGTTACTGATAACACGAGAAATATGCAGGCAGCATGCAAGAATGTTGTTTACAAATTTCCGCACATTGCAACCATTGGTTGCGCAGCACATGGACTGAACCTGCTTCTCAACGACCTCATGCGCCTAAATGTATTGCAAGAGGTTGAAGAAAGGTCCAGAAAAATAATCAAATACGATAAAAACACTCACGTAGTTGTTGCAGCGCTCCAACAAAAGCAGGAGTCAGGTGTCTAGGTAAGGAAAAGGCAATTTCAAAACACTCAAACTGCCTAGCAAGACAAGATGGGGTGGCTTCACCCTGTCAATACAAAGCCTTCTCAGCAGCGAGGAGGCACTGCAGTGGACTGTAATCATGGGAGAACTCGAGGTAAACAGATGGATACGGCAGGCCATCTTGGACGAGGATATAGTTTGGAAGCAATTGCGAAGCTGCTTAGACCTGGTGACACCAGGCTCCTCTGGGATTACTGCGCTTGAATCTGACAAGGCCTTTTCGGACGAAGTCTATTAAAAGGTAAGTCGTGGCGCGGCTGGAAACTAGCGCATTGACGCGAGACGAGCAGGCTCAAGTAATGCACGTGATCAGTGAGCGTGAGGAGGACTGTGTACGAGCCATTCACATTGCTGCCAACCTCCTAGACCCAAGGTGTCGTAGCGAAAACCTATCTGACGCGCAGGTTGCACTCACGTTCGACCAGATTTCCGGCCAGGCAGCGCACCTATCGCTGGACGTCGGGAAACTGCTCTCTAACGTCGCAGAATACAGAGCCTGCAAGAGAGTTTGGTCAAGAGAAGAAGGTTCGGATTCTGCGAAACACTTGGATGCATCCACATGGTGGCAAGGACACTGCTCCAACCAGCCCTTGAGGTCCCTCTGCAGTCGCATACTGCAGATTCTCCCATCTTCTGCGGCATGTGAACGGAACTGGTCTGAATTTTGGAATGTGCGCACTAAATTGCGCAACAGGCTAACAGGGGAGCAAGTGCAAAAACTTGTATACGTGCGTACTAACCTAAATTCCAGGAAGGATTTGTCCGCTGCACACCGAAGCATGGACCTGTCTGGTGGAAATGATTCGGACACGGATTCAGATTGATGTGTTTGTGACGGTCGGTCAGAACGCCCTGATGTGATATTGTGCGTAGATGTTCAACCAGGAAGCTTGGTTGGGACTTTTGGCGTGGAGTAATATAAGAATTATAATCGTTTCAAATATCAAGAAATGAATGTGTCGTTTATTCTACAACTCTTTGCGTAATCGCTTTTTTTCCGTTTTTTTCATACTTTTCTGAAAAAAAAACAAAGAAACGTTTTTCAAGCGCCTTAAAATTTCATGAAATTTTACATCTCTAGTGCCGATGCAGGCAATAGTGAACTGGCTGTTGACTTGAGCGAGCCAGAGTTGAGGATCGGCCGGCGAAAACTGGAGAAGGCGAAGGGACAGCACAGAGACAGCGCTGCAGGGTCCGTCAACGGGCATGGCGGAGGCGTTGTCGTCGGCCCTGGCCATGGTGGAAGCGGGTGCTCCAGCGGACGTCCGGATTTACCAGCTTATCGCGCCAATGAGTATGAGGCCGGTACTATGAAGGAAATGAATGATTTACTGGCTGAAGTACTATAACGTATGACGCCGTGCAGCCGAACGGCGCGTGACACCGGCACGAGGATGGAGCTCAATTCGGCTGCACTTCGGCGCCATCATCTTCGGCGGATAGTGCTGCTCCTGCTGCGCAAGGCCGCTGCTGCTGCTACACACCCTCCCTCACCCCCCTCCCTCCCTCCCTCCTTCCATCCGTCCGTCCGTTCGTCTGTCCATCGCCATTGAATGAGCGGAAGTCCGGTGGCTAGGACAGGGGAGGTCTGTCTGCTGCCGCACGTGACCACGTGGACATGTGCTGCAAGAGACAGATTGTCCGTGTCGGCCACGCCACTCACAGCCTTGTGTTCGTAGTATAAACCATCTGCTTATATAATGCAATTAAAAAAAATGATTGTGGATTACCTAAGCTATTCCAGGATATGCAAAGCGAACGCTGTCGGGGTTCATTGTGGTCATTGGCGTTGGGGTTGACAACCTTACAGACGCCGATTATTCTGAGGAATGGAAGGGCGCCTAACCGGTTCCTGGGTCAATGGACGCCTCAATCGGGCTGTGTAGGTGGCGGTGGTGAGACAGAGCTGTGGGCTGCATTCATTAGCCCTGACAACGTCGTGGCAGACACGCGTCACTGCAGCAGTAGGCCGCAGCGTTTACTGGGTGAGCAACTTCTCGCGATCAACCATTAACCGCTCCCTGCCATGGTGGTACGGCCTATCCGGCGCATGGAACGCTCTCAACGTTCCAGACGCCAAGGCGCGTCTGCTCGACTATATCACGTGGCGAGGCAGCAGTAGCTCCGCGGCTGTGGAGCCCCAGCGCTGCGACGGCGAAGACTCGGTTCGGTGGCGCGGCGAAGTCACGTGATGCGTTTCTATGGCAGCGGCGCAGCAAAGAGGTTCAAGGTAAAACTGCAGTCCATGGCTAAATCGACGCCGCTATGCTATAGTAAAGCTTTCGTTTTAAAAGTCTCAGCCAGATCTTTCTGAAGCATTGACGACGGGAGTGGTGGACATGCTTCGCCTGCCGTGTAGGATGTGGGGCTCGGAGTCGCTCTCGATGGGACCACAGGTCAGGAACGACGCTTGCTCCGAACTCCGCCACCACCAGGACAGGACTGCCGACGAGTTAAAGGAGTTGGGTGATGGAAGGAAGGTTACGAGAGGGTTTATTTACCTATTTACAGGGGTAATGATCACAATACAGGATGCAAAATGGAGCGTCCCAAAAGGTGCATCGAGTAGGACCATTAAAAGGGAGCACGATTTTCACTTCACTCGCTGTCCCGTTTTATACAGTTCTCCATCCCCAGATATCCAAGGTTAAGGACGTCTCCGCCAGGGTGGGAGTGGCCTAAAACATGTATTATCGAGCACCAACATGCACCACCGCACACAGGGACATGCCCTCGTCAATTGTCGAGCCAGGGAGAGAGGAGGATTCCTTCGGGTCCACGTCGACGGCGGAGGGAGATGTTTCGTAGCCAGCCGAAAGTCCCCACGCGGGGTTGACACCTGTTCTTTAGATATCAGCCGACGCCTCGGACAAGACCGCATGGTCGGGTCCAGTAGCTGAAAGGGTCGCTTCAATTCTGGCGACGCCTGCGAAGGCTGATGGACGATGACCGCCAATCCGCCGCCGTTTTCCCACGTAGACCGTCTTCGACCGGGCACCAGGCCGCATTAGTTTTCCCATCTTAGTCACGGACATTTGGGATTAGCTGGCGCTTGATCAGTGCGGTGGCCTCTCCGCTTCGCCCGGGGTACTCGGGTCGGGAACGTAGGAGCGATTCTTATCGCGTGGTTCGGGACCATCCCGAAGAAGCTTAGCGTTGGTTTCTAACAGGCGAGCCTTGCGGACGACGCCGCTAATACAGACTGGCTGACGCCCGAACGTAACAGCCGCTGCTGCTAAACGAGCTGCCCGAGCAAACGCTCAGCTCCATCGACGCCAGAGTCGAGATTTTGCGGCGCCGTCGAGAGGACATTGCCGTTCGCGCCGCCGAAGCACAAATTCGTGGTCGCCTCGGAAAGGAGCCCACCATTCGCGCCAGCCAAGCATACAGAGCTACGCTCAAACTTCGCTTTAGGGGGTGTGGTAATCATCCTTGGAATTTTTTCCGCTTTGATCAATGTACACTCTTCAAGCCAGACAATGACATTCTTCTGGCTCTATCATCCTCTCCGCTCGAAGAGATGCGAGAGTGTGCTGTTTAATGTCCCTTGCTGAGGGTGTCTTCCCAAGTTACCACGAGTGAATAAATTGTTGTGCAACAATGAACGAGCAAGATTGCCTAATTAGGGACCCGGGGCCTTTGGACGCGTAAAACAGAGCCGGATGGTGCGTTCTAGTGCGCTTTCAAGAACAGATAAGAACTGAAAAGTTATCCTGTACAGTTCTCCGCAAAGCTCTTCCTTAAGTCATCAGCAAAAGCTGCTCCAGGTAGGACCTGGTGAGTATCTCCTCGTTAGAGCTTAGTCTTTGCTTTGCGATTCTTCAGGGTTTTTGCATTGGGTTAGCAGTATGGATAGTTAGTTGGGGGCGCAATGTCTCTAGCACAGAAGCACAGAGGTGGTTTTTGATCAGAACCATAAGTGAGCTGGTGAAACCATTGTTTTAGGCGACGATTAGGTCTGTTAACATTTTAGGGCCCAATTTATGAAGGAATTTTAAGATCAATTGCCTTACAATGTTAGCTAATGTAACAACATTCAAAAGCTTGTCTCAAATACATTAGTAAGCGCTGCAGGCATTTGTGAATTCAATATGCCGCGAATTCGCGATTTCTCAACACCTGGTCGATTTTGCGCAACTACACTGAGTTAAGTGAAAGTCCGTGCAGGAGGTCAGCATTCATATGAAACACGCGAACAGGCGTTCTTGTTCAGGCAGGTGCAGGCGTCTCTTGGGGCGAGCCATATTTGGCTCGTTCCTCACTTTCTAGGTAATGTGTCTAATTAAGAACAGATTGATTTTGGGAGTGTCTGTTTTCATCCATTTGACACGTTTTTTGGCGCTAACTCACTTTCATTGGGTTTTGCTGCCGTCCTTCCCAACATTGCTGCTGCGTCCGATATTAAACTAATGATCCTTTTCTAAACTCACACGCAGCATGAGTCATCATTGTCGATCTCAGCGTTTGGCGAATCACGGCAGAAGAGAGCGAGGAAGGCGGCGCTCGAAGCAAAATTAACGGAGAGAGAAGGGAAAGTCGCAGTCCGTTATCATCCTTTTAACGAAGACTTTTCATTCTGTTGGCAATTGCATTAATCTTTGCAATTTGCACGTGATGTCAAAGGCGCCGCGCCATTTTTGGGTACTGTGATAGCTTCCATGTTGTACGAGGGAAAAAGGTAGCGATAAACGGGTTAGTAAAACGCCCATGCTTTCACTGCGCTTTATGAACCCAAAAGGTAGCGGCGGCTACGACGTTGGTGAATACATCTGGTACAACACCGTCAAAGATACTGCTCTTGTTTGGAGTTCCCGGAATATCGACGACCGAAAAGGAGTGCCTTCCGTCTGGTGCTCGAAGAAAAATTGATTTTCCCTCAGGCTTATTGCGTAATACGTTTATCGCAAGCTTGATAAAATGCGCGTTTATTCTTTGCGACCCGCTGTCGCTTTCTCGTGCCTTAGACAATCGGGCACTAAACTAGAGGGGAGTAACACGCCTCCCATTTTTTCCATGCGGACTATTTGCGTATCTCTCACAGCGTTGCACTTGACGTATCTAATGGGCTACAGTCTCCTCCATAGGAGGAGGTATGTATAGAGCGAGAAAGCTAAAGGGCTGTGGGTACACCGTGACTTGGAACTGTTTAGGAAAAAAATTGTTTGTCACCGGACTGAGCTTTCCCCTCTATTTCTCCTTCGCTTTGTTCGATTTCAGGCTTCATAGAGCGGTTTTGGCCATATTTTCTAGCGAAGCACACCTTCCTTCAGCCGAATGTACTGGTGGTGCGCAGTATGTGTCAGGATAACGCAGCCGGCGGAATGCGTTTCAACATAATTTCGAACAGATACAATGCAAATGAACATTGTCGCTAAGTCGTTGAGTGCTAAAAATCGGCATGTTATTCACGAAAACCAAGCTTTTCAGGCTGCAGTAGTGACACAGGCATACTCAACGTCCCGAGGAGTGGGAGTAATCGTTTGTTCGTTTTATGAAACAGTTCTCGCAAAATATGACGCAAGGAGTTGTTAACATTACTGTATCTGCCGCGCATCGCAGAAGAGAGTATTTATAGTCTAATACAACACAAGAATACAGCGACACATGCTATCTAAATGAGGCCCTCCAGCCAATGGCGTGGACGATTGGAAGTCGCGATTAATAGGGCTAAGCCGTTATTGATCCCTGTTAAAGTTGCCAGCCACCTCCGATTTTTCGCCAGCACGTGAAATGGGTTTAACTTCGACACCATGGCAATCAGTCGACGCCATTGGATGGTGGGCTTTCTTTGGAAATATGTGCCGCTTTATGAGTTGTATCTGACTTTATTTATTTATTTGTATGGTTGTATATTTAATTATTTATGAAATACTGAAGAGACAATGTTTCTTCACGAAGGCGAGATAAACCTACTAGTAGAAAGGATACCAGTTATCCTTGGTTGAGAAAGAAGGAAACCGGAAAAAACAGTAATACCATTCATACTATTACATTATAGTATAGAATAATACATAATAATACACAATGCAATAAGAGAACGGATAAATACAATTCATCTATAGCAACATGAAATGTGGAAAGCTAACAGCGCATAAATAAAGAGAGTGAAAAACAGACTTATTGGCCAACAAATTTCATCCTGCAAATGTTTTTGAGAATTTATATTTGTGTAATTTCAAACAAACATAGCTTTAAAACCGAAGCCCTGTTTATAAGGGGAGGCAAGCGTAGCAGAGGGAGGCAGAAAGTTAGGTGGGTGAAGGATGCAGGGAAGGGTGGCCGCAGCTGGCAAAGGACAGGGTTAATGGGAGAGAAATAGCTCCGCAAAGGTGCGCGCCCGCTCCCTCGAGAATCCTGGATAGAGACTGTCCTGAGCCCTGCAAATCAAACCTCGGGCCAATTTATCGGCAGCCTTGCTTCCAGGATTCCCAGAGTGAGCCGGCACCCACTGGAGCTCTACCCTTCGCGGTAAATTTTGGGTATGGGTATTCAACAATTGCCAGGCAGTGGCGTGAATCCTGCCCCTGGCTAAGTTGGACAGAGGCGTTTTGGAGTCGCTGAAGATGTATTGGGCGTCCGAATGTGCAAGGGCTAGGGCGATGGTGGTCTTCTCTGCCTCCTCGGGTGAAGAGCCCGAATGAAGACGGTGGGTTAGGGTTTTATTGTAGGCAACTGCTACCGCTTCATGCGCTGTACATGCTGCGTCTACCCAAACGGCATTGTGGGCTTGCCCGTAATACTTATGGAGGGCATTAGCGCGAGTTACGCACGAGGGATATGATATTGGGGGTGGAAGTGTACTTAAGTCGCCTTACGTGCAGGAATGCGAAAGCTTTGCGTGGTCAGCACTTGTGCCATCTGCTGGGCCAACGTCGAACATTAAGAGGGGGGTTTTTACTTGGGGTAGCATTACGGCGCTACTACAGCACGCCAAGCACGGAGAAAATTTACCAGAAACGGAGGAAATTTTTGTACACGCTTGACTGCGACATTTGTAGTTAGCATGCTAATAAATACTCAACTATGCCTTAATAGTTATATCGAAGATACGTTTTTAAAAACTGTGTCCTCAGTATACTCGTCTTTATTTAGCTTCACACGTCGATATGTCGTGGCGAAGCTCTTTGAAATAGTCTCGCTTTTCCGATAAGCATCGAGCGGAATGCCCAAATACTTGCCCGGGGTCGTCACCCACGGAACGTAGGCGAAAAGGTTCGGCTGGTATGGCCACCATTCATGCCAGAGACCAAGGCATTTGGACCTGTTAACTCCGCTGCTGATGACTTTGCTTAACTCTCGTACACAATTGACAGTGTCGCTTTTGCTCTCCTGAACAACTTCCAAAATTGCGATGTCATCTGCGTAAGCCAGCAGCTACACTTTGTCTGACTGTAGCCTAAAGCCTATAATACTACTGTTTTCTATTATTTTCATGCACAGC
Organism: Amblyomma americanum; assembly: GCF_052857255.1. NCBI lineage: Eukaryota > Metazoa > Arthropoda > Arachnida > Ixodida > Ixodidae > Amblyomma > Amblyomma americanum. The sequence continues at coordinate 153,313,188 of NC_135504.1, forward strand.
GTTTCGATGTAAACGCAAAATAAGAGAATAGGATAACTGAAGGGGCAGCCCTGACGCACCGAACACTGCACGCGTGATGGGGGCCTCTATAGAGGGCCCCATCAGTCTCGTTGTGCAGTTTCGATACGCCAGGGCCATATCCTAACGAATAGCTGAACCAACATTCACTTGGCCTAAAGCTGAAAACAAAATTTCAGGAGCAACCAAATCAAATGCCTTTTTGAGATCAATCTGAAGCATGGCCGCTCGCCTATTAGTGTCATCACAGCATTCAATTGCAGTACGCGCTTTGTGAATATTCAAAACAATCGAACGTCCTTTTATTCCCCAAGTCTAGTTGGGTCCGACAATATTCGAAATCACTGTCTTCAGTCTTCGCTCCAATGCTTTCCTAAATATTTTATAGTCCACGTTAGTGAGTGCTTTTGGTCGGTATCCGGCAATTTATTTTCTCTATTTGATCAATTTTAGGTATGACCACTCTATGCGAGTGACAGAGCTTAGAAACGAAAAGGGACTGACCTGTGGATTTTCGCCACAACTGTAGTCTGGAACATTTTTTTTTATCAGCAAGCTCTTGTATGTAATACAGGTATTACATTTCTCTCCTGTAGACACTCAGAAGGTGCACAGGACTTTTGCTATCTGAATATGGGCTTCCGATTTCGAGCGCTGCCGCAGAACGAACCTGTTCCGGCGGGTAAAAGACGGGGTGCTGGGAATGGGACATCTCCATTTTAAGGCAGCTGGTGAACCGTTTTTGTTCTTTATCGACGTAAAATACCGGTTCTTGAGCACCGTGTGCCAAGATACGCTGCGGTGCTTGCTCCTAAAGAGAAAAGTGTACAACAGCTGTATCTTACCGGTACTCACCTACGGGGCAGACCCGTGCAGGCTAACGAAAAGGGTTCCGCTTAAGTTAAGGACAACGCAGCGAGTCATGGAAAGAAAAATGATTGGTGTAACGTTAAGTGACCGGAAGCGGGCCGAGTGGGTGAGGGAACAAACGTCGGTTAATGAGATCCGAGTTGAAATCAAGAGGAAGAAATCGGCTTGGGCAGGGCATGTGATGCGAAGGCAAGATAACCGCTGGTCCTCAAGGGTAACGGAGTGAATTCCAAGAGAAAGTAAGCGTAGCAGGGGGCGGCAGAAGGTTAGGTGGGCGGATGAGATTAGGAAGTATGCTGGCAAAGGAGAGGGTTAATTGGACACATTTGGGAGAGGCCTTTGCTCTGCAGTGCATGTAGTCAGGCTGATGATGATGATGATGTTTGCTGCCAGAGTTTTCGTATCTACAGAAGAGCTTTCGGGTGAGATTTTTAGTTACTACAAAGAGATCGCAGAAAGTGTCAGGGTTCTTTCTCCACTTTTTTACAGCGATTATGTTAACAAAACTAAACCAAACAATTTGTATCTTTATCTTTGTCATACTGTTTTCCCAGAGCCCATCTACAGGGCCTTGCACAGCGGAGGCATGGCAGTGGTGTTTTAAAGAGTGCAAAGACAATGCAGGTGGCATTAGGAGTAAAGATATTTTATTTTATTTAAAAACCGGAACGCTACCAGTTAAGACGTTTTTGGAGGGAAATGATTTATTTCTACCGTGGTGAACGAACTGCTTAATTTTTAAGCAGCCAGAAAAAACTGACCATATTCTTTAGCGTTACAGGGAAGGAGTTTATTTTTCAAATGTACTAAAAATAATAATAAAAAGGGGCTACCACTTGACGCTGAGAGACTTCGTTATTTAACCACTGAGATTGAGGATGAGATACCATTTGATCTTATAATGCTCTTGAGCTTCTACTGTATGTCGCGCTGGAGAATGGCAGGATATCATTGTGACAAAGACGCCCACACCAGCTGGGATTTATTTTCTAGAGTGCATGGATTTGTTTCTCTGAATGCAAAAATCGGCCTCGGAACCAGGAGTTGAACCGCTAGCGGTGATGCGTGAATTTTAGTTGGACGAAGCGGTTTTTGGCTGCTTGTTTTCCAATCTGTAATGTGTACATTGTCTATTCAATGTATCTATTGAGCTAGATTTTATTCTGATTGCTGCTTTGGTTGAAATTTTGCTTAGATCAGGCAATAAACAAATAAAAAATGTGTCTTGGCGGAGTGGTAGCGTCCCCGTCTCGCACGCCAGCGGCCAGGGTACGATTCCCATCTAGACCCCAATTTTGTTTCCTTACTGTTGTTAAGTTCTTGATGGTAGGTGCAACAGCTTCCATCCACAACTTCCGTCCACGCTACTCATGAGCCAAGAAAGGCTTTTGCCTTAATTCCACAATGTACTGTGTGCTTTTGTACATTACGTTTCCCCCTGAAATTCTGAGCGCTCAAAGAACGGCCCTCACAGGCGCCTTACTGCAACATTTTGAAGATAAGGAAAGTCGCGTTAATACCAAACTACCACCTTCAACCAAACAGAGTTGAAGATCTGCCCTCCATAATTAACAGGACTCTGTGCGCGTAGTGCTTTGAGTAGCAGAATGGCCAGGAGAGTAGCAGGCCGGTGAGACTGTTTGTGCTCAGGATTGTTTGGCATGAAACGAAAGTGTAAAAAACGAAAATTGGTTTCGAGGAATGACAACTATGCAGTAACTGTCTCACATATGGCGCTGGACACCCGAACCGCGCAGAGAAGGAAAGTGTTAAGTAGGGAATGAATGAAGAAAGGAAGAAAGAGCTAGGTGCCGTAGTGGAGGAAGAACTTCGACCACCTGGGTCTTTAACGCGCGCTAACATCCCACAGCACAGGGGCGCCTTTTGCGTTTCGCCTCCATCGAAACGCGGCAGCCGTTGTCGGGTTCGAACGCGGGTGTTCACACCAGCTGAATTTGTATACGAGAGCCTTCCGTTCTCCTTTCTAGTTTTTTTTAAAGATCGTAAGGAACAACGGAAGAGTCTAATCGTCGTGAGGTGCATGTTGTCGTTGCTGAACCGGCTGAGGAAACCGCGTCAATTGTGTAAAGAAGATGGGAGAACTAGAAAAACGAACGGCAATGAACTTTACAGACAGGCAAGAGTCCTACCTATACACCCACCACGGAAGACCAAGTTCCAAGACTTGGCCGCATCTGATATGCAAGACAGGCGGTGGGTAGCTTCCCAACGACATGTTCCAAGCCCTGCAGAAGGGGTGTCTTTAAAGATTCAGCATAATTCATGTGCTTTTGAGTGCCTGTACATATATTCAGTTTAACTATAGATAAAGATGTATGTAATATTACTGATTTATAACAACCGTCGAAATCAATACACATCCTATCTCCGAGAATGTTTCCACCAATGTCCCTTTTAACAGCAATGCGCGTGGCATCTCGATCCTTATTGACAAAATTAAGCTTTCATCATCTGCTGGGGTTCATGACATAAATTCTACAATCTCAAAAAATGCTAAGGGCATATGCTCAGTATATCTGTCTCTATCAGTTTCACCGTCTCTTTCAACAGGAACGCTACCGGATGACTGGGTGATGGGGAAGGTTATCCCGGTCCACAATCAGGTACAAAAGAATCCCCATAAACTGCCGCAACATCAGCCTAATCAGCGTGCCATGTAAAATCAAGGAACATGTCATCTACACCCATATCATAAATTTTCTTGATTGAGACGACTCCTTTCATCCTGTGCCACCTGACTTCCAAAAGACCGGCTGTGCGAGACACAACTAGCAATCTTTACGTTTGACCTGCTCACTAACCTTGATCGCAGCCTGCAAACTTAGTCAATATTCTCAGATTTTGCAAAGGCTTTTGACGAGGTATCTCATCAGCGCTTGCTACTAAAACTTGCAGCTTTAAATTTGCATCGAAACGTTCTCAAATGAATTAAGGAATTCCTTACTCACCACTCACTGTTCGTCTTTGTTAACAACAAAAGCTCGAATACAATCCCTGAAACATCTGGTGTCCCGCGGGGATCTGTAGAGGTTGTTGAGGTGTTGAATGCTACAGGTGAGGTTAGCCTTGCTTTATCTGCCGGCAATTGCTCCACCGCAGCGTCCCTTTGGTATTAACAATGCCGCATCTACCCCATTAAGCGCACAGTCTCTTATAATAGCACACATTCTTTCCCGCAGTCACCATCTATGCACACAATCAATCCACACAGTTCACATCACAGACCACTCCAGAAGTCACCATCTATGCACATATTCAGTCACAGTAGAACATAGGCCATTGTAGTGCCACACTCTATACACACATTCACTCACAGTATACAGTAGTCTACTCCGGAAGACACCATCTACGCACACACTCAATCACAGTAGGCCATAGTCCGTTCCTGCTGGCACCATTTAAAAACAAGATCCGTGTTCTGCAGAAATGTTAAAAGAAGGCGTGCAGCCTCCATTCTGCATGTCTGGTTTCCACTCGGGTAGACAATGTCCTGCACTGGGCTGTGACGGGTTCCTGCCTTCTTGAAAGAAGCGAACATCACATGTCTTTCCGCGTTGTACTCTGGGCAGTACATAATATATAGTTCGATATCCCCGCACACACCACATAAAGAGCAGAGCGGAGACGATGCTATGTCGGTTTCATGCATCCATGCAGAAGTGCGAGCAGAGGCCGTGCGAATTCAATGTAGAAGGGTCGCCTGAGATCTGCTCAGTCCCTTGGTCACACATGGCTTGTGGGACGCACTCCACAGGGTACTGAAGTGATCGAGCACCGTTTTCCTGCAGACTTTTCCCATCTTGAGGTACTTTTTTTGATGGAATGCTTGAGAGAGCTTTATGGGCGAGACTGTCTGCCACCTCATTACCGTTGACTCCTATGTGAGAGGGCACCCACTAGAAATGTAGAGTAAAGCCTCTGCTGTGCAGATTCTGCACCAAGCGCAGAGAGCTTAGAGACAAGGCGTATGTAGGGAATCCGCGCTCTAACCTCTGAAGGGCAGATTTTGAATCAGTTAGGATGACAACAGGTTGAGCCGGACAAGACCCTAACTTCCGTAAAGCCGCCTCAATAGCAACACTTTCAGCCGTTGTGGAGGATAAGACAGCAGTACAGCGTACGGACCACTTACAGTCCAAAGAAGGAATGTAAAAAGCCGCTGCGCTAGCTTGTTTGACCTTGTCCACAGAACCATCCGTGAAAACTTGAAGATGGCAGGCATACTTTGTTTCCAAGTATTCCAGTACAAGCGAACGCGTTGCTGCCAAAGGAGAGCTGCGCTTTGCGCTCACATGGGGAATTGTGACCTTAAAGTCGAGGGTCGGAAAAGACCAGGGGGGTTTCAACCGTTTCCTTTGCCTTCGGACATTAATGCCTAAAGAACTAAGAGTATTGAGTGCCAAGTAAGCCTTCGACTCATATCTCTTGCAGAGCCGCTGGAGAAGGGATCGCCCAGCTACCGTCTCTCCTAAGCGGTCAAGATGCATTAATAGTCTCTGAGAAGCGGTAAGGCTAAGAGGTTTCGATAGGGACTCATGAAGTACTGCCATATTCGCAGCCGCCTGGGGAACTCCGATGGCTCTTCTTAGTCCCTTTCTGTGGACAACCTCGAGACGCTCAAGTTGTGATGCCGAGGGGGAAATTAAAGGTAATTGATACATTATCCGGCTGACCACCAGCGCTTCATGAAGTTTGACCATTTAAGAAGGATGCTTTCCCCATTGCTCACGTGCAATTCTACGGATCACATTGAGACGAGAAGATACAGATGAAACAATCGCGTCTACAGCTTTTCGCCACTGTAGACGGGAGTCAATAATGACGCCCAGGAAACGCGCGTGGTTGAATTGACGGATGCAAGAGTGACCGAGGTCTATCTTCAACCGCGCTGGACGTCTTCCTACACCTGGAAACAGAATAAAGCCGGATTTGTCCACTGACAGAGACAACCCCACAGCTTGAAGGTAAGCTTGTGCCGAAAGTATAGCCTGTCGAGCTATCAGGGCTAATCGCTTGTGTTGGTAGCCAGTAATCCAAATACAGATGTCGTCAGCATAAAGTGACATACGCACTTGCCTGCAACTTTTTTTCAACGAATCGGGTAGGCCAGCCATTACGGCGTTAAAGAGCGTGGGGGAAAAAACGCTTCCTTGAGGCACACCTCGTGATAGAACCCTTTCGGTGCTTAACGTACCGCTAACCGTACACGAACCGCGCGACCACTTATACACTTGTAAATGAATCTTAACATATGGCCATGTATGCCCATGCCTTGCAAACTGTTTAGAATTGAGCTCTGAAGCACGCTGTCGTAAGCTTTCGCAACATCAAGAAAAATGGCTAAGGTGAAAAGGCCGAAAGCTCTCTGGTATTCAATGCGACTGATCAAATCTAAGACGCTATCTTGGGCACTAAGACCTCGGTGGAATCCTGTCATACATGATGGTAGTGCCTTGCTGTCCTCAAGCCACCATGATAAGCGTTCATTTACGAGCTTCTACATCAACTTAGCTACACAGGAGGTCAATGACACAGGGCGATACGAGGCACGGTCTGTCATGTCTCTGCCAGGCTTCAGTACTGGAACTACATGTGCAACCTTCCATGACGGACGAACATCGCCAGTCTCCCAAACTCGATTGATGAAGTTGAGGAGCTCCTTTCTGTACTCGCCCCTTTTCTGTTTCAAATATACGTGATTGACAAACCTCTTCATGTACACTGTCAGATAAGTATTTTCGCCGACGACTGCGCAATCTATCGAAAAATTACTATTATGTCTGATCAAATAGCTTTACAACATGGTCTCAACCAAGTCCAATAATGATGTGATCGCTGGCTATTTTTTTTAAATGGAAGATACTGCAAACTCGTCTTTAACACGCCAGCCTCATCACCTCTTTTTTCATATGAATTTGATAACTATCATATAGAACGCATCCCGTCATACACGTCTTTTAGAATCACCATCTGCAGCGATCTTTCTTGGTGCACACACATAACATCATACCAACCGACAACAGGTCTCTAGGTTTCATGAAACGTCACCTGCGTCATGCACCTGAACACGTGAAGCATTCGAAATATAAAACAGTTATCACGCTAGTCTCATCTGGAACCCACCTCAGATATACCTAACAAATGCAATATCTCTGAAGGAAAATTCCAGCCTAGAAAGCCACTTACTTCTTTGCGGCATTGCAAGCCTTTGTTTGCTGTAAAACATTCTTCGCAGCTCACTTAAATTATGCATCGCACCCGCATATCTCATCGCGCTGCGCATCCGTTTCGGATAATTCGGCCTGTTATTGGCACAACAACGTTTTCAGGATCCTTTTTCCCCCAGTAATTGTGGATTTCAACGCCTTTCTCCACGAAGTCGCTGCCATCACCTGCCCATCTAATTATTGATGCCGTGTCAAAGCATTTTCAAAGGCAATTGCCGCACTTTTTTTATTTTCCCAATATATCTGCGACCCCACCCCTTATGTAATAGCTCCAAAAGGAGGAAATGTACAGCGCCGATAAAGACGAGCACACAAGAAAGAGAGATGCAACACACGAGCGATGTGTTCCACGTGTCTTCCTTGTGTCCTCGTCTTTATTTGCGCTGTACATTTCAACCATGAATCACCAACGTGCCCAGACCGCCACTTTAGTGAACTCCAGAAGGAGGTGTTCATGAAAAATAAAGTGAAGTGAATCGTAATATTTTTGCTTATATAAGAATATTTTGTTGTTTGTAAAGGGAACACCGGTAATATTTATAGTGCTTAAGTATAAGTTTTGCAAACCTGAGAAAATTTACGAGAGGTAGCCTAGAGGTACAGGGTTCGATCCCAATTCCCACTCGTTATCCGCTGGTTTTTTACGGGTCCAAGGTTTACACCGGCATTGTGCTGGGCTCATCCGGGGCGAAATGCTTGGAAAAGAACTTTGGCCAAACTAACCCTTCATTCTCTTTCCGCGGATAATCGATCCTCGAGAGACCGAAACACATCTTGTGCAGTAAAGCTCATTGTGCCCATAATTATTAAGAAGCGCCTGTTCAAGCTCACATGTTAGTGACGGAAATTGAAGGCAGTGGATCCTGTTCAACACCATGGCTTGTACCCATTTCAGAAAACCTCTCACTAACAAGCCGGCATCGGTAGCCAAGAAATAGGTTCACCTTGGGTGACTGATACATTTGCACCAATAACTGTCACACCTCCTCCCAATGTTTAAATATGCTCAATACCAGCCATGGTAATCACTGAAGTGCCTGGTAGTGCAAGAGTCTACAGCTTTCAGGTTAAAGGGTTTTTTTTAATTCTGGTATGTTTTTTTCCCACAGAGCAAATTGCGGACCCGTTAATTCCGTTCATCAAATAACAATGTAATCAGATTTGTATCACCAATGTAGTAAATGATCCTAACTGAAGACAGCAGTTGTGTATAAACCAAATTTATTCCCCGCAATTAGTCGCTTAGCCGGTGATAACACATGAGCCGTTTAGTTCCAAAGAAGACCAGTAGTGTCCTGCGTAGTGCTCGTTTGGAGTTAGGTTCAACTCGACAACGAAATGGCAGACCGAAAGGCCGCGTCCCCAGAGAAAAACAACCGGGTGTAGTTTACAAAATCCCATGTTCAAAGTGTCCGGCTTCATACATCGGCGAAACAAAAACCTCCACCAAAGAATAAGGCAACACAAAAATGACATCCGGCTAACAAATTCTGAATGCGCCGAAAACTGCGAGTGCGCCGACCATCGAATAGCCTTCGATGAGGTGAGCGTCTAGGCAGTAGTGCCAAACGTGTTCAAGAGCCGACATGTAGAGTCATGGCACATCCGGCTCACAAAGGCGGCGATAAAGAGGACCCCAGGAACGCTCCCCTCCACGTACGTTAGTGGACTGCGCCACGTGCTAATAAAGGAAGAGCGAAGGCACCAACCCACTGCGGCTGCTAGCATACTTTATTCACCCCTTAAGCAGGGAACGAGTTGGTCCCGAAACTTTGGGTAAATTTAAAAATATTGGTTGGTGTCAGTCTTCTCTCAACTATCTCAAAGGAAGCTCTCCAGTCAATACGTCGTCCTCTCAGCCGGCCAGAGTGAAGCCGCAGTGTGTGGCAGAAGAGAGGGGTGTCAAAAAATTCGGCGCATTTTCGTAAAAAACCGGCGCTGCGCCTAAGCAATCGCGCCCGCGCGCGGTAAAATAAAACAAAAAAGCGGGGTAGGACCCCCGGAAAGTGCGTAGCTTTGCGCGTACTGCTGCAACTCAGCTCGCCGGCGCGGTGCCGAGGGAGGCATGGCCGCGCGGCGTCGATTTCTTGAGAATGTCTGAGTGGTTTCTACTCGTTGTCGACGGAGAGGGCATGACCTTGACTGCACTAAAGTGATACCCTCTCCCCTTCGCTCTTGCGTCGATTAATCCGCGTGGCGAGAATGATCTAGATTGTTCTAGAAGGTGGTTTCCGCGCTCGACCAATGGGGTCGCGCGCCCCGCGCGAGAAGGAGGAGTTTATGCAGTTGAAGCTGCGTGTATGTGAGCGCCTGCCTTGGCGCGAAGAACAAACAGACGCGGTCTGCGCCTATAAATGAGGGGCTGCAACCACTGTTGGCAAGACGGAAATCTGGGCGAGTTGGTAAGTGTTCATTTTCGCTCACAGCGCAACACGAACGGGACACAAGACGAAGGACTAGCACAAACAGGCGCCTGTTTGTGCTAGTCGTTCGTCTTGTGTCCCGTTCGTGTTGCGCTGTGAACGAAAATAAACCACTGTCTGTTACCCCGAGCCGCCGTTTAAGTTTCCAGTTTCCAAGAAGCACGCCCGCTCGACTCCCGGGAGAACACCACTCGCCCATCCCGGACCAGCGAGGCAACGTGCGCCAACCTGCGAGACGGCGCCATCTAGGTCCTCAGGTCGTCGGACTGTCACAGTGCCCGGTGAACAAATCGTGTTTTGGTTGTTTGTCTCTCTATGTGTTAGTGCACTTCAGATGCAAAGGTTCTGCTAAATTGTAATCTCTCTCGATTGTTACTTTGCATGAGTTGCTTTGTATTTGTAAATCACTTTGTATCTGCCCGTACGAGTGAGTGAAACCCTTTATATTGTCTCTTCGCTGCATAAACTTTGCTTTGTTTTGTGAACCTTTGGCTCCGACCCAATCTCTGGCTTGCGACCGGCGAAAGCTGGGCACCAAACGACCAACCTCCTTGTCACCTGATAGCTGGTCTCCTGCTGAGCTTGCCACGCTGAGTCGAGGGCATCTCCTCGGTGACCGAGACCGCTACCCCCACACGTTCTAAGGGTGTCTGGGAGCGCACGCAAAAGTGCGCGAAGTGGTGACAAGGGGTCAATATCGCCGTTATGCATATTGGACGAAGACATTGCCTCGAGGACCTCCTTTGAGGGCCAGAACTCATAGTCATCAGTGGACTATCGGTATCACCATATTTTGTCTCCAAACATGCATGCGAAAACTGAGTTACAGAATGGCCTAAAGTTCGGAGGACACATTAACAGTGATTTATAAGTAAGCTCTTCCTTTCTTTCTGACGCCATCTGGCTGAATTTTCTATCCCTTGGCATGGAACAAGCCACTTGTAACTCTGGCTGTCTCAAACTCTGGACTCTTAGGGCGTATTTACCAAGGCTGAGACGTTAGTTCTCGACAAGTCTCGGGTAATGTCAAGGTGCACTGCGTCACCAGCAGGTTGTGCTCTCATTAACAGTTATTCTGTTTGATCCCGTTTGTGTCATATAATATTATATATGACAGTACCACTGGGAAATGCTAGCGCTCTCTGTGCTTTCTAGAGGCTTTCGTTCCTGGATTCAGCGTCGTAGTCGTCGGCCTAACACGCCACCTGCCAGCAGGTAGTAGCAGAGCGAAGCGCCACCTGGCGCGGCGAGTCTGTAAGAAGGGGGCTGCCCCTGGAAGATCCCGGAGGGCAGCGAGCGCGGAAGGAGGAGGTCACGACAAGGGCCGAAGGGTGCGCAACTTGAGGGGCACTGAGAAGACTCAGGTGGAAGGGTGCCTGTGGAAGGCAGAAAATTATGGCGAGAGTAGAGGAGAACACAAGAGGAGGGCTAGGGTGACAGACAGAAGAGGGGGTGCGGCTGGATAGTGAAGAGGTACAGAGGAGGGTAAGAGGGAGGCATCCACTGTCAATGTACAGATCAAAAGACCTCTTTTATGACAGTCAAGTATTCTCAGTTCACAGCATCAATATTGTCAAAAATAGAGAGTAGGCTCCATTTTACATATGTAGACATAACTCTTTCAACTTACTTAGTTTGGCATATTGCAAAAGTAAAACACCTGAAGAGCTGCACTCTAATTTCGTTTTTCTGAGTACCGCAATCGTCTGCTAACGTTTTAAGAGTGTTGGCTCGCCTTACTTACATTTGCTTGTTTTGCGTTCGTTTCTACGTCAGCTTTCAGACTTCAAGATGGCGACTAAATCATGTGATCATAGCCGTAACAACACAGGTCAGCAAATTGTTACACGCCACCACTCGACCGCGCGCGCGCGCGCGCGCAGTTGTCGGGTTAAGTTTTAAATCGATGGACACATCCTACGCGTACCGGCGGAGCGCGTACACGCACGGGCGTACGCTGGATCCTGTCTGCGCATGCGCAAAGCGCGAGGCGCGCGCAGGCGCGAGCAGTGCGCAGATTTCTGGACATGTCAGATATCCGCGCCTGAGCGCATCGGAAGCGGGGTCCGGTTTACAATAGGAGGATCGCGGGGCTCTCGGGGACTTTTTTCTTCGTGGCTTGAGGCTCTTTCAGGTTCCTGGAACTTTTATTTTCTTCGCGGTTTAAGTTGTCCTTTCAGCGCCCCCAAATCCCCTTTGTTCACGCTTGAAATTCCTTCGGTCGGCTCAAGAGGGGGAACGCGCCAGCACAGGCAGCATGTAGATGGAGTCCTTTTTTTTTTTACGCCCGTCGCGGCGCGGCGCTGGGCGCGTAGGCACTCCGCCGTACGCGCAGGATGTGTGCATTGAGCTGGGGCTTTAGGCGACCGGACTACACGCGACACATATATCTACTGTGTGAGCGAATGCAGAGACTGGTGCCTTTTGGGGTCCCCATTGGTGACGAAATTGCTGCCCACAGTCTTCGCGCAGAGGGTTCGGAGTGGTGGCAAACGAATTGACACAATTCGGCGCACAAAATTGTTAGCCGGGTTGAAGCCTGGTGTGGGTGGGGGGACTCGTACCGACGAGCTTTGTCCTTGGAACCGTAATAGGGACGACAAATCGGAGCGCCGTGGCGGGGAACCATGGTCTGAGATGGATGCGTGTGGCACCAACTGAATCACCGTTTCGTGTTGTACACTTTGACATCCAAGGCAGATCTGTGGGCTAAAACTCAACATTGAGGAAACCAATGTAATGATCAACAATCTATCAAGGAAACAGCAGTTCACAATTGACAGCGATGTGCTGGAAGTAGTAAAGGAATGCATATACTTAGGACAGGTATTGACAGCCGATCCAGATCATGAGACGGAAATAACTAGAATAAGAATGGAGTGGAGCGCATATGGCAGGTTCTCTCCGATCATGAATGGCAATCTACCAGTATCCCTCAAGGGAAAAGCATACAACACATGTATCTTACCGGTACTCACCTGCGGGGCAGAAATGTGAAGGCTAACGAAAAGGGTTCAGCTTAAGTTAAGGACAACGCACCCAGCCATGGAACGAACAATTATAGTTGTTCATTTAAGGGACCGGAAGTGGGCACAGTGGGTGAGGGAAGAAACGCGAGTTAATTACATTCTAGTTGAAGTCGAGAGGAAGGAATCAGCTTTAAGAGTTGGGCTTGTGCAGCGCATGTTGTGTGAAGGCAAGATAACCCTTGCCGTTAAGGGAGTGGATTCCAAGAGATTCCAAGGAGTGGATTCCAAGAGAAGGCAAGTGTAGCATTGGGCGGCAGAAAATTAGGTTGGCGGATGAGATTAAGAAGTTTGCAGGAATAGAGTTGGCGCAGCTGGCAAAGGACAGAGTTAATTGCAGAGACATGGAAGAGGCCTTAGCCCTGCTGTGGGTGTAATCAGGCTAATTATGATGGTGATGATGGATGAAAACAACTTATCTAATGCTCATCATTTTCTATCGCATTAGCGAATCGTTCGTTCATTTTTTACTTGCGGCAACACATATTATGCATCACTTAATGGCGATTTTACATTTAATTTTTGTCTTATAGTTCGCTGTGGTGAGTGAAGTGGACGATATTTCGAACGACCGATGGTTTCTTCAGTCCGGCTCCTGAGAGGATTATCTCAATTTCTGTTCAAACCAGTCGTACGGAGACTACATTTGCTGTCCCTTCTTCGTTGCGCCTGGATAAGAATGACACGAATGCGGACTTCTCACAGAATGCCGAAAATGAAAGCTAAAGATCGAACGCAACGCTGTTGACACAGTGTAAGTGGAAGCACTTCATCAGTGGCGGGTTCATTCGACGTCGGAACCTTAGCAGAAAAGCGATTTGACGACTTCACTAAAAGGCGTTTGTTGGTGTCGCATTGGCAGCCGCCACAAACTTATAGATTCGCACACTCCGTCCACAAGAAAGGCAGCAAGGATGAGAAGGGATACTTGAAGATACTTTTGCTTAAATTTGTGTGGTTTGCGAAAGAAGTCTCTATCGCAAATATCTGCGTTTTTCTCAACAGCCAGCCCAGGAAGCTACCAAAAAAAAAAGTTCTATTTCAGACATTTGTGGTGAGGCCTCTCAAAATATCCGCGATGCTACGAGGCAAGGATAGTTTATTCGCTGCATGAAGCTACCAGATACAGTAAGGAAGAAGTGGAGGCCAGGAAACGCTTTCTTGCGCGTGTTTATGTACCAGAAAAAAATTTAGGCATCCAAGTATCCATCCAGGGACTTCGTCAGGTAAACGAGAACAGGAACCGCCTGCCACTTAACATTGAATTCATCATATTTTTAGGGAAACAAGGCTTACTGCTTCGTGGACATCGAGACGACGGCATGCTTCTGCACAACTCGCAGCAGGTTTCTAAAAGACGACAAGGCGGTCAATTTTTGCCAACTTCTGCGCTTTCGCGTCTCCAGCGGTGACAAGGTACTTGAAAAGCGCCTTGCCAACGCGTCATTCTCGGCAACCTATACCAGCAAGACGACCTAGAATGAACTCGAATGCTTTGGAGAGGAAGCCCTTGCTAGGGTTCTTCAAAAAAATCCAAGAATAAGGCATTTACAGTGTGATGTTCGACGAAATGAGTGACGTAGCCCATATGTCACCGCTGTGTCTTGTTCTGCGATATGCCCACAACTACATTATCCTAAAAGACTTTCTGCAGTTCACTGGCATTCGACACGGCTGCTCGCGTCTTGGCACTGGTATAAGTGAACCCGTTGTGACTGGCAGGATTAAAGGCTCTGAATGTTTGAACTTCATTAGAAACATGGAGAAACTATAAAGCGCACTCAGTACGATGGACAAGGAAGCCCAAAAAACACAAGCGCTTACTCGCAACCGGGCCGCTCTTGGCAAGGACACAAATTTATAACCAGGTAGATTCAGAGATTCGTCTCCTTTAAGCCACGTTTCTGAAATTGCTATGACGTCATATCGCATTTTCTGGTGAGAAAGAAAGGCAGCGAGTGAGTCATAGTTTTTATGCAGACTTCTAATGTTACAGTGTAGTAAATATATGTTTTTCCACGTATTCTGGCTGTGTTGTTCAGCATTTTTATGCTTTTCGCTATGTAAGCGCAATGCTTTAGAAAAAAGGAAACGGCTATACTATCTTAGACAGGTCGTCGCGAGTGGCTATGTGTATGACAGTGGAATTTTCTGCTTTCCTTGCCAGTATTTTAGAGTTAGAGACCCAGAAGAACTTCCAGTTGTTGGCTTTCTTTCGGGCAATTGCCATTCCAAGCAATGCTTTGTATTCGGGGCACAGGTGCTCGTTCAGGTACACGGGTGTGGTCTCGGAAAAACCGATGTCATTTGCGGATAGCCTCTTTTTCCTTGCAGACTGCAAAAATTTGTCCCAAGCTGCGCGTGAAGCAAACTTGACAATGACGTTCTTTTTCGTTTTTTCTTTTGTGGGAACACGATGTACTACGTCTATGTCGGTTGTTTCTACGTCCATTCCAATTTTTTCACCTATTTTCTGGACCACTTCTACCAGTGACTCGTCCTCGGTCTCCGGGATGCCCTTAATTTCCACGTTAGAAAGCCTGGAGTATTGCTTTAGTTCAATCAGTTCCTTCTGCGTTTTTGCTAAGGTTTGTGCTAGTTCGTCTTTCTCTAGTTTTAGGGCTGCGTGCTCTTTCTTCAAGGCCTCGAGTTCTTCACCTGTCGTGCGAAAGGCTTCGAAGGAATCGTTCATGAAAGTGATGCTTTGCTTCAGTTCTTCTACTTCCTTTCTAAGGTCTGCATTCTGATCATTTACATACTTCAGCAGATCTTTGATTCTACCAGGTGGTTTGTCACCCATTTTTCAACAGCGAGCGATCAAGGCGCCGAGCGGGTAGCAAATTTTCTAAATAAGAATAATTCAATGCTACACACCTGCAAAGAAGTGCAGAAGCAGTTATGCCTTGCTCGATGCGCTCGCTCCTGGATCGCTCGCTGTTATGATGCTTGTCTGGCGCTGGTGCGCCAATTTATAGCTGAAGGCCGGGATGTCGATGCAATGCGCCGGCGCTTAGTCAGAATCTGCCGCTGGAGATTTGATGACTACACAGCATTTTGTGTATCAATTTCTGCGTGAATAAACGTTCTGATTCTTATTCTGAAGAAGCCACAAAAAAAACAAAAGCCTTCTTGCAGGCGCATCAGGATAAGTATTTATGCAGTCGCGTCAAGATAAGAAAACTCCTTTTAATGCAGAACCACCACGGGGTCGGCAAAACAGGTGTTCTCATTCTTACGGATGTGAAAAGCCTCTCGAAACGCCCAGTTGCGAGTAAGCGCTTGTGTTGTTTGGTCTCCCTTGTCCATCGCCCTGAGTGCACTTTATAGTTTTTTTTTAATGATGCAATACCAACTAGCTCAAATGTCGATGTTACTTCATTTAGAAAAGTTCGTCGGCATTGGTAGCGATGGCTGCAGCGTTATGGTTTTTCACGTTTTGGTGCTGCATCGGAAATGAAGAGCTATGCAACTAATGTGGTGCACACTCCTTGCTTAAACAATGGGATTCACTTATCATTGTCAAAGTCATCAAGGCTTCAGTCCATGACGAACACTGTCGCGTTATGAAGAAAGTAATTTCATTCTTTACAGCGTCACCCAAAAAGAGGCATTCTACTGAAGACCATCCTTGCCTGCCAACTGAAAGGCCTCTGCGAAATCAGATGGGTTAACAGACACGACTTCGTGATCCAGTTCCGAGATTCGCTTCGATGTGTCGCGAAAGTTGTGGATAACATTTGTAACTGGAAAGAAATGCAGAGATTTGGAAAGACATGACACTCTGTGCAGTTATCAGTTGTGGCGAATTCCAGAAGGCTATCATTTGCCTAGCAGATATGCTGACACATACGCTTCCGCTCAGTCGCCTATTTCAAAAACAGTACCCTGACGTCTGAAGTGCTTAAGAACGCCTTTGAAGACACTGTGGCTGTCGTGGCATTGCTATACACTGATAATGGAATTGTCAGTGACACAACAAGTGTTATTGAGCGGTTCGCAATCAATGATAGTGGACAGCGGTGGTTAGAGTTTCGGATCTAATTAGCTTCTATCGGTTGGGTATTTCCAAAGCTAATTGCTGAAGACGCTAACCCTAATGGTCAGCATTAGGCTGACCAAGTTTTCTCCAATTAATTGGGACTGAAGATGCTCAAGCTTTAGCCCCCCCCCCCCCCCCTCCCCACCCCTGGCTGAACTAAATCTATGACAGCTTTCGCTGTAAATAAGATACACAAAATAAGACCAAATTTAAAGAACAATGCCAAAGCAGGCTTTTAAGAATAGGCTGCATTTGGCATTCCCACACAGCACTATGGATTTAACAAGTCTGGGGTGTACAGCAATGCGTGGTCAGTGAGTGTAAGAAAAGTGACTAGCAAGTTTGTACGGAATAGGTGACGGTCAGAGAATTTGATTATCTAAACCGAAAAGCGATTCCAAAGCGCAATTGCGTCAAAGAAAAACGAACTGCTCGTGAAGGAGGTGCGGGTGTGCAACGGGTTTACAGGGCTAGAGCGAGATGACGTTCTTGACGGCTGTTTCAGAGTAAAAAAGGCATAGACAAAATTACCCGGCTGCGACTTTTGCAAGCGTGTTCTAGTAAAAAATCTTTTTAGTATCTTTTTAGTGAATGATTGTTTTAGTAAAGTGAGGCTGGTATGTTTTGAGTATTGCGATGTCGTGAAACGCATGGCACAGTTTGAATACGTTCAAGGTCTGAGGCGAGGCATGCTAGCGAAGCATGCCACACAGATGGCAGTTGTTTTAACTTCGGACGGACGAACGTTGTGTGTGCCAATGATTTTACTTCACGTGATGCAGATTTTAGATTACGTCGGAAAAAAAACAAAGTGTGCAGTAAGCATTGTAGCAGATGTGAATGTCTTGTCCGTGGCAGTAAGGGTGTAATATGCAGTCCTAGCTATTCATAAGATGACGTTATGCTAGTGGTGACTGATTTGTTGTTCTAAGCGCTTACATTTACGGTACGTTTCAGAGATAATGTGTAAGCCACCTCATCACGAATAAATCCAAGTGGAATATTTCTGCCGCAGTGTTTGGCCCAGGGACAAGTGGCGCTCCCACGAGGCCGCAGAGCGAGAAGGTGTCGACGGTGGCACCAGCGGGAAGCACCTCACCAATGAGCGCCACTGGCGCCACGGTGTCAGCCGCATCTGGGGCATCGCTGCATAGCGGACCGCAAGCGTCAACCACGTAGCCCAGACAGCAGCTCAACGGTTTCGCGGAGGAGTTATGCTTTTTCTAACGACACCACTGACCGCACAGCATACGGCGTAATGTACTCGCATGACCAACAACTCAACTGGGCCGAGTCTGCGCAGAAAAAAATCGTCACCCTTACACTATCTGGTCTTAGTTTAATGATTTGCCAGGGTCTCTATGAGAGCTAGCCATTGAGCGGGAAAACGAGACGTTGGGTCTGTGTTCATATTAAAGATTTTTCGCGTTTCCCTTTGTTAATCCTACTCACTCTTGGCATTCCTCACGCTAGACAAATAGAGTAAGTATGGACTTTTAGATCTATACGCCACTAGGGTGCCACACACTGATGGTATAGCCTTCTTTAATGCAGGTGAGCCATGCAGCATAACACTTAAGGGGCAATGAGGAGCAATGTAATTTGGCCTGCAGTGAGAAACTTTCTTAGGATGTTCATAGGATCGTAATTGATGAAACGTGGCTACAGCCTGATCTTGATACTTGAAAGTCATGTTTTTCCTACCTCCTTACACTTGTTATCGTAAGGATCGTTATCGAGGGGAGGCGTACTTTCCATTCTAGCTAAAAAATTGTCATCTCATTTCCCGCCTCCAGTATATAGTGATCACGAATCTGTTGCGTCAAACTGATTGTTATTTTAATCGCAGTGTTATCGTTGGCGTCTGCTTAGAGCTCGAAGTTCGCACTTTATTGCTTATGCGGGTTCAACGTCCCTAAGCGACTCAGGATTTGAGGAACGCCCTACGTTCATGGTTCCGGAAATTTCGACCAACTGGGATTCTTTAACGTGCACTGACATCGCACAGTACACGGGCATCTAGCATTTCGCCTCCACTTAAATGCGATCAGTGCGGCCGGGACCGCACCCGCGATTTTCTGGGCAGCAGCCGAGTGCCGTAAACACTGAGCCACCGCGGTGGCTTAGAAATTAAGTGAAAGTATGTTTGATCTGCATGATCATATACGAAAATACAGCAGGCAAAGTATGACAGTAGCTGGAGATTTTATTCTTCCAAATTTCGACTGTGAACCGTTCACTGCTGGCATCCATGAAGTACAGAGCACAAAAATCTTGCTGGACATATTATTAGCAGATAATCTCAAACAGTGCATTTACTCTTTACTCGCGTAACTGATTCAATAGCTTTCCTATTATACCTTACACTTTTTCATATGGCTGAAGAAATTATACGACTGAAGTGCATATAGAAATTTCTGGCCATAAATTCGTAGTGTTTTGCTGTACCAGTCAATTCCGTTCACAGAAGATTGCTTCTAGGATAGTAAGAGTGAAAAAAATTCCTTTATCGGATCATACGAGTATTTCTTCTTAGGGTATCTCTGCAACCATTGAATACTGGCTGTGCTAATACACTCTGCGTAAGGATGGGGTCTCTCTGGGAGTGTTCTTTCTACAATTTCGGTTCAGACAAAAAAAAATCATTAGACAGATCTGTAAATAACTAGAAAAATAATTACGTGAAACTTAAACAAAAGTGTTACGGCAGACATTGAAGCCCCACCATTTCTATCAATAACGTACAAAAAGAAGGCAACCCTTTCGTCCTAGTGGAATGAATCAAGGGAGCCCTGCTTGAGCTAGACGTTTGTTGTTTCGTCAAAGAAATCCAAATGTAATGAGGCAGTTTCTGTTAAGTGCCTTCACTTCGAAAACGTTAGAATAGGAACTGGACGTGGAAGCAGACTAAAGTTGGGACCAAAAATGAAATCGACGCACACCCTGGCATAGTGCAGGATGTTGACGTCCGAGGAAAGGTGCTTTATACCAACCACAGAATGGTAAGGTGTCGAATTTGCTCCAACTTGAAAAGAAAATGGGAGAAATCATCTACAAGCGCAAAAAACAGGGACAAAGAAGTACTCAGCGGTAAGAGGGAAAGTAGAAGAATTGAGAGTGTTGCCGCAAAACTTATATTGGGTTTTAATTAAAGAACATGATATTAATGTTCATACAATGAACGATAATCTCACAGCTGACATTGCGGAGTGCGCAGTACTAGTATGCGGTTGGATCTTTCAGCAGGACACCGGTAATCTACCTCAGGAGGCTTAAGAAACTCCAAGGAATAAAAGCGTCTAACCCTTGAGCCAGAATAGAACTCCAGGAGCTATTGGAGTTAATAAATAAGTGCAAGGAAGCCGACATAATGAAGTCGAATATTGATAGAATTGAGCATGCTCTGAAAAACGAAGGTAGCCTAAATGTGGTGATAAGGAAGCTTGCCATAAGTAAAAACCAAATATGTGCCTTCAGAGAGAGGAAGTCGAATATTGATAGAATTGAGCATGCTCTGAAGAACGAAGGTAGCCTAAATGTGGTAATAAGGAAGCTTGCCATAAGTAAAAACCAAATATGTGCCTTCAGAGAAAAAGGGGGAACCGTCCGTAGCAATATAGAAACGATAGGTAAAGTACCGGAAGAGTTCTACACAAATCTATATAGGAGCGAATGTAGTCAATGTCATTGAAAGAGGCAGGAACGCACAGCAATGTCACTAAAGGCCAAGCAAAGAAAGCGTTACGAGAAATGGAAAAGGGAAAAGCTGCTGGTGAGGATCAGGCAACAAGAGATCTATTGAAGAATGCAGGGGAAATTGTGCAGGAAAAGAAGCCACCCTGAATACGCAATGCCGTATGACCTCGAGTGTACCAGGAGCATGGAAGAACCCTAATTTTATCATAATTCATAAGAAAGAAGACGTCAAAGACTTGAAAAAAAAACGTAGAACCTCAGCATACTGTCCGTTGCCTACAAGGTATTTACTAAGGTAATCGAAAATATAATCAGGGCAACATTAACTTCAATCAAGCAAGTGATCAGGCAGGCTTTGGTAAAGAATACCCGACAATTGACCTTATTCACGCTATCAATCAGGTGGTACCGAAATGTGCATAATACAACCAACAGCTATATATAGTCTTCACAGGTCATGAGAAAGCATTTGACTCAGTTGAAAGATGAGCAGTCATGCAGGCATTGCGGAAGAAGGATGTAGAAGAGTCTTATGTGAAAATGCTGGAATATATCTATATTGACTGCACAGCCACGATAGTCCTTCATAAATTCATCAATAAAATTCCAATGAGAAAGGCTGTCGAGCAGAGAGTACGATCTGGCCAGTGCTATTTACCGCCTAGAGGAGTTCCAAGGCGTCGGTATGGAACATGTGAGAATAAGAGTTAACATGGAACACCTTAGTAATTTGCGAATCGCTAATGGCACTGCCCTGCTAAGTCACTCACGGGATAACCTGCAAAGCATGATCATGCAATGAGTTAAACAGGCAGAGCAGAACGGTGGGTCTAAACATTGGTATGCGGGAAACCAAATTAATCAACAGACTCGCAAGGTAACAGCATCTCGCAATTGACAGCGATGTGCTGGAAGTGCTAACGGTGTACGTCTACTCAGAGCAGGTAGTGACAGCATGGTAGAAAAATAAAAGAATGGGGGCGAGTGCATATGGCAGGTTCTCTCAGATCATGAATAGCAGGTTACCAATATCCCTCAAGAGAAAAGTATAAATACCTGTGTCTTACCGGTACTCATTAACATTTAAATGGAGGTTTAGCGGCAGACCGGAAACTATAGTAGAGGAACCGCTATTCATGCGAACTGAAAGGATTTCTTTATAGCTAATTGCATACCAGGTGTTTCAAGGAAGCTGGCCACTACTTTATTAAATAGGATTATTGAGTTATGAACGCGGCTTCTGCGGCAGAATAATATCAGTGTCGGCGAACATCAGAAAAGAGGTCAATAAAGTTAAATAGTTAGCGAAAGTTTAGCGCTTGCGTCTCCTCCCTTCTAAGTAATTAGCCGGTTAGCTAAATTATGATTATTAACTTTATAACTGTCACCTTTAGGCAAATCTTTGCAACTAGAGATTCGTAGCCAGTTGTTAGTGGTAGATACAGCAGGTTTTTGACCTTCGACAACGTGATTACCCTCGGCGCAGAGGCGCAACAAACTTTGGCTACATCGTGCCGTAAGACATTCGCTTTCGAAAGGCATGCAGGAAAAGCAAAAACTCTGCATGCATGCAAAGCATGCAGTCAAAGCAATTACACGCACATGTCATAAATAGCCGAATTTTTTCATGCCACAGCGTCCAGGTGAATTGCGTTTTCGAAATTCTAAATACCTATATGACTATAACTAATGAGCGACTACAAATTTCTATTTGTAAACAGGTGTCTAATATTGATAGTTAAAAAGCTATCAGAACTAAGTAACCGGCTAACTAGCGAACTATATTCGCGTATTTTCGCACGTCCACCGACACTCGTACTATTCTGTCGCAGAATTCGATTTCTGAAAAACTCAAAAAGCCTAGTTTTAAAATTTGTAGCCGGCTTCCCTGAAACCCGTGGAATATGCGTGTAACTCTATAATTATTTACCTAAATGAAAAGACCTCTACAGCTCCACATAGCTTCACAACAAGATACCTCCAACGACGCGTTACAGAGTGGTATCACTCCTGTGAGTTTTTTTTATATATTTCTCCCTTTTCTCCCGCAGTTCTATGGCTGCTATGTAGTTCTTGTAGATACTTCTCTGTATGCGGAGGCATTCTGCATCGGCGCCGTAGAATCGTCATGCCTGCGTGGCCGGTGTTGTTTCCGCCGAAAGAAACACGTTTTCAAAGCCTACAACCGCCACTGGCACGACAGCTGGGCTCTGGAACTCCTCTGCTGCTTCACAGTCGGCTTGATTGTAATCTACTTTCGAGTATATCCGCCGAATGCCTGGCTGTTTTATGGGTTTTTCGAAGTTCCGCATGCCCACAATTTTATTTACCATTATACCAGCGAGCGTGCTGTAGACGACGGCTATTAAGCTAATGGGCCTATAAACTTTAGGAAATATGATGCTTTTTTCTCCGATTTCGATAATAGTACCCTTTTTCCATGTATACCTGCATTGCGTCCGAAGTTATAGAAAAGTTTTCACAAATGGAAACAAGCTTTTTGAACACTCGCCGCGTTGCTCAGTGGTTAGGGCGCTCGACTACTGATACGGAGTTCCCGGGGTTTTTTTTTTTCAGATTCAGACCATTTTATTTCCTTTCAGTTCCTTTCGAACACGACCGCGGCGGCTACGTTTTTATGGAGGAAAAACGCTAAGGCGCCTGTGTGCTGTGCGATGTCAGTGCACGTTAAAAGATCCCCAGGTGGTCGAAATTATTCCGGAGCTCTCCACTACGGCACCTCATTCTTCCTTTCTTCATACACTCCCTACTTTTTCCCTTCTCTTTCGGAGCGGTTCAGGTGTCCAACGATATAAGACGCAGATACTGCGCCATTTCCTTTCCCCCAAAACCAATTAAAAAAACACAATATTTTTGATCCGTTCTAGCAGATTTCACGGTAATCAACCGCACTTTCTTCTTCATGGCTTTAAAAAAAAAGTGGTTGATTGCCTTTTCTTCGTTGCTTTCACCGACGCTGAAGCAAGGAAAGCCTGCAGCAGAGGCCTGCGCACAGCTGTGTCGTTCTCTAGACCAGACACCACATGTCTCCTTTCAGAATCAATGAGGAGTGCGACGGCTAAATATTGGTCCCTGCCACACGCTCGACACATCCGTATTAAACGGCTAGATCCGGCGATGACCTTTTCTGTTCCTCGCGGATTAGCACGCCCTATTGTGTGCATTATTCATAGGTTACATTTAAACTTCCCCTTCACGCGCAAGACCTTGCACTTAACTGGACAAGCGGACTTCCCGAGCTGTACCATATGTGGCGTGCTAGAGACTGTACAGCATGTTTTAGTGGCGTGCCCAGCATATCCACGCGAAAGGCTCATGCTAGCTTCTGCTTTCAAGTCTCTTGACACAAGGCTCCTCTCGGAGTACCTGCCCTATTCCATTAAAGTCCTCCTCTCCTCCTACTCTCGGAGGACTTGATCCTCGACGCTTGGCCAGATGGTTCAAAAACTGTACAGGCAACGCGAGCGGCCTCATGCTTTTTAAGCGACACGGGCCTTGCCTCGCGTTTGTGACGTTAGAATGTGTGCCTTGTCTTTTTTGTTTTTTTTTCATCTGCCTCCTCCCATTATCATCCCCCATCCTAACCCTCTTTTAAAGCGGAAGCTCTTCTACGCCAGCCAGAGAAGCATTTCGGCTCGTCGCGCACTTCAGCCGTATGCCGCATGCCGTATTCCCGTGGCCGACGAACGACCTTCAGCCGCCGTTGCCTAGCAACGCCGCAGCCACGCTCCACCAGAGGAGCCGCCGTCGGCGCCGCTGCCGTCGCCGCACGCTCCACCAGATATGCTCCTCTGGGTAGAGGGAGAGGGTGTATCGCCTTGCGGGGGGGGTATATATATGCACTTTCCCTCAGTGTATTGCAGTCGTTATGAAGAGCGCGAAAGAGATGGAACGACGGTAGAACGAAGCGAGTAAGAGGCAACGCGCTCAACAGACGCCAGAACAACGCGCCGCACGACTCGAGAAGCGTCGTAACGAAGACGCGGCTATAAGAGGTCGTGCCACGTCCCAAAGTTACTCTTCAACTGCAGAAGAGACCGGTTTTCGTTCTCGAGACCGTCGGAATGAGACGCTGCGACGACGACCTGCCAAAAACGAAGCTTTCCCAATTCAACTAGGGTTAACAGGCGCTAAACCACAGCCAATTTTTTTTCTCCTCTTTCCGTACACACAGAAACACACTCTCTCTCCCTTCATTGCTTGTAAAGCTTTCTTTTACAGCGTAAGCAGCATAATCCTCTTTCAGCGAAAAGCCGTGTTTCATGAGCGCGCGGGCGGGTGTGTGTGTGTTTGCGCGCGCGGGTGTGTGTGTGTGTGCATGTGTGTGTGCGCGTGTGTGTGCGTGTGTGTGTCGGAGCATTGCCAATACTGCGTATAAATAAATGCGTTTACCTAACGCTTCGTTTCTAGCAAACTCGCCAGAACGCCGTCATCATCATCAGCCTGTCTACGCCCACTGCCGTGCAAAGCCCTCTCCCATGTCTCTCCAATTAACCCCGTCCTGTGCCAGGTGAGGCCACCAATCTCTGCAAACTTGCTAATCTCATCGGCGCACCTAGGTTTCTGTCGCCCCCTGCTATGTTTCCATTGCCTCGGAATCCACTTGGTAACCCTTAAGGACCATCGGTTATCTTCCCTTCGTATTACATGCCCTGCACAAGCCCATTTCGACTGTGTTTTATCCCTGCTCCACTCCGCCCTCTTCCTGTCTTTCAACGCTACGCAGATCGATTCTTTGGCTTCGCTCGTTGCGCTGTCGTGAAGAAGTTAGCGCAAAAGAACGGACGAGGCACAGAAGAGAGGACACATAACAAGTTCATGAGCGCTTGTGTTTCCTCTCTTCTGTGCCTCGTCCGTTTTTGGGCTGACTTCTTCACAACATGCAACAGCCTGGCAGCTTGCTCTCCTGAACTGCGCTGTCCTTAAGTTGACCCCTTTTCGCTGTAGCCTGCACGTTTCTGCCCCGTAGGTGCGAGCCGTTAAGATAAAGCTATTATATACTTTCCTCTTCAGAGACAACAGTAGACATGCCATTCACGATCTCAGAGAACCTGCGAAATACGCTCCACCCCGTTGTTATTATTCTAGTTCTTTCACTGTCGTGATCTGACCTGTCTAAGGTACACGTATTCTCTTACCACTTGGAGCTGCTCGCTACGCATTGTAAACTGCTGTTTTCTTCCGAGACTCTAACATCGCTTTGGATTTCTGCATATTAAGTTTTTGACCCCCCAGTGCTGCTAGCTGTCTAAATCATTTGATCATGTTTTGTAGTTCATCTCTTGAGTGATTAACCAAGGCACTATATGAGCGAATCGCAGATTACAAACGGCGAACGCCGCGTTCTGTCAATAATAATAATAATAATTGGTTTTTTTGGGGAAAGGAAATGGCGCAGTATCTGTCTCATATATCGTTGGACACCTGAACCGCGCCGTAAGGGAAGGTATAAGAGAGGGAGTGAAAGAAGAAAGGAAGAATTAGGTGCCGTAGTGGAGGGCTCCGGAGTAATTTCGACCACCTGGGGATCTTTAACGTGCACTGACATCGCACAGCACACGGGCGCCTTAGCGTTTTTCCTCCATAAAAACGCAGCCGCCGCGCAAACCTGTGTACCAAGCCACTAGAGAAGTATACTTACGCTTGAACTTCAGTGACTACCGAGAAGAAGCCACCCCCACTTTGATAAGAGACTTCCTACCGAAAAGGAAGGCAACCACTGAAAACTGCACGCAGGTTTCTCGGTTTCTTGAAAGTTAACACTCATAAAAATGGTCTGCAGAATGTCTGTAGACTTCTTATAGACTCTGCTAGCTTCCTATAGATACTTACTTTTGGGAATGCGTAGTCTCTAGACTGTCTATTGAAAAAGTGTACTAAAAGTACATGGCCGTAAATCCATAGATTGTCTGTAGACTTTCTGTAGGATTTGTACTGCCTTTAGACCAGTATATAGGTTCGTCGATAAAAAACCTATAGCCTTTATCGACAAAAGTGTATGGATAGTCTATAGACTCTCTAAAGAAGTTTTTGGTGAGGCTGTAAGGCAAGTCCATAGTACTGAAAATCAGTTTATTCATGGTAGCTGATCGTACTACACACGCTCGAATACTCAGTCCCGAGTGGGCATGTAGCGCTTAATTCCGCGGCTTGTACGCGTGTATTACAATGCATCTGCGGCCCTTGTTAGGAGATCCAACACCATGCTTCCTGATGTCTTCGAGTGCTTGGCGCATGAATTCCCGAAGCTCCTGTATTGCGTCTTCCTTGAGGTGGTCGTTAATGGGGTTCATCGGAGAGTAAAAGTCTGCAAAGAAAGAAGAGTGAAGTGAAAAAAAATGAGAGGACACTTAAGCTCAGCCTTGAGGGTATGACGCAATTGCGTAGTGGGTTAGGCTGGCCATTCCGAGCAGTTTGAAGCCTTTGAACGCATTTTTCATTTTTCAATGGTTTCATTGCATTAATTGATCAATTATACACTAAATTTTCTTAATTCGCATATACAATTATTGATGCGTTTTAACCTTTTTGATGCGTTTTAAGCCGCGTTTTCTCAATTTTTTACATTTCTTCAATCAGTCATTACCATGATTTCATTAACTCGTTATCGCCTATTACACACCAATATCACCAATCACTGGAACCACAAACTACAATGATACGAATTTTTTTACACAGCCCTCGATTATTCTCGACTCGCGGTGGCGACTACTACAACGCCGACGGCTTTTCGACCGAACGAGCAGTATACGCTTCGCGTAGTAGGAGCACTACACTTATTTCACTGTTGCGCTAAGCGCGCACCTGAATTATTTGCTTCATTATATTTAAAACGCCCGACAATACTGAGAGTTTATAAGGGGCGCTACAACATTATGTTTGCGTTTGGCAAGCTTTCCAACCCTATTATACCGTTTGTGCCAGCAGTGGCAATCGTTTATGCCTCAACCCCGGACTGGGCGCATGGTAGCCCTATGTAGGGTGTTTCACCTAAGCCTTTACACGAAATTTGAAAATATGCTTTTTGATTTAGAAAGCGCTTTTTTTGGTATAGCTTTGTCAGCGGTGTAGTACATTATAATACAGCTAAGATGTTCTAATGGCAGGATGGTTAACTAATGTTCAGTGGTTAAGTATAAACAATTACCGATATGCCCATTAGTTGTTGAAAGGCGTGTAGCCCATCGCAAGAAATATCCATATCAGTTCATACAATTTCATAAACGCGGTTACCCTCGGCGCTGCGGTCCAACAAATTTTGGCTATATCGACGAGTTAGATGCACTGGGCAGGTTGCTTTGCCTGCAAGCTTCTCGAAAGCGCAAGTATTTTTGGCGCGATGTAGCCATAATTTGTTGCGTCACAGCGCCTAGGGTAACTGCGTTCTCGAAATTATAAAAACTGATGCGGATATCACTTACGGTAGGCTACACGCCTTTCATTAATTAAAGAGCCTAACGGTGATAGTTAAAAAGTTAACTATTCAGCATTAGTTAACCAGTGTACTAGTTAGCACGTCCTAGCAGTATCTATATGTACTACACCGCTGACAATACTATCTCGAAAAATGCGCTCCTCGAACTCAAAAGTCTATATTTAAAAAATGTGTAAAGTCTTAGCTGAAACACCATGAGTATGCTGAGGTCCCTAGACACTTTGTTTTGTTTTTTTTGCTAAACGGCACCTAATAGTTTTCGTAGAAATTTAACTCAGGAGTCTGCACCGGTTGCGGCTTCTTTTTTTTGCACGTTTTTTCTCGCGGCGCGGAAAATAGGTTTATACAATCGATAACAAAGTGAAAAATGCCACACACGACGAATTGTGCAGCCGTGTTCTAATAGTAATGAAAAGCGCTTTCTCTTTTCACATCCTATCTTTTTATTCCCTCAACGTTCTTCTTTCTAAGAACGCACTGATTAAGGAACGATCTCGTCCGCAACCTTCTCCGGACACATGCAGGTTGAGTAAAACAATCTGGAGGAAATTAAGCCGGAGTCCGGATGGCGCAAGGAGCTGGTAACATATACGTATAATCGCATCTTATGGAGAGTACCATAGGGCCGCCACAGGCGGATATTATGCGTGATCCTTCTCTCCAGCAGTGGGAGGCCGTGTTGGCCAGCTCAAGCCTGGTCGTCCAGACCAGGGCCATGGAGGGGGCCACCCAGGTCGCCGTCAGCCATGGGTTGATGGCCGTCTAACAGGGAATCGTTCGCACGTACTTTCGGGACGAAATAAAGTTTTACCAGCCATCCATAAGAACATACCCCACGGTCGTTCCAACTGTTCACAGCTATATAGAAACCGGTCAACGTCATTACTTGTTTTAAGAGCCCCAACCCAGGTGTGGCCCAAGGTAGTTTCAGCATAAAAACTGTTCACACATGTCTATAATAAATATTACATAACTCTAGCAGAGGAATGTAAACACAGCGTAAAGAAAGCGAGCCGTACGTATAAAGAAGGCGCTCCGCAAAGCCATTGAACATGAAGCGTAATAAGAACTATCAGGTGCTTTGTTCCTCGATGCATTCCTTCTTGACGTGCAAAGAACGTGAATTTCGGTTAAAGCCAATGTTCGCTGATTTCTGCCTTCGAAAACAAAATGCGTTTGAAAGTTTTGACTGGAAGGACGTACCAGAAGCCGCGTCATTCTTGAGTCCGTTTTGCGCCGTGAAAGAGAATATCTCGCAAGCCAGTGGAGTCAACTTCGTAGCACGGACGAGCTCGGCGGCGCAAATTCGCAGGGAAGCCGTGTCCTCCATCAGGGTTGCTTTCGAGATAACGTCTTCCAAAAGCTGTCGCGCGCAGGAGAAACATACAGCGTTTTTCATTGATTCTCGGGGCATTTCCGAAGTAACAGGATTGGTCACTGAACCGTGCGATACATCGTCCGGCACACTGAGCCGTAAGCAGACGCTCCGGCAGTTTTTTTTTGTTATTCAAGTATTCCAATGAAACATTTCCTGTAGATTTTCTTCCTCGCACTGATCATTTTCACCAAGTTTGACAGTGACGCAGCATTTCATTCTTGCGCAAATTATATATATTTGAAGTTGGCTGTTTTTGTGGCCTCGGTTGAGGTGATTTCTGCCGGCAATACTCCATTTGTGACGCCATAAACAATATTCGCACGTTATTCCCCGCTCCCCACAAGCAGAAAACATGTTGACATTTGTATTAGGCCGCTTTGTGCATTTATAAACGTAGTCGTCCTTTCGTTGAGTGCTTTTTTCAATAATGTCTGTGACGTCAATGCTTCACCAGTTCGTCCTTATCTACGGACCAAGTTACGGCTTCAGGCTGCTGTTTTCTCTGTTTTAAATTGGTGCTACTTTGTATGTTGAAAAACAGTTTCTTGGGCAGGAAACACGGGCCCCAAAGAGTTCGATCCGATAATTAGCTGGAACTGTTGGACAAACCCGCGCAGTTGTCCATTCATTCATTCATTCATTCATTCATTCATTCATTCATTCATTCATTCATTCATTCATTCATTCATTCATTCACACTGTCAGTCTTCGCAGGCTATTATAGGAGTGCAGAATTTGAATAAATGCCCATTCAAAACAAGGTACATGTCACAGCTACGACACCCGACACAAAACGCTAGAAAGTGCACTGGACAAAAAGGAACATACTCAAACACAAAATTGGAAAGCGCACGTGCAGAGGCACAACTATTATATTGGTGTATTACGGTCCTGGTATGATTTAAGGCATTCTAGAAAGGCATCGAGGGAATCATTTTTACAATGGAATGAGGTAGCATGCTCCATTTTTTAATACCACGAGGAAAAAGCTGTACTTCTAACAATCATTATAAGAACGCGTCTCAGGAGTTTACATGCTATGGCGATGTCTTGATGTTTCATTAGGGTGTATTGAGAAATAGTGTGATCTGTTGATATTAATGTGGCTATGAGTTAAAAAGTAAACAAACTTCAGCTTTTCTACCTTTGTGCGGTATTCTAGACTTTTAAGGTTTGCTAATTTACATAATTCGGTCGGTGAATCGGTCGGTGAAATTTATTGCAGATGAAACGGGAAGCGAGTTTCTGAACTTTTTCCATATCTGATTTGTTGCAAGTGGCGCACGGATGCCAAACAAATCTCCCACATTGAATTACAAGTTTTACGCGGGTGTTATCAGTGAGTATTTTTACATCGGGAGTTGCACTGCGGATTTTGCGTCTTAGTGCCAAAATTGCTTTGTGTGCCTTGTAGCATACATTAGTTTTGCGCGTATTTCACTATAGGTCACTAGTAAAGATGAAGCCGAGATACTTATGCTGTTTTACTCTATTAATTAGCTTACCTGCATTGCAGGAAAGATATATCATAGTATTCTTTCTACTAACAGACATAATTACGGATTTGTCAGGGTTTAGCACCATTTGCTATATAGCGCACCAATTTTCTATTGCTTGTAGATTAGCGCTCAGTTATTCTTGATCATTTGGTGTTTTATTTGTTTTGTATACCACAAAATCATCTGCGAACAGTCTGATTAGAACATTTTGGAAAATCATTTATAAAAAGCAAGAGTAAAAGGGGACCCAAACCACTTCCCTGCGGAACACCTGAAACCACCGGGGAAGAAGTCGATGTATACAAACTGTTCGCAGGAGGAGAGGTAGGAAGGAGACGATTTTGTTATTTTGGAGTTCCTGAATATAGCATTAAA
This sequence comes from Amblyomma americanum, assembly GCF_052857255.1. Taxonomy (NCBI): domain Eukaryota; kingdom Metazoa; phylum Arthropoda; class Arachnida; order Ixodida; family Ixodidae; genus Amblyomma; species Amblyomma americanum. The sequence goes on from NC_135504.1 coordinate 153,344,216, forward strand.
GTTTTGCAATTCAGAGTTCTGTTTCCTCTGCACGTAATTTGGAAATCATTATAACCAGTGCCGTTTCAGAACTCCTATCTCGTCATGTCGTATCTGCGTAACGCTATGGGTTATAGTAGCGCGCAGAGTGCCTCGTAGTCTGGAGGCAATAGTTTTCTATTTTAACAGCTCGCCATCACTCAGTACACATATCTAGCCTCAGAGACCACCATCTTCTTGTCACCCCAACGAACACAAGAGCGGGCACTTCGAAGGCAAGGAACTGCGCTTCATGTATATATAACTGCTATAAACAAGCGTAATTATTTCTGGGCTAAACTTATTGAACGAACGCGCTTGTTATTACGCTCTCAACTCAACCATCCCTCTCACTTTTAAGAATATTTTTATTTTTGTTGCACAAAAAAGGTCGCTGCCCTTGAGTAGACAGTGGCGCCTCTCTAGTGGCTGGTTCTGACCCTGTCCTAAAATTGAGAAATTCATGACCAGTAAAGCTAGGTTGCTGGTCTGAGTCCCATGATACCGTTCGGTGGGGATTCCGGTTGCACTTCGTAAAATAAAGCTGTGCCGCAGGTGGTCAGTAGGAGTTTTTTATACTACCTTATTTAAGGGCTAAAGAAAGTGCAGCCTGCGCAGTCTTCTTCGAAAGAGATTTATTTGAAGGAGCCACAAGAAAGTTCTACATAACTGCTGTAGATGAAATTGAAGTCTCCGCGAAGTGTGTATTCATCGCTGCAATTGCACAACGTAATGGTTTGTAATTATTAACGGCTGGAAGCAAAATGTGGCCTGTGAGGGACACCGTTTTGGGCAGCTCCGACTTAATGTCGATAGCGTACCGTTCTTCTTAATGCACTGATATCCGTGTCAAGCAATTTCGGACCAATATTTTGAAAACTGGAAAATTTTAAGTTACTTTTACGGTAATAGTGCAGTTAATGGTTTATTCTTATGACATGTAGCAAAAACTAATAGGAATCATAGGAATCTAATAGGGGACGATTGTGGCGATAGCAAAAACGTTACTAGAAAAAAAATGAAGACTGCCGTCGGGTGAACTCCAGATATGTTGATTGTTATAGCGATATCCTACATTAAAAGAAAAATTGTGTTTATTATTGGCATCTCGATCCGGAAAAGAAAAACAGTAGCGCCGAAAAAACGCACAGACACAGTAGAAGAACGACGTAGGACAAGCGCTAACGCTAGCGCTCGTCCTACGTCGTTCTTCTACTGTGTCTGTGCGTTTTTTCGACGCTACTGTTTTTCCTTTCTGGATCGAAATGAACCATCTAGTCCAAATAGAAGTTCTTTTAATATAATTGGCAACTCACTCAAAAATGATTTTGTCCAGAACTGCTGGGTCACACGGGCATTTTCGCATTTCTCTTCCTTCTAAATGCTGCCACTGCAACTAAGATGTCACTACTTCGGGCTCAGTAGCCGAACAACTCCGAAGCCAGTGAGCCACCGCGGCGGGCTGCCAACCAATTAGAGCACATCTTTTTTGTCTGTGGTCATCCTCGCTGGTGTCATTTAAAGCCTTACAACTGGCGCCCGTTTCTGAGGGAGCAACGGCGCGGTGAAAAAGGATTCTTCAACGACAGGTCTGGTGAAAACAATGAGCGGGTAAAGGATTATAGAGGCTTATGGACTCCACACTGTAGAAAAGGTAAGAATAGAAATAGAGACAGAGTGTAGGCGGACTTTGATGATGGCAGACTACATTAAGCCTGATCAGGCGGCCAAGATGATGCAAAGCCGTGCGAAACTCATGGAGACGTCGACCAGTTTGAAATAACGAGACTGCGCCACAGATTTATCACACTTGCCATAGAAACGAAAGTGGATCAATGTGTGCACTTCTGGCATTTCTTGTCCACTTTGTGCTTTCAAAAGGTAGCGAATGCTTGGGGTAAACAGACCTTGCCCAGTGGAGTTCATGAAATGTGTTGCTGTTTAAGTGTCAACCTAAAGCAAGTGCGAACTTGAATTGAGACTCCCATAATTCCCCGGAAGTAATGAGTGCGCGTCAGAGATCTAAATAAGAACTTTGACAAGTTGTTTTGAACGAGAAAAAATATACTATTCTAGTTTGCCATTAAATTTCGCAGCAATTCCACTCGAGTGTATCGGTTTTATGCTTTTTTCGGCATCTCTGTAGCTTTATGCCCTAGCATTGATTTAAAGCTAACGCTAGAGACCGTCTAGACAGTTTTATGTTGCCAAAAACCTAAATCGTTAAAGGAGTATAGACATGGTGGCACTTTTTTATTTCTACAATTATGCGGATGACACTACTACACATGAATCACCATGTGATATTCGCCTACGACCGCGAAATAGTATATTGACACAGTGCATTCCGCATGTTCGCTTAGGGCTGTCCTGAAGCATGCGCAGCCTCAAAAACAGGAAGTGGAAGTGAGAGCGATCTGGAGCTGTGGTCAAGACGTTTGTCGAAGCCTGCCGCTGTCTCTTGTGATCATTGATCTCCCGCATTCACGCGTGACGTCTTGGTGGAGGTTTACTTGGTAGCGCATTCCATGCCCCGGAGCCCTCCAGGAAGCCGGGACTCCAGCCCGCCTGAATCTTTATTTTTATTTATTTTTATTTATTTAAAACATACTGCAGTCATTGAAGACCAACAGGAAGGGCAATACAGGTCACAAAAAATACAATTCAGTGCCACCATTGGGAAGCAATCACAAAATATAAAACGAACAGGGTGCAGTGCAAACACATGATATAAAGGGGAAAATGAATCGGCAACCATTAAAGCAAAATATATATATATATATATATATATATATATATATATATATATATATATATATATATATATATATATATATATATATATATATATAAAGGAAAAAATCAGCACAGGGTTTTTTGTACACTTGTTTCAAAAACTGTTACATTATCAGCGGAAAAAACATCTCTTGGAAGAGCATTCCACTGGGTGACAGTGCGTGGAAAAAAAGAATTTTTAAATCTGTTAGTACGTGCAAAGATTGGTTCCAGGTTGTGACGGTGGGAGTGCCGAGTTTGACGACTCACACGTGGATGAATGAACAATTGTGGATTGATGCCAAGTTGGTGATTGGTGAGCAGATATAGAAACCGCAGCCTGGAAATCATTCGTCGGCTTTCTAACGTCAAAATGTTGTTAGCACTCATCAGAGATGATGGTGAATCTAATCGGCCATATGAATTGAATATGAAACGGACGGCTTTTCTCTGTCCCATTTCTAGTTTGGTTACGTTTTCCTTCAAGTAAGGGTCCCATACTACACAAGCATACTCCAGCTGAGGTCTGAAAGTAGAAGTTACGCCCACCCACCAAAGTAGCCGGCGGCTGCAAGGACTGCAACCGGAAATCCGGCCTCTGCAGCCTCGCACGACCGTGAGGACACTCACCTCCGATTCAGCGCGACCATCAGTGTCCACGAAAACCCCCGTCAGCATGTCTGATACCATCCCTTCGCCGTCCGCCGTGCTGCTGCAGCCGCGCGATCCACCCACTTTCCAAGGTTTTCCAGGCGAGGACCCGGAGGACTGGCACGAGAAGTTCGAGCGCCTAGCCCAGTACAACAGGAATGCTGACGACTCGAAGCTGCAGCAGGTGCTTTTTTTTGCAGGAGGGTGCATTTCGTGCTTGGTTTGAGAACCGAGAGGCCACAATAACAACGTGAGACTCCTTCAAGACTCAGCTTTTCCAGGCTTTTACCACCGTCCTCCGGAAAGAACGTTCCGAGCTGCTCCTCCAGACAAGTGTCCAACTACCAAACGAGACCATCCTCGTTTACTCCGAGGACATAGCGAAGCTCTTGTACCGAGCAGATCCCTACATGTCCTAGGAGAAGAAGCTGAGTTTTTTTATGAGGGGCATCAAGGAGCCGATCTTCGCAGGGTTAGTTCGAAGCCCGCCCAGAACAGTCGCCGATTTTGTTTCCGAAGCCACTACGATGGAGAAGATGCTCGAAATGCGATCCAGACAATGCGAGCGTCCGCAGTCACTGAAGGCGACCAGCGGTGCCGATGCTTCTAGCCACGACGCCTTTCAGGAGACCATCCGGACCGTCTTACGCGAAGAGCTTCAAATGCTCTTTCCAGCCCCCCAGTGGCTGCAGGTTTCTTGCATTTCGGACATTATTCGTGAAGAGGTTCAACAGGCGCTTCGCCGCCAGACGCTCTTCATCCGAACACAACACCGCAGATGATGACATACGCCGCAGCCGTTCGCTGTCCGCCGTCGCCTCCTATTCGCCCCGATACACCTGTCCACATTCGCCGCCAACCACTCCTTCCTCACACTTCTCCGATCCCCCCCTCGGAAGAGCGACGTCTGGCGTACTGCCGATCATCGCACCCTGTGCTATCACTGCGGAGGGCCCGGTCACGTCTGCCGAAACTGTCGTTACCGATGTATGGGTCAGCAGGGATAGAGTGCCCATGCGCCCCATCCACAGCGTGGTAAATGGCCTCGAGAAATAAGCGATTACCTGGCCGCGACACCCGAAGCACCACATTGCTATGCCCGGTCGTCGTCTCCACGTCGTTTCTTGTCTCCGCGACGTTCTTCCGCCGACATTTCGCGTGGAAGGTCTCCTAGTCCCCGTCGGGAAAACTAGAAGCGGCAACCTTTGGGCGGAAGGTTCCTGACCGGCGACACGTCCAAGATCCTCCACCACTGCACAGACATGACCGACCGCTTCTACGACGCACCGATGATCAACAGCCCGATAACACGCCTCGCCGCATCAATTTTCCGGCGCAACGAAACCGCTTCCCGCCGCACCGCAGCCGTGAGCGGACTCCGCGACGTTCCCGTACACCTACGGCTACAACTGCTGATCAATCAATCAATCAATCGACGGTAGCGACGTCACCGCACTTGTGGACACCGGCGCCGACTACTCGGTAATCAGTGGACCTTTTGCCGCGACTATGAAAAAGGTTACCGCACCTCGGAAGGGCCCACAGCTTCGTATACTGCCGGGGTCATTTGATCACCCCAACTATAACCGAATTTTTTCTGTCATGCTGTCTCGGTTTCGGTTTCCACAGCCGAACGATGGCTGTGACGTCAAAGAGTTCTTTTTTGTCACGTGAAGCATGGAAAAACATCCATATAATCGCTGCTTCGTCGTTTTAATTTACTATAGTGCTGAAACCAGCCTTCTTCGATTGCCGGAATGACAACGAATGAGAAAGCAACGATTATATTGCAGTTTTTTCATGTCTCATGTGACCTGTAAGTACACGCTGACGTCAAAGTCCTCACTCGGCTGTTGAAACCGAAACAGGAACAGCACGACAAAGAAATGCGATTATAAATTTTTTAGCAGTCGTAGAAGAATACCAGGTGGTACTCCAAGTATAATAATGCCTTCCGCATCCTTACAAACAAGAAAACACGCACCCAGATTTTATGTGTCTTTACTCCTTTGAACTTAAACGCGTCAAAACTATTCATTTATTTTGCATGTAACCTTTGGCATTTGTCAGGAGTCCCTACGGCAAAAAGTCAAGCAAAACGGCAAACTGGAGGGCGAAACAAGCTAAGTAGTAGAGGTAATAGTAAATGGCCACAAAAAAATTGCCGTGGCTTGTTTATTTATTTATCATCATACCCACAGCCCCATTGTCTGGCATTACAATGGGGGGAGGGGGTTACAAAGAAAAACTACACAAATACCACCGCGTGCAGGTGGTTACAAAAAAGATAACATTCAGATAGAAAGAACACGGAATTATTATACATAAAAAATAAATAAACTGTCACAGCATAGAAAAAAATTAATCATTTGATAGTATGGGCGCTACTTCCTCGGCCAACATGTTCCATTTCGAAATTGGTTTGGGGAAAAAATGACATTTTAAAAAGGTCAGTCCGGCATCTGTATTCTTTAACTTTAAATGAATGATCTATCCGCAAATACACATAATCAGGGTTGACTGTATATTTTTTTCGGAAAATTCCAGTCCCTGAATGAAATATATTATGAAACAATTTTAAACGCAGAACTTTCCAACGTTGTTGAAGTGTTTCCCAATACAAAGCATTTTTAGCGCTCGTTGCATTGAAATATCGCCCAAAGTTATTAAAAAAAAAACGAACGGCCAAATTCTGAACTCTTTCTAGCTTTTGAATGTCAAGCAAGGATTTCGGGTCCCAGACTGTGCAAGGATATTCAAGTATGCTTCTAACGTTTGTATTATAAACCATTGAATCATCGTAACTAGTGATCTGGTTAACCTATCTGCCATTACTTACTTTTCGACTTTTAGAGTTTGGCGCCTGGTTGTAAATAGAGATTTCTAGCCTGCCGTTAGAAACCGATGTCAATTTTTAGAATTTCGAAAACGCGATTACCCCCGGTGATGTGGATACAAATCTCGACATTTTCGACTAGTTACGTGCACCAGACGGGTGCTTTGCCTGCACGCTCTTCGAATACGCAAGTTTTTTCGGCACAATGTAGCCATAATTTGTTGGCCCACAGCACTGGAGGTAATCGCGTTTTCTAAATTCTAAAAACTAATATGGCGTTTACTAACGACCGGCTAAATCTCTCTCATTGGAAACAGGCTCCTAACTCTAATAAATAAAAAGGTAAATATTGAAAATTAGTAAACCAGCTTACCGGTTATGGTGATTCACTGGTTTTCTGCCGCCCGCAAACCCGGACAAATACCATGCCGCAAAAGCCATATTTTACATTTAAAAATTTTCTCTTTTGAAAATTACATATTCTACCCCAAAACGCCCAGTAAATGCTGCATATTGGATGAGTCAAATCGGGTCTCAATGTGCATTGTTCATGCAGTCTATGTATGTTGTAAAGAGGATTGCTTCTTTACGGTTTCTTGTCTATCGCGTGAATAAAAGATGGTGCATCCATAGTGAAATTAATTCGGATACGAGGGCCTCGTCAGGCGTGCACTAAACGCCTTTTGGCTGGTCGACCTTTGCAGCACCTAAGTTATCCGTGACTGCTGTTCTTGCACTGTATGTGCAAGTTCTTTCAAAATGCAACCCACAAAAACAAAAATATGAGATCACTGCGGCACCCACATTTGAGGAATGCTTAACGTTGACCGTAACAAGTAGGGTGCGCATCTTCTGGCACAGCGTGTCGTTTTACCATGCGAATCTCCTGCCCAGATTTGGTTTCTGCAGATTGTATGATAGACCTCTTAACCCAATGATAATGCTAAAGGGGACCAAAGAGACTTGTAGGAGAGGTAATAATCCCTGGACATTTTGAGGCTCTCACACTTCATCTTGTACGACTGCAAACTCCATGCCTGCCACGACTTCTGCGTCAGCTGCTAGCTTGACAAGTGCGACGTAGATTGCCTCAACGGGTCATTGTCTTTTTTATATTATGCGTAAGATAGAGAGTGTTTAGTTGGCGCGACTTCCCTTGTGAGGTACCACAAAGTGCTGTTATAGGATCTCTATGTGCACGTTGTCTCCTGATGCGGTAGGGGTATCATGGGCTACTGTTTTCAAATAGGCGTTAGTGTGCCACGACCCGTGTCTTCATCATAATATCTACAGAAATAGGAGAGGTAGTTGCTAGCGTCGGAGCGCATTTGAATGCCATTCATTGGGATGTCAATGTATCAGTGCTGGCAGTTGTTCGGATAGCGATAATGGGTTAATGTCCATAGTGGTCATTCTCTCCTTTACATTCACAGATCCCTAAGTGTCCTCATATGACTCCTGGAGCAGTGGTGTAGAGGTGAGGCGATGCGCCACTGTCTATCTATGGGAGGTGCTGCGATCCAATTTGCTCTTTCCAAATGAAGACACACACTCATTCAGCGAGCTGACGCAGGTCTACAGAGCCTCGCGCTAGGTCTATCCCACCCCACCACTCCCTAAATAACAAAAACTCAGCACTCTGATTTACACTCCCCTCACCTTTCAACCTATCGCACTATCTTCCTTCTTTCCCCAATCCTGCCCTCACCATTGCCCCAGAACCCACCGCCTTTTCCCTCGACATTCTCTCCTTCTTTCCGGGACACCGTCCTCTGCGGGACCTAGAGAATCTCAAGACCTGGGAGGACTGGCCGACCCTTCTGCGGTCGGAGAACCCGGCCGTGCAGACCATCGCTACCGGCCGGACCGCTAGTGTTGTGAACCTTGGGAACATAAACAGTTTAGTGCAGTGGGATCGTGTGGGAACACAGGGGCCGGTGTGCCCGAATTCCTACGGTGTAAAGTATTCTCTTTCTTCAGCTTCTACTCACACACACGCACACCTGGTCAGGCTGTCCTCCACCCGGTGGGCAGGTGAGCAGCCTGCCACGAAACATGCTTGACAGAGAGAGAGACAGACAGACTGACTGACTGACTGACAGACAGACAGACAAGCACACAACGACAAAATGCGGTGAATGGCTACTATAAGTGCTACAGCACTAAAAGGGGAGCAACTGGCCTGTGATTGCTGGAGGCCCGAGTATTGTCAACACTAAGTACTCGAAATTATGCGGAACTCTGCACTACGGCATCCCTCATAGCCGGAGTCGCTTTGGGACGTTAACCACCGCAAAAACCCACACTAATTGCGCATTCATTTTATTCACCGTAAACTTGAGATCTCATTACAGGTTCCTGTAAAGGTCCTAATCATTCGCTGTGGTACGTCCCCTGAGTTGCTTAGCGTGGTAAATCAGTAGCAAACCCTCTATTGTTGACGTATTCCGCGTTAAGCCTTGCCTGCTAGCACTTCTTGCTGGCATGCCGTAAATAATACAGGATAATTGTAGATTAATACAGGAGAGATTGCTTTGCCCTTCTTGACACCATTCTACAGCGATAGCTGTCGAAGGCTTTTTCCTTGGGTTAGTAGTGGTGGCCGGTGTAACCAGAGTAGGGTTACTGTGGAGAAAGGAGGGTACGGCGAGAGTGGAGAAATGTGCAGCTCGAGGGTGGATGACATATGAAAAACTCAGAGGGTGGTTACCATGGAAGGAGAAAGTAAAACGTGGCGAGAGAGTAAGAATGTTGCACTCTTGGCCTACGGCGGCTCCTGAGAAACGCACTGCCCAAATGGAGGTTTAGCGGCAGACTGGAGACTATAGTAGAAGAACCGCTATTCGTGCGAACTGGAAGGATTTCTTTATAGCTAATTGCATACGAGGTGTTTCAACGAAGCCGGCCACTACTTTTTTAAATAGTCTTCTTGAGTTATGAACACGGCTTCTGCGGCATAATAATATCAGTGTCGGCGAACATCAGAAAAGAAATAAAGTTAAATAGTTAGTGGAAGTTTAGTGCTTGTGTCTCCTCCCTTCGTTGTTGAAACCTCGTGTGATTACCCACTAACCTGATCCATCACCCTTCTAAGTAAATAGCCGGTTAGCTAACTTCTGATAATTAACTTTTTAACTGTCACATTTAGGCAAATGGTTGCAACTAAAGATTCGTAGCCGGTCGTTAGTGGTAGATACGTCAGGATTAAATCTTCGAAAACGGGATTACCCTCGGCGCGGAGGCCCAACAAAGTTTGGCTACATTGTGTCTCAATACATTCGCTTTCGAAAAGCATGCAAGCAAAGCAACCACTCTATTACACGTAAATAGCATAAATATATATTTCTCTCTTTTCTCCTGTACTTCTATGGCTGCTATGAAGTTCTTGTAGATACTTCTCAGTAAGCGGATGCATTTTGCAACGGCGCCGTAGACGCGTAATGCCTGCGTGGCCGGTGTTGCTTCCACCCAAAGAAACACGTTTTCAAAGCCTACAACCGCCACATACACGACAGCTGGGCTCTGTGAACTCCTCTGCAGTATCACAGTTGGCCTGATTGTAATCTACTTTCTAGTATATATTGTGACGTTCCTTGTGTGTGCTACGAGGGTCCGCGTTCGACGGCGCGGCGTAGATGGAGCCCCCAGTGGCGGCAAAAGCACTCAAGGGAAAGCAATTCAGCTGGAAGAGAGGAGATCGGCGACAGCCGGTCTCGTTTTGGAAGCAGCCAGCACACATGTTTCTACTGTATATGGCTGCAAGCAACTTGAGTGGGATTGCTTTCGGGCCGGCCGCCATGGACCGCATGGAGAAAACCCAGGTGACAGCTGCGTCCAATTACCGAGCCATACTCGTTGAGAGTGAACGACCAAAACGAAGTGGTTTAAGCACAACCGGACCCCCTTTCCATAGTGTCGGCACGTGTCAAACGCCGCCGCCGCCGCCGCCGCGGGGAGACGGGCGTTATCTTCCCCAATTGCCGTGACCGTGCCGGGGACAAAGGGCCTCGTTTCGGCGGGCCTGGCCCCGTGACAAGACGGCGGGCATCATCACCAACACTCCCGAGCACATCCTAGGACAAGGGACCACTTTCCCGGCGTTTTAGTGACCTCGCGTTCCGGCCTTGAGTGGCGAATGTCATTTGATGGAGAACGGAGGTCGGTGACCCGCGGGAACCGTCAGCGGGCCAGAGACCGTCTACCACAGCCCACGCAACCTCGACGACAACCTTCTTTCTCTCGGACTCAATACGTGACGGGGGCGAGACCATAAGTGCGGTGGTGTGTTTGTGCGCCCAAGTGAAAGCCCAAGGCCCCTCCCACTCCGGCGTGGGCGTCCTCAACCTAGGGAATGTGGGGAATAAGAAGGATATAAGAATCGACCAGGAGTAAGAAAGAAAGAACGCTCAGGACGACATCGTTCGCCAAGGGGGCCTTCAGCGCCGAAGCCCGACGGCGTGCAGCTTCTGCCACCAACCGTTCGAGCTCAACTCCGGAGCCTCTCCATCGTCCCCATGAAGTCGTCGGCACGTAAGCTCGGACACCCCAGCCTCTGATGTATAATGATAATCATGTATAATTATTGAATACATCTGTTTGTTTAAACTGAGCCATACGGTGTCTCTTTGCCTCTCCGTCCCATAATGCGCAGGTCCACACGGGATGGGTGGCACCCGGATGGGTGGCAACAGCGCTGGAAACACCCCTGGCCGTAGCAGGTGGTAGCGTCCTCCGTTGACTCCCCGGAACGGGCTCAGGCACGGCAGGAGGTCCACGATGCGAAGGCGTAGAACTCGAGCTCACCGGAGCAGTAGCCGGAGTCGCTCTCTTCCAGCCAATATGTCCCGGACCCGCCGGAGCCTCCGCTTCTCCGTTCTTTCACCTCGTGCCTCGCTCTCCCTCGCCCTTTTATAGCATTGGCGTTAGTCCATGTAAGCCTTGTCGTCGTCTTCTCATTCTCTTCTCCACCAATCATCTCTCTCCGCCTCACTGAATACTTCTCCACCAACATCTCTCTCCACCTCACCGAATGCTTCTTCGTCTTCTTTATCCATCGGTTAATCCACGACGTTTTCTTCACGCCTCTTTCCTTCATAATTTTATTTTAGACTTCTTATTATATGTGACAAGGGCCCCCTCTCTCAAGAATTTTTCTATGACAAACTGCTCACGTCATACTCATCTTCAAGCCATATAGTCAACCGACTATCTTCTGTGGCGATTCTGGACCCAGCACAACACACACCGCAGATGTCCAGCACACACCAAGAGCACACCCATAACTTAGAACCCCAAACTGCGTTTTCAGAACACTAACACACCACTGCCGTTGTCCGTACAGAGTCCTTAATAAACATGTTGGTGTCCACAACACGCTCCCGTGTATAATCACATAGCACCAACAGCAACAACAACAAGATTAATCCCAGAGATACATTAACACAGCAACAAAAACAAGATACAACCCAGAGATACCTAGAACTGTTAGGTTGGCTCTAATCATAAAATTTGCTCCAACGTTATCTCTGCCTTTAGTATATTCCACGTGAATTGAGTATTCTTGCAAGGCCAGACTCCATCTCATGACTTTACTATTATTCATCTTGGCCTTGGTTAAGTATTCAAGTGGCTGATGATCTGTTTGAATCCTGATATGTCTGAAATAAAGATAAATGTGGAATTCCTTTACCACCCACATCACAACCAAAAATTCCTTTTCAACAGTGGAGTAGTTGCGTTAACTAGCCGATAATCTCTTGCTTGCAAAAAATACCGAATGTAGCACACGATTCTCTTCGTGCAAGAGTACGGCTCCTAAAGCTCGGTCTGATGCCTCAGCGCGAAGCTAAAACTCTTTGTCCAGATTCGGAGCAAGCAGAACGGGCGGTTTTGCCATATGCCCTTTTAACATCACTAATGCATCTTCGTGTTCAGCAACCAATTCAGCTTATTGCTTGCCCCCTCTTAGTGAGTTCGACAAGCGGGTCGGCTATGTGGGCATAATCGGCAAAAAAGTCCTTGTAGTATCCCGTTAAACCCAGGAACGACTCTACCTCTTTCTTGGTCGTCGGTGTCTGGGCCTGCTCTATTTTGTCCAAGATGTCGTCTTTCGTCGCGATGTGGACCATCTCCAGCTTGTGTTCGAGAAAAGAAATGGCTTCAAAGCTCACCTCATATTTTGCAGAATGAAAACCAGCGCAAAACATGGAGGCACAGAACAGCAACACAGGCTTCCTGTTCTGTGCCTCCGTCTTTTGCTCTGGTTTTATTTCTGCAATCATGTACTGACTCGCCCAGCTCACCACTCGATTGAATCACATTTTGCCGGTTTTATAGTCAACTTGGCTTGCTGAATTCTGTCGAATAGTTTTTCCAGCGTAATTACATGCTATTCCCACATATCTGTTTCCACAAGGATGTCATCAATATTGTGTTCTACGTATTGGAGCCCATCCAAAAGTTTCCTCATCAGCTTCGTGACTATTGCAGATGCTGTCTTCAAACCAAAAGACATGAATTTAAACTGGAATAAACCCGCCGAGCACACAAAGGCAGTCTTCGCTTCAGACGAACCTTCCATTGGTATTTGCCAATACCCTTTAGCTAAGTGAATTTTAGAAAAAAACCCTTTTGTGAGAAACCTTAGAGAATACCGCGTCCGCTCTTGGTATGGGTTCTCCATCGGGTACTATGATGTCATTTAGTCGATGAAAATCTAGGCACAGTCGGTTAGCACCATCGGGTTTTTTGACAACCACGAGACGCGCAATTTATGCTGACCACGACCTCTCAATCACACGCACCTCATTTTCAATTGACGCTTGAACTGCTAAAGGTAGTGGGTATTTCTTCACGCTGATCGGTCTATCTGTAGAGAGATCTAGTCTGCAACATATGACATCCATTTTGCCCGGCCCGTCCGAAAACACATCCCCTTTGCTTTGGAGTAAGGCCTTTATCTTCGATTTCCGGTCTTTATACAAACTGGGGTTTATTACGACCTTATTCCATCCTGCAGTTTTCTTCCGACTGAACGTGGGCACCTCGACAACAAAATCTGTCTCGTCGGCTACTACCGAGCATGCTACCTTGTGGCCGCACAGTACGGGAACTCTTTTTTTGGGCTTTTTCAACATGTTTGCATGGAAAACCTTCTTGGTGTTATTTATCAATAACTCATAATCCATGTCATTTTTCTTCTGCATCACAAGGTAAGGGCACTTCCACTGCATCAATAACTTATTATGATCCGTGGGTAGCAGGATGAGATCCTTGTAGCCCGGATTAAGATTCCTGTGAGTGGATTTCTTGCCATAGTAGCCCTTATTTTGTTTCGCGCGCCCTTTCCAGGCCTTGATGCGCAAGCCTGCATGTTTCTTCCAACTTGTACAGCAACTCAAGAACGTATGTGCATGTTGTCTTGAGATCTGATGCAATCTCCTTATTAGCCCACAGCTCCTTGAGTATTTTAAGTGGACCTCTAGCGGTTCTCCCATACAACATCTCGAAGGGCGAGAAACCAAGACTCGTTTGCTGTACTTCGCGATAAGCGAACAAAAGAGATGAGAGATATCTATCCCAATCAGCAGGTCTCTCCTGGCGCATTTTCTTGGTCATATTTTTGAGGTTGCCGTTGAACTGCTGTACACATGGGATGGTAAGGCGTCGTCAGTAACTGCCTTACTGACAAAAGGCGGTTAACTTCATTCATTAGTTCCGATTTGATGTTCGAGCCCCGGTCACTAAATCTTCCCTCGGTAATCCATAACGCGAAAACATTTCCACAATAATCTCCGCCACTTGGATACTGTCAATAGTTCTCAGTGGAATAGCGTCAGCATAACGAGTGGCCACGTCAACCAGAGTAAGCACATATCTATCGCCTTTGGCGGGTACAGGAGGGATTGGCCCCACAATGTCAATAGCCCCTCGCTGAAACGGTAGGTCGATGCCTGTCATCTTGCCCAGAGGTACGGGACCAACTCTTCCCTTCAGAACTGTGCGCTGGCACACGTCACATGAGCGAACAAAGCGCTTAACATCACTCTGAGCACCCGGCCAAGAGAACTATTCGGTGATCCTAGACACCATTTTTTGAACACCTTTGTGTCCGGCCATAATGACGTCATGTCCTTAGCGTAGCACGGTCTCTCGCATATCTCTCGGTAACACCAGCTGTTGGACCCGCCTTCCTGAACTAAATATGCATTCCCTGGATATACCAATTGATATTAGAATGACGTACGACTCTTCTTTCTTTTCACTTTTTCCGCGACTCTTTCGAAGCAGGCCTTCAAGCTGGGGTCTTCTTTTTGCCCAATTGCAATTTCGCCCGGTGTTATGCTCAGGCACAATGTAACAGGAGTAGAGAGCGGACGCTGCGTTGCTCGGGCAGTCGCTTGAGCTCTTGCCTCCACTGCCGAAGAGAAACTGACTGCACCCGTCTGAGCTGTAGTGGGCCTTTCCTCCTTTGGATGTTCTTCAACGTCGAGCATCCTCCACTCGGGATCGGGGTCTTCGACACTTCTTACACCCGTAATGTTTCCCAAGATTAGATCGTAGATGGGTTGGTCTACGCATTTTGCCACTACGTGCCCAGTATAATATGACGTGGACACTAAGGTCCTGGCTTCAGGAAGGTACCTTACTGTGCTATCTACAAGAGTGACGAGCGACGCTTCCCCTGTAAGATCCTCGTCCTTCACCAGGCTTCTACGAATCAGGACTGTGTTAGCTTCGCTGTCTCTAAGCACTAATATAAGACGGTCACCTATTGCCCAACCACCACCGGCATTGCTGCTTTCGACATGGGTGCTCAACTCAAGTTCCATTTTCCAGTGACGTTTGCTCTCCTTTCAGCTGTGGAACTTCGGGTGGCCTGACAAGTTCTATCCTAGAGTCGACAACGCATGCAGCTCAGTCCTGCGTTCTGTATCGGCACTCATCCAGAGTATGACCCCTCCTCTTACAACCTTGACACACAACCTGTGTTTTTTGGGCAGTGCCACTAGTCCGACAGTCAACTGCACGGTGTCCCCACCTTGCCGTGGAGAAAACGACTTACTGGCGCCATAGATGCACAGCCATATGCTCTTGGTTTTGCCGCATCTGTCTCTAGGATCTTTTGGGTTTCCTCCTTTGCCTAACTCCAATTTCTTAGCCCTTGAGCCTCGAGGAATTCGTCCGCAGTGTCGGCGAACTCCTCTAATGAACACAACTTTCAGAAATAGCGCTAGCTTCGAGCTGCAACACGCTAAAAATTGCTCTGTGGTCTAGCTTTTCACGCACCCCTTCAGTACTTTTTTCTGTGTTTGACATATCAAGCCACCTATCAAAATAGTTGGTCGGCCTGCAGCAAAACTGCTTAGCGGTTTCCGAATCCTCAGGTTTCGCGGTGCGAAATCTCTCACGAAATTTCTCTCTCATAAGCCTGAATCTTTGGAGGAGCGCCTTTTTGACTTTCTCGTAGTCCATGGAATCAGCAGCAGGCATCCTTCAAACACATTCAGCGCCTCTCCGACTAAACACATGCTCAATGCCGTGGCCCATTCAATACCCTCCCATCCTTGCCCCAAACATATCCGCTCGAATCATTGCAGACATGCGTCCAAATCATCTCTTTTGACATCGAAGGGAGCCATCAGCTTCCTTGGACAAATTCTGGCCGGTCTAGGAGATTCTGTACCCACTAAGGAACGCTGATCACTGTCCGCGATGTCCTCATAGCCTCCCACGACATGCGCCTCTTTCCACAAAAGAAACTCCTCCCTTTCTATCCTTCTTTTCACCTGTTCTGTTGCTTCGCGAGCTCCTCTAGCTTCTCGCTCTTCTGCCTCGCGAGCTCTTTTCTCTTCTCGCTATTCTGCATCGCGAGCTCTTTTATCCTCACCCTCCTCTGTTTCATGAGCGTCTGCGCGTGCTTGCGCCCTTTCCTCTCTCTGCCTATCTGCCTCCTTTTTCTCCCTCTTTGCCTCCTCCTCATACAGGCGCATCGCCTCTTCTTTGCTTAACCCCAGCTTGAGCGCCAGTTCTAATGTTTTTGCGAAATCCATACTCTCTGCCGTCGAGAGATTGAAAAAATACTAGACAAAGCAAGAAAGAAACAAGTAAATGTTATCCTCGCACAGGCTCGCCAGTTATCTGTCACGGATGCCCGGAGAACACTCGGACCGAAAGAATGGACTAGGCGACAGGTGTACCCACAGAGGCCCACTTTTAATACACTCTACGTGACACACACACTAGAACACAAAATTAACACAACTAACACAAAACAAAAAGAAACGAAAATACACTTGACTAGAGAACCCTGCTACCAGCATCTACTATTAGCGGTCTACTGTTAGTGGTCGGTGTTCGTGCTCACGGTTGTTTCAGAGCGGATGCGGCGTTGTATGGATCCAGTAGCCGGCGTCGAGGCGGCGTTCGACGTGCTTGGGCTGGCGTCGCTGGCTGCGTCGTATAAGCTCCCAGTCAAAGCGCCCGTGGAGGTGATGCTGGTGTAGTTGGCGTTTGGGGCACTACCCGGATGGGTGGCAACAGCGCTGGAAACACCCCTAGCCGTAGCAGGTCGTAGCGTCCTCCGTTCACTCCCCGGAACGAGCTCATGCACGGTAGGAAGTTCACGATGCGAAGCCATAGAACGCGAGCTTACCGGAACAGTAGCCGGCGTCGCTCTCCTCCAGCCAAAGCGTCCCTGACCCGCCGGAGCCTCCGCTTCTCCGTTCTTCCCCCTCGTGCCTCGCTCTTCCTCGCCATGTCATAGCCTTGGCGTTAGTCCACGTAAGCCTTGTTGTCGTCTTCTCCTTCTGTTCACCACCTATCATCTCTCTCCACATCACCGAATGCTTCTCCATCGATCATCTCTCTCCACCTCACGGAATGCTTCTTCTTTATTCTTCGGTTAATCCACGTCGTCTTCACACCTCTTTCCTTCATAATTTTATTTTAGACTCCTTATTATGTGACAATATGCCGAATGCCTGCCCTCATTGCTTGTAAAGCTTTCTTTCACGGCGTAAGCAGCATATTCCTCTTTCAGCGAAAAGCCGTGTTTCAATTGCGAGCGCACGCGGGTATTTTCGTGTGCGTGTGTGTGTGTGTCGGAGCATTGCCAATACTGCGTAAAAATAAACGCCTTTACATAACTCTTCCTTTCTAGCAAACTCCCCAAAACGCCGCCATTATCATCATCAGCTTGACTACACCCACTGCAGAGCAAAAGGCCTCTCCTTTGTCTCTAAAATTAACCCCGTCATGTGCCAGGTGCGGCCACCCAATCACTGCAAACTTGTTAATCTCATGCACGCACCTAGCTTTCTGCCGCCCCCTGCTACGCTTCCATTCAATTGGAATCCAATTCGTAGCCCTCAAGGACCAGCGGTAATCATCCCCTCGCATTACAAGCCCCGCCCTAGCCCATTTCGACTTCGATGTCATTAAACTGGGCTTTATCCCTGATCCACTCTGCCCTCTTCCTGTCTTTCAACGTTACGCCTAGATTACTTTGCCACAGCTCGCTGCGCAGTCGTGAAGTTAGCGTAAAAAAAAACGCACAAGGCACAGAAGAGAGGACACATAACACGTTCACGAGCGCTCATGTGTCCTCTCTTCTGTGCCTCGTCCGTTTTTCGCTCTGGCTTCGTAACAACACGCAACAGCCAGGCAGCTTGCTCTCCTGAACTGCGCTGTCCTTAAGTTAAGATTGACCTTTTTCGTTATACCCTCCACATTTCTGCACCGTAGGTGAGCACCGGTAAAATACAGCTCTTATATACTTTCCTCTTGAGAGACAACTGTAGACTGCCATTCATGAACTGAGAGGACCTGCGAAATACGCTCCTCCCCGTTCTTATTCTTCTAGTCCTTTAACTCTCGTGACCTGACCTGTGTAAACGAGACGTATTTCCAAACCACTTCGAGCTCCTCGCAATGTATTGTAAACTCCTGTTCCCTTCCGAGACTGTTTAACATTGCTTTAGTTTTCTGCATATTAATTTTTAACCCCCCAGTGCTGCTATCCCTTGCTGTCTAACTCATTTGATCATGTTTTTTAGTTCATCTCTTGAGTGATTTAACAAGGCACTATATTGAGCGAATCGCAGATTACAAACTCCGAATGCCACGTTCCGTCAACTCAAACCTGTGTACCAGGCCTCTAGAGAAGACTACTCGCGCTTGAAATTCAGTGACTACCGAGGACCCCCACTTTGATAAAAGTCTTCCTGCGGCAAAGGTAGGCAACCAATGAAAACGGCGCGCAGGTTTTACGTTTTCTTGAAAGTTTACCACTGATGAAGAACCAGCGTTTTCTTGCGCCGGCGGAATATTTGGACGAGGAGGATTGAGCTCCGTCAGGGGCGCCTGTGAAGAACCAATCTTCTGACTAGACTATCTGACGCCAGCAAACAAAAAAGCCTGGCTCGAGGTAAACCAGTCACCGTGGCGGGAGTCACTATCAAACCCTCACTGCGATACCTATATTCACCCCTTCGAAGACTCCACCTCGCCGCGACCGCCCTCCCCATTACCCAAGCGGGACTGCCAAATTATTCTCTGCCCCGTCTACCTCTGAAGTATTTAACCAGCCCAGAGATCTCCAATGCTTTAGCCCAAGCCTGCCGCTCTCCCATAAGTATAACTCGCTCAGGGTGCGCATGCATCAGGGCTCCAACATCATTATCGCCAGCACCTCCGATCTTGATACGGCAAATCAAGTCCAACCAATTGACAGCCTTACGCTCGCCTCCAAGGCCTACGCCCTCTCTGCCTACGTTGAAATCCCGGAGACCGTCTCCAAGGGAGTCATTCATGTTCTCAAACCCAACACCTCGGAAACCCAGCTTATGGATGGCCTCAGGACCACTTTTTCTTGCATGGAATTCCTCCGGGCTCGCATGCTGGGCGCCACGCGAACGGCCGTCCTTACCTTCAACAATCGTAATGCTCCGCGGTCGGTCATCTACTATGGAGGTGAACCGCCCTGCTACCCATTCGAGCCGACCAAGCAGGTATGTCAAGTTTTCACCAAGTGGGCCACAGTTCCGACGTCTGCCCCACACCTGACATCTTTATCTGCCACATCTACGGCACTCTAGACCCAACCCCTGGACATCCCTGCACCACGATGTGTGCATCTTGCGGGGAAACTCACCTTTCTAAAGCACGGGAATTCCGCCAGCGCCTTGTTCAAAACACGACCCGGAAGGCTCAAACCACACCAACCAAGAGTCGAGAGGGTCGCCCAAGGTGGTTCAGCTCCTAATGGGACTCCTCAGAAAAGCCTTTCCGAATGCAGACCGCTCCCCTGCGCGCATGAAGACAAGTAAAACACCGGTCAGCAAACCCTCCGGGACGGCCAAGGGTCCAAAGTTGGAAGCTCCGCCCTCAAGGTCACAGGTGAACTGGTCAGTTGTTGCCTCCTCTGCTCTAAAAACTCAATATACAAAAGTCACAAACTCAAGGCGGAAATATCACGCCTGAACACACAGCTAGGTCAACAAACCACCAAGCGCACAACACAAGCTCCGGGAGACCAGTCGTGCAACCGTTCCGCGGCAGCTTCAGTAGTACCCCCACCAAACAATTCGACATTAACGCGCCCCCTTCGCCCCAAACATCCGCGCCCTTCACTCCTGCCCACTTAGAATACTTAGACCATATTAAGAACGATATCTTGCTGACCGTTCCACAGAATCTCGCACAATACCAACACCAAATGCAGCAGCAAATGGCCACCTTCCAGCAACAGATCCAGCAACAGCTGGTTACTATGCAACAACTCCAGCAGCATATGCAGGCGATGTACACCTCCCTCACGACTTGCATGGACCGCCTACCGCGTAAAATAATCCCGTCTGGCGATCCTTAGTCGGCCCCACCAATGCCGCAGGTGTCTGCCGTCAGAAGCCAGCGATTCAAAGAATAGGGATAGCATCCCGGCACTAGACAGCCATCATGGCACCCCATTACGCATCGACACCGCCGCTCCACCACCTTGAAACCTGGCAGTGGAACTGCTGCTCCTTTGGTCCTAAAGCAGCATCTCTTCTCCAATATATACATTCCGCCCCAGTTCCCCCCGACGTCATTTATCTTCAAGAAGTGGGCAAGGGGCCCGTCCGCGTACAAAGCAATTACACGCTTCAGACTGACCTCGCATCCAGGGCAGCCATCCTGGTTTCGGAAACGATAGCTGCTACAGCACATGACCTTAACTCGTCCGACATCGATCATCAATTCATCACAATAATTCCCAGAAAGGCCCGCAAGCAGAGTACGTTCATCCTCAAAGTGTACTGTCTCCTTCAATAAAAACATGCTCCGTATGGCCCCTGCTTTCGGAATGCCAACGCATAGCCCACGTAATCGCCTCGTGGTACTTGGCGACTTTAATGCTCTCCACATCGCCTGGGCTTACGGAGTCGATACAGCCAAGGGGACTACTCTCCTGGATGCCGTGGACGCCGCACACCTTACCTTGATAGCCGATCTCAGCCCCCACAAGGCTATGTAATTGCGTCTCCCGTGACACCTCTCCGGATCTCACTTCCACTAAGAATGTCACACGCCCGACCCTGAGTAGCTAAAGGGAAACCATAGGAAGCGACCATTACATATTCTCAACCAGCATACTGTCCCCACAGCACCGTATGCCCCTTGGTATAATCAAGATTACCAATTGGAAAGCCCACAGAGCCGCGGCTCCATATTCTAGCTCTATTACTGAAATCGCCGCATGGACCCAGGCCCTCTGTGACACCCATCAATCGCACACGCAGGGCCTCCAACAGACCGTTGACAACTCCGCAGTCGACCCCCTACTCCTCCACCTCTAGGAGGTCTGTCATGGCCTGCTGAAAAAATGGCGCCGACAACGACATAACCGCACCCCAAAAAGCGCATAGCGCCGCTTACCTTGCAAGCTCAGGACTACGAAATGCAACTCTCCACCCAAAACTGGCATCCGTTTTGCGACTCTCTTCGTGGCACCCTGAGTACTTCCAAAACATGGCCAATACTGCGCAGCCTTCTATATCCTGAAACCACAAAGGCGTCTACGAACGGAACCTTGCAAGCAGTAGCTCATCAATTCACCGGCACTGACCAAGAGCTTCTGGACACCCTCCGCTCCAAATATTTCTGCGCTCGATCCGGAACTCGACGCGCCAATCCCTTATGAAGTGTTCTTCGCTGCTGCTGATACTTGTAGCCGCTCTAGTGCCCGAGGTGCAGACAAAATTACTAACGCAATGCTGCCCAACCTCTCCAATGATTCTCTTCAAGCACTTGCACATTATATCAATGATGAAGTGTGGATCCAGGGCCAAATACCACCTCAATTTAAACATGCAGAAGTTATAATGATCCCTAATCCCAAAAGGCCACAATTCCTCTCTGCTCTCAGGCCCATATCGCTCACCTCCTGCTTGGGCAAGCTCTACGAGCGAGTCATCCAGACATGCCTGCATATCTATATTGAAGATCATTATCTCTTTCCCCCTTTTAAGCTCGGCTTTCGACCAGGTCTTTCAACGCAAGACGCCTTTCTTTTTATCGAACCCGAAGTCCTCACGGGGATACCCCCTGGCGGAGAGCACCTTCTTCTAACACCTGACATTATGGACGCCTTCGACAACATTTCCCGTTCTGCAATCATAGAAGGACTAAATCAGATACACTGCGGATCTCGCATCTTCCAATATATCTCCACCTTCTTCACTGCACGCACAGCGACCATAGGTATCAGATCTACTAGATCGTCTCCCTTCCCAACACCTGACAAGGGCACTCCACAAGGTGCTGTTCTATCACCACTACTGTTCAATATTGCCATGACCTCTCTCGCCCACAAGCTCTCTACGCTGTCCGAAATCGGATATACCATATCTGGATGACATCATATTTTGGTCAACCCGAAAATCCCACGCGGCCAAAGAGCAAGCCTTACAAACCGCGATGGGTGTGGCCAAGTACTTTGTTCAGACCAGCGGTATTCAGTGTGCACCAGACAAATCGGAAATCATTCGTATTCATGGTCTCCGCTATCGTTCACCCGGCCCAATCATGCTCAATATTTACAACCACCCTATAGCAGAAAAATCACTCATCCGAGTGCTTGGCCTCTGGGTCAAGCAAGACGGCAAGCCCACCAACACGATTACCACTCTACGCACGCCTATGCTCAATATCGAACGTATGGTGCGACGCATCACTGGACATCGCAAGGGCATGCGCGAGAATGACACCATCGGCCTCGTCACGGTCCTGGCCATGAGTCGATTCCAGTATGGTCTCCCATACCACAATGTTGATCGCACCGCCGAGAGTAGGATCGATATCCTTATCCGTATCCTCTTTAAAGCAGCTCTGGCCGTTCCCATGTTTACATCACCCATTACGCTGCTTGCACTTGGGATTCACAACACGATTGCGGAAATCCAGAAGGCTGTTCTGAACTCCCAACGGACTCGTCTCCTCACCTCGTCGGCATGTAGGGCCATCCTTTCAAGGGTTCGAACCCGGGAACCCGACCGCGGCGGTTGCGTTTTTATGGAAGAAAAACGCTAAGGCGCCCGTGTGCTGTGCGATGTCAGTGCACGTTAAAGATCCCCAGGTGGTCGAAATTATTCCGGAGCCCTCCACTACGGCACCTCCTTCTTCCTTTCCTCTTTCACTCCCTCCCTTATCCCTTCCCTTACGGCGCGGTTCAGGTGTCCAACGATATATGAGACAGATACTGCGCCATTTCCTATCCCCCAAAAACCAATTATTATTATTTCCCCAAAATCCAGATTTCAATTTTCAGTTTTGTCTTTCGTCCTTCTCTCCCTCCTTTATCCCTTGTTTTAATAATAATAATAATAATTGGTTTTTGGGGAAAGGAAATGGAGCAGTATCTGTCTCATATATCGTTGGACACCTGAACCGCGCCGTAAGGGAAGGGATAAAGGAGGGAGTGAAAGAAGAAAGGAAGAATAGGTGCCGTAGTGGAGGGCTCCGGAATAATTTCGACCACCTGGGGATCTTTAACGTGCACTGACATCGCACAGCACACGGGCGCCTTAGCGTTTTTCCTCCATAAAAACGCAGCCGCCGCGGTCGGGTTCGAACCCGGGAACTCCGGATCAGTAGTCGAGCGCCCTAACCACTGAGCCACCGCGGCGGGGCTTGTTTTGCGGCGCGGTTCGGAACTCCACCGATGGATGGATGGAAAAAACTAAATTGCTCTATCTGCAGCTTTCAGCGGCTAACAGAGGTCTTCATATTTTACTGAAGACTCCGTCGTCTTGAGTGGTAAGCGCCCCTATTCCAGAGCACCGCTGAGCCTGGCCTCTTTGAGAGCGTGCTGCACCAATCCTTTTTGGACTGTGAGCACGCCGCTGGTGAGCAGGCCCTCCTACTGTTCCGCACTGGGTTTTTCTTCTTTGTGGAAAGAGAAGTTATTTCTGCAATCCTATGTGATGTGATATAGTGTTGGGATGGCCCCACACAATGGGCATATGTCCCTCGATTTACTGGGAAACATATGTAGGATGTGTAGATTTGAGAATGCTCCTGTCTGCAGCTTTCGTTAGCCGACTGCTTCATGTGTCAAAGATGGGTGGGGTGGTGGATATATTATCGTTTTGCCTCTGTGATGGTTTAGTATTTCCGCGTACGTTGGTTCCACCGTGAAAGTGGTATCCGGGTCCATTGACTGTCCCGCTCGGTATGTGAGCTCGTGATTCAGACTGTCGGCTTTCTGGTTACCCTCTATTCCGGTGTGACCCGGCTCCAGAAAATCGTATGCTGTATCTTTCCGCTCGGAAGCCCTGCTCGAGGAGGATTCGCAGCTCCCCTTTGTTGATTCTACTTGGCGTGTAGTGTCTGCATGCTTCTTTGGAGTCTGTGAGTATTATCAAGGATCTGTTTCTATGGTAACCCTCCGCCGATGCTAGAGCTACAGCCGCTTCCCCCCCCCCCCTCTGTTACCGTGCAGCTCCTTAGGGTTGCGCTGCTTATCAGCTCTCTCATGTGATCCACGGTCACTGCCGCAACTCTGTTATTTGGTGTTGTGGTCTCACGGGTATAGCGCTGCATCCGTGTATACCACGTTGTTTTTAGTGGCCAGGTGTTTTTATACGTATTCTACTCACGCTTGTCTTCTGGCCGCATGCAGATTCGGGTCCATATTCCTCGGTAGGAGGTCTGCTTTCAGTGTCTAGCGAAAAGATTCCTGCATGTTAGCCATCCTATCCTCCGTTTCTTTTATGTTTTTGTAGCCTAATCTTTTAAGGAGCGCCCTGCCGGTGGTTCACTGCTGGATCCTGTGCAGATGCGCCCCCAGTTGTACCACCTTGAGCTCTTCAAACGTGTTGTGAATACCTAGCTTGAGCAGCTGGTCGTTCGACGTGTTTCTGGGCAGATGCAACACCGTCTTGTATGCTTTCCTGGGGAGAGTCTCCGCTTGTTCTCTCTCTTGTTGCGTCATGTTGTGGTACGGGAGTGAGTACGTGACCCTGCTGACCACCAGGCTCCTGACCAGCTGGATCGTGTACTCTTCCTTCATGCCACTCCTTCTTTGCGACACTCTCGTGATCATCCTGCTGACTTGCTCCGTCGATTGCTTAAGCAGGCCTGGCGTGCGTCCGCACCGTTTGCCGCTCTTGATCCACATGCCGAGGATGCGTATTATGTTCTTCTCTAATATGAGTTGACCTTCCAGATACACTTCTATCTCTTCCTTGGTTGTGTTCTTTCCAATCCTCAGAATTTCCTATTTCTCGGTTGAGCACGCGAGGCCTGTCTCCTTGACGTATCGTTCGACGCATGTTGCCGCCTTCTGAAGCTTTTCTTCTTTTTGTACCAGTAATCCCTGATTTACCCAGACCGTGATGTCATCCGTATACATGGCGTGCTGGATGCCCTCGATTTCGTTCAGTTTCTGAGCTAGCTCGATCATCGCGATGTTAAAGAGAATTGGCGAAATGACCGAGCCTTGCGGGGTACCCTTGTTAGGCATGTCAAAGGTATCACTCCGCAGGTCTCCGAGTCCTACTGTCGCCGTGCGCTTTGACGAGAATGCCCTCACGTAATCGTGGACTCTCGTGCCGCAGTTTGTCTTGATCAGCTCTTCCATGATGGCTCCTTGGCTGACTTTGTGAAAAGCCCCTTTGATGTCGAGGGCCATGATGATGTTTTCGCCTGCTTTCGGGATCTTGTTAAGGATCTCTTCCTTAATTTGTAGCTAGACATCCTGTGTTGACAGGTTCGTCCGAAAGCCGAACATACTGTGGGGGTACAGCTCGTTGTCTTCTAGGCGTTGCTGTATTCTTTTGGTGACCACTCTCTCGTAAAGCTTGCCGAAACATGAGGTTAGCGAGGTGGGCCGCAAGTTTTCTATCTGTAGCTTCTTGCCTGGTTTGGGTATCATTACCACTTCTGCGTGCTTTCATTTTTTTGGTACCGTGCCCGCTTCCCACTGTGTATTGAGGTAGTCCGTGAGTTGGGTCACTGCTTCATCGCTGAGGTTGAGGATCAATGAGTTCTTAAATTTATCGGCTCCTGCTGCCGTGTTTTTGGTGACTGCTCTGATGGCGGCATACACCTCTTCTCTTGTAATTGGCTTGTCGAGTTCGGGGTTTTTCGTTCCCTGGTAGTCCACTTTGTATTCTCGCGGCTTGTCCCGGCCATAACATTTGATCCGGACTTCCTGTAGTAATTACTCGTCTTGTCCCTCCTATTGATGGACGAGCTTTTGAATTGCCTTGTTGCTTGCAGCTTTGGTTTTAGTTGGGTCCAGGAGTGCCTTGAGTATACGCCACGTTTTGGCTGTGCTGAACGTGCCCTTTAGTGAGCTGCTAAACTGCTGCCAGCCTTGTCTTGCCAATTGCGCTGCGTATTCCTCTGCCTTCTGGGTGACCTTAGCGATCTTCTTCTTTAGCTTCTTGTTTATCCTCTGTTTTTTCCATCTCTTGGTCAGCCCGCGTCTCGATTCCCATAGCTTGAGTAGCCGCGGGTCCACTTCCGGCGTTTCTTCCGTTCTTTCTATTTATTGCATGTATTGTTTTTGTATTTGCTTTTGCTGTCAGCACCATTCTTCTATTGAAGTAATCTCCTCCTTCATGTGTCTACTGTTCTTCTGAAAGGCGCCCCAGTCTGTTATGTGGGATGTGCAAATCTTCCTCTTGATGTTCTCGGCTTCTATAGTTGTCTTCAGTACGTAATGATCCCTGCCTAGGTTCTCCAGAAAGTTTTCTCATTTGACCTGTTTTGCTCCTCTAACGTACGTTAAGTCGGGGCAGGTATCTAGGCTAATGCTGTTGCCTAGATGCGTTGGCTGATTTTTTTCCGGTATGAGGGTGCAGTTTGTGTCCTCTGCGATCATGCAAACTAGCTACCCCTTGCTGTCTCCTTTCTGATACCCCCAGGTGGGGTCCCTCACGTTAAAGTCCCCTGCTATCAAAAGGGTGTTGGATTTTTCTAACCTGCCTGCCCCCGCGAAAAGTTTGCTAAAGGTGCCATTTTTTTTTGTCTGGGCGGGCTTTATAAGTTTACTATGAACGTACTTTTTGCATTATGCTTTTTCTTGGGTATCACCTCAGTTATCACGTGTTCTATCCCGGAATCCGGTATTTCGCAATGTGCTATGGTTACTAGTTTGTTGCTACTTAGTGTCGCCGTATGGCACTTCTCCTGGCATGTATACCCTCCGAGTGTTGGCGTGACATTTGTCTCTTGCAACATGATGATGTCTGGGGGTGCGTTTTGTGTGTTTATGTGCTGCTGCAGGAGTCCCTGCTTGCGCCGGTATATGCTTAGTGTGTTTTGTCCGGCCATGCTGTATTGTTATTGTTGTTGTTTTAGCTATCGGATCCTAATCATTTTTTGTGATAAAGCCTGTCCTTGGCTTCGCTCGTGATTTTCTGTGCTTTTTTACTTTTTATGTAGCTGAGAAAATTCTGTTCCTGCAGCGCCATTTTTGTTGCATCTGTCCAATCGGTTCCTGCATGTTTTGCGAAAGCTTTCCATCTTTTCTTCTAGACCCTTTTCTCTTGACTGTGTTTGATGTATCTGTTGTTTGGGCACGGTGCTGGGTGGCGTTCTTGGTGGGTTGTCCATTCTTTGTGTCTGTAACTCTCATATTAAATCTTCGATCCTTTTCTTTAGTTGCCTGGTTTCCTCGCGGCTTAGCTCTAGTTATCTTTTGAGCGCCTTGTTTTCCTCTATTAGTTGCGTGTCATTGTTCTATTGTCCAGAGTGCGGAAAGAGTGATTTGGGAGGGCCTGCTCCCCAGTTCACCTTGACTCCGCCTTTCTTCTGCTGCTGTTGTTGTTTCGGCGGCCCCTGGTTGTTTTGCTTTTCCAGTGGTGGAAAGGACTCATGCCTGGGTCTGCCTCCTCCTTGGCTGCGGTTCTGTCCCCGGCTACGGCCCCTGCTCCGGCTCCGTGACTGGTTCCAGCCCCATCCTGGCTGCCACCCAGACTCCGGGACTGACTCTCGTCACCCTCTGAGCTGAACAACCTAGGTCGGCGTCTCCTGCTCCTGCTCCGGCCCCGTCGCTGCTGCTGCTGCTGCTGCTGGCCATGGCTGCCGCGCGGCGGGCGCCCGCGTAGCTCCTCAGCGGCCTTGAGCCGCATCCTGCAGACTCTGGTGCCGATCACGTGTTCGCCTCCGCATACCATGCATTCCGGTTGGCATTGGTGTCCGTCGATGGGATTGCTGATTCCGCAGCGTCTGCAGGTTCTCGACTCGGGCGTGGGGCATACGTCCAATCGGTGTTCCTGCTGGCCGCGTACATAACAGCATTGTCTCGTTGGCCTGTATGGGTAGGTCTTGTACTCTCCGGCGCTGAAGATGACCCACTTCGGAATGCTTGGACCGTCGAAGATGATGAGTGCTGTATCGGTCTTGCCCAGCATTTGTGCTGCTAGGACCTCGACCCCTTGAGTACGTAGCCTTAATTTCAGCTCCAGTACGTCCGATTGCATGCCCGCTGGCAATCCGCGAATTACCGCGCGCTTGACGCCGCCTGGCATTGACACATATGCCTGTACTGGGTAGCTCATTCGTCCAAAAGGAAAGTGCGTGATCTTGCGTATTTCGTTTGCGGCTTCTTCTTCATAGGTGCTCGCGATCACTATGTTCGAGCTCGGTCGGAGCCTGACCAGAAAATCCTCCTCCTTGATTCGTCCTCCACATGCTTCCACGATGGCACACCTGACTTGATACGGCTTCATTTCCAGAACTCTGAGTCCTCCACGGGGTCGGATAATGATCTTGTCGTCGTCCATCGGGAGCGGCGGAAGCTTCTGCCTCGGCTGCCGCAGCGCTCCTGCTTTAACTCCTTGAGCCGGCGTGCGCCCTCCGACAGATTGCATCATCCCGCCGGTAGCTTCCTCTGCCGGCGCCATCTTGCCATTGTTCTTTATCGCGTGGGGCCCCTCTGGCTTCAAAATGGCGTCGCCGTTGGCAGCGCACTTGATTCTTTTCTTGTATCGTCTGGTATGGTATATCTGCCAATTTCTTTCTTCGTCTCGCACCAGGCTCTCGTCGTCGCTGATGTCCTGTTCCATGCTAGCGTCTTCCATGGCGCCTTCGGGGCCGTTCCCCGCTCCCTGCGTGCCGGAACACGTGGTCGCCGGCGCGGCCTCCATCTCTTGAGTTTCCGCCTGGTCTTGGGCTTGTCCAGCCCCAAAATTGTTTGCGGCAAAGTTGTTTGGTGCCAGAGATTTCATTCCTGTCTTCCCCGAAGGACTTCGGCATGACAGGGCGCCCGCCCAGGTGCGGGGTCCGCTAAGCCTCGCGTTAAGCTTAGCTCCCCGGCCACGAGGGCGTGACTTCCAAAACCGATAAAAGTCGAAAAAGTGGACCTACCGAACAGAAGTCGCCCGCTCGGGTGCCGGGTCCGCTAAGCCTCGCGTTAGGCTTAGCTCCCTGGCCACGAGTTCGTGACTTCCAAATCTGATAAAAGTCCAAAAAGTGGGCCTACCGGGCTGAATTCGGTGTCCTCGTGGTCTTGAAGCTTGTCTTCGTCGATCTTGCCAAACAATTTATTGGCCCGGTGGATTTGCAACGTCGAAAGCTTCGAAAAATCGCGGAGCCCATGCGACATGCGTCCGCTCTCTTCGACAGCTCGCAGCGCCCCCCCCCCCCCTCCCCAGGGATTCCACCGAGATATGTGAGACGGTTACTGTGCAATTTCCTTTCCTCAAAAACCAAACAAAACAAGCGAGCCGACGGCGTTCATAGAGTTCATTGGCGTTGACAACTTTGCAAAGACCGTCCATTTTCACTAAAGGAGAGGAGCACAACCGGCTTCATGGGTCATTTGAGATCTAAATCTCGCTGTCGCTTTCTATATCCTGGATTAGCTGGGCTAATCCAGATTAATATTTTTTTCTAGGCGTCAGGATCTTGCCGCCGCGTGGCTCAGTGGTTAGGGCGCTCGTCATCTGAGCCGTAGTACCTGTGTTCGAACCCAACCACTGTTGCCCCGTTTCGATGGAGCCGAAACGCAAAGGTGAATGTGCGCTGTGTGATGTCTGTGCATGTTTGGGGGAAATGAAATGGCGCAGAATCTCTCATATATTGTCAGACACCTGAACTGCACCGTAAGGGAAGGAATAAAGGATGGAGTGAAATAATAAAGGATGAAAGAGGTGCCGTAGTTGTGGGCTCCGGAATAATTTCGACCACCTGGGGATCTTTAACGTGCACTGACATCGCAGAGTACACGGGTGCCTTAGCGCTTTGCCTCCATAAAAACGCAGCCGCCGCGGTCGGGTTCGAACCCAGGAACTCCGGATCAGTAGCCCAGCGCCCTAACCAGTGAGCCACTGCGGCGGAGGCGGTACCTCCTAACTCACATCGCGCCATCTCGGTGGACACCTCAACCGGCCCCCATGAGAAAATGTTGTCTCAAGCATGCAATTGAAGGTGTGTGTCTGTCACTGATCCGCGGCCCCCTGCCAAGCTAGCCACCAGCTTGAATAAAACACGCAAGCTTTTTGCAAAGAGAAATGCTATGACATCAATCGGAATGCTCTGCGCCCAACGATTGTTGAAAATTTTTGATGAACGTATTCGGGAATACTTTCACCACCTTGGTGTGCGCCAGTGAACGACATCTCTGGGATTCCGTCTGAACCTTGATTCTTTCAACTCTAGCCCGAGGATTGATGCAACAAATTCAAGCGGAATCATAATGATACCATACCATACCATTCTTTACGCAATTCGTATCGAAAAATATTAGTAAGGATGGAATGGGTATAGCTTCATATTATGCATGTCATTTGTTTTCTCACAGATAGTACGCGCACTCATAAGGAGCAGCATTTTATATGCGGCACCGTTATCCTCCAGCGCTCATGAAGAAAATGTACATCTTGAACCTCATTTGGAGGGGCAATGAGATTGTGACCCATAACTTAGCTATTTCACGATACATTGCCTGCACTAACGCAGTTCAATTTGCCCTATCTCCCAGCGCCATTAGACACTGGAACAACTTACAAGAAAATGTCGGACAGAGGGATTACTTTGAGAAAATATTAACCGAGACTTATAAATGATTAACGGTTTTCATGTTTACCGTTGTTTTTACCTGCGCTGTACAATATTCGGCATAGTGGTGAGCATGTACGCGCTAATTTGCCCTCATTATGTGAAAGCGACTTTGCATTTGTGTACGAAACCAATTTATGTTAAGGATTTTTTGATTCTTGATTTGTTCTTTACCCTTGCTTGGACCCAGCGCTTGTATGGTCCACGGCATGGTACAAATAAAAAAAATTGCCTCCGGCATTTAATCATCACTCGCTGCTACAACAAACTAATGACAAACAAAACTGGCCTATTTTTTGAGTACGCACACTTGCTGAGGCACAAAACATAGATTAACAGCTGCGTTCGTGTTCATTTCGTCAGGTGCTGATGGAGAAGTGTGCTCGTTCAGATTTTCAGTTATGTGAGGAGGGTTATTATTGCATAAGAATTTTATGGTGGTGGTGGTAGTGGTTTTTATTAAAATAATAATAAAAAGGAAGGAAAAGATTTTTGCTAGCCCCGGCATCTGCCACTGATACTGAAGCACCTGACCTGGGGCAGCGGAAATAAAGGATAGCAGGCAGAATGGAGAAATTGAATGAAAGAGGTGAGGGGACAGGAAAAGAGGATAGGGGGTGAAGTAATATATGCAAACTATTTACACAATAAGAAATGGGTCTAGGTTGTGCGCGTGATTAGTTCATTTGAGATGAATTAAACGCACACGCACAGCACTGTGTTGGGCTAAAACTGTAGAGGGGCGTCCAGTTATTAATCGTTCAAGGTAGAACTCGCGAAGCGTTTCGTCACTGCGTGGAGAAATTCTATGTTAGAGACACTCCATGTAGACATTATATGTTGGAGAAACTTCCCTTTGGATAAACGCTTATTTCGAGAAACTCCATGTTGGAGAAACTCTATGTCGGCGAAACTCCCTGTTGCCCGGGATACATGCGACGTTTTTTCCGACGATGTTCGCGCGGCAGAAAGCGCCGCGGTTGCTCGGCGAGCCGAGTTCGCTTGTTGCGGATACATGGAGCGAAGAACTAGCGGATGCCGCCTCAGTGTGGCCAGACGGGATGAAAATATTTTCGCCAGAAGAAAATTAATAAATAATATTTAGAAACAATTCTTCTTTGCTTATAGGAACTAAATACAAAAGAAACGTTCTAAACAATTGTTTACGATTCACTTTAGCAACTCTTTAGAATATTTTGGTATTTTGTGCTCCTTTAAGCGGAGCGCGCATGCTAGATGGCTACACTGTGCAGACGAGGTAAACAGATGCGAGCAGCTCTTGGGGTCATCCTTCGTCCTGTCGATTTCTTTTTTGTTTCAGCTGTGGTTGAGCCTTTCGCTACTCTTTAGATTCGTCTCTCCCCACGGGGGTACTCTGTCGCCTACTTCTGCGAAGAAGTTACTCCTCATGAAGATGAGAAAACTTGAAGAGAAGAGGAGCAGAAAAAGGAGATTCTGGGTCCATCCCGTATGGGAGGCGTGAAAAAAGGAGGGCGAGTACCACACCTCGGTAAGTACGTTTTGGCTATTGCTAGTGGTTGGCCGATTGACCTCTCCTGCTACTCGTGCAATATGCTCCGGTGCAGGCGGAATCCTCAAGTAGCCGATATCTCCGCCTAAAAATTTTACCTTTGCCTGCTTTCACGTGCCGTGGGCATCAGATTTTCCACTGTTTGGAGAACATCATAGATCAGGCAGCTCTTGCAGCATGTTTTCAATTAATTGCACGGTCAGGGTACCAGCTGGACGTCGTGAATATACGTTGATAACATTTAGGTAGGCATAAAAAATGCGATTACAGGCTCCTGTGGCCCGCGGTTGTGCTCGAAATAAGGGCTTTTTTAGTTCATCATCCTGAGCGATTTTAATCTGGTGTATATGAAGAAATATTGCCGCGAAAGCGTCATAGTACCGTCAGTCATGTCAGCTTCGCCCTCCGTTCCGCATGGGCCATGAAACGCAGTCGGGAGCTCAGGATTCTCCGGGAAGGTGTTTATTATTTAACAAGGGCATGTGTTCACGTGTTTGCTGCGCACCGCTCCCGATACCGCGCTATTGACAACTAAAATAGTGAAGGAAAAGCTTTGCTTGTAGAAGAGACTAACTGTACAACCCTTAGAAAAACGGGCGTTAAAAAAGAGCCGTAGTTTTTCGTGTCATTTTCCTTGCCAAGAATCCAGTGAAGTGGAATAAATGAGTAGAACAAAAATTGTAACTTTTTCATGAAATAGACGTATACCGCTGACAGCTTACTTTTGTTTTCTGTCGTGATTTCAGTATAAACTCATGAGGAAGGACCCGCACATGTTCTTCCAATACTACAGAATGTCCCCGCAGCAGTTCGATGAGCTGCATAGGATCATCAAAAGGGATTTGGAACACCAGTTGCTTTGCAGGGAGCCTCTCTGCTCTGAAGAGAGGCTGGTTATCACTTTCAGGTACTTGCAGCGCTCGTGACAACACCTATGTTCTTATGCACGTTACAATTTTTCTTTGTATGAAGGTACCTTTCCTCAGGAATGGCCATCAAACAGGTGGCCATGGTGTTTAGAATTGTGCCATCGACATGCAGAAAGGTGATCCATGACTCTTGCAGAATTATCTGGAAGTATTTGGAGCCACTGTATGTTCCAGTGAGTACTGCTTGCCTTATTTTATCGGTGCCTGCTGTTGTGGAAATTAAATAGAAAATATTGCATATATGATTCCTTCCGGAAAGCCATCAGTTCAATCTGTCATTCTAAAGAGCCATCTGAAAAGTTTTGTAGTGGCTGAAATGAAGTAATGTGAAAAGTAAAACGAGTTATGGCATTTCATTGGCATACAAAACTAGATCCTCCACAAATCTTTTTTTTTCTCTCTGCTATCTAGGAGCCAGGGCCTGAGAAATGGCAAGAAACTTCGGATGATTTTGGCAAGCGCTGGAATATTCCCAACTGTGTTGGTGCAGTTGACGGGAAGACGTACAAATAACAGCACCACCACTTTCCGGTAGCAATTTTTTCAACTATAAGGTACGGTTCGCTCAGTGCAGTTAGTTATTATAACTTGTCCAGACTCTGTAACGAATACTGGGTTTGTTGATGCATATGTTGTGTTATGCATTTTTCAGGGCACATTCTATAACGTGCTTATGGCTGTAGTTGACGCAAAGTACAGGTTTTTGATGGTGGACGCTGGCGCTCCTGGGCGACACAGCGATGAAGGCGTCTTCAAGGAGTGCACGTTTGGAAAAATCTCGCCCATAACGCTGCGAACTAGCCAGCACCAGCATGCCTTCCAAAGACCCAAATAGTTGCGCCACACGTCTTCGTCGGGGATGAAGCTTTTCAGCTGAGGCAAGATTTCTTGCGTCCTTACCCCGGCAAGAACGTGGAGACTACCAAGAGGGTATTGAAGTACAGGCTCAGTAGAGCAAGGTATTGAATGACATTCTGTAAGCTGGGCATGCCTTTATCATTTACAAGAAAACAAAATAGTCTCCTGAACTATAAACTACATAATTTCTGGCATTGTTTCATAAGGAATATTTGTCTCAGTAGCTAAATTTACTCCAGTATTTTGCATAGTACTTGAGGTACTTAGAGGAAAAAGAATTTGTTTCATAGAAGAAGCAGATCGGTGAAGATAAAGGCCTTCACCAAGTCAGATAGATATGCTACACCTGGCCTGTACAACTGGTGGCTGCAATATATAATGCTAGTTACTTTATCCAGTGAAATTTAGCAATGTTTGATACTTCTGTCTGGAGCGCAATGACAATGCAAACATCTATGACAAGTTGACAGATGATTACCATGGATTTACTGTGTTTATTACAGACGCATTGTGGAAAACGCCTTTGGCATCCTGACTGCTCGGTGGAGAGTTCTTCTGCTCCCGTTGAACCTCCTGCCTCGTAATGCAGCATTTGCTGTTTTAGCATGCTGTGCTCTGCATAACTTTCTTTCCGCGACAAAGAACATACCATATTGTCCACCGGGCTATGCAGACGAAGAAGGTGATTATGGAAATGTTGTCCCAGGTCAGTGGAGGTCAGAAGGTGAGTCCGATGCCCTCCTCGACTTGGAACCCACACAGTCAAGGAACCATAAAGCAGCTGCTGCCGAAACCAGAAACATTTTCGCACGATACTTTATGAAAGAAGGTGTTGTGCCATGGCAGTGGGCACACACCGGGCTTCCAGCACCACCGAAGATGTAGAAGGTATTCACACATTTTGGATCTCATTATGTAACCATGGCCACTCCTATCTTGTTCAATTCTATCATATTTATTTAGCAGGTGATACCATCAATTTACCTATAACTTGCTTGGAGCCTTTGTACTATAATACTATTTGTTACTATTGTCTTGAATTTTGTATACTTCAAGTGCATTTCACTCTGGTGGCCCCACTATTTTATGCATTGTGCTGTGTGCCCATTGATTACCTGTGTTGTTTTTTGTATAAAATTTGTTTTGTATAGTAATATCCCTTAGAATTAAGTGTTCAGTGTGCCAGGAGGCGAGGCCTTGTCAGGTGTGTCTGAAGTGCCTTTTGCCTCATCTACCTTGGTAGAATGTTCGTCTTGTAATCTTTCTTGTTCATGATATGTACCGACCTTCTACTAAATACAAACACAAAACGCGCATACTGCCACACTTTCAGCTTCAAAAGGGTTCAGTGGTGTATCATATCAAACTGAAACGCAAGAAAAAGAATCGCATTCGCTCTTTGCTGCCTGCTACTCTGTCCGCTCTAACCCGTTGCACTCGATTCGACGAAAAATTAGTTTTTTGAATGAAACAAGCTACCTAAGCAATTAGTGTTGCATCATTTTCAGCAGCATGTAGTGGCATAAGGACAGAGCGTGAAGACATGAAGACAAAACCAGCGCTGAACTTCAACTTCAATTCGGAGAACTGCCAAAGCAATGCATACATACTCCCTGAAAAAAAAAAAATGCCTACCAGGGTTACAAAATTTTCCTTGAAGCCCTGCTGGTTGTTCTGTTTGTTTCAGTGGGTGTGTATGCAGTGGCTTGGAAATTCTCCGATTTAAGTTGAAGTTCAATGCTTGTTCTGTTTTCGCGCCTTCATGCTCTGTGCTCGTGCTGCTATGTGCTACTGAAAATGCGTTATTTATTGAACTTCACTCCGTTTCATTAAATGTGTACTTCGAAATAAATTACAGTAGTTCAAGCTCCATTTCTTGCTTGCGTTCTTTTGGGCAAATGCGCAGCTTGTGGGCCACAATTTGGCCATACAGAGAGGACTGGTCTCTGTCATCCTTGATGAGTTGCTCAATTTTTCCACGTCCTCTTGTAACCGTACCCTCTCATCATCCCGGCGCTTCTTTTTTGCAGAGCGTTGCACTTGTAGAGGGGTGATTGCTGGGGTGATCTGTGGGCAGCCGTAAGTTGTGCTTGGCTCCGGGCTTTCAGTTCTGCCAAGGGCGCAGCTCTCCTGGGACGGTTCTGCCAGTGCGTATATAAAAAAAAATAGAAGTGTAAAACTGAATCCCTGCATAGCATTTTATATTTTGCGACAGAGTTCAGAAGAGCAAAATGACTCTTCAGAAACTTGCTCTGCTAAGTTTCTTCATATGAACATGCATTCCAGACATGAGCCCACATGAGCAAAGATAAAGATAGGCCTTGCTGACTGCACTAGATGCAATGGTATTTTCCTCTTCTTAAGACCAGCTTGTGGTGTTTCTACGTGGTCTCCGAGTGAATTTTATGTCTCTGTGTGGCTCTAGTACTGCCTAGATCTGCTGCATGCCCAGCTTTCTGGGACATATACTACTTGCGCCATATACCGGCAGTGGCGGCGACAGAGAGCGTAACTGAATGGGAAGGGGTACAAAAAAAATCATAAAACGTTAACAAAAGCACCTAAAAAATGCTTCGGGGATTTGTGTAATATACACTTAGCTGAGGAATGTGCCAAAGTTTCAGTCCTGAGCTCTTAATACACGAGCTTCCCAGCGCGTTTGAATATTATACGATGCTGCCTACGGGAGGGGGCCAAAGTTTTGGCATTTTTCCAGACATTGAAACTGTATAGCACCGTAACACGGATAGATATCGAAAATGCTTCCCGGTTTTAGCTATTCTAATATATGGTGTTTAAAATGGTGTGAAACGATCTGGCATAGCTTTGATCAAGAAGCTTCCTGATGCCTTTTAATTGAAACCTGATATTGCCTAAAATATGAAAGATGGCGCCCGGTAGCGAGCTACGCTGCAGAAATGGTTCGGACTGCTGAAGTTGCGTTCATTTCGACGCTTACCTTTTTATCGGGTGACTTTTGCCCTGCAGACAAGAAGAACACATGTCAGAGCTCGAACCCAGTGTCTCGACCGGAGCTTTAAATAAAGAAGGTTGTTACGATGACCATGCATTAACGCAGCTACATAAAGTATTCGTGGCTGTTCATATATGCTTGTCGTGGAGCAACTTTGCAAATTGTCAGCCCTTTGCTATTATCTAAATAGTTTATTGGGGCGTGTGATCATGATCTATTAGGGTATGAGAGCTAGCTCGCCTGAATTTTACCTATTCTTGTTACTGTTAAAGAGCGTAGCGGCATTCAAACGGCCGACATCAAAAAGTATTCGCGGATATAGATGTTTAAGTTTAATCTTTTAATACTTATTTAAGAAAATTTGATATAGCTTACTCAGAAACATTGTGAAGTTGTTCAGCTGTTGTCGGGCAGAACACAGAATTTGGAGTCTAGAAGCAAATAGGGTGTAGATAGACGTTCAGGTTGTTACTGTCACGTTCACCTGTAATGCTTTCAAATTAGTGACTCTAGCGTTGTCCGATTGTGGTGACTCGAGTTTGCACTTAGAGTTCTAACCTGGGTTCAGAACCTTTTGTTTTGGTCAACTAATTTTATTAAATGTGCTCGTTTCTATAGAAAATATATTAGTATGACTGTATGAATGAAAAATTTCACGCATGATCACTATTCATACTTTTATTGCTGCAGCTATTGGCGACTTTTTTTTTGCTGTTCTTTCATTCTGACTTCTGTAATATGCATGCATGATGTATTTCCGGGATCCATCCTGTGTAACACAACTGAAAAAATGAGGCTTCGCTTTTGAGGTACGAAACTTCGCTTTTAAAGATACCGCAAGATACCGTCAACTTTTTTCCATTTTTGCAAACAAATTGGTGAATTTAATTGTGTCCACTTCTGCGCTACGAAAAAGCGCTTTTACATGGACGTCATCAAGGAAGCAGTTCATAACGGTATATATAAATGGTAAATATGGTGGCTGTCGCAATTTGCGACGCTGTCAGCCGCTACGCTGCCAGTCGCTGCTACGCTGCATGTCATGATATCGCAGTTATTTCTCCCGCACCTCCCAGAGTGACATTGCAAGGGGCCGCCATGTGCAAGAGGGTTAACCACGTATTAACAGGGTTAGTCGCGATGTCATATCAATCGTCTGAAGCAACTGTCTTGAGAGCCACCTTTGAAGAACGTTTGCATCTGTCCTTTGAGGCTGGGCTGTAATCATTTTAAGCAATAAATTTTTCTATTTCACCAGTATAATAGATGAGTTGCGTTATCGCAAGCAGCTTGCTTTTAAGATTCATCTTCTTCAAAATGCTATGAAAACGTGTAAAAAATTGACCGCCAATAGCAAGATCAAAGGATGTCAAGGGGTATAAATTAGAGGGGGAAGAAAAATAAAAAACAACTAAGTGTCCTGCCCACGCCAGTGCAAATACTACATTGAGACTGTTAAAAGAATGAAAACTAGAAGTGCCCCCAGTTAGGACGGCCAATAAAAATCAAGAGAAACACCCCCACAAATACACTCAAAGAGAGAGAGGCGGGCGGGGGGGGGGGGGGGGGTGGCAAAGTCTTGCACAGGGTGCCGGGTGATGTAAGGCCGGCTCAGGACCCAGCCGCTATGCCCACAATTCAGCGTACGCGAAATGCAACAATGCTCCGGCTGTTTAACCCCGGGGGGTCGAATTAGTTCGAAGCGCAACCAGTGCGCTGTCCCTCACAGCCCGTAATGGAACGAATTTGTATTATTTCATTGTAGCTTTTCCCAGTTCCCAGGTTACTCTGCCTGCGGCAGCTTTGATTTCTGTGGTCACGTGAAAAACTAATTATACTGCACTGAACAATACTATCGCTTACTTTGGAAGCAGCAGCGTTTGGTAAAGAGGTAGAGCGCAACAAAAATAACCAGACGCTAAAAAGGAATGTATACCAATAAAATAAGTCACGAATTGCATTCTATGTTACAAAGTTAATGAGAATATCAAATTGGCGGGGATGTCATTATAGCAGGCGGGGATGTCATTATAGCACGTAGCGGAAAGCACAATGTCAGCAAATTACCATGAATAAAGGGGAAGCCTTCGTAACGATAACACTCATGGGAAGTGATCTGTTACGTTTGCAGTAATATTCGAAGCACTGGAGGTTATATTTTTTTTCTCCTTTGCACCTTTGGGGAGGAAATCGAGCAAATGCAATAGGTCTATTTTTATGGCGTCGCTGTCAATAAACTTGCACTTGTCACACTATCTGAAAGCTGGTGCGGAAGGGGTTATAACTTCCCCGCAAAAAGGCAAGGACAAGGGCTATAGTGCCGACATGAAATATTTTATTGTACACTTTTTATACAACATTTGGAAACAAAATGTGTACCGTCAGAATCACATAGCGTCATTACATTGTGTTCATGTTACATGTACTACCAGAACGATGCACTCCAAACGTAACGAATATGAATATAAATAAACAGATTTCACAGCAACATGGCATACAAAAGAAGCATTACTTTGCGAAAAGAATAAAGAACAAGGCAAACTTTTAATCGGTTGCCCAACAAAATGAGTCAGCAAAGAAGGACATACAAATGAACATAAATGATGGCATTGAATGTGCGTAGTACTGCTTTCGTCACTTTTCTCGAGCCTGTTTGTGCGCATTGTGCACTTGATGCCAGTATCATATGATCTACGCCCGATACGCCCAATCAGCTTTCTTAAAGTCGCTGCAAAATTTTTACAACTGCCCCGCAGAACTTAAAGGCCTGTGTGCATGTTCATTTTCAAAGCACCCTCCCCCCCCCCCCCAAGTACTTTTTCTAGCTGTACTGATTCCGTTATAAATCGGTTATCCATGGTTTGTTTACATAACACAATTTTCTTACGCAAAAGACAAGCCAAACGATCATTTTAAAAGGGACAACGGCAATACATACAAAGCACATATATCACATGTATATTACACCGAAAAATTGCTCAGGGCATATATGGCAGGTAAACAGTCACATAATACAAATACACTATTTTTAGTACACACCGAACACTCCTTTAGGGGCAGGTTACATAAGGAATCAGGAACAGTACTCTTTATCTTCAAGCAGTGATGCACTTTCGAAACTAGAGGTACAACACAGCACTATAAATATAGGAGGAAACACGCAAAACTAAAAGGCACATCTCACCACATAACTGTTATCTCCTCCTATGGCTACAATCATTGCTTTTCTCTTTCTTTCCTTACAAGGTTGCGAAGTTTTTCTATTGATTTGACTTTCGTCAACATTCCCATAGCCCGAAGCTCCGTGCGCAATTCTCCTGCATCCATGTCGTCCACATTTTATAGACAGTTTCCTTCGCTCACTTTTTCTTCTGCACAGCGTAGCCTCTTCGCCCGTGTCTCTTGATTAAGTCCCTCAAACCAATACTCTTGTTCCCGCTTTTTATATGCACGGCTTAGTCTGATATTCTCACTCACTTCAAGCCTTTTCGCCAGCTTGAGAGCGTCAGCGGCTGCATT
The DNA here is from genome assembly GCF_052857255.1 of Amblyomma americanum. Taxonomy (NCBI): domain Eukaryota; kingdom Metazoa; phylum Arthropoda; class Arachnida; order Ixodida; family Ixodidae; genus Amblyomma; species Amblyomma americanum. Next base: position 153,384,856 of record NC_135504.1, read on the forward strand.
CCACTTGTTAGACTTCCCATGGTGTAGATGCTTTAGCACGTCGTTTTTTTTCTCTAACCCTTGGCTTGAAAACCAACCAAGGCACTTGAACCTTTCGTGCTTTGCGGAAGCGTGGTGCGCGAGAATATGAATGTACGGCGTAACACTATCGCCGCAATAGCCTTTGCAACCTTGGGCTCCTAATTCTAAGAACGTGTGAAAGAATTCTGAGGTTTCTCTTTCTATGCTGCGACCTTCGACATCATTTTCCAGGTGGTACAAAATTTTCCGCATAAGCTTCCAAAGGAGCAAAGCTTTTTCCTCTGTTTGAGGGTGCAATTTCCCGGCCAGTTTTTCAGGCAAAGCCTTCAGCAGGCGCTCACAATCTCCCCTCGATATCGACGTGAATGTTTTTCTCTTGTTTGTTCATTGGCTTCCCAGACGTGAAATTTAATCCCACAGTTGTTTATGGCGTCAACGATATCCTGAACATGTATGGTCATACAACGTGGGTTGCGGACTTTTTCACGGTAATCTCTGTCTTCTGCTTCTGAAAGCAATCCATCTACACGGCGGTTAACTATTCTTAACTTCATGTGCAATACATCAGGAATTATTGAATCAGAGTCGAAGTTAAACAATGGCACGTTTTTCATCCTGTTCGCCTGTGCGCAGCTATCAGCTTTCATGTTCTCAAGAGTGTGGATCAAAGGAGGCTCATTAAAGCTCCTGTTACTTGTCAGAACTGACCACCTTGTCTGTGGGTTTACTCGACAAAATGGACAAGGATAGTGTGATGCAGCAGACTGCAGACCCTGAACAACAAGCAAAAATTTCAAATCTGACCTAGACAGATGCGAATCGGCATCTCGTGGTCCCCTACAGATATCCTATCCCTTCGTGCGACATTAATTTTTTTTATCAAATCCCGAAAAGCCTCTCTTATTTCAAAATAACCCTCCGAGATCTCCGCCACACCGAGAAGGCGATGAAGGTTATGGCTATGTAGCTGCCGCGTTTTGCAAATGATGACGAATGATAATGTTGTTCAGGTCGTGCGTCTACTCACAACGCAGCCATCACCTTCTATTTTTACAAGGAGTGCCTCGGTGGAGATCTCTGTCACACTTATGCCTACATCTTTAGCTAGCTCTTGAGCAGCTAACGCCAAGTCTTCCTCAAATGAAACCTGAGCGCCAGGTGAGGTACCTGGTGTGTTGAAGACAGTTATCCTGCTATCTAGGTGCTCTCTGTAAGAATTTATTAGCCTTATGGTAGGCAAATTAGGGACGCTAGCGGAGTGGTGCTCCCAGAAAACGTTACTGACAAAATGTACGTCCAAGAGGGCTGCAACTTCTCGCAAGCTTTGTTTGTTTAGAGAAGAAAGGGCATTATAGTTAACTTGACCATTGCTGCAGAAACCTCTTTTTACACCGCAATTACAAATTTCTCCATTTTCCTTGAATGTTACTTTATGCAGCAGGCTTTTTAAGTCAGTTACGAGAAGCTGGCATACATCTAAGCCGTAGCTCTCCAGTACAGCATCAAGTGCTTGCGCGATGGTATATCCAGCTGCATTAAGCTTCCTTCGGTCTGTTTTTTTGCACCCCTCGCCGACCATTATTCCTTTGTTCAGTAGCATTGCAGTTTTTTCGGATTTCAGCTTTTCATTCTCCTGCTCTAGGTTAAGAAGCTTAGCCTTATAGGTAGAGACGGTGTCTCTGAGCTCATTTATGGCCTTTTCTGAAACTGTTCCTACTCTTTCGAGTTCTTTTTGCAGAGCAGAAATTATGATGTTCTCTATGGATTCTCCGGTATTCGTTTCAGGTGGGCTAGATTGCGACCCGAAGTGAATCTTTATGAACCTTTTATTTTTTAAGAAGGACGGTTTCGTACGGCCTGTCAAATTCCTGTAGCGCCTATCCGCAATATTGCGCAGTGACGTAAACCGGTCTTCAAAATATTTACCCATAATGGGAAGCCTTACATTCTGGGGCAAAAATGATTGCACAGTTTCAAAGTATGTCTTTCGAAGAAGGTCCTTCTCGTGTCTTGTCTTTACAGCTGTCTCATTGGTCAGCGTGAATGTGACACTGCAACTGTCAAAGGTAGCAGACAAGATTATATGGTTATCTGGCGTGGCCATTTCGTGGAGCTATATATATAAACAACAAACTAAATAAAAACTAGAAAAATTTGACGAAAAAGAAGTCATAGCAGTGGAATAGAGACAGTAACACTCAGTGAGCTAAACAGGTGACACGTTGTACAAAACAAGCCAAAATAACGCGAAAACAACACAAATAGAACAAAAGTAGAACTCCATGGGAATAAACACTTATCACAGTATTACGATGCGCCAGCAATGATCTTTGTCACGATGAAAACCTGCAATGTCTCACGAGGAAATCCGCAAGGAAACCTCTTGCAGGACTTCTGAAGTGTTACCCCACCCTTAATTCTGATTGGAAACTCAATCGCCACCGTGTTCCCAAGTTTCGTTTCCCGTATCGACCATGCAGACGGAAGTTGGAGCCTGGAGAAGTCTTGTTCCTCACAGATTAGCCATTTTTTTTCTAATGGTTGGCCTTTCCCGTTAAAGGCCCATCGATAAATGTCGTGGTCAAGTTTCACCTTCAGGAGACCGCTTGATCGACGGCAGTTGGAGAGCTTTTTTTTTAATTTCATACACGATCTCTTCAGAGGCAGACTGGAGGCGTCGATTCGATGGTTTCCTTGGGGATGTGAACTCGCTTTGACAGGCCTCGTTGAGATTCCTCCTAGGCTCTAGGGTACAATGGCATTTGGAGTACCCTTACCAATCGATCAGGTATCCTTTGCGCTAAATGAAAGACAAATAAAGACAGTTTGACAATACTTTAGGAAACGATTTCATATATCTGAAGATAGCGGGAGGGGGGGGGGTGAAACCAAAAGTAGGGAAACTTAAACTGAGTCTCAGGATTTTATTTGTTGTGGTACTTATTAGGTTTATAAGATCCGCAAGCGCACGTGCACCTTATTACGAGGAAAATTGGCATGTTATCTCTATGAAACAAAAAAATGCTGCTGCTAATATGAAGGCGGCAGAGCGTCATCACGACAAACGCTAATAGAAATCGTCCTTGGCAATCGCGAGAAAGCCTAATACATGTGCTACACGAGCACGTTCGAATGACACCTGAGTCGAATGACATTCGAAACTTGGAATGGCATTCGGACTCGACGGACTCCCGCGGCGATATGCGACACTTTACAAACGCATTTCAAATTTCCTCAGCTCGTTTTCAGTGTACGATGACGACGGTAGCGGTGGTCACATTAGTGCGACAACGACACTATCACGGTCAACAGCAGCATATATGACTGTAGTGGGACAAGTTTTTGAGGCCAACGACACCGACGAATCCGTCTGGCGGACTGTCAGCCTTCATGTCCTCGGGAGGCCGGCGGCTGAGCGAAAACACGCTGGCGAGGCGACGGTGTGAATATATTCGCCCTTCTACCTTATCCATATTGTTAACAAGCGAAAGGAACGGGTATATTTCACATGTGCACACTCGAACACTCACCAGCTGTAAGCGCTTTCCCAATTAATTTTAATCGACGGCGACTCCCTTCCCTTCCGCGACGGCTAGGCCTAGCGAGTCCGCAGGGTTACGTCTTCGAATTCGGCGGTTGTGAAGAGCAAATTCACAAGTTTGAGCGAACGCAAATGATCGACGAGTGTAGTTTTGACAACAGTGACCTCAAATCAACTATTGCTCACATCGCAGGGTGCACATACGGTGAACGGGAAGCGCCGGTGTGACCCAAACCGCCGAGCACTGCTTTACGACCAGCAGCAGTCGTGGTGGTGGTAGTGGTTTTATTAAAAATAATAGTAAAAAGGAAGGAAAAGATTTTTGCTAGCCCCGGCATCTGCCATCGATACTGAAGCACCTGAGCTGGGGCAGCGGAAATAAAGGACAGCAGGCAGAATGGAAAAATGAAATGAAAGAAGTGAGGGGACAGGAATAGAGGATAGGGGGAGAAGTAATATGTACAAACTATTTACAGAATAAGAAATGTGTCCAGGTTGTGCGCGTGATTAGTTCACTTTAGAGGAATTAAATCACACACGCGCACAGCACTGTGTTGGTAACAACTGGAGTGGGCGTCCAGTTATTAATCGTTCAAGGTAGAACTCGCGGAGCGTTCGGTCACTGCGTGTAACTACCTGACGGAGAACAGACGGGACGTCCAGCCCGTGTTTTCGAGGAATGCACAGAGGCTCACCAAAGTTCGCTCACGAGTACACGCACTGCCCTGCGGCCACAATAGCGACTTGATGGAGCATGGTAGTATGCCCTGCGCCCTATAGGCAGTCGTCGCCGTTGCTATTTTGTGGATAACAAGTTATGCCTTTTCAATTACCGCGAACGGTCCCCAATCATACTTCTGAATAAAGCAGTTTAAAATAAACTACTGATCGCGTCGGACGAAGTCGGGACAATTAGCGACAAGCGATGATCGTACACGATGTCAGTAGCCCAGCTGTCAAGTGTTTCTCAGGCGAGCGATCGTATCGGCGCTTCCTCCCACAGATTGTCGCACTGCCTTAACAAGCCACGGGTACAACCAGTACAAAAAAGATGAGATTATTTAATAGAACTAAAGCGCAGAATGTGTTTTAAGTCATGCAAACGAGCGCTAGCTGTTCGTACGCAGCGATGTAAACAATAGTATATGCGCACAGGCGTCCTCATCGGAAAATAGCTGGCGAAATTTCATGCTCACGCGGTAAATGTTCTTTGGTGCACTGTTATCTTCAAGCACTTACGTAGACAGAACACGAGCTATTTGCAAAGCAAAGAGCAGGAAAAAGAGAGCAGCAGGTTTCAAAATGAGCAGCCACAGAGCCGAAAGCACTCGCGCGGCTGTGGGCGGGGCGAAGCGATGGCGGCGGCAACGCCTATTGGTCGGTTCGGGCTGCGTTCGCGTTTCGACGGCATTCCAAAATCTGGTATGTCTCCGCCGAGCTCCGTCGACTCGAATGTCATCCGAACCGAATGCCGTTGAGAAACTTCATGTATAGCAGCGTAAGTTCGGCAGTCGAGTCGAATGACATTAGGTTGGAAGGCATTCGAAGCGCCCGTGTAGCAGGGTATAATACTAAATTCGGTATACTAAGGTCGGTGCGACTTACTAATATCAAATACTAAATTGAACAACTATTTGCAGGCACGCAATACTACGCGAAAATGTTGTGACCCATAAACGAAGCGCAACAAACATTTTTATAACAACATTACAGAAAACGATATGTACATGAACATGTACATTTTTGTGAATGATACGATGTTGTCTTGCTCGGGACTAGTCCGGTGCAAAGTGGAGCAAGTGCATTTGAATATGGGAATAAAGTTTGCACCTCGTTCCTAAACCGGGTGAAAACAGTCACAACTAGTAGACTAAATGGTGCGTGAGCGGAGTAAATATGTGACCCTCAATGTTGTTTTATTCCCTACCATATGCATACTGTCCTTAACAAGTCTTTGTGTTCGGTGATAGATGAATCATCCACACTTAAAGCAGATAATCTAATACAATGCCTAATTGTTTTTTGTTCTTGCGTTGCCATTATTTTAAATGGAGCGAGTTTTCCAGGGTACCTTTTTAACACTCTCTGAAAGACCATTACTTAGGTTGCAAACTTAGTGCTACAGATGGAATAAATGCACTTTATTTTTCTGATGAAGTATATGGCTGCACATGCCAAAATCAAACCTCAGGTAATGACTAAATGCACCCAGCAGTGCGTTACAAATATAAAAAAGGTTCTAATGTTACAATATTCAAACAAAAAAGTTAAAAACTTACCGTTTTCGCGATGACTCTCTCGACGGAGTGGTACATCAGTTGCTTCTGGCAGAAAGGTGAGGCTGCAGTTGCTGGGTGGGGACGAATGGTGTTCAGCATCTCGATGGTACTGTATTGATAGTACGCCAGCGAACAACCTAGCATAAAAACAGCGTCAAGGATTCGGGATCACGTGCAAGGCTCACGTGCTTTCCCTTTTGTCCCAAGACGTCTCTCGGAAACTAAACATCGCGAAAGAATTCCTTTTTTTTAATTTTGCTTTACCTTCCGACAAAACCGGTTGTGTAAACCAAAGCATTGTCACTTTCTTTACAGCTGGGAGAGACCTATCCCTGGTGTAAACAGCGTGACGTCAAAGGGGAAAGGCCCGATGAGCAGGATCGTCAAGTTTTTCGTCTAAACTGGCTTTGCACGTGACGAGCACCTGCTACCCATCCATGTTAAGACGCGCATTCCAGCCGCCTGAGTCGAAGCGACAAAGGCGGCTAAGGGAAAAGCCAAATACCTATGTGTCCCCCTCATTCCCAGCCCATGTTCCTTCAGCTGGTTGCCGACGCCATTTATTATTCGCCATTTTTTTTCTACTTTATTGCCGTGCTCCCTGTTTTCCTCTTTTTTTTAATTTTGGCTTTGGTGCGTCTTTGTCAGGAACTCTGTCAGGCGCGTCAGTCTTAGACTAGTACTGTCGAATGTGGGCGAGTAATTCTCACTATCCAAGCGACTTTGCCTCCCCAAATCTCTCGCGGCGCACAGAAGAAGGCAGCTGGTCGGCCCGACGATTAAGTATCGCTGTTTAGTTATTGCGGCGATAAACTCATCCCCATGGCATAAAGTGGAGATGTGCTACTGCCGGCGCATTTCGTGAGTGACTTTGGGAATTGAATCCTTTTAAAGACTTTGTATCTATTAAAACATTTTGAAGACTTGGTTAACTTTCGATGTTTACAGCCTTCAATTTATAGTTCATTAATGGTCTTTTAAATGAACTTTATCACGGACATAATGTCCGCCTTGGCGAACAATCCACCTGCACGGACCACAACGATGCATCTTTTACGGCTTTTAAAAGAAAAATCTGTATACATTAGAAAAAAAAAGCACGCGCTATTTGCTGCAGCCAACACGATATTAATGAACGTCCGTCACGTCTGCAGCTTGGCAGCGTTCATAACAAGGCGCAAAACACAGAAAAAATTCAATATATATGCAAAAAATTTTGAAAAGAGTATGATACAAGCAACAACGCGAATTCAGCTTCTCATAACGAGATGAAGGGTAAGTGCTTACCCATGTATTCTCTCTAGTGAGTCTATCTGTTTAGTTATTTTTTTGTTAAAAGATTTCAAGAGTGAGTTAAGAACGAATTCTTCTCACAAGCGAGACACTATCCTAAAATCGGGTCGCAAACACTCACTGATAGCAGTGCATTTACAAGGAATCACCATTCGAAGTCTTTACTTTATTGTAATGGTGTCGCCGCCGGCAACTAATAGAGCAAACGGTTTCATCACTTTTGCAGGAGCATAATAGTATGATTGCAAGCATGCAAATACTCAGAGAGTAGTTCTACCATCCTTCCGTTCCACAACCAAGCCTGCTAACGACTACGCTACTTCCTGCAAACGCATATGTAGTTCTGCTTGTCTTGGACGCTGGAGAGTGTTTGCAGAAGGGCGTCGAATCAGATGAATGCCTCCCAAATGCCCTGCAGTGTCTCCAGCCTTTAAGATTCACAAGCAATTGTGTACTTAATTAACACCTTAACCCCACATCAGTGACACAAGCAGCAACACCGCGCTAAAGGCTTTCGCCTCACCGCACTTTAGTTCAACAAAGTGCCCCCTGAATTTTTTTTCTGGTTCTAACGTAAAAATTGTTTGCAGCCTGAGACTGCGATGCAAATGTTACATTTGCGCAGGTAAGAAGCGTATTACACTCCGCGTGTTCTGTATAGCAACGCTGTGTCCATTTTCGGGAGGTTACGTTGCTGCATGTCCCAATTTTATCCATAGATTCCCTTCTGAAACTATGCTGCAAATGTACAAACTGCATGCAGTGGGAGATCGAGACAGGCAACCATAGAGGGATATAAAGTCGGAACCCGACGCATGGCGTTGCAGCGCTTGTAATATTGTCGCAACACTGAAGTCAGTGTCCTGAATAACTGTCCGGCCCGATTACGATGTACAAGAACTGTAGTACACAAAACATGGTGAGGACGGTTAATTTTTTTCTTTTGCTTCGGGCTGGTCTGGATTGGTTTATTGGGTTTTAACGTCGCAAAGCGACTCAGGCTATGAGGGACGCCGTAGTGAAGGACTCCGGAAATTTCGACCACCTGGGGTTCATGAACGTGCACTGACATCGCACAGTACACGGGCCTCTAGAATTTCGCCTCCTTTGAAATTCGACCGCCGCGGCCGGGATTGAACCCGCGTCTTTCGGGCCAGCAGCCGAGCGCCATAACCACTTAACCACCGCGGCGACTCTTCGGGCTAGGATAATTTAATAAACAAGCGCAAACAACGGTACATGGATTTGTTTGATAACTACGTAACAGAACCAAAAAACAATCCTACTCATGCTTTGTGCAGCTTGTTGGGAGAGCAGTGGTGGTGGTTTCAATGTATAGGCGGGATTACCCTTACTGTGGTCTGTCGGCAATTGCTTCATCTGAGCCCCTTAATTTAAGCAATGTGTTTCTACCACTGTCCCGCAAAGCCATTGTTGGCCGCTCAGTTCATGAACGCTGAGGGTACACGATGAGAGAGACGGTGTCCAAGAGAACGTTCAGTCTCCTCAGATTGCACAGGAGTGTCTCACTACGGTCACAAAAAAAAAACCTGGAGTGCGCCGCTATTCGTGGTTTCACCAGTTTATGTTAGATACGCTTAGTTCTGGACACGAAGTCCTGTATTTATTTATTTACTTATTTACCCAATACTGCCGACCTCTTGCTTGGGTGCAAGCAGGAAGGGCACAAAGATATAACATACAAGGTCAATAAGTCAGTAATAAAAGCATGCACGACAAATAAAACTGAAGAATATCTCTATACAGTAACTAAAATACATCATCAAAGGCCTTCAGAAAGTCAACAGCGGATATCACTCTCTCAAGGAGAGCATTGCAGTCAGTAACCGTCCTCGGAAAAAAAAAGAAAGAAAATTTATAACCGTTACTTTTCGCGAAATATAGCGCTGAACTATAGTCGTGCTGATGAGGAGTTTGACGTGTTTCTGAAAACTGTACATGCCATTACGCCGATAAAAGAGCTGGTTCACTGATACGCCACAAAGATAGGCGACAGCAATTACACAACCAAGACGGCATCTTGCAACTAACTCCCCAAATGATTGTTGAGATTGGCCTTTTGGACGCTTCTATTGCGTTCGCCCAAAAAATTCTTCTACAAGCATCTGACATCCCTGCATTCGGCGTCCTTGATTTTTTTATTTTTATACATATTAATTTGGCTTCTAATCACGAGCCTAAATCCAGGAGTTCACTAAGGTGGCACTTTGGGCTAGTTGTAATGCAGCGAAAAGAAACGGCGCCGGTGAGACATGACACACTGTATCACTGCGTCCTGTTTCTGCTGGGATGTATCTCTTCTCTACCTTACAAACTCGTCCAAAAGAACCACGCGTTTTCACTCCACACAGCGTCCCTATCGAACGGCCTCAACAAGCCCTTCAGCCATCTTGCCTTTTCCGTCCCCTCTTTTTCTTCTAACTGGGCGCCTTTCTCAATATCCTGCTACTGAACATGCGTTCCTCAGGCGCAGCGAAGGCTTCACGCCACATTGATAGTTTTTTTTTTTCGCCCACGAAGCCCTACTTGCTCCTTCCTCCTCCTACATTGTGGAATCCGAACAATGATTAACCGCCAAACCCAACCCCGCAGCTGTGCGCCCTCCCGTCTGCCTGCGTGCGGCTATGCGAGGCAGGAAAGGGGAAAAGAAAAGAGAAAGAAGGAGTTCAGGGTGAAGCGGCCCGTGGTGGCAGTTTGCCGAACTAAATGGCCATGTCCCTGAAAGCTGGGCTTGTATGTATGGACCTTTGGGTGTTGTATATACCTTTGCAAATAGGCACGAAGGAACTTGAATGCACGTTCTTACCGTCACAGTCGGTGAACATTCCATTCAGCACCGTCTCAGCAGTTTCTACACAGGCTGCTTCGTCCGAATGGTGGCTGTTGGAGAAGGTGCTGAAAAAAAAGTATGTTACGTGAGGCTAATCAGCGCATGCTACTTTTTCACACCTTAGCTTTGCTAGCATTCCTTCATGAATGTTTGGAAACAGCAGCGTCAGTAGTGTGCAGTGTTTTGGCGTCGTTTAACCTGGTCATCATACTCACGGTTTCACACAAGCATAGGTTCAATAACATGCGATTTTTTCACCACTTTTCAATGCCATTCAAGCCTAAAAGAGGAGATTGCACTCACTACATTGTAAAACCTCAAACTGGTGAATATATTTTGCCTTTTTATTGGGACTACTGTAACTTTGTATTTTTTAAACTCCTTTTACATCATCTGGTTGTTGTCATGTGAATCGCCCCCCCCCCCCCCTATGTAACACTCTCTTATGGGCCCCGATGATAAAATAAATGGTTTTGAAAAGTTAACTGTAAGCATGAAGCAATGGAGACATACCTGCCGATATCCACGTGGTCTTTCAAGAACATGAGCCGGTGGAAATACGGCCATCGCACCTTCTTCACAGCGTCCGCTCCCGAGCCACTCGGAGCGCCATCCTTCCAGGCGCGGTGTTCTTTTTTTGTGAATGTGTCTCTCAGACTTTTCCACCGCGCCTGGACATTGGATCTTGCAAGTAGGGTTTAAGAATATGGCATTATTCACCTGAAAGGGGGAAGAGGGCTGAGGAAAAAAGCCTGAAGAGCTTGACGAGCCTTGATCCATGTACACATAAACCGGGCGAGAATTGCAGTTACAGATATAATAAGGCGACATCACACTGATTGAAAACAAGTACAGAGTGATACATTTCAAGAAAATGAAATGCAGCCAAGCTCCTCGTGTAAATGCAGAAAATGATCGGAAAGCTCGTGGGTCAACATAGTCACTACACCAACATTATTTTCATGTAACATGTTTATGTGGGTAGCCGATGAGCAACCATTTGGTGGCCATAATGGGTCCTAGCAGTTTTCATATGCTATGGTGGATTATGTCTGGTATCAGTGTTCCATTCGGTGTTCAATAGGCTATTGTTTCAAAACGTATGTGCTGAAAGAGCTGTTTATAGAAATGAGACGAAAACTGTAGACATAAGAAATCCTGATTATGTGTGCATCATTAGAATGCTTTTTTTTTACTTTTGTTTCAGAAAAACAAAGCAATACTCAGTATAGCTCTATTTCAAGCATATAAATTCTTTTTAGGTTGCTTGCTGTCGTGGAGTCCCATTCAAGGTAACTTTACGTTACATGAGAGAACAGCAATTTGTTTGCAAGTTTCACAGATTAAACCCAACTCCTCACCAAAATGCCATCAAAAGAGCAAATGCTATCGCGAATATTTCTCGCACCACTTTCAACAATAGCTGTCTCACTAACATGCTGCTAGCTGACCTTCGACTCATCATGTTGCCATCTAAAATATAATGCATTTAGTGCAATGCTGGACTACCAAATCGAATGCCAATATGTTTGCGCGTAAACAACTACGTGCGGCCGACTAGTGCACTTATGAGCAGGTCTGTTCAGACAGCGCGCGATGCGCCACGGAAGAAAAACCTTTTTGTAGCTGCTTTCCCTGATGCACGATTCTCGGGCTTCATCTCTCGCATGTATTTGCGGCTCCGATCGAACGTCACAATTTTTTCTGAGAAGCGCGGTACCTCAGATTGCATTCGTTAGCTTAGAGGACCCCCGCTTCAGCATACTAAACAAGCGTGCTTACCAGCGTATGTAAAAAAAAATATGTCATGGCAATAAGTGTCGCAGCGCCGTCGCGTGCAAGCATGTCGCTGTTGATTTACTGAACCGTCGAAGCCCTCTACAACATGCTTCCGCAGGGACCGCGGTGCTTGCTCTGCGTTCGCCGGCGACCTAGATTTCCGACCACTGCCAGCACGAAATTCGTGTCTAGTGAGCATAACGAGCGTTAAAAAATTTATAGCAATGTAAACATACCTTCTGGGTCGCATCCTAGTTCGTTGACGACTCCGGCCCACGTCAAGGCTTTTTTTCGTTGGTCGTTATAGTCGGTACTCAAAGAGTCCCACAATATTGGATGCTTTCTAACTTCCCTCATCAATTTGTCGTTATACACGAGACGAGCTGCCCTGGACGAAATGGCCATTTCGATTCAGGTTGAATAAAGCCGGTCGTGGGTTGAAGCACTCGCGCGCGAAGCACTACACATGAACACCGTGGTACAAAAGAGACCGCGCGGGCGAGAAGACGGAAGTGGCAGAGGCAGTCTAAGCGCCGATTGGCTGCTCCTGCTGGCCGCTTCCGGCGGCCGTCGGACGCCGCGCGTCAAAAATCTGGCTTGTCCAGATCGACGGCGGCGGGCGCATTGTTGACGCCGAGCGTCTAGTGCGCGCCGTCGGGCGAAAAACGCGAGCTTGCGCCGTGAAAACGTTCCATGTATCTCGGCCCTGACGGAGAACAGACGGGACGTCAAGCCCGTGTATTCGAGGAATGCACAGAGGCTCACCAAAGTTCGCTCACGAGTGCGCGCACTTTCCTGCGGCCACAATAGCATCTTGATGAAGTCTGGTAGTATGCCCTGCGACCTATAGGCCGCAAGCATATCGCAGCGAGCATCGGCGAACGCGGCACAGTGAAGGAGCAGGTGTTCTAGTGTTTCCACTGCACCGCATACGTCATACACATCACTCGTCGCGATTCCGTGACGCTCCCGTCGTTCCACGGGCCACACACAACCAATGCTCGCACGGGGGATCATTACATGTTGTGACCGTGTAAGTGCGCGACAGCAGGTGATACTGTCGATGCGCTCACCTCCTGCGATGCGTGGGTCGGGGTGCTGCTTTCGGAGATGGTTGTGGATGGCCGCACGCACGTCCTTCAGCGCAAGGGACAGATCGCTGGCAGGTAGTTGGTGTGCAGCGGTCGCGAGGTCGTCAGCTTCGTCGTTGCCGGCGATGCCGCAGTTACCGGGCACCCACTGTGCACGCACGGCACATCCTCTCTGCGCGAGGCGCTCGATACGCGAGCAAATTTCTCGCACTAGTGAGGTACCGCAGCCGTTAAATTGCAGGCGTCTGAGGGCGGCGCGGTAGTCGAACAGCGGAGCACTCCTGGGCGGCGGAGGGCCGAGGGTGAGCAGCAGGTCCAGCCCGAGCCGGATCCCCATAAACTTCGCCGTGGTGGAGGAGCCTTGGAAGCTTGCGTGTTGCTGGCTGTGCCGTCGCAGGGCGGGGATGGTAGCCGCAGCTGCAAGGGAGCAGCTGTCGCGGGCCACTGAGCCGTCGGTGTACACGAGGAGATGGTACTGGAGCTCCTCGTGTATGACGGCTCTAGCCAGCTGTTGCACAGCACAGAGGGGTGTTCTCCGCTTTCCCGCAATGCCGACGACCTCTCGCTGTACCTCCGAGGCAGCAGGCCAGGGCGCGCAGGAGCCGTAGGGGGGTAGGCCTTGTGTCAATTGCTCATACTCGAGCAGCGCCACGCCCATTCGTGAGCGCGGGTGAGAGCGCATACGCTGCAGCAGCGAGCCATGGTCCGGTGTGCGGTGAAGCCGATCGATGTGATTCAGTGCCCTGCGCGCTGCTTGGAGCTCAAGTGGCCACGCTCCTGCCTCGGCCAACGTTGCGGCGCACTGCGAGTTTTTAGGCAGGCCTAGGCACACGCGCGCAGGGACTTGCGGTGCTGAAGCTCGAGTTTCTTCCAGCACGGCTTGCGCACCGTGACGATCGGCAGCGCATAGAGCTCCGCCCCCAAAGCTGCGGCATTGTATAGCCGCAGCGCGGCTTGCTGGGAGATGTCTTGACATCGAGCGGTGAGCTTGTGCACGGCGGGGATGATCCTCTTCATCTGCAGACAGGCCTTGGTCACCGCGGGGCGAAAGGAAAGGCGCCAGTCGATGTCCAGGCCAAGGTACCGCACCGATTTACGCCAAGGAATCGGAGTCCCGTCCAGTGACAGTGGCGCAAGGTGCGCGCGCGAGCGCGAAACGCAAGCCATAGCCACCGATTTGTCCCCGCTCAGCGACAGACCAAGGCCGCGCAAACTAGCATCGATTGCGGTCAGGGCTCCCTGAAGGAACCCCCGCATGTGGAATGCCTCGCCCGGTGGTCCCCGGCACCACAGAGCTACGTCGTCTGCATATATGGACATGTACACATGGTGTCGGCCGCTCGTGGGAAGGGAGGCCGGCACCAACGACATGGCCACATTAAACAGAAATGCTGATAAGATCACCCGGTGGGCATAGGCGTGCCCTGCGGCACTCCTATGTCCACCGGGTGAGGCTTGGAGAGCTTACCCCCTACTCGTACGCGCATGGTGAACCCGCTCATGACGCCACGAACGTATCGCAAAAGGCGCCCGCTCACACCGGCCCCTTCAAGCACCGCGATAATTGGTGCACGGTGAACGTTGTGAAAAGTGGAACCTGGCCTGCCGCCCAGGCATGCTCCAGAGCTGTAACAACGTCCGATATAGAATCAGCCGTGCTCCGCACCCCGCTAGTTCAGACGCTGCAACGTCATATGCACCATGAGCTTACCCGACGCTGATGTTAGTGCCACTGGTCGGTATCCGCTCAGCTCCGTAGGTGGGCGCCCTGCCTTTCGGATGTGAAAAACGACCGCGGTTCGCCAATCCTCCGGTATCTCCGCGCGTTCCCAAACCAGGTTGATCTTGCTGCAGGAGGATCTGTCGTTGCTTCGCATCCAGGTTTCGCAGCATCCGGTATGTAACCCACTCCGGTCCGGGCGCCGAGCGGCGGCGGTAGCGCTGCAGCGCATTGTGCAGTTCCGCCGCGGTGAACGGCGCATCACATGGACCTTCCGAGGCGACGGGCGAGGGACTGGCGTCGCATCTGGGGCTCTCAGGAGCTGCGCTTGCGGGGCTGGGCGGCGAGAACTGATCGGCAAACCGCTCTGCCAACTCTTCAAAGCTGAGCCCGCTAGAGATTGCGAGGGCGGCCAGTGGTTGACGGTTTGCCTGTGGTTCGGTGATGCCCCGCAGTGTGCCAAACAACCTCCGCGAGCTGACATCTTCCTCCATCCTTTGGCATAGTGAAGCCCACTGCCGGCGGTATAGCTTGTTGGCGTGGCGCCGCGCTGCCGCGTCCAGGCGGTTGTAGGCAGTCCAGTCGGCGGCTCTGTCAGTCTGTCGCACCCGACGGTCTGCGCGATCTCTTATTTTCAGAATTTTACGGCGATGTTTGCGGCTTAGTGCTACCCCGAGCTTTTCATCACGATAACGTTCGAAAGAATTAAGTTGTAAGAAAAAGAATCTTTGCATTAAACAGAGCATCAAAACATCTCGCAGGGGAAATCATGAGGTGCATGTGGGGTAATTCGTTACTTGTTTAGAGCCAAAAATGTCCAAAAAGTGGACGAGGCCGGAGCAAAAGCGGCGCCCAATTTGAAAACGCCGGAAGTGGGCGGAGCTAAAGCGTGGTGCCAAATCTGAAAGGCTGGAAGTGTCGACGGAGCGATGCAGGGTGCCAAACTTGAAATCGAAATGTGGCGCGAAGCTTGAAAACTCAAAATGGGCAATGATGAAACTTAATTATATACGCAATTAATTGAGACATTTTTGAAAATGATGAATTGACATCAATTCTCTCAATAAGATGATCACGTGACCCTGTTCGATCGTCCCTCCCGGGCAGCCGTGATCGTATAGCGGTTAGTACCTTGCATTGCGGCCACAATAAAACTAGTTCGAATCCTGGTGTTTGCCTACGCATTCCTCCTATGCGGGTGCATCAGTTATCTCTTATTTTTTTTCAGTGAGTGATTTCGCCTCGAGGCCTCTGCACGTCGAGCACCTGGAGCGTTGGTCTACAAAAGGTGTTGGGCCATGAAACATGATGTAATACCATGGGAATGTGGGTTCTGGTGCGAGAACGCCAGCTGCTTCACGAGGTCTTACCGGCTCACCGATTTGTGTGAAGCTTGACCTTCAGTGTTGCCTGGGCCAAACCATAAATAGGTAAACAATGAAAATGACCATGACTGGGATTCGAACCAGCAGCGGCGCGAACAGATTAGCTACGCTGGCCACTGCACGAGAGCACTATGCTATCTTCTTTTTCTTTATTACATGCAAGTACACCAACTATAACGGTGTCTATGACGGTGAACAACATTGCTTGGGACAATCAATCCGTTTACTTTGCCAACTCGGAACACTAGGAATGCAAAACAACCTTAATTTTATTCTACCTGTAACGCGCAACATCTATGGCCAGCGTTTAATACAGTTTTATGGTGCACACATACGGAATTCTATCGCGCTAGACGTGAAAGTATCCAGAAACTTTGACTATTCTGTAAAAAGATTTTTTCGTTATAATGTATAGTGACATGCATAGTTCCCTATCATTCGCCTTTTGTGTTTTCACTATCCTGACTTTGTGTTCATTTTATCTTAACGCTGTATTATTTTTCGCTGCCAAGTATGTATGACTAGTGGCCCCCAAACAGCTTCGGCTATGCGCCCAACAGATTTTGGTGTACTGTATATATGGTGAATAAATAAAATAAATGAAAAACGGAAGTGAAAATACTCACAGACTTCAAGGCCGACTTAACCAGGTCTCATCACGCAACCCGTCATAATCAATCACATCAGCATCCAGCTCACACTAAGCCTCAATTCCGGGTGACACACGCATGCCCCGAGGTGAGGCAGCCCGGGGGGAGGTCGATCCTGTGCAGTATATACCACGCTTCATAACAAACTGATCTGTGAACGGAGACTTTGAGAAACGTGGCGGGTCTGCGTGGCGATATGCGATGCGGGTGTTCCACAGGCAAAACAGTCCTATAGCACTAATGATCACACGAAACCTTACAACCTTCGATTGTGGGCAAAAAACTTATTGTATAGGGCGTAATCTCAATCTCCTGTTTACAGTCCGCTGAAGAATGTCCCCTCCCCCCCCCCCCCCAAGAAAAAGACACAGCATCTAGACAAAACACAAGGAAATTATCAAGTTTCTTGCTGCTGACACAAGCGACACTTCACTGACCATGGCAAGAAAGTCTATTTTCCACGAAGCCGCCTTTTGACAGGTAAGGCTGATGTTTGAAGTTTAAAAAGGAATGTCTTTGTGGCTGATTGAACACACATTCAATGAACACGCATTAATGCACTGTTGCCAAGAAAGGAGAAGTAAGGCTGCCGATACATCTGCACAGTAAACAATGTCTCAATCACAATTTTTGTCACCTGCCTTCTGGATAGACCGTTTAGGAATTCTAAGAAAAACCGTACAGCGAGGAAATGGAATGTGTCGGCGACGTCTTTAAGAAAGCCCCACAAAGTCCCTCACTCCCGTAACCAGTGGGCGCATACAGAATTGGCAAATGAGCGCTTAATCGTCTGTTAAACACTGCTAAGATGAAGGGATGGTTTTCTGTTAAAAAAATGAAAAGCTTTGAAACATGCTTACGAACAAATAAGTGCTGAAGACTAGCCTCCCCAGCCTCCGGAGGGAGAGGGGAGGGGAGGTAAGTACTATGCCATCGCCGCATACGATCACGCCTGCAACACACTCGCGCTGTATATTGCACACTTTCGTTTTCATCGACTAATACTACTATCGAACTAATATACACAGCCTCACGTCGTATTCATCAATTAATGTTAATGTCGGAGTAATATCATCGCCAGACGTTCCGACGTCCCAGGAAGGCAAACAAATGAGCCAATCATGCTAAACACTTGCTTTCGCAAGTATATTCGGTTCAACTGCGTAAAAAGTCTAGCACTTTTAAACGGTAAGCAAAAACTCCTATCTTAGCAATAGCCTGCTACGTGGGTGATACGCCAGGAAATCAGGAGTCAAAGGCCAGAAAACCCCAGATCTTTCACAGCGCCCAAAATTGGCTGGTGTTCAACTTGGCTTGAACCTATGATTATACGAGCGAAAGCTCTGTTAATCATGGTCTCCGACGTCTCAAACCAAATTTCAAGGTAGTATTAACCGATGAAGACGACGCGAGGTTGTGTATATTAGTTCGATAGTAGTATCAGTCGATCAAGACTAGGAAGTTAAGGTCAGGTGCCCACTTGTTGCTGAGGGAGGAATTGGTGCTGCTGGGTAGCGGCTAAGTACCTGGCGGTGTTGCGCTAGCTTGCTGAATTTCTCCTTTCTGTCTGTGCCTGCTTGTTCCTGTTGAAGGGTGATTGGGCGCAGAACGAGTGCTTAATGTCTACTTCTTCTCCCAGCCAAAGTTTTTTCCCTTAGTAGGCATCTCTTCCTCAACGCCAGCACCCAATTGATCTATTTTTCCACAGTGGAGTTTCCGCAATCCGGTCGCTTTAGTGCCTTCTGATGGAGGCTCGATCCCAATGAACAACCCAGAGGCAGTACAGGCGGCTCTTCAATCTACATCTAAACACTTCATGCGCATTACTGATGTCCGACAGCTCGGCAGGGAGGGGGGGGGGTATTTTGAGCAGGGCACCAGATAAAGACTGTATAGAAGACTTGCTGAAGTGTACTCCCTTCGCCAACCACCCGGTGAGCGCATTCATTCCGCCTCATCAAGCGTGTTCCAAGGGCTTAGTCGAGGGGTCGACTCTCGTTTGAGCCCTATAGAAACGATTGACAACATCTCGCCTGCGGGAGTGATTGCTGTCCATCGATGCAGCAGAATGGTCGACAGAGTAAAAATTCCTACGAAGTCCGTCATTGCCAAATTTGCATGAATATTCTGCCCGTCAGAGATAAAGGTGGGGTCATAGGTATTTCGAGTACAGGCTTTTAACTCTCGGTACCTTTCAATGTCAAAACTGCTTCCGATTTGGCCACAGTGGTAAAGCCTGCAATTCTCTTTAACGCTGCTGTGCTTGTGGGGAAGGTCAGGGCAGAGAAGAATGTCCGGAACAGCAAGAGAAATGTTGTTTGTGCAGTTTTGGTCACCCTGCTGATTCGCCTGACTGCCCTGCACGAGCACAAGAAGTTCAGGTGGTCGAGCCTATAGACTAGCCCAGATGCACGCAGAGAGAAGCTTTTGTCGCAGTCGCGGAGAGAACCTCAGGATACTCGAGTCTGGCCGCCAAATGCCCACCTATAATGGATGCCAGTTGGCCCCAGAATATCACAGCGGCAGTTGTGAAAGCTGTGGAAAATGCAATGGATCGCATAATGGAAACCGTATCCACGTGCATTTCGCAGGTCATAGCTACACAGATGACCAATCTGCTTAAGGTGCCCAGCGCTCCGCTCTTTCCTTCTTTGGCTTCGGAAGCTGCTTCTCCTTCTGTGGTAATCAATGGCGCTCCACAGGGCAAAAAACACTATGAGCAACAAAACACCTCTCAGGGCTCTCCTCCGAACAGCGTTATGGACGCATCCTCTATGGACTGTGCGGTTATGGAGTCTGATCTGCGCGCCCAGAAACGAAGTGGAACTGCTTTGAATATTGCAGGTACATCTTGGCACCAGTCGAAGACAAAGAAAAGTAACTCTAACCAAATTTCTGAGACCAAGGTTCCAGAAAAGGCAGTCGCGGCTGCGGCACTCCCACCAAGATGGGGTTCTTAAGCGTACTCCAGTCGAATTTCCGATCTATATTCTCAGCTTCAAGAGATTTAAATTGTCTATGCAATCAGCTTCTACAAGGTTTACTTGCATTACAGGAAACATGGCTAACTACAAATTTCAACTATCTGAAAAAGTACCGTCCGTTCCGGCATGACTGGTAATCACGAGGGGGAGGATTGTTAGTGCTCATCTGTAGAATGTTTTGTCACAGGGCATGCATTTCTTTCCAATATGCGGACGATGGATGTGAAATCATTGCCGTTAGCCTTGTTGTCGAAGGTCAACAGCCCTTTACGGTAGCTAATGTATATTTCCGGTCTGGCGCGCATAACACTTGGCCCCTTGACCCACTCATGTCTAGCAGCCATTCTCAGGTTTTGTTGCCTGGAGACTTCAAGTCGCACAATGTGACGTTGAGGTTTAAAACAGACAGCTTTGGTTCTAGACTATTTCATTGGGTTTCTGACAACTTGATCTGCAACACTTCCGGATTGCCTACGTTTGTTAGGAGTCAATGCCGCTCTGCTTGGGTTTACCTCTTTCCTCCCCAGGAGTCTCTGTTATGTCTTGGGTGCCTGTTGACTGTGCAACAAACAGTGATCATCTGCCGATTAGTTTCAAGTTTGCGTGTCATTTAACTCTTTTTGAACGACATCAGCGCAGGTTAATAAATTGCAGTTGCTTTAAGGACTCGCTAAAAACAGCTCTCCAAAGCATTTCAGACCCTTGCGCTGAGACAAGTGACGAAAGCAAGGCTACACATCTATGTACAGTCCTGGACCATGCAAGGCAAAAGTATGAATTTTTGGTTAATGGAACTAAGGGTGCAACCGCGAACAACTGGTGGAATGCTGAGTGCACGCGTGCATATGGACGAAGGAAAGCAGCTTGGAAGGAGCTTCTCATCAATCAACGCCCGAAAAGTTGGTTGGATTATAACTATGTTGCAGCAAGATTTCAGCGCAATGTCTCCCATACAAAGGAGGAGTATAATACAAATCATTATGATTCCTTTCGCAATCAGGAAATAATAAATATTTGTTTAATTTCATGAGGCGCAACAAGGGGATTCCACCGAATGTCAACATTGAATCCATCGCTCAGTCCACTGTTGACATCTCAAAGGCCTTAGAGGACATTGCGTGTGGCCTAGAGCTTCGCTTTACATCTGCTGTAGCTTCTTCAGCTATATTCACATGCACCTCACCTCACGAAAATTTCAGCGACAATTTTATTATTATTGCAAAACGCATGCATACCCCTCCCTCCCCCGCCCTCGAAACACATATGTACAGATCATACAGTCGGGGACAAAAGTCTGGAGACCACGTGTTCCTGAAATGAAGCCGATAGTTCTATTATTCGCCAGCGGCTGGAGAATTCACTTGTGGAGATTGAAGAACAAAATTTTGACATTCACCTACACAAGTGTGGTCTCCAGCCGCCGGCTAATAGCGTTTGAGGATCATGGGGTCTCCAGGGTTTCGTCCCCGACTGTACATACACACAAGGAACATGGACCAGAAAACGAGAAACACGGGTAAAACGCAATTACAACAACTGCAGTTCAATTGCAGTGCTATAGGGGGCCCGAGGTTCTAAAGCAAATAACGCAACACTTATGTGCACTGATCACGTGGGCGAGTCAATCTGCGTGGAAGCTAGGTAGATAGCAAGTCCTTTCTAACTAGCTCCAGTCTAACTTTAATTTTTCAGTTTATTTCATATATTAACCTGCAGTAAGCTGGAATAATCTAACATTGCTTAGGCTATTTCCCACCGTTCTGTGTTTCGTGGCAGAAGTAGCAAATAGATTTATTTGGTGTAGTTGCGATCGTTCCAGTAAATGAAGTTCGGTGCGATATTCAAATTCTACGATATACTTGTGATTCGGTGAACCGATGTCTAAGGTGTACTTCCAGAATTTACTAACGGGCTTTTAACGTTCCACCACGAGGAAACTACAAATCTACGCTATAAACGGATTTAGCTTTACACTATTAACTTACGATGTTCAGAGCGTGCTCCGGCCAATAAAGGTAGCAGCGTCATGGAAATGGCCTAAATATTGCCATTTTTGGACATTACAATATATAGCCGCGAAATAAAAATAGATGTAGAAAAGTACTCATCATTTTTAGGTACCCTGAAATATATTATTTAATATACTACTTCGTGACGGTCTGGCTCATCGTTGCTAGAAAAGGTTTCCGATTTCTTTTTATGTGAAACTAGTTATCGCCCACCATATCGCAGAGGGCTCCTGAAAGCTGGTTGCGTGTGCCGAAGTTGGGAGAGATGCTGCTGCGTTAAAATTGATTCCATGATATTTGATTGCTTGTGCTGCTGGAAGAATGCACGTGAGGATTCGAAAGGTGGTGTTTAAAACGCTGTTTTAAATACAAAAACATCTGCCCGAAATTTTACGCAGTTAAAAACGCACCCGCGGGCTTGCACGTAATAACACTGCCATTACTGCAAACGCTCCGTGCGTGTTTGAACATGATATAATGGTGCCTAGGGAGCCCGTCTCGATTTTGGCTTCCTTGCTTCAGGAGAGTGCACCAATATTACGCGTGACGAACCACAAAGCATTCTCAGAGTGAAGGTTTGACGCAGCTGAGCTAAAAAAATGCGTGGCTCTTCTAACTAGCTGTATGCCATTGTGCAGAACCTGGAGGTATGCATAGCGGATGCTGTATGTCTGGTAAAGGTGTCCAGATTGCCTCGTCCTTTAAAACACTCAAACGGACATCTTTGTTTTCCTCATTTTAATTTGAATCCTTTTCGTTAACGTCGAAGTTTTTGATCGATGTGTGGCAAGATTTGTTTTCATTTCTGGACATAACCTTAGAGTGGGTGTCAGTGCTCTCCAGCTCTCTCACTCATATTGTCACGACTCGGTAGAACCCCGAGGATAAAAACGGTTTACTGGTCAACCAGAAAGAGTCCCTGCGCGTTTACCGCTTCTTCCTTTTGGAGCCTCGCGCTCGTAGATCCGGTCATCTTTTGCGTCTTCTTGCATGCGGCATTTCCCCCCCCCCCTCTTCAGGAAGCATCGTCTCGATGATAAGAAAAGGAAGTAGGAGGTCAGGATCGGTCCGAGTAGTACGGCTTCATACGTACAACATAGACGACGTCGACTTGTTGCTGGCGTCGCTTAGATGTCGACAACCCGTCTGGCACCACCTCATTCGTTACGTCGGTTAAACGTCTCAGCACAACATGGGCCCGAAGCAACGCCGCAATAGTTTTTCGGAGAGCCCACGGCGGCGAATAATCGTCCAGACCCACACCTTGTCGCCAGGTTTGTATGTGACATGTCTGTGGCGAAGATTGCAGCGTCGTGCATCATACTCCTGCTGTGTTCTGATGCGCACACGCGCTAGTTGGCGAGCTTCCTCAGCGCGCAGTGCGAATTCCTCGGCGTCCTGATCGACATTGTCGCCTTCGGCATTCGGGAGCAACATGACATCCAGCATAGTTGTCACTGGTCGCCCATGAAGAAGGCTGAAAGGCGTCATGCGAGTGGTGTCTTGTGCCGTAGTGTAGGCGAACGTGACGTAGGGAAGAATTTCGTCCTAATTCTTGTGGCCCACGTCGACGTACATACAGAGCATGTCTGCTATGGTCTTATTGAGGCGTTCCGCCAATCCATTGGTTTGAGGGTGATAAGACGTCGTTTTACGATGAGTTGTACCGCTTGAGGCGGAGAACGGTTTCCAGAAGCTCGGCCGTAAATGGGGTTCCTCGGTCAGTTATAATGAGTGCTGATGCGCCATGTCTGAGGACAATGTTCTCAATGAAGAACCGAGCTGCTTCGACGTTGGTACCCCTGGGCAGAGCCTTTGTCACCGCGTAGCAAGTTAGATAATCAGTGGCGACAATTATCCATTTATTCCCGGTAGTAGACGTCGGAAATGGTCCGAGGAGGTCCATGCCAATTTGCTTGAAAGGTGTCTTTGGCACTTCAAGAGGGTGGAGTGGGCCGGCTGGTTTTTCAGGGGGTGGCTTACGACGTTGGCAGTCTACACACGTTCGTACATAGTGCTTAACTGTCGCCGGCAGTTTCGGCTAGTAGTATCCGCGTTGTACTCTAGCCAACGTGCGGGTGTAGCCTAAGTGGCCGGCGGTTGGCTCGTCGTGGCAGGATAGCAAGAGACGCTGCGTGCGAAAATCTTAGGCACAACCGTAGTTCGCTTCTCCAAGAAATCAATAAGACGAAGCCATTAGTGGTCCTCTCTCTGCTGTTGGGAAAGAGTTGCGCCAATGATGACTCCTAAAAAAGCAGTGTCTTCATCGGTCATGGTGGAGGGTTCGATCGGCGCTCGCGAAAGGCAGTCAGCATCCGCATGCTTCTTTCCGGAGTTGTAAACGACCGTCATGTCGAACTGTTGTAACCGAAGGCTCCAGCGCGAGAGTCTCCCTGAGGGGTCCTTCAAGTTCGTCAACCAACAGAGAAAGTGATGGTCGCTAATGACTTGAAAAGGACGAGCGTACAAGTAAGGAAGGGAATTTATAACCGCCCATACCATTGAGGCATTCTTTTTCTGTTGCCGAGTAGTTTGGTTCTGCTTTAGACAGAGTCCTGCTGGCAATAAATCGACGGTAATAGGCGCAAAGCCCCAGGAAGCGCCGCAACGTCTTTTTGTCCGTAGGTGTAGGGAACTTGGCGACTTGCGGAGAGCTTTTCGGGATCAGCCCGGACATCTTCTTGGCTAACGACGTGTCCAAAAAATTGCAGCTCCTCATAACCGTAGTGGCACTTCTCGGGTTTTTGTGTAAGGCCCGCAGATCGTATGGCCTGAAAGACAGCTAGCAAGCGGCGTAGATGCTCCTCGAAGGTGGCCGAAAACACGATCACGTCGTCAAGATACACCAGGCACGTTTGCCACTTGAGTCCTGAGAGCACAGTCTTCATTAGCCTCTGAAATGTAGCTGGTGCCGAGCATAAACCGAATGTAAGAACCTTAAACTCATACAATCCGTCGGTAGTGACAAATGCTGTCTTCTCCATATCCCTCTCATCTACTTCAATTTGACAATATCCACATTTCAAATCCATTTATGAGAAGTAACGTGCATTTCGTAGCCGATAAAGGGAATCATTGATGCTTGGTTGAGCTTGCGGTGGTCAATGCAAAATCGTAAACTGCCGTCCTTTTTTTTTAACAAGTGCCACGGGGGAAGCCCAGGGGCTCTGTGACGGCTGGATAACGTCGTCTCTAAGCATTTCGGCCTCCTGACGCTGAATGTCTCGCGCTCTTTCGGAGCCACACGGTAAGGATTTTGTCGGATCGCGTCATCCGTGATAATTCGATGTTTGGTCAAAGGAGTTTGGCCGATCCGCGATTCTGACGCAAAACAGTCTCAAAAGTGATCTATGAGATCAAAAAGACGTTCCCGTTCTGAGGACGAAAAATGTGGGCTCACATCGACGATGGGTACGGGCGCCTTGCTCACTGGTCCTTCCTGTTGGAGCACCAAACAGTCCTTCCCACTTGGGAGGCTGTTGAAAAAGGCCACAGTTGTGCCTTTCGGAATTTGCTCACGCTCATGTCTGATGTTTTTCAGCTGAACTTCGGTGTGCCCATTGGCCAGACTGACTAGCCTTCGAGCTATAGAAACACCTCGGCTGAGTTTTAGGGTGACTGCCCGTTCGGCGACGCTATCGCTGGTATGCGCCACGTCGCACTTCACTTCAACTAGAGAGCATGATCGCAGAGGTATAGTCACCGCCTCATTGGCGACGCGTAAAAGCATCAGTGGTACTTCCGCATAACCAAGGTCTCCATGATTTTTGGTGAAGGCAACGACGTTGTCTCGAAGCTTATTACAGCCCCATGAAGGCGTAGAAAATCCATGCCCAAGATGAGGTCTTTGCAACAGTAAGGGAGAATTACGGAGCTGCCAACGAACACTGAGTTTCCTATTCCTATCCGGGCAGTGCACTTCTCAGTCGGTGCCAGTAGCTGTCCCCCAGCGCTTCTTATTACTGGCCCAGTCCATCTGGTTTTTACTTTGCGCAGCCTGTCAGCCAGTTTTTGGCTAATAATTGAAAAATCCGCCCCGGAATCCACTAGAGCGTATACCTCCGGCCCATCAATCCAAACGGCGAGGTCGGCGCTAACAACGTTTGAAGTTTGAAGTTTGAAGTTTATTATAATTCTGACAATACAAGATTGTCATGGCGCCGGAGCAAAAGGCGAGACTATACCCGCCTGACTAGGCCCCTGGCGCCACGAGCACAGCAGACAACAGTGCAAAAAAAAATGTATACATATATACACATAATACACACATATACATACTTATATATACAATAGACACAATTATACATACAGTAAGTCAATGCAACTTAATAGGTATAAATAATGCAAATGAAGAAATAAAGGTACAGAAAGGCCAAAAGTCAATTGTTGGAAAAAATATAGTTTTGATTTCTTTTTGAATATTGAAATGGTTGAGGAATCTTGCATGATATCAAATAAAGCATGCTCACTATTAAGTAAATTAGGAATGTGCCACTGTAAAAGCTGATTGCCGTAGTTTGTTCTAGTTTTAACCTTAAATAAGTTTCTAGCTCTTAAGGTGTAGTTAGTTGTGGTATTAGTATATATAGAAAAAAAGTTATCACGATTACTTATGAATTCTAAAAATGCTTTTTCGGATAACTTTTGTTTATATAGATTAGTGACACTCAAAATATTGTCCTGGTGAAAGTACTCAGAGGTATGTTCGTACATCGAGAGGTTATGAATAATACGAAGACACTTTTTCTGCATTCGGAATAGAGTTTCCAAGTTAGCCCTAGAAGTGACGCCCCAGATAAGTAGACAATAGTGTAATCTAGAATGAATAGTAGAAAAGTATAACTGACGTTTAAGCTTTAAAGGTAACAGCGTGCGATGCTTATTGAGCATACCAATTAATTGTGCTATCCTACGTTTAATGTGACTTACGTGATGCGTCCACCGTAGGTTTTCATGGAAGAATACACCCAAGAACTTGTACTGGGAAACCCTTTCAAGTGGTTGAGATTGAAATATTAAAGAAGATGCGAAATTAACTGGCTTATTGATATAAAGCAGGAAAATCGTAGGACCTATAATAGAACCCTGCGGAACGCCGTACCTAATGTCAGCTAAATCTGATTTTATGCTGTTGATTTCCACAAATTGGGAGCGGTGTGATAGCTGCGGAAGAAGTCTAAAGCAATGCCTCTAATTCCACAAAAGGGTAATTTGGAAAAAAGTATGTCATGTTTAATTGAATCAAATGCTTTATTAAAGTCTAAAAATAGGCTTATTGTGTATTGTTGGTTTTCTATATTGGCAACAATTTTATCACGTATTTCAAGTAACGCAGATTCAGTGGATTTACCCCTTTGAAAACCATACTGATTCGGGGATATAAGGTTAAGTTTTTGCACGTGTCCAGTTATTCTGGAATTTAAGGCTTTTTCAATAATTTTAGAAAAAACTGAAAGTATGGATATCGGCCGGTAATTAGTAATGCAATCAGTTGCGCCACCTTTATGCAAGACGACGATCCTAGCAATTTTCATGTTAATCGGAAATGTGCCTGTAGAAAACACAATATTTGTTATGTCACAAAGAACATTGCATAATAAATCCGCGACTGCTGTGCTATTTCTGTAGGTGTAACAGGACGAAGATACATAGTATTTTGCAAACTGGTGTTAATATAGTCCGTAAAGTTGTTGCTAACTTCCGAGTCAAAGGAGCCGAAGCACAAGAACTGCTGATTGAATACTTCAGCGAGTGATTTACCGCATAGCGCTTTATCGCCGTACGCAAGTTCCTGGGGAATGCTATTTTTTGTGTGCCGCAATAGGTCCTTTAGGGTGCGCCAAGTTTTTTTAGGATCATAAAGAATGTCCGTAAATTTGTTAGCGTAGTAGTCAAGACGTGACTTTTTTATGTCGGCATTTAGCCTGTTCCTGACCTTTTTATATTGCTTAAGAATTTCTACGTCCTTATATTTCAGGAAGTTGTTGAAGAGGTTATCTCGTGCTTCCATTCTCTTGACTAAGTCGTAGGTAACCCAGGGTTTCTTTGCTTTCTTAAACTTTCTAACAGTTACCAAAGGAAAAGAACGTACGTAAATTTTAATAATTTTCTCGAGAAAATTGTTGTATAAAAGGTTTGAATCAGATTTATTTTTATCTAAAATTTCATTCCAGTTTACAGATGCAATATTTTGACGGAAATTATCTATCGCGCGATTAGTTATCACCCTCGTAGTTTTTGTCGAGTGTTCTATGGTAACCTGTGGAAAGGTGCGCTTAGGAATGAAGCAGAACAAAGGTAAATGATCACTGATCGCACTTACAAGCACTCCCGCTTTCACGTCACTTTCATCATGATTAGTCAGACACAAATCAATCAAGGTTTCACTGGATGCAGAGACGCGAGTAGGCAGAGCAATATTGTTTAAAAAGCCATACATTGATAACAGGTTGACAAATTCATTAACTGATGTGTTAGCAGGTTGCAACAAATCAATGTTAAAGTCACCCAAAATTACCACAGGCATTTTCAGTGACGACAGAGAATCAAGCAATGTTTCAAATCGACGGAAAAATTCAACCAGGGACCCACCGGGAGGCCTATAAACAACGCCAATTACGAAAGTGCTGCATCTGACAAAAAGAATATCGTAGTCGGACAACATACCACAGTGTTCAGCCATTACTTCATAATGAACAGCGCTTTTTATGTATAAAGTAACCCCACCTCCTTTTTTACTACACCTGCTCAGGCATTCAAATTTGTAACCATTGATGTGGATTACATCTTCAGTGGTATTGTACCAAGTTTCCGTAAAGGCCAAAATATCAAACTCAAAGCCTAAGGACATGAAGAATGTGTTTAATTGACCCTCTTTGCTCCGTAAACTCTGCGCGTTTAAGTGATAAAAGGAAAAGAAGTTCGAGTACTTACTCTTCTCAGAAGCAGAATCACGAAAAGAAACGAAATCGACATAAGACTTCGAACATGAAACTGCCATGCGGAAGAAAAAAAAATTTATCAGACAATGCCTGAAGCGCTAAAATTAAACCATGTTCGCGAGGTCACTTTCTTGGCGGATTCGAATGACACTGTCGCCGTTATTTTTTCGTGCCGTCTGGGTTGCTCGTCTCTCTCGGCATTTGCGGCGGAAGTGCGGTAAGGTCGGCGCTATCAGATTCGTCGTCGGGGCTGCTCATCTGGTGCGGCATGTTCGGCGGTAATGTAGGCGGTATTTTCAGTGGTAGTACGGCAGGGTCAATGGGAACAGCGGCGTCAGAGTCACGGGTTGCGGTCGGCAGTTGCGACGGTAGCGAGGGCTTTGAAACTCTTCGACTGGTTGCTACCTCTCCTCGCGAGGTTGCTGCTGTTAGTTTTCCCGGCGAGGGCTCGGGGTCCGCCGTCCGCTAACGTCAGCATCGCTACGACGCGTCGGGAAGAATAACGCTGAGGAGATGGGGAGCGGCGGCGGAAGACTGGTGAGTTGACTTCCTAGCTGAGCAGCGGGTCCTCGCTTCGGGCAGGACCAGCGTCGAAATGGCGGCGAGCAGAAGCAGGCGGAAAAGCCTGCCCCTCTTGGCGGTAGCGGCAGTACCGATACACATGGCCAGGTTGTCCGCTGAAGAAGCAGAGTGGTCGGCAGTCATAAGAGCGCCACATGCCCATTCGGCCCGGTTGAGAGCCCCCGGGAGGTGCCCACTGAGGCCCCTGGAAGAATCGCGTCTGCTGACGGCTCGGTGAGCCCGGTGGGGCGTGGTTTGGCGGCGTGCGACGAAGGACTGCCGCATAGCTCGTGTGTTGCAGCTCCGGCTCGTAGTAAGGCTCAGTAATGACGGCCGTGTTGCTGTCGGGTTGTGAAGAGTCACCGGCGTAGAGACGGAAGGTGCCATAACTTGGGAGACCTGGCGAACTTCGCCGTTTGAAGAGTCGCCCAGTAGATGCTTGTACTCTAGGGCAAGGATTAGATGGCGGCGGCTAGCGCGAAAGAGTCCTGTGCACACCAAGCACCTCCACCAGTGTTACGGCTCGGTAGAACCCCGAGGATAAAAATGGTTTACTGGTAACCCAGAAAGAGTCCCTGCGCGTTTTGTGCTTCTTCCTCTTATAGCCTCGCGCTCGTAGATCCGGTCGTCATCTGTTGCGTCTTCTTGCGTGCGACAGTATTCTCCTAGCGATTTCATGCCTGTCACCCGGACCTGCGGCCGCGCAAATATTCTGCGATTCCCGGCCAGTTGATAACTTTTATTCTCATCTATAGTTTTGCTTCGAACCTTCTGTGCTGAGTGCTTACACGGGCGTTCAACCATGGGCTACTCTTCCCTAGGCCCTGAGTTATGTTCTCAGCAAATCGGAGGCTACTCAAACTGTCACGATTGAACTCTATCTACTGCTCTTATCCGAACCCATCGCTCTGAAGGCATCTCGCAAACGCGATGTACAGCAAAGAAAAAAATTGCGTCGCGTCGATCTACTTTTAATTCGTGTCCACCACTTTTATTAAGATAAAGCAGTTTCTGCAAAGTTGGCCAGCTCTGTTGAACTACTTTTTGATACGCTTGAACAGCGCCTCAATGTGTTGGGGACGCTCTCGGGATGTAGTTCCTTGTAAAGTGGTTTCCACTGACATCAGCTTGGACGAGATTTTGAAAAGCAAGGAAATATGCTTCAATATTAGTATAAATATTCGTTACAATAATACAGGTGTTAACAAGACGGAACGCAGTTAATTACATGCGAAAAAAGAGCCTCATTTTGTTTTTCTTAGAAGCCGTGACGTCACGGGAGTCATTTTTGGTCGCACAGGCTACCTTCCGCTGCGTACGCGTAAAACGGTTGGCGATAAGCGGATTACGGAAAACGTATTGCCTTTCACCGCCGTATTCTAGCGCCAGAGGTGGTGGCTGCAAGGACGGTGGCGAAAACTATTGTGAAGAATACTACGGGTGTAGGAACTGGAAGCTAATGAAACATGCAGCGAGACACAAGACAAAGCCACTAAGAAGGTACCGACTCGTCTGCTACCCCCCAGAGAGGATTATAGTGTGAAAGGTCGGAAAAGGAGCTTCCATAAAAGCAGCACATTCCAAAAGGGCTGCATTCCGAGGGTATTTCAAGTCAGCATATCAGCAATAGGAGAGGTGGTTTTCAGAAGCAAGGAAGGGTGCAGCTCTCATTCATGATTTTTCTCTCCTCCTAAGTCACTTCTTTCTCTTTTCCTTTTTGTTATACACATTTCCACGTACCGCCATATTGCTGCCTTCGAACCCGACCGCGGCGGCTGAGTTTTTATGGAGGAAAAACGCTAAGGCGCTCGTGTGCTGTGCGATGTCAGTGCACGTTAAAGATCCCCAGGTGGTCGAAATTATTCGAGAGCCCTCCACTACGGCACCTCTTCTTCCTTTCTTCTTTCACTCCCTCCTTTATCCCTTCCCTTACGGCACGGTTCAGGCGTCCAACGATATATGAGACAGATACTGAGCCACAAAAGCAAAACTAACAGCTTATCTCGCGCTGGTACGACCGACACTGGAATATGCAAGCGTAATATGGGATCCACATCAGAAAAACCAAATTGACAGGATAGAAAAAGTTCAGCGAAGGGCGGCTTGATTCATTCTGTCCAAATACACATCTACAGATTCAGTGACTGACATGCTTCATGAACTAAACTTGCCTCAACTTTCAAAGCGAAGGAAAGTTGCCAGGCTGAAAATGTTTTATCTGCTATATACTAACCACTTCAACTTGAACATAAGCCTTTACATGACACAGCGTTCCTCTAGAGCTGTGAGATCTTCTCACAAAGATCAGGTCACACCCATGACGGCCCGAATCAATTCATTTAAACACTCCTTCTTCCCCAGAACCATAGATGAATGGAATTCCTTGCCCCAGGACCTTTTACAAGCAGACAATCTACACCAATTTGAAACTTATCTGTCCCGTTATTTAGGCCTATAGAAGCCATTTGTCTTTGCTGTCAATCATTATGTTCTTAACCTGCGGTTCCGATCCTCGGTGGTCTGAAACTGAGTGTATTATTTTGAACATTAACCTACATCAGGCACTTGTGGCTTTATCTGCTGGCAAAATAATTGATGATTTTAAGTTGTACAAATTTTGTACTTGTGGCTTTCTGTACTTGTGGCTGTGTGTACGTATTCAATTGTATGCATCCACCCTGTAACGGCCTTACGGCTGACAGTATCAATAAATAAATAAATAAATAAATAAATAAATAAATAAATAAATTTCTTTTCCCCCCGAAACCAATTAATATTGCTGCCCGGACTGCTTTTTGTACATGGAACTAAAATTAAACGCGCCTGCGCTTTAACTTCCGGCGCTCCAACGTCCTCCATCGACCCCTCTGCGCCTGCAGCCCGAACTATGAACAACCCACACACCACGGAAAGGCGGCGAAGGCATTTTCCTCTCCCTGCCTAGCCTCCGCTGGAGACAGCGCGCGACCATCAGGAGTTTTCTTTCTCAAAAGGAATGTGAGTGTGTCGTTTGTGTTCGAGACCTTTTAGTTGGAACACAAGCTTTCCGGAAAAGATGACTTACTGGTATCCGCAAGTGGTCAGCTGACAATTTGAAGAATAGTAGCACTCTCTGCAATATAGCACATAATTTTCGAAAGAAAACCCTTCTTCACATTTCCGCATTCTTGTTCGAAAAGGAAGAGGGAAGATGCTTCTCTATCTGTATGAGAGGGAAGTTGTTGAAAGGACACATTGAATAGCCAAAAGTTCCAGTGAATCCAAAATTTCTACTGACTCTACAAGGCGGCAAGTTCGCCTCCTGTACCCGACTAGTC
This sequence comes from Amblyomma americanum, assembly GCF_052857255.1. Classification (NCBI taxonomy): domain Eukaryota; kingdom Metazoa; phylum Arthropoda; class Arachnida; order Ixodida; family Ixodidae; genus Amblyomma; species Amblyomma americanum. The sequence goes on from NC_135504.1 coordinate 153,417,278, forward strand.
TCTAGCTTATCCACAATAAATACTCGCTCTCTCAACTTTTGTGTGCAGAGCATGGCTGCGAACGCGTGGAACAGGTCGAGACAGGTACAATGGTGCACCATAGTACCCTTCGGCAACTGCCCTCTAAGCCTGTTTCACATGCAAGCGAACCGCTCGCGCATCCCGCCGTCGCGACGCTTACACCCTCTCTCAAGCGGCGGAGGAAGCTCCAGCGGCTGGAGCGGCGAGGTTCGGGCAAGTTGGAAATTTCCGTGGCGGCGACGCGGCAGCACCGCATTTCAACCAATGACAGCTCGGCGTTGCCACGTGGCCAGTAGAGGCCTCGTGCGAGAAAGCATGCGCATAGACCAGTGTTAGTGTTTGTACGCCGCACGTAGGAAATTTTGTTTAAGTAAGAAATTATATAAAGTGGTGTTGAATGCTTAAAACACAAGATTTATATTTATTCAAATAAACTACGATAGAAGGCGACAAAATCGTGCTGATATATTACGCTTTTTTGTGTTTGCATGAAACCAAAACCGGTTGCAAGCGCATATCTTCTGCCAGCAACATTGGTTTTCGCAGCGGTGGTACAGTGGCTGGAATTCTAGCCACTGCAGCGGTGGGAAACGCGCAGCGGCGACGAGTGTGAAACGAAAGCTCGCGAAACGCTTCGTAGCGCCGCAGCGCTGTTCGCTCTATTCGCCGAATCGCTTGCATATTAACCACCCTTTACACTCGATCTCGAAAGTCGGTGGTAACCTTTGGGGCTTCAGGTTCACTGAGATTAAGGGGCGTCACTCTCTCTTCTTTTTATGAAAAGAATAAAATGGAAGGCGATTTACTCATCTTCCCTCTGTTGGCAGAGCAGGAAATTAAAAGGCTGGTATGTGAAGGAGAATTTTCGGCTTCAACTCTCAAAATTCCAGAAAAACTGACTTACAAGATGTTGCTTTCCGACAAACACCCTCGTTCACAGACTGGTTTTCACTTAATTCCTGCTCTACCCACTACCAGGCTTAGCGTGAAGGTATATCAGTCAGCCGCCCTCCATTGTAATCTCTTCAGAAATGGAGAGGGGTATTGACCTTAATCTGTGCAAGCCTAACTCAAGACGGTTCCCATCAGTTTTGGAAAACGGGAAAACGCCGCCCCGACGAGAGGCGGGACCGGTCTGGCCGGGCCGGCGGACGCTGACGCGCTCGGAGCGAAATCGACACACGCTCCAAATTGCCGCAGGTTTGGTCGGGGTGCGCCGAACCCGCCGAACGCGACGGCGATCAAGCGCCGTTGCAGTGTAGAGGGTCTCGCTGTGGCCAACGTGTCGTCGCCGTGCCGCGCGCGCGCGCTACATCGGAGTATAAACGCGTCCCGCGTACTACCACGAGGGTCCAGCTCTACATCGCTGAAGATCCTCACCGCTTAAGAACAACTTCCTTCAAGGACGCGTTCATGCAACTGCCACCATCCGACGTGCTTTAGAAACAATGTTGGTCACGGTACCATCTTAAACCTATAAGTAAAATAATGTGCCACCGCGTATTTGAGAAATGAAAAAATACAAAAAGCTTGATCAGTGAAAGTTTAAAAAACGAAGGTTTCGGAAATCAATCCTGACCTCAAATACATGTATTTCTTCTGGCTGCCTCTTTGAGCATTGCCCCATAAAAAAGATTCGTCATTGTCATTGTTTTCAGTTTTCTTGCTAAAGGGAAAATTACACGTAGAGTAATAAGTTATGATCAGCAACTCTGGAAAGATATAAACAGCAAAGCTTCTATAAAAAGCTTTTTATTAAAAGTCATCTTGCTCTAACTTCTAGATAGAGAGTTTGTCAGTTATCAAAACTGACAAAAAAGCAATAAAAAAGGTGCAACTTACACGAAACAGACTCAACGCATCGCAGCAGGTATTTAAAGGGTAGAAATATATTCCATGCCTGCCGAGAAGGGGTACATTTCGAAGTTGCCCCTTTCTTATCCCCTTCTTACACCTTTCTTTTTTATAGTGTAGAGTACAGGCCACCAAGCGTCCATGCCGCGTACGAGACCTCGAAAGCGAGCGGGAAATTTACAATAATTTTTTAAAAATTCTCGCCTTCGCACCTCGCGGTGACGCGCGGTGCCGGGGGTTTGCGAGAAAACCTGCAGACGACGTCACGTCTTGCAAATGACGTCAGCAGCCGAGGTTATTCATTAGTTTTGTTCGATTCAGCCGTGGTTCTCTGCACCACTGGCACCGGTTCACGGTGCGCTGCACCAAAGCCCTCGATTCACAGCGCCCCCTGCACCACTGTCCGAGATTGATTTGGGTGAAGCCGTGGTGTCGCTGTGGTGCAAGGAACCTTGGCACCGTCCGCGAAGGAGGTGCGGGAAAGTTGTGCACATGCAGACAGCTTTGAGCAGACGACGCGCAGACGACGCTAACATGCTCGTAAGTATTGAAGGTGAATCGAGGGAGGTCTTCGCTGTCGTCCACGGGTCCTGTGTCATTTTGCGAGAAAATGACGCTGAAATATAAGCGACAGCAGGTAACTTTCTGTGTTTTTTGTTGTACCTGCTGCTTGTAACACATTGCTAAGCCGTACGTGTGCGTGCGAGTTCACACAAACCAATTTTTTTTTTTCAGACGGCGCAACAATGGTGTATGGGCTGTTGGAAAAATACGGGCAGGGCGAATAATAATAATTGGTTTTCAGGGAAAAAAAAAGGCGCAGTATCTGTCTCATATATCGGCGGACACCTGAACCGCGCCGTAAGGGAAGGAATAAAGGAGGGAGTTAAAGAAGGAAGGAAAAAAAGAGGTGCCGTAGTGGAAGGCTCCGGAAAAATTTCGACCACCTGGGGATCCTTAACGTGCACTGACATCGCAGAGCACACGGGAGCCTTAGCGTTTTGCTTCCATAAGAACGCAGCCGCCGCGGTCGGGTTCCAACCCGGTAACTCCGGATCAGCAGCCGAGCGCTCTAACCACTGAGCCACCGCGGCGGGTGGGCAGGGCGAATCGTGGGTGTTTTTTTTTTCGGCGCCGGTACCTCTGCCTGCTGCGCTAGCATGCAGCAGACGCTGCTGGTTCGCTGCTGCCTGGACATAATTCTGATGTGGCTATGGGGATGCCGGAGCTCATGCAAAGCAGCGAGGTAGCTTTTAAACTGCTCATAAAGAGCTAAAGGAGCGAGGCGGGCTATCGACGGTAATATGTGGCCGCCATCCCTATAGGCGTCGGAAAATATGCAGAGTTGAAGCGCACCGAAAGTTCTTCGAACGACTCTCTAGATATTCTGGAGACTCATGAATTCGAAATTGAAGTAGCAATTGCAACCACGCTTTTACAGTACTTGGAATTCGGCCGCAATCGGTCCAGACAGGTGAGTTTCGGCAATTAAGGACAGCACGGAGTTGATTTCCTGGTATTCACTGACGTAAGAGTAGAACTATTCCATAACAAGGAACTATGTAATGTCCCCATCGTCGACCATGGCCAACTCCATAGCCGACGCAAGTCTTGTTATGGACGAAAGCGACCGCACACACAAAAAAAAAAACACATGCAAGAAGTGCACCACGGAACACTTCCACGGCGAGCAGACGACAAGAGCTGCCTGCACGCGCTCGATTGAAAATTGTCGCACATTAGGTACGGCGCTGCTGACGCGCTGCACCTGAACCACAGAACTGGTTCTGGACTGCGCTGGCACCAGCGACACTTTTTCAGGACTGGTCCTGTGAACCAGCTCTGAATCGAATGAAGCTATTGATTCAGAGCGCCAAATTCTTTCATACGTCACGCGCTACCGCGGCCGAGGACGCCTAGTAAAATAAAACAGGAACCTTCGGGCATAATACAATAGAATTGTAGAGGATTTCGCGACCACGCGAAACTAGCACACCTGCGCCTTTACCTTGAAACACTGGACTTTCACGCCGCCATTGTCGCGCTTCAAGAACCTGGGGCATCGGCCAATATTTCTGGATACAACACTTTTCAGCGGGACCCATCCACGTGTATTCTTGTACATAAGTCGTACTCAGCACAGGAGGTAGACCTCGACATAGAGATAACACACTCTTACACTATGGTAACCTTGTTACCTCTGCGACGCTCTGACCCCCCTGTACACATATTGAACATATACTGTCCGCCCAAGCTCTAACATAATTCTTTCTCAGATATCTTCAGCCGGGCACTGAAGATAGCGGGTCGGGACCCATTTTTGATTGTGGACCACGTTGTGCCTCGAACAAAGGCACGATTGAGGAATCTCGTGCGTGCCCAATATCGGTCTACCTGTCACACGAACCACTTCGTGTATACTTACGTGCGCTTACACGACACCGCCGTCACCCGCTGACGAAGATTTTTGATGAGCGACCGGACAGCAGTTTTGCACGCGCACTGCACTTCTATCACTCCGAATTGCCATCAGACTATGCCCTGCCGCATCATTCCTTGCAGCCCCCATGGGTAATGGCTCAGCCTTCAGTCTGCCTGCATGTCCCTGGCATAATCAAGAAGTCTGCGATGGCGTTTAGCGGACTGAAGCAACTCGCACTTGCCTACATCTGGTCAGAATACCACAAATGTGTGCACGTCTACACGGATGGATCTGCGTCTTCAAATGCATCAACAGCAGCTTTCGCAATCCCTGCACAACAGACGACCCGCAGATTCATTTTGGGACAAAAGTCTACTTCAACCGCTGCAGAGCTTGTGGGCCTTCGGGAATCGCTTCGCAACATCTGCGGAGAACCGCCTCAGGAGTGGTGCATTTTCACCGACTGTAAACCTGCGCTACACATTTTAGGATGCTTCCTACGCCACACAGCCTACCAAGCTCTGGCTCTTGATATCATTAGTCTCGTATCATTTGCTCAGGGAAACGGCCACCGTATAGTGTTTCAGTGGATCCCCGAACACTGCGGACTCCATGGAAATGAGACCGCCGACGCTGAAGCAAGGAGCGCCTTCAGCAGTGGCCTGCGTACAGCTGTACCGTTCTCTATAGTGGACACAACTTGTCTCCTTTCGGAATTGATGAGGAGGGCGACAGCTAGGTACTGGGCCCTGCCAGACACCCGCCATATCCGCCTTAAACGGCTAGATCCGACGATGACCTTTTCAGTTCCTCGCGGAATACCTCGCCCTATTGCATGCGTTATCCGTAGACTACGTTTAAACGTGGCATTCACGCGCAAATACTTGCACTTAATAGGACAAGCGGACTCCCCGGAATGTACCACATGTGGCGTGCTAGAGACTATAGAACATGTTTTAGTGGCGTGTCCAGCGTATGCACGTGAAAAACTCATACTCGCATCTGCTCAGAAGCCTATGGACACATCGCTCCTCTCTGAGGATTTGATCCTCGGCGCTTGGCCAGATAGTTTTAGAACTGCAAAGGCAACGCGAGCGCTCTCACGCTTTTTGAGCGACACGGACCTTGTCTCGCGTTTGTGATGTCAGAAAGTGTGCCTTTTTTTTTGTAAGTAGTTTTTCATCTGCCTCCTCCCATCATCATCGTCCCTCATCGTGACCTTCTTTTATCTCCTCTTCCCTTCCCCCAGAGCAGAGTAGCAGGCCAGATATTTATTTTTCAGGCCAACCTCTCTGCCCTTCCTATCAATAAACCCTCTCTCTCTCTCTCTCTTGATTGTGGGAGATTTCAATGCCCCCAGCCAATTATGGGGCTACAAAAAAGGAGAGGCGCGAGGTAGAAAGCTAGCGGAGCTTATCTCTACGCTAGGCATCACCCTCCAGAGCGACCCAGTGCATCCCACACGAATGGGAAACTCTGTGACTCGGGACACGTGTCCTGATCTCACACTTTCCAAACACATCCAACACGTGGAATGGAACAACAAGGAAGAGACACTAGGCAGTGACCACTGCATCATTAACACACTTATTCACACGCGGCCCCTCAAAAAGCCCCTCACACAAGCTCGACTCCCAGACTGGCAGGCTTTCAGAAAGTCCCTACCCTCAGCCAACCTGATTAAAGATGGATACGATCAGTGCGCCCAAACACTTTTGACAACACTCAAGCAACACGAAACACAGATACAGACCACGGAAGACTGCCCAGCTGTGGACAACGATCTATTACATATCTGGGAAGCCCGCCGCAGCCTAACCAAACGTTGGAAAAGACAGAAACATAACGGAATACTCAAGAAGCGCATCCTAGATCTCACTGACAAAGCAGCTAAGTATGCCTCGCAGCTTGCTGACGCCAACTGGTTAGATCGCTGTAATACGGCTGCTAGACAGATGTCCGGCAAGAACACTTGGAGGCTTTTCCGCAGCCTTATAGACCCCGCGCAGACACGGGGCGAAACACAGCGCCAATTACAACGAGCACTCCATAATTTCAAAGGCAGCAGAACACAACTTGCAGAGACACTCAGGGACAAGTATCTCTGCTGCAAACAGGACCCTCGCGGTCAGGAGTATCTTTACGTAGGCAAAGATAATCCTGAGCTGGACCAACCGTTCCAATTATTTGATCTCAAGGCAGCCCTGACCAAAATGAGGAGAGGCACTGCGCCTGGACGGGCAAGGTCACAGTTAAACTGCTGGCCAATCTCCCCGACCAGGCGTATGGGGCCCTTCTGAAATACATCAACACTATATGGAAGGGCGAGAACCCGCTCCCCCTTGATTGGAAAACAGCCCTTGTAACCTTCATCTCCAAGGCGGGAAAGGAAATCAACACAGACAACTTGAGGCCTATCTCGCTCACCTCGTGTGTGGGCAAGCTGATGGAAAGCATGGTGCGGGATAGGCTCTCCGAATACTTGGAGCTACGAAACACATTTCCAGACACTATGTTCGGCTTTCGCCCACATAAGTCGGCACAGGACGTACTCCTCCAGCTCAACAGAGACATAATACAACCAGTCTACCACCCACACAATGACAAGGTCGTCCTGGCCTTGGACTTGAAAGGAGCCTTCGACAACATCAAACACAGCGTCATACTGCCACACCTCAATGAAACCAACTGTGGCCGCAACACTTTCAACGATATCAAAGACATCCTGACCGATCGAGCCGCACAAATCAGAATTCAAGAGGAAGAATTTGGTCCGTATCAAATGGGCACGCGGGGGACACCACAAGCCGCGGTTCTATCCCCCCTACTCTTTAATTTGGCGATGCTCCATCTCCCAGACAAGTTGAATGGTATCGAAAGCATACGGCATGCGCTGTATGCCGATGATATCACGATCTGGGCCACAGAGGGAAACTTAGGGCGCATGGAGGAATGCCTGCAAACAGCCGCTCACGTAGTGGATCGCTACGCAGGGCACTGTGGTCTCCAATGCGCACCCAACAAGTCTGAATTTGTGTACCTTAGGGCATCCCCTAAGGACACTACCCAAATACATATCTCCTTAACAAGTGGCCCCATACACGAGACCAAAGAGATTCGCATACTCGTGCTCTTCATCGATAACCAAAGAAGAGTAGACAACATTGCACAAACTCTGCAAAGTTGGAGACCAAGTAGGCCGTATGGCGCGTCGCGTCTCCAACAAGAGAGGGGGTTTGCGCAGCAGGGATGCCGTGCGGCTGGCCCATGCTTTCGTAATCAGCCGAATCCTCTATTCGGTCCCTTATCTACCCTTGCGGAAACACGACGAAGACAAAGTTGAGGTAATACTCCGCAAAATGATGAAGAGGGCACTTGACCTTCCTGTGTCCACCTCCAATGCGAGACTTCTTGCATTGGGAGTGATGAACACTTTTCAGGAACTTAAGGAAGCCCATCTCACAAATCAACACACGAGGCTACCCCAAACGAAGTCGGGTCGGCACTTGTCAGCCCGCCTTCACATCCAACATGATTTTCACATTCAGGAGCGGGTCCGATTGCCCGAACTCTGGAGACGCGCCATCAGAGTTCGACCCCTCCCCACTAAGATGGACACGGAGGATCATAGTGGTCGTCGTCAGGCTAGGGCGGAAGCCTTAGCGCACCACTATGGCAACAAATATGGTGTCTTTTACGTAGATGTAGCTGGGCCTACCCACAGGGGGTGGTACACGGCTGCTGTCATACATCAAGAAATACAGGTGGATGGGCTTTCCTTTTGAGCCCCAGGCACAACACAAGCTGAAGAGGTTGCCATCGCCCTAGCTGCTTCTGATTCAAAATCAAAACACATAATAACAGACTCGCGTTCGGCATGTCGCAATTATGAGGCTGGCTGGATAACTCCACTAGCTGAACGAATACTAAGGAACTGCAGCCGGGATACCGATCCTACACCCCGCTGCCTGGTTTAGACTCCGGGCCATCAGGGCCTAGCAGGAAACGAAGCTGCAGACGCGGCGGCCCGAGCACTCATTCACCGGGTGTTACCATTGGCTCCTGAGCACCTGGAACCTGCACGTAGCTACTTAATCTCCTTCAAAGCTATCACATGCTATTATAAGGATAGGCATCGCCTCTACCCGGCCCCTGCAAAGGAACTGGGGAAAGCAAACGAACGCGTTCTACTCCGCTTATTCACGAACACAAAGTTGTGTCCGGCAGTACTAAAACACTTCGATCCCGCGTTCACTGGTAGGTGCAAACACTGTGGGGAGGTAGCTGACGCCTACCACATGGTTTGGGCTTGCCAGCGCAACTCAGCTCTCTCCCCCCACCCCAACCCTACCAGAGAGGAATGGGAGGCGGCCCTGCTTGGCTGTTCTGACCTTCAGTCCCAAAAGGCTTTGGTCAAGAGGGCTAAGCTGGCGGCTTCGACCAATGGGGTCCCGGAATAAGTTCTCCACCCATTGCGGGGCTCTTTAAAGAGCCTCACCTCTTTCATTAAATAAAGGCTTTTCACCACCGGCCACGCCGCACGCTCCGCAGCCGGCGGAGGTAGGGGAGACCCCAAGTGAGTGGGGCCGGTGGAGGAGCGCCGCCGTTTTGGCGTGCGAGAAAGGGAAAGGCGCGAAGACGCGGAAGTTCAAATTTTGTCTACATATAACTCAGCTTCCACAAAACGAATTAAAATAATTCTTGCTGGGGGATAATTATGAACCGTCGTCTTTTAACATCCCAGACATATGCACCTTCATTGAGACCCCTTTCCGGGTCCGTTTAACTTTTCTCTTTTTGAGGCAACAACAACTCTTCTTTCTCTTTGTCTGCTTACCGTTCACTTAATTCCCGTTGTTTCCAGTCTCGCCTCACACCTATCTGCATACTGGCGTCCATTATCAATAGTTTTAGCACTTCTTGGTTATTATCTGCCCTGTTTAACTCAAAATACGTCGTGATTTTTGCCCTTCGCACGGTTTTCGCCAACAAGGTTCACTCGCCGCCTTAGTCTTATTTTGTCTTACCGTCCATCCTTTCCGTCCATCCCACACCACACCCGAACACCACCTTTTGCTTGTCTTCCCCTTCCCAGTCATGCAGCCGTCGTCCGTTTGTGGTCTTTACGAGTTTCTTCTTCTCCCTTTCTTTTTTCTTTCCTCTTGCAGATGGCTAATGTTAGAGTTTACAGATTAACCTAGACCACCCCTGGCGTGCATCGGCTCCCCTTTCGAGGCATTTCTTATCCTATGCCATTTCTCTAGCTGCGGTGTCAAGCCCCTACATCGTCTGTGAAATCGCACTCGCGAACTCCAAAGGTCGCTGCCGAATGTGTTGTGATATACCGTTTTCGTTTATGGCTAATGGCTATGATAGTTCACCCCCCCCCCCCCCCCAGCAACGCTGCAGCGTACTCCGATGTGCTGTTTTGCCGCCGTGTCGTTTTGTCCTCACCCATGCACAGTCCGTAACCAATCAATGACGACGCAAGTATTGTAATTCGTTAGGGGATAAAGCAATGAACGGCTTGGACGCGCAGTTTTCTCCTAAAATACCTATTATCTCTGGCTCGATAATTTCACGAGTTAGTTGACAGGCATTTCTGGTGACAATGGTGCATTCTTTGTAGAAAGGCACGCAGCTAGATTTCGCACACAGTTCTGCACTCTGCTTAATATCAGTTGCTGGGCGAGTTGGTACCTCATGCTAACGTTCACAGCGCAAGACGAACACGGACACGAGGGGAGACACCACAAAGCGCTTTGTGGTGTCTCCCCTCGTGTCCGTGTTCGTCTTGCGCTGTGAATGTTAGCATGAAGTACCAACTCGCCCAGCAACTGATATTAAGCAAGTTCATTTTTTCTCAGGGCTCTGTCACTCTCAGCGACCAATGTCGCATTGTATCTTTGGTAGCGGTAGCCTCATGCAAGGCCAGGTCACTCGGTTTCTGCATCCGCCACAGGGTAACCCCTCCCGATCTTGTGGCACAGTTCGGCGTCTTGGCACCGCCAAGTAACCATAGCACAAAGGCGCTTTGTGGTGTCTCCCCTCGCGTCCGTGTGCGTCTTGCGCTGTGAATGTTAGCATGAAGTACCAACTCGCCCAGCAACAGATATTAAGCAAGTCCATTTTTTCTCAGGGCTCTGTCACTCTCAGCGACCAATGTCGCATTGTATCTTTGGTAGCGGTAGCTTCATGCAAGGCCAGGTCACTCGGTTTCTGCATCCGCCACAGGGTAACCCCTCCCGATCTTGTGGCACAGTTCGGCGTCTTGGCACCGCCAAGTAACCACAGCACAAGGTTGTGCAAACTCTTGCGCTCAGAATGGCAACGACAAGCCCGTCTCCTCAAAGACCATCTTCGGTTGTGGTCTGCCTCAGGCGTGAGCCCTGCGAGCGCTGCTTTCCGTTGGCGGAGACTCTCCCTCGAAGTTGACAGGACAACGGAATTTCTATGGCAACAAGCGCTTCCTTCGCTTCGCAGGATGCTTCCACCAAGGGTGCCGGTTCACGGGAATACTGTCCACATCGTCGGTGATATCCAGCTACCATCTTATGTGCGACAAGTGCTCAGCTGCGGACCCAAGTTCGCTGTGGAGCCAAGGAAGACAACCGCGGAACGTTTGGCCATGGTGAGGCAGGTGTCAAGTCTTGCCTCTGGGTCGGAGAATGGGAGATGCCTCTCGGAGGGTGTAGATGTTATATCTCAGTGTAAAATCCAGCCTCATAGATTGCCCATCCAGAGAACTGTCTCTTATTTGCGGGATAATTCCTTAGCACTCCTTACCGCCGACAAGGAAGGGGGCTTTGTGGTGCTTTTGGAGGTCATGTATAAAGCGAAAGCAGAGGAAGCTGTGTACTCGGTGTTCGATACAAGAAATGACGTACGTCTAGAGCGTGTAAAGAGTGCGGCAAAAAGGTTATGCAGCTCCATGAATTTGGATAAGCTTGTTAAATCCATAGACAAGGCGGAAAAGGTAAGCTTGGACCTTTTCTTTGCTGCAAAAATTCATAAAGTGGACTGCCCTCTGCGGGTAATTATCTCTGAAAAGGCGCTTTGTGGTGTCTCCCCTCGTGTCCGTGTTCGTCTTGCGCTGTGAATGTCTGCACTCTGGCCGGAACTGGGTACATTACTGGGGTCATCACAGTTCATTCACGCTTTTTACAGTGCGCGTCCAGGAACCCTCCACACGTTTCCCTTATATTTGTACAATGTTCATGGAAACGCTCTTTAACGTACCTCCCACTTTGTCCTACATATGTCTCACCCCATGAAATCGGTAGATTATACACGACTGATTCCGAACATTAGACGAACTTGTCGCTGTGCCGCTTCTTGCACCCGAGGTTGTGAGAGTCGCCTAGATTAGTCATTTTGTAGGTTTTGAAGCTTGTCCGGAGCAGGGAAAACCACTCTGAGGTTCACGTTTTGCGCAATCTTTTTTAGCCGATGAGACAAGCCGTGTATGTACGGAATAACCGCAGTCTTGTGCTTCCCAACAGATGCCTGGAAGGCGTCTGGCTGTATTGAACACTTCCGTTTAAGAATGCCGTCCGCGACGCTGACAAGTACATGACTAGGATACCCAGAAGCAGACAGCCGGAGTATTTGCTCCTCCAATCTGGCGGCGATAAGTTCTGGGCAGGACTTTTGCAAGGCATTAGAAAGACATAATTTTGCGATGCCCCTCTTGGCAAGTTTGGAGTGAGCCGAGTCTTAATGGATTAATGGCTTATTCGCACCAAGTTCGTACTTCAAGTACACGTGTTCGCGAGTAGATTTTCTGCTCCGGACAAGCTTCAAAAACTCTCCAAAATGACTAACCCAGGCGACTCTCACATGCTTGGGTGCAAGAAGCGGCACAGGGACAAGTTCGTCACGTGTGCGGAATCAGTCGTCTAAAATCTAGTGATTTCAGATGGTAAGGCATATGTAGGGCAAAGTGGGAGGTGCGTTAACGACCGCCTCCATTAACATTGTACAAATATAAGGGAAATGTGCGGAGGTTTCCTGGACGCGCACTGTAGAAAGCGTGAATCAAGCGATGACTACAGTAATGTACACAGTTCCGGCCAGAGTGCAGCACCCTGTGCGTAATCTAACTGCGTGCCTTTCTAAAAGGAATGCACCATTGTCACGAGAAATACCTGCCAACTACTCGTGAAATTATCGAAGCAGAGATCATAGATAGTTTACGGGAAAACTGCGTGTCCAAGCCGTCCATTGCTTAATACCCTAAGTAATTACAATACTTCCGTCGTCATTGATCGGTTGCGGACTAGGCATGTTTGATGACCTGTCACGATTAGCCTTTATATGCTGCTTCGCGGTTCACACTTAATTGATGAAAGTTAGCGCTCGTGTGTCTCTCGTCTCTTTCATCGTCCTCGTCTGCTTTTGCACTTCAATTTTATATCATGCCTCACCAACACGGCCAAACAACCACTCTGCCGTTTTGTACGCCATGCTGTTCTGACACGTGCCGTTTTTTCTCTGTGCTCTTTTGTCGCCATGCTCTGTTTCCGCTGGCCGTTTTGTTGCTGTGACGGTTATTCCCTTTCGCTGTGCTGCTAGGATTGTAGTATGTTTGCATGAGTAATCAGAATGAGGTTCTAAGCGTTAGCTGCTTCCTCTCTTGAGAAAACGAAGCAGCACGAAAAAACGGGGACGAAAAAGACACACATACGACCGCACGAATGCAGCATTCGTTCTGTCGTATGTGTGTCTTTTTCGTCCCTGTTTTTTCGTGCTGCTTCGTTTTCTCAAGATGGATCATTACCAACTGGCCCAAACTTCGGTGCTTCTGCATAGTATTTCTGCTTCCCCTGCGACGCGTTTTTATTCAGATTCTGGTTGGGTGAAATTAAAATTCCTTTAAACATCACTCAATTCTATTTGTCCTTCCTGACTAAAAATGAGCTGTCGATATTAGGGTTATTGCGATCGCCAAATAAATTATTGTCCACGGTGCTTTTAAACTAGTGGACTTGGGATGTTGTGTACCTTACTATAAAAGTAGCGACTACCGCGAGTTGTCCTATAATGAACAGGAATTAGTGCTGGCAGTGAGGCATGGCACAAGACCAATCACTTTTCTTAGTTACACGCGACATTAATAACGGAACACGGTAACTGCTCGTTGACGGCGATTAGAATTCAACCCTCCTCATGAGTATCTTTGCGCTTCGAGCAAACAGTTTGTCTCTGACATCATTGGTCAATCATACTTCCGTAAATATGGGTAGGTTGCTGCCAGATGATGTCAATGTTTACCTGATATTGGTTACAGGCTGAACTGGAAGTGTTAGCAATGATTTCTGGCAGTGTAGTAAAAATTGGATCCAGACCTAGTCCGAGAATAATGCCATGGTCAGCAGGAAGAGGTTGATAATTAAGAAATTTAAATTCAAGGGTCAGAACTTTATTCAACTAAGTATTGTTTCAGGCCTCTCTGCAGTGTTTCTTCAGAACTACATAGGCGCACTAGTAGAAAGAGCGCAGTGTAACCACACATGACATACACCACTTCTGTCCACGGTGTGAACAAATGTTGGTTTTGAGTCATTTGTAGAGCTTACCTGTGCCTACTGAAGACCTGTTGAAACGCAGTGAGCACCCTGACAAAGCTCCTAAGCATATTTGCCAATAAGTATCCATCCTTCCTATCTCCTACTGCTTGCGATTGGCACTTCTAGCTATGACTGTCATTTCTGGGAAATGCGATGTTTCCACCCAGGTGTTTAGAGAAGGCGGCCACTATAATTCAAAACGGGCTTTATGAGTTTTGAAAACGTATCCTGCCGCACAATAAGGTGCGTGTTGGCAGACATCAGAAGAGAGGAGAATAAAGTGAACTTGTTAGCCGACTAATATATGATAATTAACTTTCTAACTGTTAAAGCTAGACACCCGGTTGCTGTAAGACATTGTTAGCCGGTCGTTAGCAATGCCCATGCAGTTTTTAGAAATTCAAAACTGCAGTTACCGTCGGCGGTGCGGCTCGACAGCATTGGATATATAGACTGTTTACGTGCACTGGTGGGACTGCTTTGCCAGCGTGTTTTTCTAAAGCGCATATATTTTTTCGCACAATGGAGGTAAACTTAGTTGGGCCACAGTGCAGAGGATAATCGGGATTCCGAAATGCTAAAAGCTGATAAATCTATAACTAACAACCGGCTGAAAATATCTAGCTGCAGGGAGTTGTGTAACAGTGATAGCTAGAAAGTTAGCTATGAAAATTAGTTTAACCGTCTAACTACTCAGCATTCTTTGATTGTTTTGTGATGTCCACCGACACTGGTGCTCTTCTGCCCCAGAAGCCGTCTTCATAACTCAAAATGCTATTTTTAAAAATAAGTGGCCGGCTTACCTGAAACACTGGCTATATCTGATAGCAGCAGTGTTTCTAAATCAGTGCTAAAGAGAGATATTCTTACGTCATGCTGACCCACGCTATAACAGTGCTTTCATCCCTTCATTTGTTGTTGTACGTTTGTCGGTTGCAAGCTGAACCTTATAAACATAACACGATGGCCAGAGCTCCACACTGGTGAGGCCCTTACCGTTTTTTCAATAAGCAAGAAAGCTGATAACTTCAATTCCGTGGAACAAAAAAAGACAGCAGCAGATGCGAAACAAATGTGAGACGACATCGACGCTGACGACGCCGTCTCGGCTCGATTGCCACTCAGGTGATGCGGCCCCGGGGACACGCAGTTTTCCCATGGGTCAAGAGTACTCGCAGGCACAGAGCGCCGCGGCCGCACGTACGAGTCGGCGCTCCTCGGCACCTCTCGCTCACCGAAAATGGAGCGACCAGACAATTGGAGGGTGCTTCCAACACCCAATCCGGATGTACTGGGAACAAGCCTACAAAACAGTTAACTTCCCGTCTGCAGGTGAAGCTCATTTCAGTGGCGCCCAGCCAATAGCCGTAGTTTCCACGGCGGGTTGACGTGTGCGCTATTTCATTCTCGGACACGAAGTCCGCCGGTCTGGAGCCACCAGGGTTGAGGGTATATTCTTTGCTGAAGAGCCACCGAGCCATCGAGAAGAGGGAAGAGTGCGAATGCGTCATAGTCCCTTTGTGATAAAAGCTGGCTTATGCTGAATATTTTGAGTGATAATTTTATAGATTTATTTTTGATTACATCGTTGGCGAAAATACATTATTTGTATTTTGAAATTTGTATTCGTTCAATGGAGCGTCTAAAAATTTTACTTCGGCATGAAAAGGCAGGAATTCCCCAGTCCTTTTATAATCAGTAGCGCTGCGGTGGATTAGTTGCTTTAGCGTTCGGCGGCTGAATTGGGTTCCATTCAGCATTTCACTCAGTTTTAGAAACATGGCTGAATGCGAGCGATGGTCATTGCGAACATCATTTTAAAGCGACAGCGGTAAGGCTCCATTTGCGCCGAAAATTCGTCGTTGGCGTTATGAGCGAAAAGCCCCCAGAGAAGCATCCTTGGTGGGTCCATAGGTCACGTGACTGTGGCGTCATCACAACTTGCTCACAAGATTCTGATCAAGCTGACCACCGTCCCTTATGAAAATGGTTTATAGACTGTCTATAAACATTTATAGACTCTATAGCCGCCCTTTAGACTTTGCTTTTTTTTCAATAGACAGTGTATAGACAATATATAAACTTAAGTCTATAACCGCCCTAATTTCCTTTTGTCTATAGATGGTCCATAGACTATCTATAGATTGCAGTTTATAACCTCGTCAATTTCCTTCTGTCTATAGATGGTCCGTAGAATATCTATAGACTAAAGTCTATAACAGACAAAATTTTCCTTTGTCTACAGTCATCCTACTTCGCCAGGCCAAGAAGTAAAATTACATCGTATTTCTATAAAGATCAGCGTCAAAGTACAGGAATCGTATGCCATACGGCGTCAAGGGTAAGTCTTTCTTTATTGTATGCTGGAGCATGTCCCTAAAAAGCAGCGCATCCCAGCAATCAATAAAGACGTGCCCTATTGTCTCCTTTGACTAAAAAACCGCAACAGACGCATGACAGAGGGAGGTTTTTTAGTCAATGTCGCACCAACTGGCCTGCAACTTTACCCTGTTAAAGTATTGTCTCTGGTTTGTGACACAACAAGCTGTCAGCACCCTATGGTGAAAACAATCCCTGCTCCATCCAAGTTTTAACAGGCAACGTACCAGTGCGCAGCCTAAAGAAAAACGTCTTCACACCCGCTGGCACCACCATTATCCTTACTCTCATTAAAACATTTCCTCCTTAGCTTTCACCATACAGAGATCGATATATTGGCTCGGGGAAGACACAGCCAAGCAAGTCGTTGAGCAATTTCTTACGCGTGACATTTGAAAAGTATTCCAAACTGAACCGAGCATTTAGAAACCGGAAAGCAGATCACTTCTTAAAAAATCTACTTGCACTGTATCGCTTCCCGTCTACAGTGCAAATACCATAGTTTGGCAAAGCCGGAGAAAGCTTCACTTTAATAAAAGTCCGCAGGAAAGGGTCGCGTTGATCTTCAAGAAGAATAAATCTTGACGCCACCTGCCTTAGGTCCTCAGGTACAAGTGCGGCAAGGAAAGACCCCCTTTTCTCAAACGCAGAAGTAAATTATCACCTTTAGTCCTCTCCCATGAGGACTGCCAAACCAAAAATGCGAAGAGACGATGAAACGTTTCAATGCTAAGACGAGAGCACAAAAGGACCTGCAATAAATTGCACACTTTTATAACCAGGTATGCACTATATATGTTTGCGCGCGCGAAAATACAGTTTCTTTCCCGAACATTTCTGTGTACTCGTGGACAGTTCTTGAATTTTCTCATTCTAAGAGTCCTCGTTATCTCGATACTTGACAAGAGGAACACCTAGGTATTTGCAAGGTACATGCGACCATTTTACACTTGTATGAAACAAAGGCGCTGATGTTCAGTTCCCATGCCAAAGGCCAGCACATTCGTCCAGATTAACAACGCTATTTGTTACATCATAAAAACTGCGAACAACCGACATCGCATGTTGAATGCTGCTATGGTCGCTACAAAAAACTGCCACATCATCAACATAAGCCAGCACTAAAATTTCACATGCTTCTAGTTCAAAACCGAGAAGAGAGCTGTTGTTTGTTACACTCCGGCAAAGTGGCTCTGGGTACAGAGCGAGAAGGTGACAATGGGCAGCCTTGCCGCACGGATTCTCACACGGCAATTCTTTCTGTGAACTCTCGGTTAACAACCAGAATCGCGGTACCGTTACTATAAGCCATTTTAATCCATGTTAAAATTACTTCTCCAACACAGACATGTTCGAGGATTTTAAGAAGAATGTCATGACATGCACGGTCAAAGGCCTTCTCTAAATCATTCTGCGACATTGCGACTCGCCTATAGTCAGCGTCACAGCATTCCAGTATACACCGAGAATAATCCGAGTAACATGAACATTCGTGAAGATGGTCCGCCGTTGAATTCCACACGTTTGGTGCGGGGCAACCAACGTGTCCATAAGTGACTTTAAACGTTTGGCTAGTATTTTCATGAAAATTTTATATTCCGCAATTAGTAAGCGTTTTCGGCCGATAACCAGTAACTTGCTTAAGCGTAGCAGGATTGTCAGCTTTTGGTATAAGTACTGTATGCGCACGAGAAAACGACGGTGGTAAAATACCCATTCTAAATGACTCTTCATAAACGCGTTGTAAAGAGCCGTTTCGCGTTTGAACACCTTAAAAAATTCCACTCTTATCCCAACAGCACCTGGCGATTTCTCCAAGCGGAGCTTATCAATAGCTTATTCCGATTCCGCTGTTGATAAGTCGGCAGACCGGATTACAGTGTCTTCACTGGCCAGTTGGGGTAATAGATTTAAAAATTCAGCTTGAAAGCCCGGTACAACCGCCGAATTGGAAGCGAGAAAATCACGGTTATGCTGACTGAAAGTCTCCCTTATTACCTTCGGATCATCCGCCAGAGTACCTTTGCTTTCAATTTATACGATATCTTTCCTTCTAGCGTATCTTTTTTCTGTCGTCAAATTCCGCCTACTGGGCATATCATCTACAAGCAAGCGATCCGTTCGTGCACGGATTGCAGCTCCCTGAAACCTTCTGACATCGATAGCCTCAAACTCGGCTTCACCTTCGCTCATGAGAGAAGTGTATATTAATGCAGCTCTATTTTCGTCTATAATTAGTTTCTTTCAACATCTGTTTTAGGTTCTTTTCATCAGCTTTTTCAGCATGTTTGATTTCTACGGACCTTTCCATAACCCTCTTTTTGACATTAATTTTAAATTCCTCCTACTTTTCCACCCACTTTTCTAACACGTTCTTTGTTTCTAGAACAACCGTATCGCCCTTTATTAATTTAGCAGTGAGCTTCTACAAGTCCCAGCTGAATTTCGCTTGAGGTGTCAGGTTCTTTTCCATGTTGAATATCACACAACAGTGAACATTAAATGTAACCGGTTCGACGATGTAGTTATGGCAAATCGCCGCTAGCTCAAGGTACAGGTAAGCTTTATTTAGCTTAGCATGACTAGCCCTTGGAAATGCGTATAATTACGTCTCCTTCCTCCCTTTGCAAACTGGGCTACGTCTCGAAGTGAATACTTCTCAATGTTTTCTTTCAAGAAAACATCCCTTTCGTTTTCGGTAACAGCTGATCCTGATCGGTCATCTGCTCTGAGAACACAATTTAAATCCAACAAAAGAAGGACAAGTCTATTGCAGTCGATGTACGAACACACTTCCTGGATGAACAAAACACGTTCACGCGGTTTTGTAGGAGCGTACACAAGGAAAACTCTCAAATGTTCCTCCCCGTACAACAGATCACAGAGCAGAAAACTTTCCCTCGTGCAACACACCACTGCATGTTCCTCGATACCAAGGCAGCTATTAATTAACAGAACACAGCCTGCTGACGTCCCCACTGCATAACTAGCACGCACGTTATAAAGCGACTTGAACTGCGCAACGATACCGTTCGTCACGCTCTCACTTTCTATCTTTGTTTCTTGTACTGCAAGAATGTCAAGGTCTTTCTCATACAACAGTCCGCCACGACGGCTCAAGCTTTAACCATGAAAAAAGGCGGATCTTGTGAGCGCATTCTTCCGACAAAGAAGTATCCGCGCTTTCGCTTCGTTGTGAGGTGCACACCAAATCATCGTGCATTTTGAAACGCGATGCGTCGACAGTGGTGCGTCGGACAGCGGAGCGCTGCGCGTGCCAGCCCAGCTTTGCGCGTGTGCGCGTGCGAAGGGTGGGTGCGAGGCGAGGGCGAAAAAGGGCGTGACGACCACGCGCAGCGGAGTGTGACGTGTCAGAAAACCGAGGTGTAAAGGGAGACAGCGCAGCGGAGGTGGTGTCATTCAAGCGTGGAGGTGGCGGCCGTCGGACGTTGGGTCCGTGCTGCCGTGGACCTCCCTTGGATCACCGACGCAAGCCTCCTGCATTGATTGCAAGTGTGGAGGTGGCAGCCGATGGACTGAGGGTCCGTACTGCTTAACGGCACCCTTGCATAGCCTGTTTTAAGCCTCTGGCGTTTCGGGCCGCCGTCGACGGGATCTGGCTACGATTCTCCTGCTGCTGCCAAGTTCTTCGCGCTCTTGGCGGGAGGCGTCTCCCTGTGTTCCTCTCCGCTCCTACTACCACCAGCTGGCTCCTTTCAGCCGCTTTCTTCGACGCATCGCCAGCGACGCGTCGCACTACATCGACCCGCGTTCACCATGTCTGGAAGGCATCCCCGCTTCACCTGGGACGCTCAGTACCTGGTGAACTCTTTCCTTTTATTCTGCAGTGATGTACGCGTCTTGAGTGTGTGCTTTTCTTGTTTTATTGTCCGTTTCTTAGTGGCCCCTTTTCCTTTAAATTATAAATACGGCTTCGTTTTGTTTCCTTTGATCTCTTTGTTCTCTTGTCCTCTGGTTCGAATCTGCACGCGTTAGCGTTCCCCGACTTTTACCAATTCGAGACAAACGCATATCCTGGCCTAACAGGGTTAGGCAATCAGCAATTTTACAATCCATGCTGTCGCCATCACTGCTGAGGGAGCCGCTGGTAGAAATACTGCGCATGTGTCGGTTTCTGTACGCCGGTGAGCGAAAAATGGCAGCATTCACCGCTACCGCCATCTTTTCTGTCATACGCGCATGTAAGACGATAAATTTGCTTGAAATTGAAAGATCGACGAAAAATGAACAGAGTAGCCTGATAAGAAAACAGGATTCTTTCGGTTAGTGACATGATGTCTTTGACTTCGCCGTTCCCCAAGGTTAAATACCACTGAAGGCATCCTTTTACATGTCTTGCTGTCGCTGTCATGGGTCAGAGAGCCTGTGGAAGAAATGCAGCGCATGTGTCGCTAGCTGTAGATCCGTGAGCAAAAAAGCAGCCGCGTTCACCACTAGCGCCATCTTTGCTGTCATACGCGCTGGTAAGACCATACATTTGCTCGAAGTTGCGACGACCACGAACAGGGCAGCCTGAGGAGAAAACAGGAATCTTTCTGTTGGTGGCATGATCTCTCTCCCCTCGTCATGCCCCCAGATTAAGCCCCACTGAATGGAGCGTTTTACAATACATGCTGTCGCCATCACAGGTGAGGGAGCCTCTGGAAGAAATACAGCGCATGTGCAGGCATATGTAGGTCCGTCAGCGAAAAACGGCAGCGTTGACCACTAGCGCCGTCTCTGCGGTGTTACCCGCTGGCAAGAGCATAAATTTATTTCAGGTTGAAGGATCTGCGATGACGAATAGGGCAGCCTGGCTATAAAAAAGAATTCTTTCGGTTCGTGACATGATCCATGTCACCTCGCCACACCCCCAGGTTAAGTGACACTTAAGTCATTGTTTTACAAGTCATGCCGTTGTCATCACAAGTGAGGGAGCCTCTGGAACAAATGCTAGTAATGAGTAGCTATAGCTTTATGTGCGTGGGCAAGAAACGGAAGTGTTAACCATTGGCGCCATCTTTGCTGTCATATGCGCTGGTAGGACAGTAATTTACTTGATGTTGAAGGATCGATGATGACGAATAGGGCAGCCTGGTTAGAAAAGAGGATTATTTCGGTTGGTGACATGATCTCTTTAGCCTCGCCGGCCAGTCCAGATTACGTACCACTGAAGGCAGCGTTTTACAAGCCATGCTGTCGCCATCACAGGTGAGGGAGCCTCTGGAAGATTTGATGTGCATGTGTAAGTAGATGTATGTCCGTGAGCGAAAAACAGCAGCGTTCACCACTAGCGCCATCTTTACTGTCATGCGCGTTGGTAAGTCCGCATGCTTGCTTGAAGTTGACGGGTCGACGACCACGAACTGGGCAGCGGGATTAGAAAGCAGGATTGTTTAAGTTACGATACGATACGATATATTTTATTAACTCTCACAAGGTTACATCAGGAACAAGGAGAGAGGACGCAAGGCAAAAAGCTGCGTTGTTGCAGCTTGAGAGACACCCTGCGCCCTCTGCCGGGGTGTATAGCCCAGCAGCTGATCCCATGACAACAGTGGAAGGGCGCACTCACAAACACACACAAAAAAATACAGTTACAAAGTATCTACATCTGACATTGGCATACTTTTACGCTTCTAATATCACTGGACAATATTTGACGAAAACTACTCCACAATTTTATGTACAGGAAACTCATTAACAATCACCCGAGATACAATGTAAGTAAAAGAAAGTACACGAAGCTATATATATATATATATATATATATATATATATATATATATATATATATATATATATATATATATATATATATATATATATATATATATATATATATATATATATATATATATATATATATATCTTCTAATCATGAACTATGTACATTCAAATATGGCAATAAGTGTGATTAATTTACACCGTGAAGTCTCTTCAAGTATAATGTTATTTTGCAGAATATTTAGGTAATGTGATAAACTATATGTCAATGACTGCTTACCGTATGTGGTGCGGCAGAAAGGTACACACCATGACATTTTGTTCCATGTATTGTAGGATGGGATCGAACGAGTTACGTTGAGACTTGATAAAAGGAAACCAGTATTAGTGGAAACACCATTTTTATACATGGAGATTAGCTTGAATGGGAATAACTCTGAGATTGTCATGATATTAAACTTTGCAAAGTAGGGACCCGTATGAGTACAGCACGGTACATTAGCTATTAAACTAATTGCTCGTTTTTGAACAATAAGAATTTTCATTTGGTTTTGCTTGGTTGTTTCCCCCATACGATGAGACAATAGGTTATATATGGCAATATAAATGCATTGTAAATTAATATTTTTATTGTAGGGGGAAGTGTGTGTCCTTGCCGGCATATGATGCCATTAATCCTGTTTATCTTAGCTCACATATTCTCAATATGTTTATCCCAATTAAGAGATTCGGTGAAAACAACACCAAGACATTTCACAGCTCGCACGACCTCAATTTTTTTGTTTCCTAACCAAAGGCCGAGATTTGCACGCACCATTCTATTTTTAGCGCGAAACAATATTGCTTTCGTCTTGGTAATGTTTACTTTTAGGAAATTCTTGGAGAGAGTTGCACCCATGCTCTCTCTTGCTTCGCCATGCGACCATGGTAAGTACGGTTGAGGGAAGTTATTACGCGGCATGCTGTTGCTGTTACCGCGGACGGAGCCTCTGGAAGAAATGCTGCGCATGTGTCGCTAGCTGTCGGCTTTGATCGAAAAACGAAAGTGTTTACCATTATTGCCAACATTGCTTTCATTCGCACTTGTAAGAGTATACGTTTAATTGAAGTTGACCGATCGACGAACACAAACAGGGTTGCCTTATTTGAAAACAGGATTCTTTCTGTTGGTGACAGAATCTCTCTCGCCGAGCCGAGCCCCGAGGAAAAGTACCACTGAGGGCAGTCTTTTGCCAGCCGAGCTGTCGCCGTTACAGGTGAGGGAGCATCGGTAAGAAATACTGCGCATGTGTCGCTAGCTGTAGGTTCGTGAGCGAAAAACGGCAGCGTTCGCAACTAGCGCCATCTTTGCTGTCACACGCGCTGCTAAGAGCACACACTCGCTTGAAGCTGGCGGATCGACAAAGATCAAGAGGATAGCCTGATTAGAGAACAGGAATCATTTGGTTGGTGACAATCTCTCTCACCTCTGCGAGCCTTCAGGTGAAGTGTCATTGACGACAGTGTTTTACCTTACATGCTGTCCCCATCACAGGTGAGGGAGCCTCTGGAAGAAATGCTGCGCATCTGCCGCTAGCTGTAAGTCGGTGAGCGAAAAACGGGAACGTTCCAAACTAGCGCGTTCATTGCTGTCATGCGTGCTGGTAAAACCATACACTTGCCGTGCTTGCAGTTGACGTATCGACGATCAGGGACATGGCAGCCTGATTAGAAAACAGGATTCTTTCAGTTGGTGACAATCTGTCTCACCTCAGGGAGGCGTCAGATGAAGTACAACATTTGTCCTTAATGTTCCAAGACTGAGTCCTTTAAACAAATCTGTTTAACATTGAAACATTGACGACAGTGTTTTACCTAGCACGCTGTCACCATCACAGGTGAGGGAGCCTCTGGAAGAAATGCTGCGCATCTTCCGCTACCTGTAAGTCGGCGACCGAAAATTGGGAACGTTCACAACTAGCGTCTTCATTCTGTCATACGCGCTAATAAGACCATACACTTGCTTGCAGTTGACGTATCGACGATCAGGAACATGGCAGCCTGATTAGAAAACAGGATTCTTTCAGTTGGTGACAATCTGTCTCACCTCAGGGAGGCGTCAGATGAAGTACAACATTTGTCCTTAATGTTCCGAGACTGAGTCCTTTAAACAAATCTGTTTAACATTGAAACATTGACGACAGTGTTTTACCTACCACGCTGTCGCCATCACAGGTGAGGGAGACTCTGGAAGAAATGCTGCGCATCTGCCGCTACCTGTAAGTCGGCGACCGAAAATTGCGAACGTTCACAACTAGCGTCTTCATTCTGTCATACGCGCTAATAAGACCTTACACTTGCTTGCAGTTGACGTATCGACGATCAGGAACATGGCAGCCTGATTAGAAAACAAGATTCTTTCGATTGGTGACAATCTCTCTCACCTCTGCTTGGCCCTCAAGGGAAGTACAACATTTGTCTGTAATGTTCCGAGACTGAGTCCTTTAAAAAATTCCGTTTAACATTGAAATCATTTGTGCAGCACCCCTTCAAATGAGTCTCCTTGCAGTCTATACACTGCCCCCAATGCTTCTTAATGTCTTGGAAACAGTTGTAAATCGCTTCTTTTGTCTGGGCAGCCAGCTCCTGTGTTGTGGCGTCTTGAATGGCCTCCACGCTTCCCATCCAGCAACCTTTTAGGGCTCTCTTCACACGAGGAAGCAGGACAAAATCGCACCGGGAGAGGTCAGGCGAGAATGTCGGATGGAGAAGTGAAGTAATGCTGAGGTTGGCGTGAAAGATTGTCATCTGAGAGCAGAGTGCGGCCTTGCGTTATCGTGGAGAAGGCGCCGTTCTCCAGATACCCATAAGTCAGTGCGACGGCGTAGCAGTGCATCTTGCATGCGTTAGAGCACGGGGATATAAAACACTTGATTCACCGTGCGCCCTTATGGGACGAACTCGTGGTGTATGACACCTATGACATCGAAAAAAACTTCAGCACCTTTGTTTTGGTCTTCTGTCACCGCACCGTTCTCGACGCCGGAGATCTTGTGGACAGCCATTCGGCACTCCGTCTCTTTCCTGCCTCTACCACTGTTTCGTCTTCAGCAATGATGCTGTTGACGAATGCAGCATCTTTCTCTGGCTCGGAGAGCAAATCATCGCTCACTGATGCATGCGTGTCCTTTTCCTGTGTGAGGGAGTGCGACACAAGTCGGGCTTTCAGCTTTCGTTTGCCCAAGTTCTCACGAATATTTTGGTGACATGTTGTCTTACTAATGTTGAGCGAATCTGATAGCATGCGGACTGTAATTGTGCGGTCTTGGTGTACGATTTCCCTGATCCAAGCCACGATGTTTTCATTCTGTGAGGTTGAAGGGCGCCCCTGCCTTGCGTCGTTCTCCACCGACGTTCTCCTGAAACGAACCTCTTGTGCCACTCGACAACTCGCGCCCGCGATAATGTATCGTTGCCGTAAACGTCACGAAGGAGCTCATACTTCTGTGTCACTCTCTTGACAACCTTCAAAGAGAGTTTTTTGTTTACACGCTGTTCGAGGTGGACGTCCATCTCTCCACATTCAATCGCAGTACAATGCGCAGACTACTAGTGACAGCGTATTTTTCTACATGTACGGCCATATAGCGGCTGCCACAGCAATTAAAATAATTAGCTCAGGTTAGCCCGAAAAGATGGCGCTACACATAGGCACCAACATTTGTTTTGGGGAATCATTTCTAGAGAAAAAATAAATCAGTCTCGAAACTTTACATAGAAAGGTTGTACCATTGAGGGCAGTGTTTTACAAGCTGTGCTGTTGCCGTCACAGGCGAGGGAACCTCTGGAAGAAATACTGTGCATATATCTCTAGCTGTAGGTCCGTGAAAGAAAAACGGCCGCGTTGGCCACTAGTGCTATCGTTTCTTTCATACGCGCTGGTAAGACAACACAGTTGCTTCAAGTCGATGGGTCGACGATCAGGAACAGGGCAGCCTGATTAGAAAACAGGATTTTTTAGGTTGGTGACGTGTCTCTCTCGCTTCGCTGAGCCGCCTGGTGAAGTACCACTGAAGGCAGCGTTTTACAGCCATGTTGTTGCCGTCACAGGTGATGGAGCATCTGGAAGAAATACTGCGCATGTGTCGCTAGCAGTAGGCCCATGAACGCAAAACGGCAGCGTTCACCACGAGCGCCATTTTTGCTGTCATACGCGCTGTTAAAACCATAAATCTACTTGAAGTTAATGGATCGAAAATCTCAAACAGGGACTGGTGATTAGAAAATAGGATTCTCTCCATTGTGGACATAATCTCAATAACTCTCGCCTCTCCGAGTCTGCAGGGTAAGTATCATTGAGGGCAGTGTTTTACTCGCCATGCTGTTTCCGTCGCAGGTAAGTGAGCCTCTGGAAGAAATACTGTGCATGTGTTGCTATCTGTAGGTCCGTTATTGAAAAACGGCAGCTCTCGCCACGAGCGGCATCTTTGCGGTCACACGCACTACTAAGATCACACACTCGCTTGAAGTTCACGGATCGACAATCACGAACAGGGAATCCTGATTAGAAAAGAGGATGCTTTCGCTTGGTGACATAATCACTCGCACCTCACCATGCCAGCGGAATAAGTACCACTGGAGGCATCGTTTTTCAAGCCATGCTGTCGCCGTCACAGGTGTAGGAGCCTCTGGAAGAAATACTGCAAATGTGTCGCTATCTCTAGGTCCGTGAGGTAAAAACGGCAGCGTTTACCACTAGCGCCATTATTGCTGTCATACGCACTGGTAAGACCACACATTTCCTTCAAGTTGACCGATCGACGATCACAAACAGGGCAGCCTTATTTGAAAACAGGATTCTTTCGGTTGGCGACGTGATTTATTTCGCCTCGCTGACCTCCCAGGTGAAGCACCACTAAAAGAGTGTTTTACAAGCCATGCTGTCGCCGTCACAGATGAGTGAGCCTCTGGAAGAAATCCTGCGCACTGGTTGCTAGCTGCAGGTCCGTGAGCACAAAACGGCAGCGTTCATCACTTAAGCCATCTTTGCTGCCATATGCTTGAAGTTGACGGATCAGCAATCACGAACAGGGCAGCCTGTTCAGAAAACAAGATTACAGTATTTCGGTTGGCGACATGATATCTCTCGCCTGTCGGAACTCTCTGGATAAGTTCCATTTAGGGTAGTGTTTTACAAGCCGTGTTCTTGCCATCACATTAGGCAGCTTCTAGAGGAAATACTGCGCATGGGTCGCTAGCTGTCGGTCCGTGAGTGAAAAACGGCAGCGTTCACCACTAGCGCCATGTTTGCTGTCATACGCGCTGCTAAGACCACACACTTGCGTGAATTTCACGAATAGACAAACATGAACGGCAGCTGTGACCGCTTCGCGCACTTTTTGCGTGCAATCCCAGACACCCTTAGAGATTTTGGGGTAGCGGTCTCGGTCACTAAGGAGACGCCGTCGAGTCGGCGTGGCAAGCTGAGCCGGAGACCATCTATCATGGGGGGTGGTCATTTGGTGCCCAGCTTTCAACGGTTGCAAACCAGAGGATGGGCCGGAGCCAAAGGTTTACAAACAAAACAAAGTTTATACAGCAAAGAGACGGTACAGAGGACTTGACACTCACCCGTACGAGCACATACAAGGTGGTTTACAAACACAATGCAACTCGTGCAAAGCAACAATCTAGAGAGATTAAAATTCGACTGAATAGTTACACCTAAAGTGCACTAGTTCCATGTGTAGTAAAAAAAAAAGAAAATGAAATCGCAGCGTACGCACTCTCGTCCACACACAAGCGGCGTTCCGTACATGTTTACTTGGGGCTCCGGATGTGCCCAAGCCAGCCGCGCACGACACCTCCCTACCAAGTGTGCTGCATAACATCTTGGAATGAAGCACACACAGAAAACCGAGCAGACCAACGTGCCGCTGGCCCGGAGCCGAAGAAGCACCCCCTGCCGCTGCCGAAGCATATGCGTTGCCAAAGCCTCAGGGTGCACCTCCATAAGTGACATAACGTCAGGCCCCGAGTTTCTCCACGCCTCTAGTTGGCAGCTACGAATCGCGACATTGCATCGGCATTGGCGTTTTGCTCCCCCCTTTTATTTTATTTTTATTTCCACAATACTGCAGACCCTCATTTGAGTCCAGGCAGGGAGGGGAGAAAAATACATTCACTCAACACAAAAACAGTTACATCGTAAAACACAGAACAATAAAATTGTGTAATGTAGTACATATATTTAAAATAGCTCACAAAGTGCTCAACCCGGATATCGAATCCCTGCAGAGCGAGTGCCCAGCGTGTTAGCTTGGCGTTGTGCGGACTACTCAGAGTCAAGTATTTGAGCGGGTTATGGTCCGTTGTGATCCGAATTTGAGCGCCACACAACCAGACTTCAAGTCGCCCTAACGCCCAAATGATGGCATAAGCCTCCTTCTCGATAGTCGCCCAGCGTGTCTGAGCCGGGCTAAGCTTTTTGCTCAGAAAAGCGATAGGCTGCTCGCGGCTCTCGTCATCGCACTGGGTAAGGCAGGCTCCCACCGCGTAGTCCCACCGACTTGGGTCAGGCGTATGAAGTGAGGATGCGCTCTTCAAGCAAACTTTCATCTCATCAAACGCTTTCTGCGCCTCGTCATCCCATGGGAGCCGCTGCGGTGTCCGCCTGTTAGTTAAGCTCGTCAGTGGGAGCACGACGCGGGAATAGTCGGGGACATATTGTCTGTAATAGTCAGTTAAGCCCCGAAAGCTTCTGAGCTCCTCCTTTGTCTCGGGCCTCGGCATCTCGTCTATTGCCCTGACCTTTTCTGGATTAGCCCTGTGCTTCCCCGACCCAACCACATGGCCCAAAAATTCGACTTCCCGTCTCGCGAAACGACATTTGCCTGCGTTCACGGTGAACCCGGCGGCTGAGATCGAAGCAAGCACCGTCCGAACGTGCCTCAAATGCTCTTCCCAGGTGTCTAAATAAATTGCGAGGTCATCAATGTAGGCGCATGCGTAATCGCGGTGCGGTCCTAGCACTTGGTTTAACACCCTCTGAAATGTCGAGCTCGCATTTCGAAGACCGAAGGGCATGACCTTCCATGCGTACTGCCCCACCGGAGTGACGAATGCCGTAAGGGCATGTGCCTGCTCGTCAAGGGATATTTGCCAATAGCCTCTCAGCATGTCTATCAGGCTGATGAAGTTGGCCTTCGCTACTCGGAAGAGCAGCTCGGACGGTAGGCTCATTGGAAACGCGTCCCGCTCGGTTATTGCGTTCAACTTCCGATAATCGCAGCAGAGGCGCAGCCCTCCATCCTTTTAGCGACGCAAACCACTGGGTGAGCATGAGATATATATTATAACGGGATATATTAGTTCCCACTCCAGGAGCTCATCTACTTGCCTCTCCACTTCCTTCCGATACGCCATCGGGACCTTGTATACATGGCCAGCCTGTGGCTGAGCACCCTCCTTTAGCACGATTTTGTGCGTTCCTAGCGTGCATTTACCGGGCCTGCTGCTGAAAACCTGGCCATTCTCCTCGATCAGTGCCTCTAGTTCTCGGCGCTGCGCTTCGTTCAAATGTTCGAGAGCACCCGGCGGCAGCGCGTCGCCTGGCACTGAGCGCAGGGGGAACGTGGGCACGTCGCCGAACTCCGCGTCGACCTCGAATATCACCCCCACTACATTCACCCGTGCGTGGTATGCTCTGAGCTTGTTTGCGTGGACAGTCCGACATGCGCCATTGTCGAGTTTGATCAGATAACTGTACGGGCGCGTCTTGCGCGTTACCGTCACAGGCCCCGTCCACTTGGACATCAACTTTCCCTCGCCATCCCTTTCAAGCAACAACACCTGCTGCCCATCTGTGAAGTGTTTATCGACAGCACGCAAGTTGTATTGTCCAGTGTACCTGCGTTGCGCTACCGTGCTGTTGTTACTCGCCTTTGCGTTTGCCTCGGCCAGCTTCTCGCGCAAAGCTGACAGGTACTCTGCCGCCGGCGTTGCCAAAGAATCCGGTACCGCCCAGTCTCGCGTCCAAGTTTTTTGGAGAATGGATAGCGGTCCAGTCGGTATTCTGCCATACATTAACTCAAACGGCGGCGGCCCGGTCGCCTCATTAGTGACCTCTCTATAAGCCCAGAGCAAGAATGGCACAAGTCTATCCCACTCACGCCCGTGCTCCTGAATAATCTGAAAGAGCATGCACTTGAATGTTCCATTCCAGCGCTCGACCAGTCCGTTGCTTTGAGGGTGGTCAGGCGTGGAGAACCTCGGAGAGGCGCCCAATTTCCTGAGAAGCTCTTGCGTAAGCTTTGCGGTAAAATTCGTGTCCTGGTCACAGCACACTGTTTCAGGGACTCCCATGCGCAAGAATATTTGCAAAAGAGCGCCACACGTGGCCTTAGTGGTCAGCGCTTTTAAACGCACGACTTCGGGCCAACGCGTGTTCATGTCTACTACACAAAATGCATAGCGGTGCCCATGAGCTGACGGCGGCTCTATCGGTCCTATGCAGTCGACGTTCACCACTTGGAATGCGGCCTCCGGTATAGCGATCGGCGCGATCGGCACTCGATCTGCTGTACGTGCACGCGACTTCACTTGACATGAGTGGCATGAGCGGCAGTACTGCTTCACGTCACGTGTGACCACAGGCCAGAAGAATGAAGCCTTTATCCGCTGAAGCGTTTTCCGCTCGCCGAGATGACCTGCCCACACTGAGTCGTGCGCCATTTTCAACACCTCTGCGCGTCGTTCGGTTGGGAGCACAAGCTGAGTACACTGATGCCCAGAAACAGGCTCCTGGTGGAACAGAAGCTCGTCCCGGACCGCCATGTCGTGTGTTCCCTCTCTAGCCTGAGCCCACGCTTCCTGGAGGGATTCGTCTCCAATCTGCGCCTCGCGAAACCGTTGCCGCATCGTCTGTGCCACAGCGATTTCCCCTTCGCTGCAATCTTCTGCTACCGCGCCGCTAGATACTCGTCAACCCGCTTTTCTCTATCTTCGATTTCTTCGTCAGAAGCTTCGGCTTCTCCCTGTTCTTGCGTCTGGACGCGATCGTTCAGAAGCTGCTCGTAATCTTCGGGAGTGATTAACGCGCTTATCCCAGTTATCAGCTCGTCTGTGACTGCACACAGTATGCCCCGCTCCGACGGGTCAAATGACACTCGCGGTGCTCCCTGAGTTGCTACTAGGGGAACGTACGCTAGCTCCGCCACAACCTGCTTTCCGAAAGCCCCGGTGAGTTTTATTGTTGCCCCCGCGCATTCATATCGCGGCACGAGTGACCTACGGATGACCGTGATGTCGGCCACTGAGTCAATGCGCGCACTTATAGCGTTCCCACTACTCAACAATATCACCTATCCGGCGCTGACCTTCTCCTCCGCGGGCTGCCTTTCAACTGATCCGTGCACTGCCTCCCTGTCATGCAAGAGGACCGATATTCGGGCGATTACCGGTTTCTGGTCTGCGCGTCCGCCCCCATATCTGGCTTTCCCGCGGTTTGCCTTTTCGGGAAAAATCTTGCGATGTGCCCATGCCCATGACAATGGAAACACTGTCCCCGTCCCCGGGGTCGCGTGTTTGGTCGGGACTGGGTTCCGTCGCGCAATGTTACGTCGACTGCCTCGTTCGTCGCCATCGCCGCGCTCGCTGCTTTCCCGACCTTATACCTTCGGCTTTCGTCGTAGTTTTCTGCCAGCGTGACAATCTCGATAGGTTTTAGGAAGCCTGGTATATCATTTAGAGCAACGTGTGCTCTCGCCTCTGCACTAAGGGCTTCCTTTAGTCGGTCCGTGACGGCTAGCAGTTTGAACTCCTCTAGCGAAGTTACCTGACAGCTGTTTAAATAGTATTCCAGGTAGTTCTGCAGGCGTACAGAAAACTGCTCCCACGTCTCCTTTGGGCCTTTGCTCGCGGATGAGTAAAGGCGCTTGTATTCGGCGGCAGTGAGCCTCAAGCCGTCTAACACTTTAGCTTTCAGGAGTGCGTACTCGCTCCTTTCCTTCGCGGACAACCTCGTGAGTAGCGTGCGTGCCCTCTCGCTTAGGTGTGGCAAAAGTAGCCCAGCCCACCACTGGGTTGGAGCTTCGTGTGACCCCAACGTGGCCTCTACGTCCTCGAACTATCCCGGCACCAGGGCTTCTTGAAGCGGCATCGGCGTGAGGACACCTTTCATAAGGTTAGCGAATTTCAACCTTCTGTCCTCGTCAATTCTCCCGCTCGCTCCCGCGCTCTCACCAAGCTCACTCGCTGTTGCGCTCTGCTTAAGATTCAGCCTTGTATTCTCCAAAGCCAACCACTCCTTTTCCACCGCTAGTTCAGCAATTCGTAATTGCACTTGCAACTCCGTCATTTGTTGTACCGGCGCGCTAACTGTCAGAGGGTGCGTCGGACCCTCATTTACCTGACTCGCGGCTGCCAAATCTCCGTTTCCTGCCCTGTTCTCCATCTCTTTCGGTTTAACACTGTCACTCCTCAAAACCCAAAGCTTTGGCATAAGCACAAGCCCGACAGAAACAGACAGGTACTCGCCCGGCTACCGAACCTCCGCTTTACGAGGCTGCCGGTGCCCCAGCATGGAAGACTGGCCCGGAAGTTGGTCGCTGCGCCGCACGGTCCCGGTTGGAACTCGTCTCCTTGATCCGCGTTGTCGACGGCTCCTCCTGATCAGCAGCGCCCTCCTTGACTCTGGTAACCTGGTTTCTTCGGCTGCCCGCTGACTTGAGCCTTCAGCGTCACGTCGGCGTTGACCAGCTGTCACTCTTGAAGTGTTCTCCTCTGGACGTGCCACGCTTTGGCTCGTCCGCCGCCTTGTACTTCCGCCCTCCTTCAGTTGCCTCGAGTAGGAAGACGTCGCAATCCTGCCGGCTGCGCCAGTTGCGTTCCTTTATACCCCTTTCTCTTCTTTGATGTCAGCCCGAAGGGGAAAGGTAGAAGAAGTTGTTTGATGCCGACGTCTTGAGGTTCTAAACTTGCTCAGTCACATTACTCGAGGAACTTCACGAAGTAAACTGTTTAATCACATAAAAAATAGTTAAGACGGAACGGAACGTACAACAAGATCAACTATGTACATACTGATTGATCCGCGGAGTGACCAGACGAAATCAACTCCCGGTCCCACCAAAACGTCTTCTTTTAATCCCTAAGTCCCCGCGCTCAGTGGGGACACCAACCAATTAGGTCAAAACACAAGCACTCATCCCAGGAGACAGAGGAGAGCAAAACTCGCCAAATCAAAGATTGGGGAGAGGGGACAGGTCATTGTCACGAATACTAACAGTAATTCCCCTCTCGGATCACTCCATCCTCGCCCGCGGGGCGGCAAGTTTA
Source organism: Amblyomma americanum (assembly GCF_052857255.1). Taxonomy (NCBI): domain Eukaryota; kingdom Metazoa; phylum Arthropoda; class Arachnida; order Ixodida; family Ixodidae; genus Amblyomma; species Amblyomma americanum. The sequence continues at coordinate 153,450,566 of NC_135504.1, forward strand.
CTCGCTCAAAGAGCATGCGAGGACAACGCAGGTTGTCGAAAGCCGTCTCCGAGGGGCCACTTAAGGCGCCTCCGCTTCCCAATGCTTCTTGGCGCCCCACATGCACAGGAAGTGCCTAGCAGTCATATGGAGCTGATAAGCGCTCACAGTGAGCATGAGGAACGGGTCTCCAAAATTGCCTCCTGGCCACACACTGAACGTGAACGACCGCCGCCCGGGACATGGCCTTGGCCAGCGTCGCCGCAGTAGGAATGAAAGGCGTCGCGCGTCTTCGTCGCTGCTTCTCGAAGCGGGGCGGTGAACAATGGGGCCCGGCCAAGCTGGGTCGCCTGCGCACCCCGCACTCCCCTCCGGTGCCTTCCGCTTGACTCGTTAGTTCCATGTGGAGTCAAAAAAAAAGAAAATGAAATCGCAGCGTACGCACTCTTGTCCACACAGCAGCGGCGTTCCGTACATGTTTACTTGGGGCTCCGGATGTGCCCAAGCCAGCCGCGCACGACACATAACCAGGAAAAAAAACTTTTATTGATGCACTCTTACAAAATTAACAGCGTCTCTCTTGAACTGGTAGCTGAATTTAAGTACCTTGGCGTAACGATCATTTCGAATCTAAGTTGGAGACCACACATTAATAACATAACCTCAGTAGCATCTAAAAGACTATGGCTTTTAAAATACCGGCTAAAACATACTTCCACTAAAGCAAAGATTATGGCGTATACTTCCATAGTGCTTCCATTACTCGAATATGCTTATGTAGTATGTGACCCGCATACAAAAATGGATGCCAAATGTATAGAGCGTGTACAAAAAAAGAGCACTACGTATCATTTTCAACGCCTACGCAAGACAGGTATCGATATCTGATCTTCTTAGCCCTTCCGGTTTGCCCACCATGGAATCTCGTCTCAAAATGCATAGCTTAAGTATGTCATTCGACACCGTCAATAATCAGACCAGAATTAACTTTGACAGTTATATGCAGTAAAACAGAACACGACAAACTCGGCACAAACATGATAAAGCAATTGTAGTGCCCAAATGCAGAACCACTGCATACAAGCTGTAGTTCTATCCAAGAACGATAGCCGATTGGAATGCGTTACCTCGCGAAGTGGGAAACTTATCTTCAGCCGAAATTTTTATCTGCAACCAACCCCAGCCGGTGAAGTTAGGATGTTTGGTTCGATCCTGGAGTGTTGCCCTTGTCGCGCTTTGTTTTTAATTTTTAATGTCCAGTGTTTGTTACTCGTCCATTATTTGAGTTGTTCACAGAAATTTGCTGCCTGCCTGCAGGCCTTCCCCCCCCCCCCCTTTTTTCATTGTTCACAAAGCACTGTGCAGTTGTATCCCCACTCCTGCCTTGGCCACAAAAAAGGTGGCTGGTAGTATTGAATAAATAAATAAATAAATAAATAAATAAATAAATAAATAAATAAATAAATAAATAAATAAATAAATAAATAAATAAATAAATAAATAAATAAGAGTTTTTGTGCTCTTCAAGACGCTTATTAATACAGCGTCCCGTCTGCCCTAAATTTACGGAATCGCGACTGAGCGGTATCTCATAAAGAACGTGTGTTCTGCAGAGCGCATACTTCGTTCTCTGGTTGATTGCACAGCCTGCTCCTTGCGGCTCCTATTGTTTTTGCTGTTTAATTGACAGATACGGAACAGCTTGCATGGCGTAGAAAAGAAAACATTCGCATCAAATTTTCCTCTCACCTTCTGCACTCCTTGCCAGATCTTGTGTACATACAGAATAATTTCGAACTTCCGCCACTCGATTTCCCTGAGCTCTTATTTCTTTGTATTGCACCATAAGGTCTTAAACAATGATTCCGCAACGGCCGTGTGGAGAGCGGGAGGAAACCCAGCAGAGCGACGGCGATGTACTTGACCGGTAAAACTGATCTGCACCAAGTGCGAACAAGACTTAACAAGGGAGGGTCTGAGACATGAAGTTGCAATTCTCCGCTTGACTAGCTTGGAGTGACAAGAATCGAACGGTGGAAAGGAGTTCTTTGATTTTGGGATGCACGCCAAACATAACGGGCCAGCTTCGTTAAAAAAGGGTAGCAATTCTAGAAACTGTAAAGCGGAGTTTTTAGGGTTCAAACGCAAAATTCAAATTAGTGCCAGTAGATTTTAAAGGCGCTATGACTTCATTAGCAACAACTTCTTGGCTATCGTCCGAATGAACATTTAAAAGGAATAAAAAGTCAAGGCGCCCGTGTGCTGTGCGATGTCAGTGCACGTTAAAGATCCCCAGGTGGTTGAAAATTATTCCGGAGTCCTCCACTACGGAACCTATTATCCTTTCTTCTTTCACTCCCTCCTTTATCCCTTCCCTTACGGCGCGGTTCAGGTGTCCAACGATATATGAGAGATACTGCGCCATTTCCTTTCCCCCAAAACCAATTATTATTATTATTAAACACCCTCGTGATCTGGTGCTCAGTAAACACACGCGAGAGCGACCGTCAACATCGCGAAAAGCAGTGCACTGAAGCAGTAACAGATGAATGCGATCAACTACGGCTGCCTGCATTTTGACTCATCCCGAAATGAGGGAAAAAGTTCGCCAACACTGCCTCAGTGATCCACTTAAAAGAGCGTTAGCTACGGGAGCAGAAAGTGTTTACATATGTATGCTCAGCAAACGTGGAGAAGACCAAATCCAAACATTCTCGGATGTTTAATGTCCGGAAACATCCCTTCTAAAATACAAGCTGAGCCATCTACCTGAAGGATTTTGCACTACTTTTGCGATTTACAGCCACCCCCGCTATATCCGATATATTTTATCGTTATATCAGAATGTTTACACGACTGTTTCACACCATGCGGGGTACCCTGCGACAAACGGTTCGGCCGCAATGGCTGTCTGAAGGTCTTCGGAATCTACGGTTTTCGGGCGAAAAAGTCGTCGTTGTGATTAATAATAATAATAATTGGTTTTTTGGGGGGAAACGAAATGGCGCAGTATCTGTCTCATATATCGTTGGACACCTGAAGCGCGCCGTAAGGGAAGGGTAAAGGAGGGAGTGAAAGAAGATAGGAAGAGAGAGGTGGCGTAATGGAGGGCTCCGAAATAATTTCGACCACCTGGAGATCTTTAACGTGCACTGACATCGCACAGCACACGGGCGCCTTAGCGTTTTTCCTCCATAAAAACGCAGCCGCCGCTGTCGGGTTCGAACCCGGGAACTCCGGATCAGTAGTGGAGCGCCCTAACCACTGAGCCACCGCGGCGGCCTTCGTTTTGATTCCCATACATATTTTCGGCTTCATATCAATCATTTTACCTCACTTCGAGCATTGTACGTCGGGTGGGGGGGGGGGGGGGGGGAGTGTGAGGGCAGTCCCGCTTCGAGCGCCTCTATACAGTCATTTATATAATGGATCGAAAGGATAGACATCCATTGAGGCCCTACTCGCCAACCCGCCGTGGTGGCTGAGTGGTTAAGGCGCTCGTCTACTGAGCCGGAAAGCCAGCGTTCGAACCCGACCGCGGCGGCCGCGTTTAGATTGAATCGAAACGCAAAAGGCGCCTGAGAGTCATGCGATTTCAGTTCACAATAAAGGTCACCAGGAGGTCAAAAGTATTCTGAAGACCTCCACTGCGGGACCTCCTTCGTCCTTTTTTTCTTTCACTGTCTCCTTTATCCCTTTCCTTACGGCGAGGTCCGAGGGTGCACCGAGATTTGTGAGAAAGTTACTGCGCCATCTCATGGCCTCAAAACCAATTTTCTTTTTTTCTACACGCCCATCGTTGCTACGTGATACAGAGCGGTCACATGGGAACTGTTGGTCAATTTGACCTTCATCGTAGACGTAGCGTCCTTAGTAGTAAGAGCTATAGTCCAGAGTTTGACGGAATACCCTCTGGCGAGAGAAGAACTTGTAGAAATAAACATACAGTCGCCAAAAGTATTGACCAAAAAAAAAATGAAACACGACGTTTCGGGGCCCGTAGGGGTTCCTTGATAACAACAGTTTTAAGAGCAACCGCTCTTAAAATTGTTGGCGGTTTAGCATTGCTAAGCACAGAATATTGTACGACATCACTGCTGCGTACCGTAAAGCGCGATTGTGATATAGGCGAAACGCAAAAAGGCGCCAGACTGCTGTGCGATGAGCGCACGTTAAATATTCCCACGTGGTCGTAATTATTCTGGAGCTCTCGGCCATGGCACCTCTTTCTTCTTTTCTGCTTTCACTTCCTGCTTTCTTCCTTCTCTTGTAGCGCGGTTCGGGTGTTCACCGAGACAGTTACTGCGCCCTTTAATTTCCTACAGAAAGCCATCTTTAGTTGTCCACTGTCACTTGGAGCCAGCTATGCTTCTGTCCTTTCGTCAAAATCCATGGATTCTACATCGTTGTCGACGCTAACGCCACTGAACCCAATGAACGCCTGTGCCTATTGCTCCGGTGGCGCATTTCTGCCCAAACGTCAACTCAAACGTAAGCAGCACACCTTTCTCTGTCGTTACCACCATGTATAGACTTTTTCGCGGCCATCGGGAAAACCGGCTTTCTGGGCTGTGCGGGGTACGTGGGGTAACTTCATCCCCAACTCTTTCCTGCACTGCGAGCACGGCCCAGCGTCCAAAATGGCGTCCCAGCGTCCCATGGACCTCTTTTTGGGAAGATCTATAGTTTAAAACGCAATTGGAATTGTCAATTGACCCACGGAGCCAGTTATGCGCCTTTCGTGACATTTTGCGCACAGATGGAAATTGATGAAGACGGCGTGCAATGTACAGAGCGAGTGCGTTGCGGTTTAACAAAAGGAGTGATCGGCTGCGCCGTTAGCCTTGTGCTCTGGTGCAGTGGCCTGGGAATCATATCTTTATTTCCCTGCTGGCATCAGAGAGGCTTTAGACAGACATCGACTTTTCCAGGATTGCCAGTGAAGTAGTTCTTTCGTGCTAAAAATGCCACTCTGCGGATACATTGGCGCCCACTATGAGTGTTCTTTTTTTCTCCTTTCCCTGTAGTAATGCGTGAGCGAAAAAAAGAGCGGACATAAAAGGCACACTGCGCTCTGGTAGAAGGGAACGATTGCAGATTCTTAGCAGTCATCGTGGACTCCACGCTCTCGTTCTGGTCATTATTTAAATTAGTGGAAGTCAATTAAGCCCTAATAAGTTGCCGTAGCTCTGCATTGGCTTTTTATGACTGCTCTCGAATTAGCAGCTTTGTGCTCCGGCTAGGCATGCAGTTAATCATTAGCAAATGCACTTCTAAATTGTGTAGATTTAAAAAAATAATGTGTAGAGTACTGTGGCAGCCCGTAGGGTTTCAGTCAAGCGTAACTCTAGGGCTTTGGGTATCGTCTTTGCGCGCGTAAAGCAATGTTCATGAAATACAGCGGCGCGCAGGCATCTTGGGCATTCACTGCCATGCATTTTGGAAGAGCGGGAGCTTCCTTTTGGAAGAACTCGCAGTGCTGCAAGTTCCACATTTCCATGGATGTCATTATGTTTCTATTTTCTTTTGCCAGTCTTCGCAGCTGCTTTTTGTTTCCGTTGCAAACTACGTGGAGTGTGTTATTATGTGGCGTGTTTTCAATCACCTGGCGTCTACGCGGGTATGAACTTGGAGCGCCGTCGTCCCGACAGCGCTGCACGCAACTGGGCCCCAGCTCCGGAGATCGTTTTGGCTGCTCGCTGTCGAGAGCGAATAAAGATGGAAGCGCAGCGGCCATTAAGAGCGTGAAGAATTGGGAGCCTTTATTACTGACACCCTCCTCTACCTTCCCACTGGTCGTCGTGCGCTTACCCATTATCGTGCGCTTCGCACTTAATACACAGGCCCACTGTGCTGGCAAGTGTCTTCGGAGCGGGCGCGCTAATTACGTTTAATTGACCTCCGAGACCCGCTTCGGCAGAAAGCCGAGGGGGCCAGAACAAATCGACCCTCTCCAAAGGGGCGCACTGATTGGATAGATTTGTCGCTTGCCCCTACTTCGCTGTCGCCGTGTGGCTGCATGGTCGGTGGTGCTGTTGAACGCCGCTTGTTTACAAATGCTGCCTCTGGAGGACGCCGCGTAGCGGGGGTCTTCACACGAAGGGCATCGATTGCTCTTGGATGCCCTGTTAGTTGTTTCGCACTCTGAGCTTTGCTTGCTCAGAACGGAAACGGCAATAAGAGGAGACATAAGGAGCTCTAGCTACTAGCCGTTAGAGTCAGGCTTAGCGATGGACATTTATTCGCTCTCTCTAAAGCTGGAAAGCACTGTGTAGGTAGACATCATTCGAGATTGTCTATTGTTTAATGTACTTGTTCATTTTGCAAACCTCATACCTGTCTTTAGGTCTAAACTGAATATTATGATATTAAATAGAAAATTCAGGCTAGACTTAAGTAGTAGTAATAATAATAATAATAATAATAATAATAATAATAATAATAATAATAATAATAATAATAATAATAATAATAATAATAATAATAATAATAGTAATAATAATAATTAGTTTTTGGGGAAAGGAAATGGCGCAGTATCTCATATATCGTTAGACACCTTAACTGCGCCGTAAGGGAAGGGACAAGGGAGGGAGTGAAAGAAGAAGGAAAGAAGGAGGCGCCGTAGTGGAGGGCTCCGGAATAATTTCGACCACCTGGGGATCTTTAACGTGCACTGACATCGCACAGCACATGGGCGCCTTAGCGTTTTTCCTCCATAAAGACGCAGCCGCCGCGGTCGGGTTCGAACCCGGGAACTCCGGATCAGTAGTCGAGCGCCCTAACCACTGAGCCACCGCGGCGGGTCTAGACTTAGACATATTGGTTCACTCTGCAGAGATACACATTTAGGAGTTGAAACTTCGGATTTCTTTTACAAATGTGAAATATTAAATTTAATAACTTAATATACATAATACACTCGAGAAACATTTACACTGATTAGTCGTACTTCTTGAAGAAAGTTTTTCCGGTTCTCCTAACTAAGGTGCAGAAAATGTTATTCGTGTCATACCAAGCTCTTGTCATTTAGCAAGGCTGATATACGCAGGCTCGTGTCGTGCGTCGCTTCTTCTGTGGTTGTTTCCTTGGTGGCTCTCGCATTATTTCCTATCTGCCAGGCAGTTCGAAAGCAGGTTCTTCTACAGATTATGTGTTTCCGAATCTTGATTCTTAGTTCATTATCGACGGCAGTTCTGTTATACTTAAAAAGTTTTGATTCGATTACCCATAGACTACTACTCTTGAGAAAATAACCTCGGTAGTCTAGAAAAAGATTGATGCTGAAATAATCAAGGAAGGGTCCCAGTACGCGTGGCTCGAGCTATAACCTGGACTCACGTGACCAGCTAATGCATAGCATACATGTCCGAGCTGTCCAACTATGTCTCCCACTGCTCCCGATTTTAGTTTCGTATGGGTTCAATAACCATTAATCCAGGGTGTTCCCACGTACCCTGATATAGTGTGGTGTTTAATTGCAGGAGCGACACGAATCTCTATGTGTGTTCGGGTACATATTTGCAGCTATAAAGAAAACCTGTTTGCAATTTTCTCCACGCAACGGATTCCACCTAATTTAGAGCTCTTTGTGTGCGCATGTGGGGAGGGTGAAGAATATCCCTCTACTTTTCCCTACGAATTCCAGTTTGTCCATGGAGACACCGGTGATGAGTGTGAGCATGTGAGAACTGGCTCGGTCGGTGTAATGTCGAGCAGTTGGGTCTCCCTTCTCGGTCCCTTTTGGGCCCCATGCACAGGGGTGCATATGATGGTGTGGTAACTTTCTTCACTCAGCGGATTGCGTGCCAGAAATTTAACGGCCAGCTGGTATCATGATTCGGTCATGCGTGAAGTCACGGCATGCTTCCCGTGAGGCTGAGATGTCCTACGAATTTTATCCTCGGTTGTCTTCTGCCTTTCCCAGATGATCGCAGCGGTCTCAGCTTCGGGGGAGAGGGGGTACATTTTTTAGTGGACGCACTGACCAGTTAGTCGCGTCTGTGGTTGATGGCAGCTGTTTCGGCAGCTTTGTTGCTTTTAACGCGATAGCGTTAAAGGCATCAGCATCATCAGCCTGGTTATGACCACTGTAGGGTAAAGGCCTCTCCTGTAGACAGAACAGGGTTAATTGGATATATCTCTAATTAGCACTCTCATTTGCCAGCTCCCGCCACTGAATCCCCGAAGAGTTCCCAATCTCAGCCGCCCACCTATCTTTATGCCGCCCCTGCTATGCTATGTTTGCCTTCTCTAGGAATTCACTTGCCATCCCTTAAGAAGCAGCATTTACCTTGCCGGTTACATGCCGTGCCTAAGCCCATTTCTCCCTCTTGACTTCGACTGGGATGTCATTGCATGCGTTTGTTCCCTCGCCCGCTCTGCCTGCTTCCGGTCTTTTAACGTTACACCTATCATTTTGCTTTCCATGGCTCGCTGCGTTGTCCTCAACTTAAGCTGAACCCTTTCCTTTAGCCTCCACGTTTCTGCCTCGTACGTGAGTACCGGTAAGATACAGCTGTTGTACACTTTTCTCTTGAGGGATATGGGTAAACTGCCATTCATCACCTCAGAGAACCTGCCATATGCGCTCCACCTAATTCGTATTCTCCTTGTTATTGCGCTCAGTTCATCCGGATCAGCGCCCACTACCTGCCCTAAGTAAACGTATTTTCTTCATTTCATTTCATTTTATTACCTTAAAGACCCCTCGCGGGGTATTACATAAGGGGTGGGATTTGCAGAAAAGGCACAAAACAATGCCACTAGTGATCATGAACAAAAAATGTTGTTTAGATTGCTTGCAAATGATGAAGGACAGGTGATGTCGACGATATGCTCGGGAAGGCCGTTCCAATCTTTAGCTGCACGTGGGAAGGAGGAGGCTGAAAAAGTAACAGTTCGGGCACGTGGGCGAAAAACTTGAAGCGTGTGGCTAGTGCGATGAGAAATGTATGATGCTGGCATGATGTAAGGGGCACGGTTAAGTGATGAGTAAAACAACTTGTGGTACAGTGATAGCGTGGCTATGCGACGACGAACGGAAAGAGGCGATAGTGCTGATTTGGTTTTTAAGGCTGAAACACTGACGTCGTAGGAGTAAGATGAATGAATGAACCTTGTAACGCGGTTTTGAACGGCTTCTAGATCGTTTACGAGGTTAATATGATGCGGGTCCCATATGGCGGATGCATATTCAAGTTTAGGTCTAATGAGTGACTTGTAGGCGAGCAATTTCACGTGATGTGAGGTGAGGCGAAGGTGATGTTTAAGAAATCCCAGAGTTTTGTTAGCCGAGGGATATTCTTAGAGGGATATTCTTACCACATCCAGCACCTCACTACGAAATGTGAGCTGCTGTTCCCTTCCTAGACTGCTAAACACTACTTTGATAGTGATAACCCTGATGATGGCACTGTTTTTTTTACATTTACAAAACATTTCACCCTAAAGAAGCAGGCAGGGAAAAGATTGTGCCCAATGTATCACCGGTGGGTGCCCGGCGACACTCGGGATCGAACCCTGCACCTCCCGTATGTGAGGCGGATGCTCAGACGACTAGGCTCCCGCTGCGGTGAACAGTAGTGTGATTCTCTGCCGTTCTTCTCTGCTTGTCTTACTCAGTAGCCATGTTTTGCAGATCATCTCTTGAATTACTTACCGATGCAACGTCATCAGGGAATCGCAGGTTATTTAGATATTTTCCATTAACTCTTATCCCCTAACTGTTCCCTATTGAGACCAAGGAACAATTCCTGTAAACACTCTGTGAAAAGCATTGGCGAGGTCGTGTCTCCCTGCCTGACACCCTTCCTTATTGAGGTATTACTGTTGACTTTATGAAGGATTATCATAGATGTGCAGTAGTTACATATGTCTTCAAGAATTATACATAAAATATTCAACGGCCTGATTCTGCGTTGACGGCATGAGAGCTGAGATTTCCACTGAGTAAAATGCTATCTCGTAATCGATGAATGCTATATTTATTTATTTTTTTTTATTTATATACAATACTGCCAGTCTCAGTAAGAGACCGTAGCAGGTGGGCAACCAGTACAATATAATGTTCAAATCGCAAAAGAGAAATTACAAGCAGATCAACAAAAAGAGAACACTTACAATACGTGTTACATAACTACTAGTAGGCAGGTTACTAAAGAAATACCTTTAAGAATCAGAACTGTAACAAAAAAGTAAACAAGTACAGCAGCAGTCATTCATGCCAGCAAGCATGCTAGTATTCGAAATATTTAACAATAGGAACTTGAAGAAAGCGAAAAAAAGGTAACGGGTGGCAATAGACAATGCAATCATCCTTAAAAGTAACATAGTATCATGAGATGTAAGCAATTGTTGGGCAGTCATCTGGTAAGATGTAGGACTATTGGCCCATTACTGATTCTTGTTATATTCTACTAATCTTGAAGTGAAGGAAGATAGTGAGTCCGACATGGTAATCGATGGATCGAGTCGATCCCATTCGCTGATGGCTAAAGGAAAGAAAGAATGCTTGAGAGTGTTCGTTCGGCATGAGTATTCAGTTAGCGTGTGCGCATGTTTGTGCCGTGATTGTCGTGACTGCGAGAAGCATACGTATTTAAACACATCTATACTGTAATTTTTGTGTAGTAATTGATATAAAAACTGCAGGTGGGATTCTTTTGCCCTAGATGATAGTGATGGAAGGCCAGATGATGCGGCAAGATCGGTAGGTGAGTCAGAGGGTTTGTATTTGTTATGAATGAACCTTACAGCTTTTCGTTGCACCTTGTCAAGCCGAGTGATGTTAGTGATTGATTGTGGGAACCAAACAGTGCTTGCGTATTCAAAAATTGGCCTTACGAGGGTAGTGTAGGCAAGCAGTTTGGTGTTTTGAGGGGCCAGACGTAGGCATCTTCTAAGAAAGAACAGCTTTCGCAAGGCAGCAGAGGTAATATTGGCTATATGTGCGTCCATCTTAGGTCAGAAGTTAAAGTTAACCCTAGGTATTTATGTTCAGAAACCCTTGAAAGCGTTGATTCCTTGATACTGTAGACATAGTTATATGGCTGTTTTTTTCCTGGTGACTGTCATGCAAACGGATTTTTTATTGTTTAATGTCATCTGCCAAGTTTTACACCATTCAACAATTGTGTTAAGAGAGCTGATTAGCATAAAGTGGTCTTCAGGATTTTTTATCGTTTTGTACAGAATGCAATCATCGGCGAAAAGTTTTATGTTACACTCAATATTGTTGGCAATATCGTTGATGAAAACTAAGAACAACACTGGTCCTAGGACAGATCCCTGCGGAACTCCTGATGTAACGGGAACTGGTCTTGATTGAACTTGTTCGAAAGTTACAAATTGTGAGCGGTTCGTCAAAAAATCTGTGATCCAGTGTAACACTTGGCCATCTCCAATTATGATGCGTAGTTTTGTTATTAGTTTGTTGTGGCTTACACTGTCAAATGCTTTAGAGAAGTCTAGTAGTGTTATATCTGTTTGACTGCAGTCGTCAATACTAAGGGCTAGGTCATGCACAACCTCTGTTAGTTGGGTGACAGTTGATAAGCCACGACGAAAGCCATGTTGATGGGGTGATAATAGGTTTTCCGTCTCTAGGAAGTGCTTTAAGTGTTTTGCTATAATGTGTTCCATGATTTTGCACGACGTACTGGCGAGAGAAATGGGTCGATAGTTAGAGGGTGAGGTTGTATCTCCGTATTTATGAATGGGTAGAACCTTTGCTTTTTTCCAATCGTCGGGTAGCTTCGAAGTTGATAAAGACTTTCGAAAAATGATACCGAGATATTTACTGCACCATTCTGCATATCGTTTGAGGAACTGATTTGGGATGTCGTCTGGACCACTTGCTTTCTTTATGTCTAGGTTTAGCAGCAAGTTAAGAACACCTTCATCTGATATGTGGACAGGACCAATACCTGGCGTAGATGTGCAGGAACTGCTAGAGAGAATGCCGTCATCTTTTGTAAAAACAGATTTAAAGAAATCGTTGTGCATGTTAGCTTTCGTCTGTTTTTCCTCCATGGAGAGGTTGGATGTGGCTGTTTTATCTTTGCGAAAATATTTCCAGAATTTATGAGGATTATTCTTAGGAAGTGTAGGGAAAGTCACGTTGAAGTACTGTTCCTTTGCTTGCTTTGATACTTCTTTTAGCCTTGCGACTGCACTGGTTAGTTTCAATGATTTGGTAGCATTTTTCCCCTTTTCTTTAATTGATCTACAGAGCCGCTTGACTTGCCGTTGTGCATGAATGACGTCCCTTGTAATCCACGGGTTGTTTTTCTTAGGCCGTTTTATTTTTCGCGGAACGAATGCACCTACACAGTAGGTTACCGTATTTCTAAACTGCTCCCACAAGGCGTTCACTTCAGTGGTCTCACGCGAAGCAGTGTCGAAAATAATAATAATTGGTTTTTGGGGAAAGGAAATGGCGCAGTATCTGTCTCATATATCGTTGGACACCTGAACCGCGCCGTAAGGGAAGGGATAAATGATTGGAATTCGTGCGCTAGGTGTGTTACAATACTAGTGTCGTCTGCTTTAGCAAAATTAGTTACGATCTGCATGCTTTTTTGATATATTATACTGCTCTGTAATGGTAATCGGCATGTGTAATGGCATCGGTATGTGGTCCGAGATGCCTTCTATGACGTCAACCTGAGCACAGGTTTCAGAAAAGTGATCACTGATTAGTATCAAATCTAGGATATTAGCAGTTCCTTGTGTACGTGTGGATGTTGAAACAATTTGATGAAGATTAAAATTGAACATTAAATCGATGAGGGCCTCTGAATCTGTTGATGTATATTGCATTGTTGTCCAATTTATGTCGGGGAGGTTGAAATTACCCATGATAATAATTCGTGAATTTCGGGAATGGTACTGAAGGAATTCCTGAATTGCAGTTATGGCTTCATGTCCGGTAGAAGGACTTCTATAAATGCCGCCGGTAATTATGTCTGTGCCTTTACAAATAATCTTGCAGAAAACAGCTTCTGCGCAGGGAACTTCAGGGAGAATAACAAAAGGTAGCTGCCTCCTAATCAGTATTGCCACGCCCCCTCCTCGTGAACCACGGTCTTTTCTGATGACGGAGTAGTTTGGTGGAGCGATTTCGTGACTTGAAATTTCAGGTGAAAGCCATGTTTCGGTTATTCCAATTACGTCTGGTTCATGACAAAGTAGGAGATTTTCAAGTGACTGCGTTTTGTTCCCTATGCTTCTTGCATTTATATTTATGATGCACAGTTCATTAACTGAGTTTTCTGACGAGTCACTCGAGGGCTGAATTCTGTGTCCTTTTTTTGCATAGGAACTCTGCTATTTGTTTCTTCGTCCCAAAAATAAACGCGCTTATTTATGATCAATTTTTCAAAGGACAGCGCAACCTTTTCCTTACTTTCTCGTTCTTGTTTGGCGCTCGCCCACCGTTTCTTTCTAACATCTCGAACTCTGGCAGAAAAATCGTCACCGATAGCGTATCTTGTGTCTTTTAGTTTAAATTCGTTTTTCAGTATTAGCCTTTTTTGTCTCGAATCTAGCAGCTTCATAATTACTGGCCTAGTCTTGTTTTTTTCCTGTCTACCTAGCCTGTGAATTCGCTCAATGGTGACAGCTTCTAGTTCGAGGGTATCTTGTACTATAATTTTGTTCACTCTTTGGTCAAGACTTTCATTAGTTTCTTCTTCCTCCTCCGGCAGTCCGTATATAATTACGTTGGAACGTCTGCCTCGATTTTCAAGCTCATCGATTTTCTTTTCCATTGTTTCAATTACGCGATCCATGCGTGAAATTTCGTTTTGGCAGGTGGCCAGTTTCTTTTCAAGCTGTGATAGGGCATCAAGCTTCTTGTCTATATCAACGAGGCGTACTTCCTTTATGTCTTTTATGTCGCTAGCGATATCTTTGAGTTGTTTGGCAATTTGGGTTAGATCCGGGCCTGGATTAGTTTCAATATCTCCACCTAGGAGCAACAACTTGCGCAATACCACAGCGATACAAGACAATTGCTGCGGGCACGGCAGCACGAACAAAAAGGGGTCACTTGAGCGGAAACATTTACCAAATAGTTTTCTCACCTGCACAATATAGAGGAACGGGTAATTGCTCCGCATCCTGGTAGTGCTGCCGTGCCCAATATTAGCAGATTCTTCGTAGCGCGTATATATATGCCAGTTTGGTGGCTCTTGCAGCAGGTCATGTGCTCCGATGAACACACTTGTAGCTGTTGGCCACTGGAACGGGTAATCTTGTGCTGTCAGCGATAGCAGATTGCGCACGTGGAAGCTGGTGGTTCCGGCTGACTGTGCTATAATCTTCACGGGTCCTTCGTGGCTGGGGGTGCTGACTGGAAGCAGTGCACCGAAGACGATCTGCACAATATAGAGGAACGGGTTATTGCTCCGCATCCTGGTAGCGCTGCCGTGCCCAATACTAGCAGATTCTTCGTAGCGCGTATATATATGCCAATTTGGTGGCGCTTGCAGCAGGTCATGTGCTCTGATGAACACACTTGTAGCTGTTGGCCACTGGAACGGGTAATCTCTTGCTGTCAGCGATGGCAGATTGCGCACGTGGAAGCTGGTGGTTCCGGCTGACTGTGCTATAATCTTCACGGGTCCTTCGTGGCTGGGGGTGCTGACTGGAAGCAGTGCACCGAAGACGATCTGCACAATATAGAGGAACGGGTTATTGCTCCGCATCCTGGTAGTGCTGCCGTGCCCAATTAGAACAATATATGCATGCATTTGCGAGCCCTCATTATCACTGGCTAACCGTGAAATCACCTTTTTGGAGCATGCATTTGTAGAAATGTAGATTTAAGATGTTCAGTGATGACACAGTGCTTCTTCAACAAAATTGTTCTGTTTAGTGTTTGGCGGGAATAGTATATGTACACATTTGCGTAATAAATCACCAGTTGAATGTCAGCGCTCGTGTCGTCGTGTTCGTTTCGTCGTCGTGTTTTTCCGCGCTGTTTTACCATGGAGAGTAGTAACCAACATGCCCAACTTTCCGTACTTCTGAACGCTATACATAAGGTCGATTTATAATTAGCGCATTTCTCTATCACCTCACTGATAGTGTAAATATGGTCTATTGTATAGTATTCTTTACGAAAGCCTTCGTGATCGATTGGTTGACTGAAGTCTAAGGCTGTCCTGATTCTTATTGCGATTTGCATAGTAAATATCTTAAAAGAGACGGACAGTAAGCTGATCAGTCTGTAGTTTTGTAGTGATAGCTACATTACGGGAGCATATCGAGCCTTCAGCGTGGCGGCGCTGCCTCCCGTGGCTGCGCCGCCACGCTGTCGCGTGGTTGGTCACAAGGTGCGCAGCAGCTGCCACGGCGCGGCGCCGTGGCTGATCACGTGGTTCGTCACGTCTTTGGTGACGTTTACAAGTTCCACTGGCCCAGCTGTAGCTATCGTGTCACTCCAGGTTTAACCAGAACTAAACCACCTTCAATTTTTTAAAGTTTTTGACGTCTCCTTTTGACGAATTAACATAAGGTTACCATCCTTCCGAGCTTCTGGTACGCTCGAGGTCGTAAGGCATTGGGTATACAGAGTGGCTAATTTTTCTAGCATAATCGCCTCTCCGTCCTTCAAGAGAGTTGCTGTTACGTGATCCTGATCAGCTGCTTCTTCCTTTTACATTGTTCCTAAGGCTTTATTTAGGTCTTCTTTCGTTACTGGAGGATGTACCGTTGCTGAACGTTCTGGTTACTTTGCCTAGCGTATAGATTTGTGCTGAACTCTTGGGATACTTTAACTATCTTATCCATATTGCTAATGACACTTTCTTCTTTGTCTCTTAGCGCATACATCTGGTTTCTACCTATGCCTAGTTTCCTCTTGAACGCTTTTAGGCTACCTCCGTTCTTTAGAGCGGGCTCGAATTTATCCATGTTAAACGTCCTCCTTAAGGCTACCTTGCACTAATTTATTAACTTCGATAGCTTTCTTTTAGTTCTATTCTGTATGTAGGGTTTAGACGCCTTCATGGTTTGGATTTCTTAGTCAGATTTTTCGTGTCATCCGGCGTTGGCGTTTAGAAGAAAAAAATCACGGGCATGACTCTCGCAGGTGGTCTTCAAAGAGCAACCTAGGACGCAGGTGGGGTCACCTGCGCCACGTGACCTCTCGGCGTCATCACAACCTATCCACTGGATAGAAACTTCCCGGTGGGGCGGGCGACAATTAAATTAATGATTAGTCGTTCGGGAAGAGAAACCTGGGCCGCACAAGGCACACAGCTGAGAGCACCTGCCATCGCAGCGCAGTGGCGCATCGCTTATCAGCAGCACTGCGCCTCGATGATTTGAAGACTCCCAGTAATCTATAAATGTAAAGTAAAGAATGACCTTCTGTATATATGATGATTACCTCATTACACTCTCACGTCACACACTTAAGCTCGGCTTAATCCATCCACGTAGAGCGTGTTGAATTTTCCCCCGTATCGCGAGTCAATGGCTCTTATTCATGCTGTTCTCAGTCCTTCGTTCATCCTGTGTTGTATATATGATCTATCCACACAAGCTCAGCCATACTACTACAGAGGAAATCTATACAGCATTCTCAGAAACATCATAGTTGAAGAAATATTCTTCCTGGTCCCGGGTTCGAACCAGGGACCACCAGTTCTCCGGAGCAGTCGCTCTATAAACTGAGCTAACCGGGACGGCAAGCTTATAATAAGGCGAAAGCGAATTGATCAACACCTCCAAGTGTTGATCAAATGTTTAGTGTAATCCCACAAGGTGGAGTAAATTTGTAATAGTTAGTAATTACTCATTGCCATCCACCCAAGCGCAGCCATACGACTACAAAGGAAAGCTATACAGATTTCTCAGAAAGTTCGTAGTTAAAGAAAAATTAGTCCTGGTCCGGGGTTCGAAACCGGGACTCCCACTTCACCATTCTAGTCGCTCTACCAACTTTCTTTTCCTACCAACTCACTATTACAACTTTAATCACCTTGGTGAATCCCACTTAACATCTGACCTGTCTGTTGCATCTGTGCGAGGATCAAGGAAACCTTCAGGTGCTGTCTGAGCTGCGATGGAATGATCAGCTTTTTTTTATTTCTTCGAGGCCTGCCGCAATACCAACACGGATGACAAAGGCTCGGCCTGTGCTGTTCAGCTGGAGGCGCTATATCAGGACCCCCTCCTTTTACATGCTGGTGACTCCTAATTTTTCTATTTTCTCTTAGTTGTTCTTTGAGGGAGGCCTAGAGTGGCTTTGCATACCTTGCGCAGCCTAACCTCTACTTGATTTTCTTCTCGCTCGTTTGATAATGGTAAGGAAGACGGTAGGTGCTTTCGTCAGCGTCTTCACCAGTCTGAGGATGTCCTCTTCTATCATCCCGTTCACTTTGTTCGGCACGCGGTGCATCATTCTTGTCACCTGTGTCGTGCTAGTGGTAAGAATCCGTATTGTGCGATCCGCCCTTGGATCCACATATACAGCATCCCAGCTCTTGCACATCTGGAATGCTGATTTCTCCTACCATTTTGCATAGATTGGCGTCTCTCTCGGTGCACTCGCAGCAGTTCAGTTTTCTCCGCCGAACGGCTGAAGCCGCACTCAGCCGCACAGAGAGCCTCGTTTGCCAAGCCCAGTTCAAGCACTTGACGAGAGCTCAGTGGGATCGTCTAGAAGCTGTTAATCGAGAGGCAATGAGGGTAATCACTTGCCTTCCCCGCATTACCCCGATCGTGGCGCTCCAAGAACATGCGCAGCTCAATACACTAGATCAGCTCGTGCAGCAACGACGCGATGCTCGTCGCCTAAAGTCAAACCCTACACACACAGCGTGTGCACTCGAGGGATATGCTTCATCGCACTCCATTCTACAGCCGCCCCCGCCAGTTCTTTCTCCCTGGGGTTTTGTGCAGCTAAGCGACAACAAACAAGCTGATTTACGTCGGCCATCATCTACCCGCGCCGCATCGTCGTTTCGCGACCGAATTACAGGTCAAGATGCCAATCTGCCGCATGGCTCCATCGTTATTTACGTTGACGCAAGCATCCAGACCTGCGAAACAACGGCAGTTTACTGTCCTTGCAAGCCTGCCCTGCACAAAACGTCAAGGTTTCTCCCCTCAGAACGTCTTTCCTCTTTCTGTGCAGAGATGCTTGCGATTCAAGAGGCGCTTTGCTCTTTCCCCTCCGTTCCCATGCAACCTACGACCCGCATTGTCATTCGCACCGACGCCCTTCACGTCACACGCCTACTACGACGAGTCATTCGCACCCCAGAAATCTTCCAAGACACCCATTGTCTATCGCCATGCATCCCGCCGCAAATCCATATTGAGTGGGTCCCGCGTGACCTCCTGAGCGCACAAAGCCACGCAGATTCTGCGAGCCGCCTTTCGACTCGAACATCGTCTTTGCCTCGAGTCCTTACTCTGGATGACACCACCCTCCTTTTAACAAGAAAGGAACACCTCCGGCGCCGCACACGTGCTCTAATCCCTCCGTGTGCGGTAACCCTTTCCCGTGGTCTTACCCGTGCAGAGGAGGTTGCGCTTCGGAGGATACTGGTCGGGGTTGTCCTAACTACAGCTGTGACACGCAAGTGGCCGCATATCAAAGGTTTATATTCCCGTCTTGGGTGTCCAGTCTGCAAGATCAGAGACTATGAGGCGGATATCCACCACCTGTTGTGGGTTTACCCGGCGCTGAAGCCGACGAGAATTCGGCACCTGGCGGCAGCGGGTCTCTCGCCTGGACACAGGGTTCATATCATCGTTCACTACTTGATTTCATTAGGTCAGCCCACCTTTTTCATTTATTTAAGCACCTTACTCATCTCTCATTTCATAACATTTATGCCCTGAGACAATAAACATCGCTTTAAAAACAAAGGAAGGAAGACGCTGAGCACCAAGAGAGGGAGGCATGGGCAAAGCGACTGCAGCGAGCCGAAGATCCTGAGTACCGAGCGGGAGAGGTAGAGGCAATGGACAGAAGCAGGACATAGACCCTGAGTACGGAGCGACTGAAGCAGAGGGAAAGCGGTGTATGCCGGCCTAAGCCGCAGATCACAGAGCAATGGAGGCGGAGGCAACGCGACAGAAGCGGCCCGAAGGTGCTGGGAACCAATAGAGGAAGGCGCAGGCAGTGCGACAAAAGCGGCCCGAAAACTCTGACTGCTGATCGAGGCAGGCGGAGGCTTACGACAGAAGCGGGCCGAAGACACTGAGTAGCGAGGTTGGGAAGCGGAGGTTTTGCGACAGAGGCGGAGCGAAGACGCTGAGTACTAAGCAAGAGAGGCTGAAGCAATGGTACAAAAGCGGTCTAACGACGCTGAGTACCAACCGAGAGAGGCTGAGGCAATACGACAGAAGCGGCCTGAAGACACGAATTATCGACGAGGCAAGCGCACAGTGCGACAGAAGCGGGCCGAAGGCGCTGAGTGCTGATCGAGGAAGGCGGAGGAAATGCGACAGAAGTGGGTCGAAGATGCTGAGTGCTGATTGAGGCAGGCGGAGGAAATTTCGACAGAAGCGGTCCTAAGATGCTGAGTACTTATCGAGGCAGGCGTAGGCATTGGGACAGAAGCATGCTGAAGGCGCTGACTACCGATCGAGAGGGCATACGCAATTCGGTAAAAACGGGCCGAAGATGCTGAGTACCAAGCAATGAAGGCTGAAGCTATGTGGTGGAAGCGGAACGAATGCGCTAGGCACCGAGCGAAGAAGGCGCAGGCAATGCCACGGAAGCGGGCCGAAGACGCTGAGTATCTAGCAAGCAAGGTGGAGGCAATACGACTAAAGAGCTGCGTAAAAATTACACGTCCTCATTGTAGCTTCATTTGACAGCGCAGCTGTATACCTTTACCTTCCAAGGAAATTTTCGTGTCGTCGTCGTCGTAAGGAAAAAACGCCTGGCTAAAAATTGAATGCTACTCCGAGCCGAAAAGTACACAACCGCCAAGAAATTGTATGTCATGATCATAAAAAAGTCGTAATCGGGGAAAAACTAGTAAAAC
Organism: Amblyomma americanum; assembly: GCF_052857255.1. NCBI lineage: Eukaryota > Metazoa > Arthropoda > Arachnida > Ixodida > Ixodidae > Amblyomma > Amblyomma americanum. The sequence goes on from NC_135504.1 coordinate 153,470,560, forward strand.
TAAAAAAAATCAAATATAGAACAGGAAAATCGCCATTTGGTTTCCAGCTGCTTCGAAACGGGTTGACATCATTCGAAGCTCTCGTGTGAAGTGCAAACCGCATAATGTATGATAACGGCGCTGACATAGCTGGCTAAATATAATATAAAGGGGAAAGATGTTTAAAAATGTGGAGAACGCTTACGCTTCGTCTTTAAGAGCGGGACGCGACAGCGTGTAGCAGAGTTGCCAAGGAGTCCATGGAACACCATCATTCCTCCTTGGACAATTTAAGGAAAGGAAATGACGCATGTCGCACTTAACTTGGTGGACACTTTAACCACGCTGTAGGGCAAGGAATATTAAAGCGAAAGCTTTACTGCTGCAGGTTGAGCGGTTTCGCGTGATTCCTGGAGAGCCGTGCTGCGCATGCGCGCAGAGCATTGATGATACACGGCGCATTTCTCTCTTTCGCTGCCTAGTTACAACTGCGCATGCGCCACTGTCAAGCCGCAGCGGTTCCGCCGCTGCGCAGCGCCTTTCCTCAAAATGCAACTTTCAATTTTCATTTCGCTTTCATCTTTTCCTCCCTCCTTTATCCCTTCCTTCAGAGCGTGGTTCGGGTGTCCACCGAGATATGTGAGACGGTACTGTGCTTTGCGCGCTCCCTGCGCCATCTGACATGACTTCACACCACGCGGCTCACCGCCGCCGCCATTTGGTATGACGTCACTCCGCATTTCTTGTCGTCGCGCTCACCTACGCTCGCTCCGCCAGCTGCGCCGCAAGCCTGATAACATGTAGGAGGATTGAAAAGGGGCGCTCGCGTGCGCCGCAACCATAGTTGTCTTGTCTTTAATACGACAACAACATAGCTGGACTGTCACATATATTAAGGAGCCTAAATTAAATTTTAAATGAAAAAAGGAGTGATAAAGACGACGTGAATTAACCGAAGAATAAAGAAGAGGAAGAAGAAGCATTCGGTGAGGTGGAGAGAGATGATTGGTGGAGAAGCATTCGGTGAGGTGGAGAGAGATGATGGTGGAGAAGAGAAGAAGACGACGACAAGGCTTACGTGGACTAACACAGGCTATAAAAGGGCGAGTCAGAGCGAGGCACATGGGGGAACAGCAGAGAAACGGAGGCTCCGGCAGGTCAGGGACACATCGGCTGGAAGAGAGCGACGCCGGCTACTGCTCCGGTGAGCTCGCGTTATACGACATCACATCGTGGACTTCCTGCCGTGCCTGAGCCTGTTCCGGGGAGTCAACAGAGGACGCTACCTTCTGCTACGGCCAGGGGTGTCTCCAGCGCTCTTGCCACCCATCCGGGTGGTGCCCCCACGCCAACAACACCGGCATCACCTCCACGGGCGCTTGGAACGGGAGCTTGTATGACACAGCCAGCGACGCCGCCAGCGACGCCAGTCCAAGCACGTCGAAAGCCGCCAGCAACGCCAGCCCAAGCATGCCGAACGCCGCCTCGACGCCGGCTACGGGAGGCATACAACGCCGCAGCCGCACCGTACCAACGATGAGCACGAACACCGACCACGAATAGTAGAACGCTAGTAGTTGACGCTGGTAGCAGTGTGCCCGGGTCGTCTGTATTTATAGCCTTTGTGTGTTGTGTTAATTTTGTGTTCTAGTGTGTGAGTCACGTAGGGTGTATTAAATGTGCGTTTGTGTGGGAACACCCATCGCCTAGTCCATTCTTTCAGTCCGAGTGTTCTCCAGAGAGATCCGTGACATGGACAACCAGACTAACCTGGACATGCAATCAAGTTCAACGAAGGCTAACCATGCTATGCCTCAGCTTTCGCTACGTATATCCTGGAATAGCCGAGGTAAGCTACTAAACCGCAGCGTTCATTGGGTGAACAACCTCTCGCGATAAACCATTAATTTAACCTCAGCCTGCCAGGGTAGGTGCGTTGCCTATCCAGTGTGCGGAACGCACTAAACGGTAGAGGCCAAGACGCGTCTACTTACCCGATACACTGCAGCTTTCGCTCTCTAACTAGATTCAGCAGTAGTTGAACCGCAGCTAATTTTTTTCTACGCGCTGTGAATACAATTACAATTACGCGTTCAGTCAAGCATTAGGCTTGCAGCTGCTTCGAAAAGGACTGACGCCATTCGAAGCCCTCGATTGAAGTTCTAACCACGTAATCTATGATAACGACGTCGGCAAACAATGCGAAACATTTTCCTTCGCGCGTGTGGTTCCCAATAAAGATTACGGTTGCCTAAGGTGGCAGTCCAGGCATGTTGGTGATTCATGATGGATATATACAGCGCAAATAAACACGAGGACACAAGGAAGACACATGAAAGTTAATCATAATTCATAATTGCTTTTTGGGGAAAGGAAATGGCGCAGTATCTGTCTCATATATATTTGGACACCTGAACCGCGCCGTAAGGGAAGGGATAAAGGAGGGAGTGAAAGAAAGGAAGAATAGGCGCCGTAGTGGAGGGCTCCGAAATAATTTCGACCACCTGGGGATCTTTAACGTGCACTGACATCGCACAGCACACGGGCGCCGTAGCGTTTTTCCTCCATAAAAACGCAGCCGCCGCGGTCGGGTTCGAACCCGGGAACTCCGGATCAGTAGTCGAGCGCCCTAACCACTGAGCCACCGCGGCGGGGCACATGGAAGTTGCAAAAGCAGCTTTTTGCCTGGAAATCCTTCCAGTTGTTCTGGAGAAATAAATTCAATTCAATTCAATTCAACACACGAGCGCTGACTTGAAACAGTTTATTTGCGAAACTCGGACCTGTATTTATAGCTGGAAAAACCAAGCAAATATCACACATGCGCAGTAGGTGACCCATTCATACGTTGGTGCAAATATAACCGCTCCTTACTAGTAAGAGCAAAAGGAGGCTTGGCCAGGCAGGACCCACCCAACCGGTCTATCATTTCCGCCTCTATTATCTCTCGAGTGAGTAGGCAACGGTTTTTAACGATAACAGAGCATTCTTGGTAAGCAGGCTGACACACAAGCTCTTCATTTGAATAGCTATCATTTTCATGTTTACAATTTTTCTTACATTTCCTACTGGACTGTAGGAAATGCTGCTAGCTGGCGTTATTGTTGCTGTAGCAATAAATGCCTGTTTGTGTCAGCCAGTGTGTCGTTCCTTTGTTCCCTAAGAGCAAGGCCCACCGTGGTCGACGTGCGCTCGGTAGCGTACGGGTCACGGGGTGGGGTCTGGCGGTTTTGAACTGTGTCAGCTGCGATAAAGCGGGTAGAATGTATTTATCTCCCCCTAAAATCCCCCACAACCGCCACCCTTTGGCTGCGCCGCGACGCTGTCACGTGGTGCGGAGCGGCTGATCACGGGGGTCGTCACGTGACCAGCCACGTGGTGCGGAGCTGCTGCTGCTGCCGGCGGCGTGCCGGTGAAACCGAGCTGCCACAGCTGTGCGCATGCGCCCAGCGAAACGGAGCGGCGAAAGACTGACTGCTATTCAACTCAGCAAGTTCCACTCGGCCAGCTGTACGTGTCGCGTCACTCCAATTTTAACCAGAGTTATACCACCGCCAATTTTTTGCTTTTTTATTACGTGACAGCGTATACAGCTCATTCGGTCGCAAAGCCGTCGTTGTCGTAGTAGTTGTAGGCACCGCGCGTCGAAATTTTTTTTTCTCTTTCGGAACGTTTCGGGTGTCCACCAAAATACGTGTGGCATTCGTCATTTTCCTTCCATAGCACCAATTTTCATTTCATTTTTTCCTTCCCTTACGGTGCAGTTCACGTGTCCGGCGAGATATTTGAGACATGTGCCATTTCCTTTCCTAAATTGTTCAACTGGCAACGCGTGGCGCCGAAGGGCGATGGCGTTCCGTAGAGTCCTTGACAACGCTGGAACTCTGTCGCATCCCACTCTTAAATACGAATCGTCTTTCAATATTTCATTATAATTTTTTGTGCGTATTGTTTTGTTGTTGGTTTTTATTTATTTATTTATTCTTTTTTAAGTCTGTTTATTTCATTACATATACGTTGTTCAAGAAATAATGCTTACTCAACTTTTATCTTCTTGTTTTCCATGCCACTCATGCGCAAATAAAGGCTTCCGCCTTAAAACCCTGAATACCGGGCCAGGTAGGCGGAGGAAATGGTGAGAAGCAGGCCGAAGACGCTGAGCATCAAGCGGCTGAGGCAGGGGCAAAGCGGAGTGTTCGGGCCTTAGACGCAGAGTATCGAGCCAGGGAGGTTTGAGGGTATGCCTCAGAAGCCGCCCGAACACGCTGAGTGCTGATAGAGATGCGACAGATGTCGGCTGAAGACGCTAACAAGCGAGGGAGGCGAAGGATATGCGACAGAAGCACGCCGGAGATGAGTGCCGATCTAGGCAGCCGGAGGCAAAGCGGCGTGATCGAGCCGAAGACGCTGAGTGTCGAGGGAGGGAGGCGGAGACAAAGTGGAGTAAACAGGCCGAAGATGCGGGGTATCGAGCGAGGGAGAGGCTGAGGCAATGCGATAGAAGCAGGCCGAAGACGCTGAGTACCGAGCGAAGGGGGCGGACGCAGTGGGACAAAAGCGGACAGAAGACTGAGTACCGATGGATGGCGGGCCGCAGCATCTGGGTTCTTATACATGCAGGCAAAGCCGCGTATGCGGGCTAAAGACACTCAGCACTGAGGTAGGGAAGAGGAAGGAATGGGACAGAAGCGGCCCGAAGACACTGAGTACTAATCTATACAGGCGGTACAATGCGACAGAAGCGGGCTGAAGGTGCGGAGTATCGATCGAGGGAGGCGAAGGCAGTGCGACAGAAGTGGGCTGAACACGCTGAGTATACGATCGAGGCAAGCGGAGACAATGCGACACAGGCATGCCGAAGAAGCTGTGCATCGAGCTACTGAGGCGCAGGCAATGCGAGAGAAGCGGGCCGAACATGCTGAGTATTAGAAAATACATGCCATTGTCAGTTTGTGAATTGATTTCACATGCTTTAGGTTGCAGCATACTCTGTTATTATGTTGCGGTGTTCTGTCACCGCGCTGTTGTATGGAAAAGTAGAATAGATTCCATCCTTCGATATATTCTCAAAATATTAAATATTACCTACAATTTAAGATTGCCTACCGGCAATGAGCTTTTCGCAGATTTAAGGTTTTTAAATCTCAACGCCCTTGTCGGTGAAACTGCTATCGTCACACATTTCAGGTCACACAAGTATAAAGGGGCTTATGTTCCTGCGCGTTGAATCCGGCCTAAATTCTGTGTTCGGGAGCCTCACTGCTCAACCAGATATGGTCAGCGCACTAAGGTATAGAACTCTAGTCTTCAACCTTTTTTTTTTTTATATCCGACCTAACTGCATACAATCGGAGCCTTATAGGATACCCTTTCATTCTGCTTATACTGCTGACACCAAAGAATAGAGCACAAACAGGACAATTAAAGGTTTTGATGTCCTGTAACGAGCAAATGTATGAATATTAATGTTATATTTTTGTTTCGTTTCCAATGTTATTGTTTACTTTTGCTCGCGAATATAGACGGTTTTTTATGCATTATATCACTACATGTCACTGTTTGGCTCCTCTCTGTTAGAAGTGCCACTTAGGACTACATTTCTGTGTAACTTAAGTTGGTTTCTTGGTCACTGATTTCTACCCACATTGCTATTCATCATCATTATCATCATCAACCTTACTACACCCACTGCAGGGCAAAGGCCTCTCCCACGTCTCTCCAATTAACCCTGTCCTTTGCCAGCTGCATTAGTCCTTTTCTTTTATTTCTTCCTGCTTGAATTGCTTGAACACAAACATTGATGCTCGCGGTATTTCAATTTATTGCCGTTGCCTAGCGGGCATGCCCTATTCAAGCCCACTGCGGCTTTGGCAGGCCTATCTCCACGTACCAGTCATTTCTGCGTCCTTACCAAAAAGCTTACTCGGAGTATTTTCACCCTAAAACACTGAAGCCTAAAAAAGCAAGAAAATTTTGGATAACCAATGCGCTAAGTTAATCAAGCAAAAAGATGCTCTATTCAAGTGTTTTTTTTTTGGACACATGAGACACGTGCCATCTATGCGAATTTAAGAAATTTCGAAACAAATTAACTGCATCTCTCAGACAATACAAGAAAGATTACCTTCACAGATAGTTTAATCCTGAACCTATAATGCGGACGAACATCCCGTGGAGAAGCCTTAGCACACTGCTTAACATTGGCCGTCAGCACTCAGAGGGCGTACGGGATTTGAAACTTAATAGTGAACTTTCTTCAGGGGCGCATTTAGCAAACGCTTTTAATAATTATTTTGCGTCCCTTGTGAATTGTTTGCACGCTCCGCAGAGTAGATTTATTCCAAATTCAGAAATTGTGAAAGTGCTTTTCTATATACAACTAGCGCCGAAGAAGTTTATCTCACGTTCACCGCTCTGCGAAACAGTAAAAACTTCGATATTGGTGACCTGCAAATACTTCACTTCACTTCACTTTATTACCTTAAAGACCCCACTTTGGGGGTGTTACATAAGGGGTGGGAGTACAAATATGGGTTGAATATGGTTGCTTACATGATATTTATGAAATGCATATTTAAATTGTTCACAAAACTTGATTGGCAGGTGATGGCATCAACGTCGTGGGGAAGGCCATTCCAGTCTTTAGCAGTGCGAAGAAAAAAGGATGCGGAAAAAGTGACGGTGCGGGTGCGTTGGCATGACACTTGCAGTGGATGGCCGGTGCGATGAGATATGCGAGCGGGCGGTGTGATGTAGGGTGGTTGTCCGAGGGAACTGTAAAAAAACTTATGAAACAGACTAAGAGAAGCAATGCGACGACGATGGGCAAGAGTTGATAAACCTGATTGTCGTTTAAGTGACGATACACTGATGTCGTATGAATAGGCAGAATGAATGAACCTCGTGGCGCGATTTTGGACAGATTCTAGTGAACTGATGAGATATGCTTGTTGCGGGCTCCAGATAGCAGATGCGTATTCTAGTTTTGGTCGAATGAGTGATTGGTAGGCGAGAAGTTTAATACTTTGAGGGGCGTGCCGTAGGTGACGTTTCAAAAAACCCAATGACCGGGTAGCTGATGCGACGATGTTCGTTACATGAGAGCGCCAGGAGAGATCCTGGCACAAGGTGACACCTAGGTACTTGTATGAGTATACAGATTCTAGTGGAACGTTAGCAACGGAGTAAGAGAAAATATGGGGGTTACGCCGGCGGTGAAAAGATACGAGTTTACATTTATTAGGATTAAGCGACATTAGCCAGTCATCGCACCAGGCATGCACTGTGTCAATGTCGTTTTGCAGCTGTGATTGGTCAAAGTTGTTGGAAATCGTGTGGTAAATAACGCAGTCGTCTGCAAACAGACGAACATAGCAAACCAGGTTTGAGGGTAAGTCGTTTATGTAGATTAAGAATAGGAGGGGAGCAAGTACAGAACCTTGGGGTACGCCTGATGTTACTGGAAGACGGTTGGAACTCTGGCTATTAACGATAGCAAACTGGGAGCGCTTAGAAAGGAATTCTTCGATCCACAATAAGACGTTAGGATGCAGTTTTAGCATGGTTAGTTTTAGCAGTAAACGCCTGTGGGGAACTTTATCAAATGCTTCAGCAAAGTCTAGAAATATAGCGTCAGTTTGTAAATTTAGGTCGAGGTTAGAGTGAACGTCATGAAGAAAGACGGCCAGTTGAGTTTCACATGACAAACCCTTGCGAAACCCGTGTTGTGAGGGATGAAAGAAGTTGATAGCGTCAAGAAAGTCCATGATTTGAGAATAGATGACGTGTTCCATGATTTTGCAAGGTATGCTGGTTAATGATATCGGACGGTAATTTAAAGGAGAATCTTTGTTACCGGACTTAAAGAGGGGAATGACCTTTCCCACTTTCCAGTCATCCGGAAAGGAACCTGTAGAAAGCGACTGTGAAAACAATAACAATAAGTACATTGCAGAAATATTATTAGTGTTGCGCAGTATTTTGGAGTTAATTTCGTCGACGCCGGCCGATGATGAAGTTTTAAGGTGTTCAATGAGCGAGGTAATGCCGGCTTCAGAAAAAGCGATAGCAGGCATGCTGGACTCTATATTGACGGCGAAAGTTGCAGTTGGTGGGTGAATTTCATTAGTGAACACAGATGAAAAGGCGTTATTAAAAATGTCAGCGCACTCAATGCCATCAGCTTCCTCTCCAGACTCTTTAGTTAGAGTGATGGTATGTGCCGGGTGCTCACTTATGACCTGCCAAAACTTTCTGGGATTGGAAGTCAACAATTTGGGGAGGTCGTTGTGAAGGAAAGAGTATTTTGCGTAGCGAATTTCTGATAGGTAGGTGCGTTCGGCTGTATAGTATTTTTCCCATGCGCACTCGTCGTATTGCTTTAATTTTGCCGCACGGAAAAGGCGCTTCTTTTTATTGTCGAGTCTTTTTATCGTTTTGGTATACCATGGTTTCTGGCGGTCCGAGTGGAAGCTTATTTTGGGGATGTATCTATCGGTTAGTTCGCTAACCTTTTTCTTAAAACGGGACCAATTGTCATTTACTGAATTATCGTGAAAAGATGCTTCAAATGTTGTGAAATATTGGTTTAATTCAAGACTAAAGGCTTCATAGTTTCCTTTGTCGTAGAGGCGAATAGTTTTGTTTTGATTCTGGCGTCGTGATGGGTGGAACTCAAATGTGGCGTGGATTACTTTATGGTCGCTGATTTCGCGTAGATAAGTGATAGATGAGAGGGCTTCCGGGTGGGTAGTCAGGATTAGATCTAGGATGTTTGCACCGCGGGTCGGTTCAGATACCACTTGAGTTAAGTTGAAGTTTAGGCAGACCTCGATAAAATCATTCGCTTCCCTGTTGCCGACAGCTGTCTGTGTCTGCCAGTTGATTTCTGGAAAATTGAAGTCTCCAAAAAGAATGATATGCGCTTTTGGGTATTTCCTCGTTAATTGGCTGATCACGTCGTTAAGAATTCGAGAGAAATCGGAGTTGGTATTTGGCGCTCTATAACAAACGCCCAGCAGTACGGTTTGGGGCGCAGCGCGACAAAGTAGCCATACTATCTCAAGGTCTGATGGAATATTAATAACTGTACACGTAATAACTGTACACGTAAAACACGTTTTAGATCTGATATGCCCAATTCTTGTGCACGTGTATAATTTGCGCTTTGTAAACGGTATATTTTCCAAGCGCATGCAGTTCGGAAATGTTACAGTGCTCTTCAAAGCTGGCGATAAAAACAACATGTCTAACTACAGACAAATATCCACTTTGCCTGTATTTTCAAAATGCATAGAAAAACCTTCTGCGAAAAACAATATATTACTGACTGTCGGCCCCGCCGCGGTGGCTCAGTGGTTAGGGCGCTCGACTACTGAACCCGACCGCGGCGGCTGCGTTTTTATGGAGGAAAAACGCTAAGGCGCCCGTGTGCTGTGCGATGTCAGTGCACGTTAGAGATCCCCAGGTGGTCGAAATTATTCCGGAGCCCTCCACTACGGCACCACTTCTTCCTTTCTTTTTTCACTCCCTCCTTTATCCCTCCCCTTACGACGCGGTTCAGGTGTCCAACGATATATGAGACAGATACTGCGCCATTTCATTTCCCCCCAAAAAAACCAATTATTATTACTGACTGTCAGTTCGGTTTCCGAAAGGGTCGCTCGACAGAGTTAGCTCTACTACCAACAAAAGGAACAAATAGTCCATGCATTTCAGCAGAATTTCAACAAAGAGGCGGCACCCGCGCTTCAAGATACAAAATATTCTTGGCCACGTATTTAGGGAGACCCAAACAGAGGCGCAGTGCTTCACGCTCTAAGAGCAGAAGTGGGCGCAATTTGTATGCAGCCGCTCCAAAAACAGAACACCGCCAAATTCTAAGAAAGGCCGCATATACATTTTGTAAATCATCAGAAGAGTGTGTGCCTGCGCTTACCGCAGCGTGGCTAACTCAGCCTACGCAGAAGGCCGACCGCCCGAATCCCTTTCACAGCAACCTTATCTATTATTTGTGTCCGCCAAGAAAGAGAGATGTCATACGTTACCCCGAGATACTTCAGAGAACATACCTGGGGAATCACGTGATGACGATAAGCCAGTGAAATGTTTACATCATGAGAAATCGGAAGAGATACCAACGCACACATGTTTACATTAGCACATAAGTGGATTTCAGATAACCATCGGTAAAGTGTATATTGTCACAAATAGGTTGCAGAACCAAAAGGGCTAGCCACAGGCCGCAAGCAGTCAAGCAGTGTCCCAGCTGCAAAGAGCAGGCGCGTCTCACTTCTTTGTCCTCATGGGGCCGCCTGGGGACACCTGGTGGCATTATTATCCCCCCCCCCACCCCCCAAGAAAGGAAGCAAAAATGTGGGCGCACTTGGAGCGAACGGGAGGAAGAAAAACAAGCAAACAAACGATCACGGGCCGCCGAACGGCTGCAGTCAAAAATAAAAAAAAAATAAACAAAAGAAAACTTCGTAAAGTAAGGCTTCATACGCAGTACGTGCACGACCTCAGGCTCAGGTCGACGGCGCGAACTCAGCAGAGTGCCATCGAGGAGGACTTCATACGTCCCATCCGTGATGCGGCGAAGTGCTGTGTAGAGTCCGAAGTAGCGGCTCAGGAGCTTCTCTGACAGGCCAGGGCGACGTACTGTAGTCCATACCCACACTTTGTCGTGGGGTGGTGCTCGACGTGGCGATGGCTGTAGCGTTGTGCATCTGTTGCCTGCTGCCGGCGGATGCGCATACGGGCCAGTTGGCGGGCTTCCTCTGCGTGCCGGGTAAATTCCTCGGCGTCTGCCGTGAGCGCCTGTAAGCATGACGTCTACCATCGTTTGTACAGAACGCCCGTAGACGATGCGAAACAGCGTAAAGCGACTCGTTTCCTGAATCGCCGTGTTTAGGCAAACGTCACATATGGGGGATCTCGTCCCAAGTCTTGTGCCGTACATCGACGTACATTGCGAGCATGTCCGCTAAGATTTTTTTAGACGCTCCGTGAGCCCGTTTGACTGCGGTTTGTATGCAGTAGTCTTGCGGTGGTTCGTGTGACTCAGCTGGAACACCTCGTGCATGAGCTGCGCTGAAAACGCGGTGCCCCTATCGGTGATAACGGAGGACGGGGCGCCATGTCGTAAAACATTGTAGTGTATGAAGAAGCGCGCGATTTGAGAAGTTGAACTGCGCGCTACCGCCTCGGTTTCCGCATAGAGCGTCAAATAATTAGTCGCAACAATAATTTACTTATTGCCAGAAGACGACACAGGGAATGGGCCCAGAAGATCAATGCCGATTTCGTCAAAAGGTGCGCGAGGTGGCGCAATTGGCTGGAGTAAACCTGCGGGCTTGAGCGGTGGTGACTTAGGACGCTGGCACTCACGGCAGCTTCTGACGTAGCGGTGGACGGTCTTTGCAAGTTTAGGCCGATAATAGGCCTGACGCACTCGAGCGAGCGTGCGTGCAAGTCTCAAGTGGCCAGAGGTGGGCTCATCATGAAACGCCGAAAGGATGTCGTCGCGGAGGTCTGATGGCACGACTATGAGGTAGGTCCGGTCACCTTTGCTAGAGTTTTTCATGAGTACGCCATCGAAAATGCAAAATTAAGACAAGTGGCGGGAAAAGTGTCGAGGTACGTTGGAAGCATAGCCCTCCGGGTGATCCATGACAGACCGCAGGTCAGCGTCAGCGCGCTGCCTTGCCACCAAATCCGAACTGCTGATCACGCCTAGGAAACGATTGTAATCCTCTGCGCTGTCATCAGCTTTTCTCGACGGGTGCGCGTGAGAGCGTGTCGGCGTCTTCGTGTTTACGCCTGGACTTATAGGCAATTCTGTAATCAAATTCTTGAAGGCGAAGACTCCAGGGTGCTAGGCGGCCTGATGGGTCCTGGAGATTGGTAAGCCAGCACAAAAAATGGTGGTCGGTGACCACTCTGAATTGACGACCATATAACTAAGGCAGAAAATTCATCGTGGCCCTGACGACAGCGAGGCACTAATTTTCCGAGGTGGAGTACTTCATTCAGGTGCGCGAGAGTGTGCAACTCGCATACTCGATCACACGTTCCACGCCTTCCTGATGTTGAACGAGGACAGCACCAATCCCGATGTTGCTAGCGTCGGTGTGTACCTCGGTAGCAGCATCCTCATCGAAGTGAGCCAGCACAGGGATAGTGTGCAGCCGTTGGCGCAGCTCTGTGAAAGCAGCCTGTTGCTCGGCAGTCCAGACGAACGGTGTATCGTCACGTGTTAAACGGGTGAGGGGTTCAGCGATCTTGGAGAAGTCCGCGATAAAACGGCGGTAGTAGGCGCACAAACCCAAGAAGCGCTTGAGAGTTTTCTTTGTAGAAGGACGGGGAACTTGGCTACGGCGGCAGTTTTCTTGGGATCGCGTCTTACGCCGTCGGCGCTCACAACATGGCCGAAAAACTGGAGCTGTTAGTAGCCAAAGTGGCATTTCTCGGGTTTAAGTGTCAAGTCGGCCAACCGCAGGACATCCAACACGGTTTGCAGGCGTTCAAGGTGTTGGTCGAAGGTTTGTGAAAACACCACCACGTCTTTAAGGTAAACTAATTAGGTTTGTCGTTTGAGGCCAGCCAGGACAGTATCCATCATGCGCTGGAGCGTCGCCGGCGCAGAGGAAATGCCGAAGGGCAACACCTTAAATTCATATAGACCGTCGGGTGTGATGAAGGCATTTTTTTTGCGGACACGTTCATCAAACTTAATCTGTCAATATCCGCTCTTTAGGTCGATCGACAAAAAATACTTGGCGCTGCGAAGTCTGTCGAGTGAGTCGTCGATGCGAGACAGCGGGTAGACGTCCTTTTTTGTTATGGCGTTCAGCTTACGGTAATCCACGCAAAAGCGCAGTGTCCCATCCTTCTTCATAACAAGCACGACGGGCGACGACCACAGGCTCTTAGAGGGCTGAATAATGTCGTCTGTAAGCGTCTCCTTCACCTGGGTTTGGATGGCGTCTCATTCTTTCGGGGATTTGCAGTACGGCTACTGTCGTATGGGGCAACCGTCATCAGAAGTGATGATCCGATGCTTCGTGATCGTCGTTTGCCGTACTTTTGAGGAGGATGCGAAGCAGGTTTTGTACTGGAGCAGTAGGGCGCGGAGGTTGCGCTGTTGAGTCACTGAGAGCCCGGAGCTAATATCTATGCAAAACAGGGACGTGTCCGGACGTTCCATGGCCTTGGACGCAGAGCATTTAGTAAAATCGGCCAATTGGTCGGCCCACGCGACGGCAGTAGCTCGGAAACGGTGACGAGGTTCGTTCGTAAAATTAGTAACCAGGAGTTCCGACCGACCATAACGGAGGTGGACAACGCTTCGGGTCGAGCAAATGCCATGTGTCATCAGCAAGGAAAGGTTGCCCTCGGCGACTGCAGGTCCATCACGTAGCCCATCATCGCATTCGACGCTTGCAAAAACACTGGAGCGCGGCGGGATAAAGACTCTTTCAGTGGAAATACGAAGGCCGGAGCAGCGTTGACGAGCGTCGGAGGTTTCGTCGGGTTTCGCTGTACAAAAAGTAACGATTAGGTGCCGCAGGTGGATAACAGCACCATTCTCACGGAGAAAGTCTACGCCCAAATTCAGGTCACGAGAACAGTTTCGGGGCACGAGGCAGCTAACTATGAACGTCGAGTCGGATCTGGACCCTAAGCGTACACTGTCCAAGCGGAATAATGATATGGCCCCCTGCCGTCCGGATCTGCCAGCCAGAGCAAGGAGTTGTAACTTTCTTTAGAAGCGCTGCCATTTGCCACTGATAATTGAAAACTCCGCTCCTCTGTCCACCAACACGCCAATGCTGTGACCATCGAGAAGCACGGGTATGTCGAGGGAGAAGCGGTCCTTTAATTCAGCTGCTGTCGTCAACTTCGCCAAAGCTCTATCATCGGATGTCTGCGTCGTCAGAGGGTCCTTACAGCGTCGATATCCAGTGACCACGCCCCCGGAGGTCGATGTCCTCAGCTTTTCCGGCGAGGGCTGGGCGAGCGGTCCGCCGTCGCTCGCGAGGAGTTCTGCGCATTCGGTGATAACGATGATCGGCGAAGTGACGGCGATCGCTACTGACGGTGCGCCATGGACCGCAGAGGTTGCTGGGTTACGTACCCTTCAATCTCACGAGGCCGCTGGCCAAACCGGGGCCTTGGCGCATCAGCGGAAAAACCCTGCAGGCCAAGCTCTCGATATGGACACCGGCGGAACAGGTGACCGGGCTCCCCACAGTGGAAGCACGAACGCCGGCGGTCAGGGCGACGCCAGACATCCGCTCTGCGCAGAGATTGTCGATCACTCGGGATGCGGTGCTGCACTGGCCGCACGGATGGTAGCAGGACGTCGTGATGTTTGGGAAAAACTGCCGCTGAATTTGGGGCAGGGCATCGCAGGGCGTCAGCGTAGGTCGGGCGGCAGTAGCCTGTCTCGTCGGGCGGTGGAAATGCCGTTGGATTTGGGGCAGGGCGCCGCGAGCATCAGCGTATGTCGGGAGGCTGTAGTCGGTCTGGACTGGCTGTGGTTCCGCGCGTCGTAACGGAGGCCTGATAGCTTGCTGCACCTCTTCGTGGATAACGCTCATAAGAGAACTGGCCGCTGGCTGCAATGTACCACAAATCTCTAGCTCCTCACGGACAACAGCGCGGATCATGTCGCAGAGAAAATCAATATTGCTGTTGAAAGCTGGAAGGGACTCCGTAACAGAAGCAGCAAGGACTGGCCAGTCGTACGCGGTGGATCGCTGCCGGAGGACCTGCTCCATCGTGACTACTCCGCTCGAAACTCGGCAATAGTGCTTGGAGGGCTGAGCACGAGGCCGGCGGAAAGCTGTTCCTTAATACCGCGCATTAGGTGGCGCAGCTTTTTGGCTTCCGACATGGCCGGGTCAGCCCGTCGGAAGAAGGAAGGAAGGCCTCAGACGTTGCTGGCACATACCCACTATGGGGGAGTGGCCAAGGCACAGGCGGTTAATTACTTGATACAGGAAAGTTTTGACGGGAAAAAAGTGGTAATAGTATGTAGTCTGATAGATTGGAAGGGGGAAGGACAGGGGTCCTCTTAACTTGGAGATCGAAGACGGGACAACGGCTTAATGTGCATAATAGTATACAATGCCTGTAATGTTTCAATGTCGTACTGACTGAGAGCGGGAAAAAGAAATTAGAATCGGAGTCACTGCGTTTCTTGAAGAAAATTTTGCACAGCAGAGCGCACACTCCTGTCGCTTCGTCCAAGCAAAGAAGCGCCAATGGAAAGAACAACCGTGGAAGACACAGGCAAGCCCCGTTGATGAAATGGAATTTGCAAAAGACGCTTCCTCAAATGAGAGAAGCGGCGGCAGAACAGCAGGAAGTGATCTATTGTCTCAGGTTCGGCACAAAAAGGGCACAGTGGGGAAGCTGCAAGGCCAGATCTGTGAAGGTAGAAATTTAGAAGGGGTAGATCTGTGAAGGTAGAAAGAGACCTCTTGTCTGCGTGAGCGCCAGTCTTTGCTACTCCAAGGATGCAGAAGATGCTGATATTCGGGAGATGATGTAAGAGCCGAGGCAGCAAATTCCTGAAATATTGTGTAGCTGCGAAACCTCACCGCAGCTGTATATGCACACGTTGGCCGGACAGCAACAATTGGGCCGCAGAGAGAGGCTCTTGCTAAGGAATCTGCAACCTGATTTAAGTGAAAGCCCATGTGTCCTGGTACCCAAAGCAACCTTACCGAATTTAGATGGAGCGGAATTAGGAACTTAGAGGCGTAATGGCCTAGACTGAGTGGGGGAGGATAAGGAAGAGCAAATGGACAGAGAGTCAGTCATAACCACGACCTGGGAAACGGTAGTTTCTAATTTTCGTAAGGCTAAGATTACTGCTAACAATTCAGTCAGAAAAATTGGAGTGAAGTCAGGAAGACGGAGAGAAAAAGACCAATCCAGTGAAGGCGCAAAAAGTCTTACACCTGCCTTTTCGCGATCCTGCGAGGCATCGGTAGCAATAAGAACATGAGAGGGAAAGGACCTTAGGTGGTCCTGCAATAGACACTGAAGAAGCGGGAAGGGCTGCAGCTTTGCATTCGATGGGAAAATGTCATCGAATTCAATCTGGACAGATGAGGAGTTGTTATATATTTGGCGGACATCTGTGAAATGAATATTTATTCCTTGGGAGGGACTGCACGTAATATATCTGCGGGGTATGAAATCGAGACCAGGCAGCACTAAAAAAGGCGGAAGGTTGACTAAGAAATATTATACTGGAAGCGTGAAGAGGTGAGTCGCACAATTTTAAAAATGTTTGAACTGTTAAAAGGCGAAACCTAGCTGATAACGATGGCATTCGCGCCTCAAGGTGCAGAACAGCATTGGCGACATATTTTGGAAGCCCCAGACAAAGGCGCAACGCCTCACGCTCCAAAAGCACAAGAGGGCGAAGTTTATAGGCAGGAGGTCCTGAGAATAAAACACACCCGAACTCCAAAATTGGGCGGACGTACATTTTATAAATCATCAGAAGCGTATGCCTTCTCATGCCTCACCTAGCACTAGAAAGCCTGCGCAGGATGCCAATGGCCCGAACTCCTTTTGCGGAAACTTGCTCAATGTAAGGCCGCCAGGACAGAGTAGAGACGTATATTACTCCGAGATACTTCACGTTCTGAACTTGAGGTATTGTTTTTTCTATAGACCAGGCAGATATTTACAGGAATAGAAACTGGAAATACTAACAATGCGCATTTCCTCATATTAAGGGACAGATGAATTCTTCCTAGCCAGTTGTCAAGAACATTGAGGTAATGTCACCTGCTGATGCAAAAAAATGCAATATCGTCGGCGTACACATAAGTTTTCACATTTTGAATGCATGGAATTGAGCATAGAAAAATGTTAAAAAGAACAGGTGAGAGATCTGATCCTTGCGGAACACCTCTTGTCTGTGGAAATCGCCTTGAGGAAACACCATTTTGGCAGCAGCAAAATTCTCTATTTTCCAAAAAAAGAGAAATCCAAGCTACTAAATAGCTTGGGAAGTTGAGTTCCTGTAATCTTAGTAATAGAGTCGAGTGCTCAACGCTGTCGTATGCTTTACTGACATCCAAGGTGACAAGCGCAGCAAACATTTTTCTATTGAGAGCTAATTTAATACGACTCTCAAGGTCAGTATGAGCACACCAAATTGAACACCCCGGCCTGAAACCAATTTGACATAGATTAAATACAGCATTTACTGAAATGAATGACATGACACGGCTGAGAAGGACCCTTTCCACCAATTTGACTAGGTTCGATGTTAACGACAAAGGGCGTATATTGTCTAAAGTTAAGCCCTCCCCTTGCTTTTTAAGCAATGGAACTATTTCCCCAAGACGCCACTCATGCGGTATCCAAGGACCTTTAATAGAATGGTTAATTAGAGGCAACAGGTCGGCTGGAGATTCATTGAACAAAATTTTGATCATAGATGAAGTGACCTTATAGGGGCCAGGAGTCGCTGTGGATAAGCGCAGAACAATTTGCGACAGCTAAGGCCTAAAGACCTCAGTGAAATCACTTGAGGTGCATGTGAATATAGTAGGAGAAGGTACAGCAGATGTAAAGCGAAGCTCTAGGCCACACGCAATAGCCTCAAAGGCCTTTGCGATGTCAGCAGGGGACTGAACGAGGGATTCAATCACGGCAGCCGGAGGAATCACCTTGTTGCGCCTCATGAAATTAAACAATGCTCGTTTATTTCCTGATTGGAAGAGGAAATCATAATGATTTGTATTATACTCCTCCTTTGCACGGGCGACGGTGCGCTTAAATGTTGCTGCAACAGACTTATAATCCAGCCAATGTTTTGGGCATTGATTGATGAGAAGTTTCTTCCAAGCTGCTTTCCGTCGTCTATATGCACGCGTGCACTCAGCATTCCACCAATTGTTCGCGATTGCACCCTTTGTTCACTTAACCAAAAATTTAGACTTTTGCCTTGCATGGTCCAGTGCTGAACATAGATGTGCAGCCGTGCTTTCGGCACTTCTCTGAGCGCAAGTGTCTGAAGTGATTTGGAGGGCTGATTTTAGCGTGTCTTTAAAGCAATTGTAATTTATTAACGTGCGCTGATGTCGCTCGGGAAGAGTTAATTTACACGCAAACTTGAAACTAATCGGTAGATGATCACTGTTGCACAGTCAACAGGCGCCCAAGACATAACGGAGACTCCTGGGGAGGAAAAAGTTAAATCCAAGGCAGAGCGGCATTGACTCCGAACAAATGTAGGCAATCCGGAATTTTTGCAGATCAAGTTGTTGCCAGAAGCCCAATCAAATAGTCTAGAACCAAAACTGTCTGTTTAAACCCCCAAGTCACATGGTGCGAATTGAAGTCTCCAAGTAATAGAACCTGAGATCGGCTACTAGACATGAGTGAGTCAAGGGGCCGAGTGTCACGCACACCGGACGGGAAATATGCATTAGCTACTGTAAAGGGCGGTTGACCTGGGACACTGAGGTCAACCGCAAGGATTTCGCATTCATTGTCCGCATATTGAAAAGAAATGCATGCCCTGTGGCAAAACTTTGTAGATATGAGCACTAACAACCCTCCCCCTCGTGATGCAAAAGCACCGAAGTTTGGGCCAGTTGGTAATCATCCATCTTGAGAAAACGAAGCAGCACGAAAAAACGGGGACGAAAAAGACCGGTCAAGCCGGAACGGATGGTAATCCTTGAGATGATAATTGAAATTTGAACTTAGCCATGTTTCCTGTAAAGCAACTAAATCTGGTAGAAGCTGATTGCATAGGCAATTTAAATTTATTTATTTATTTATTTATTTATTTATTTCAGATACTGTCAATCCCATTGGGATTTTTACAGGATGGGCACATAGTAAGAAAGTACAAAGCGAATACAAATGGAAGGGTATATGTTAAGAACACTGTTGTTTGCAAGTAATTACATGAGTATGGGAAAAAACACAGATAGCAGAAAATAAAACACATAACGAAAAAGTATATTTCACAGAAAAGGGTGCGATTTTATACATTGTAAGTAGTATGTTCATACAGATGCTGTTATATGCAGTGATACGAGCGGTCTGTTGTACTTGTATAATTATTATTTATTTATCTATTTTAATTATCGCGCAACTGTTCTTCTACCAGAGTTACAAATTTCTGCAAAGATGTATTAGTAGTGATAGAGGGGTTCAAACTATTCCAATCTTTTATGGCAAGCGGAAAAAATGAATATCTGAAACAGTCGGTTCGGAATGCGTACTCTCTAAGGGTTAATGGGTGCTTATGCCGGGATGGTCTCGATTCATCTACAGATATATATAACGAAGCATCTATGTTTAACGAGTTATGAACTAATTGGAACAATAATTTTAGTCGTGCTAGTCTGGCGCGTTTCTGTAAAGTAAGAATACATGCTTGGTTTAGTAGTTGGGATGGTAAATCACTGGTCCTGTATTTGTTAAAGATAAATCTAATTGCCTTTCTCTGTACTCCTTCTAGTTTGTTAATGAGCTGTTGTGTGTAGGGAAACCAAATCGTGTTTCCATATTCGAGAACTGATCGTATAAATGTGTTATATGCTAACAGTTTGGTCTCCGGTGGCGCTTCTCGAAGCCGTCTTCTAAGGAAGAACAATCGTTTTAAAGCAGATGATACTATACTGTTAATATGTGATTCCCATCTTAGATCATGTGAAATGATTAATCCAAGGTATTTGTGTTCGTGAACTCGGGTGAGCGGTATGTTATTGATGCTGTACACATATTCGGACCTTTGTTTTTTACGGGTTACACATAAGAAGGCTGTTTTTTTAATGTTCAATTCCATTTGCCATTTGTGACACCATATTACCACTTCATGAAGGGCGCTGTTTAAATCATCGTGGTCATTTACAGTGTTAATTTCGTTGTAAAGTATGCAGTCATCGGCGAAAAGTTTAATTTTAACTTGTATGTTAGAGGGCAGATCATTAATGAAGATAAGAAATAAAAGTGGAGCAAGGACGCACCCTTGGGGTACTCCCGACGTAACGACCGCAGTAGAAGAAATTTCATTGTTAACTACAACATACTGAGATCGGTTAGTTAAGTAGTCCTCGATCCAGTTGATAATATGGCCGTTACCTAAAGTTGATCTAAGTTTGCTAATTAGTTTTTTATGGCTTACTCTGTCAAACGCCTTAGAGAAATCAAGTGCAATCAAGTCAACTTGCTTTTGGTTATCAATGCTCTGGAACAAATCATGTGTTAGTTCGAGTAATTGGGTGATAGTTGAAAGTCCCCTTCGAAATCCATGTTGAACAGGCGATAAAATGTTTTCTTGCTTAACATAACTGGTGATATGCTTTAGTATGATGTGTTCCAATAATTTTCCTACCGTGCACGTTAGTGATATTTTTCTATAATTTGTAACGTCATCTTTGCTTCCTGTTTTGTGTATAGGAATAACTTTCGCTATTTTCCATTCATTAGCTAGACTACAGGTTGATAAAGATTTATTGAACAATAAATGTAAATATTTCGCGTTGACTTCAGCATATCTTTGCAAAAAAGTGTTTGGAATATTATCAGGACCATTTGCTTTTTTTGTGTCTATTGATAATAGTAGGTTGAGCACGCCTGTCTCAGTTATTGTTGGCATGTCTAGCGGTGTTTGAATGCGCTGAATACTCTCCGGTGTGCAGCCATCGTCAACTGTGAACACAGATTGGAAGTATGTATTTAAGGAATTTTCAAAATTTTGATTTTGTCCTTGCCAATTGAAGGTGTCTTCTTGTGTTTTGGGGCTGAGGTATTTCCAAAATTTTACAGGGGAGTGTTTTAAAAAATTAGGAAGCGTAACTGAGAAGTAGTTTGTTTTCGCTGCCATAATTTCTGCTTTCATTTCACGGATGGCGTTCGCGAGCTTATGTTTTACCTGAGAGTCATTTTTTGATTTTAGTGATTTCCTTAGTCGTTTTACTTTGCGTTTCCCATGAATGATATCGCGTGTTATCCAAGGGTTACGCGTATTTGTTCGTTTGGTCTTCAATGGTACAAAGTTTTTGATGCAGTGCGATATAATGGCCTTGAAGCTTCCCCACAGCGTATCTATATTTGTACCTTGGTAATTAGCGAGTTCTTCAAACGATTCGTACTCCGAAATTAGGTAATTAAGTATGCTTAAATCATCAGCGTTTGTGAAGTCTGGGTAAGTAGTTTTCGAGATAGTACGAGCTGCTGTTGCTTGAATGGGTGTGGTGCACAATGTTAGCTTATGATCTGATATGCCATCGAGGACTGCTAAGTTGGTTTAATCGATCGCAAAGTGATTGCTGAGGAAGATGAGGTCAAGAATGTTAGATGCACTACTTTGAACACGTGTAGGCTCGTTGATAACTTGGAACAAGTCAAAACTAAACATAATATCAAAAAGAGTTTCAGAACACGGTGAGCGGTACGACATGCTTTGCCAATCTATATCTGGTAGGTTGAAGTCCCCAAGAAGGATCAGTCTGGATTTTTGAACATATTGTTGCATATATTCATACAGCGAGACCAATGCAGGCTGATCTGCCGAAGGACTGTGGTAAACACAACCTACAGTGACAGTGTTCGTTCCAAATAACAACTTACAAAAGAGTGCCTCGGCACCCTCAACTTCTGGTAAGATTTCGAAGGGAATTTTTTTGTTTATTAGTATAGCCACTCCTCCTCCACGTGTTATCCTGTCTTTGCGCACGATAGCGTAGTTTGGTGGGGCAATTTCTTTGTCACTGATATCGCCAGTGAGCCAAGTTTCTGTAATCGCTATGAAGTCAGGTTCGAGGCCGATAAGAAGAGATTCTAGTGACTCAAGTTTAATAAGTATACTTCGCGCATTTACATTTGCAAAAGCTATCTGTTTCGTTCTGTGGGATGACGGGGGCGTAGGTTTGGTGCTTTGCCATGTTCGTTTTTTTGGCTTGTACTCGCATTTGTCTCGGGACACGAGTTAGTTGTCGCGTTTGTCTGTGTCTTTGCGGGTACTCGGCAGTTGTTTTCTTCATCCCATTGGAACATTTCACCATTTATGCGTATTTTGTCGAACACTAGTGAAACCTTTGCCCCGGAATCTTTCAATGCTTTCGCACTAATCCACAACTTTTTCCTTACGTCGCGTACTCGGGCTGAAAAATCTTCACTGATCGCATATTCACTACCTTTAAGTTTACTACAGTTTTTTAGCACAAGAGTCTTTTCGCGATAGTCAAGAAGTTTTAGTATTACAGGCCTGGTTTTTTCAGCTGAAGGCTTTCCCAACCTATGTATGCGTTCAATGGCGACAGGTTGAATTTTAAGGATATTTTTAGCAATGTCTTCATTAAAAATCTGTTCTAAGGACTCACTGTTTTCATCAGGATCTTCTGTAATGCCGTATACTAAAAGGTTATTCCGCCTCGATCGGTTTTCCAAGTCATCAAGCTTTAGTTCAAGTGAGGCAACGACTTTTTGCATGTTGGCAACCTGGTCTGTGCAGTCCAATATTTTTTTGTCAAGGGCAGCCATGTTTTCCAATTTAGCTTCAATTGATGCTAGTCGTTCCTCTTTGATGCTTTTTATGTCTCCGGCAATTGCCTCTAGCTGCTTGGAAATCTGAGCGAGATCTGGACCGGGGTTCGTCTCGATGTCCCCGGCCAACAACAGCAAATCCGCCACATGCATTGCCAGATCACACAATAAAGGACATAGCTGCGTTGGGCACGGCAGCACAAGAAGAAACGGATCATTTGAGCGAAGACATTTGCCGGAACGTCTTCTTACCTGCACAAGATAGACGAAAGGATTATGCATCCGCATGCCGCTGTTGCTGCCGTGCCCAATGATGTTCGCGCTGGTCTGTCCTCGCTTTATGCAGAATGGGCTCCAGTACGCCATCTGGGGAGAGCTGGAGGGCCCGTCGATGCACAGCGTCGTTGACGTCTCTCGTAGGTAGCCGAAGGTGTCGTTGACCACCGCTGTCACAGGCTGGAAGCAGCAGGAGTGGTTCGTCTGCTGCAGCAGTACGGTCTGCGTCACGAGGCCAGGGCTGTGGTGTGGCGTCGATATCACCAGCGTAGAGGCAATCAGCTGCACAAGATAGACGAAAGGATTATGCATCCGCATGCCGCTGTTGCTGCCGTGCCCAATCATGTTGAAGCTGAGAATATATTGCCACCTGGTGTTCTCAGGTGGCGCTGAAGTGTCTTCGAAGACGTTGCAAGGCTTCAGCGTACGTTGGACGACGGCACTCCGTTGGTAAAGGCGGCGGGTCAACGGACGGGAACGAAGGTCTCAAGGCTTGAACCTCTTCGCGGACCAGGCTAGCGAGAGAGCCGGCCGTCGGCAGGGGAGCACCGAAAAGCGCCTGGAGCTCTTCGCGCACAACGGAGCGGATCAGGTCGCGGAGAAGACCAGGGGCTGCTGGAAGGTTGAATGATTCCATCTGAAAGCATCTCCTTCACCTGTGTTTGGATCGCCTCACGCTCCTTCGGTGAGATACGGTACGGCTGCTGATGGATGGGGCGGGCATCGTCGGGCGTAATGATGCGGTGCTTGAGAAGAGCCGTTTGCCGGACTTTCGACGAAGAAGCGAAACAGGAGGAGTATTCAAGTAGGAGGGCACGTAGTTCTCGCTGTTGAGTCACCGAAAGGTCCGGGCTGATGTCAAGGGATGGGCGCACAGGTCTAACAGCTTCGAACGCGAAACATTCAGAAACCTCCGCTAAGGGGTCGGCGAATGCGATGGCAGTAGCACGAAAAAGGTGCCGGGGCTCGTTAGAGAAGTTAGTCACCAGGAGCTCAGAGCAGCCGTCGCGGAGATGGATGAGACCTCGCGCTGAGCAGATGCCGTGGGTGAGCAAAAGGGACAGGTTGCCCTCTGCGACCGCTGTCCCTTCACGTAGTCTGTAGCAGTGAACAAGGGACTCGGAACTGTTAGCCTCCAACCTTCTCGTCGTGCCCTCATAGTTTCCTCCAGGGGCCCTGCGGAATTGGACCGTCTCAAGGCCGCTATAACCAGGATTGACGACACTCGTACTTCGATCAATGCCCGTGTCCCCTAGCGGAGGAACCGACACATTCGTATTTGCCAGGTTCGACCCCGACGTGCGACCGCAGGACCTCGTGATGACACTTAACCGCCGGAACTCCGATCTCCATCTGGACCCATCCTCCTGCAAAGGTTAGGTTATCTTTTGCCCAAAAATCTGGACAATTTGTGCATATACTCGAGGTTGACCCCCCTGCCTTCTCTCGTCTATGTGCGGCACGTCGCGTAACTATAAGATGGACTTCTGTCGAGGTCCGCGAAGATTTGGATGTCCCACTCTGCACTTACTGTGCTCAATATGGCCACGCTCTGAAGGCATGTAAGCTGCAAAATGATCCTTCAAAGGCTTGCTGCGCCCGCTGTGCGGGTTCGCACGCTTTGGCGGCTTGCCCGATCAGTGTCCAGGACCTCAGAAGCAAGTGCGCACCTTGCGCAGCTGCTGGTCGCCCGTCCGGTCATCCTGCGGGACATGTGTCTTGTTTACTTTTGCGTGAACGTGCGGATAGGATCCGCGCTCGCACTCATTATGGGTCTTAGTCCTCGTGTTACCCCGCGTCCCTTGCCCGATCACATTTTTTTCTCCAATTTAATTTAGATCACGCCCGTTGCGTGACTTCCCCGATGGTTAAATTTATTCAGGACAACAATATTACAATAACGGCTGTGAGCGACCCATACATCTCCACCAAAAATGAATTTGTAGGACTTCCCTCTATTTTTCACAAAATATGCGCTCCTCAAGACCTTAGGGGTGTCATATTGCTCCACAATCCTACTTTTCACATCTTTCCAACTTTTATTTCTCCTGAAGTTATTGGAATCTTAGGTTCCACACCGACAGAGCATTTTCTTTTTATTGCAGTATACATTCCGCCTCCTGCAGATATTGAAGCGGCACTTGCTTTGCTTAATACTTGTATACAAACTTCGCGCACTGAGAAAATAATCATTTGAAGAGATTTTAATGCAAAAAACGTTTTATGGGGCGGAAAGATCACTGACACTAGAGGAACTCATGTTCAAGCTTTTGCGGCATCCAATGCCCTGGTCGTTCTTAATGATCCGGACTCTACCAAACTACGAAACTCCGTATGCTTCAAGTTGGATTGACCTTAGCTTCGCGTCACAAATTTGCTAACACAGGGCTATTCTTGGCAAGTCAGTGCTGATGCATCACTTTCCGAGCACAGATTTATTACATATTAGTTCTCCAAACTTGTGTCTCTGTTCAAGCGGCTCACCAGAGCCAGCTCGGGCCGTTTAATTTACCAGTTAACCTCTTTGGCTTGGTTTCAATATTTTTATAATCATCACTTTCATTAAGCGTCCGCACTTGATCAGGTTCTAGCTAAATTTCACGACACTTTTATGACACTATATGAGAGAAACTTGCGTTTGGTAAAACCCAAATTTCCCGAGGGTTCCATTTGGTGGACGGCTGATTTGAGCATGGAGGGGTCCCGTGTGCGCGCTCTTCGCCGCCGTTTCCAGCGCATTTCAGACCCTCAGTTAAGAAATTTCCACCGCTCAGTTTATTATAGGGCTCTTGCGACGTATCGATCTAATATTCGAAACACCCATTGTAGTTATTTAAAGGAGATCTGCTCCACTGCTACTCGCAAATTCCTGTTTGGCAAGCCATACAAACATGCTTTTTGCAAGCTCAGGTGCCTTTCGGTAATTCCTCCTGTTCAGTGCTCTGATGGCGCGTATACTGAAACGCTTCGTGACATTGTAAAGTTGCTACTTCGTACTCACATCGCTACAGATACTTTTTCCCAGGATCTTACGTACCATACTCACGTTAGTGACATTATAGCACAGCCTTACAGTAGCTCAGTTTAAGATTTACCCTTCACTGCTGCAGAGATTGAAGCTGTAATCAATTCGATCGCTGTGACGTCTTCTCCTGGCCCTGATCTAATCTCTCCTCTTGTTTTTCGCCCCTTGTTTAATGCTCATCTCTTGTTTTTCTTCTCAATATTTAATTCTGCTTTGAATTTGGGTTACTTTCCTCAGACTTGGAGAGTTGGAAGGATTATTTTTATTCCCAAACTGAATAGATCAGCGCACCTTCCCAATTCTTACCGTCCTATCTGCATTAATTCGTCTTTCGGAAAAGTGCTCAAACGTTTGTTGTATGGTAGGCTGTAGTATTTCCTGTTCCAGAATAATCTACTCCACAAAAATCGGTATGGTTTCACGCATAGCCGTTGGTCTGTTCAGGCTCTCTATCGTTTGCGGGAGTTATTTAAATATCAGCAACAAAAACTTCCTGTGGTTCTCATTTCTCTGGACTTCAGAGGTGCATTTGATAGTGTTTGGCACCCTTTGGTTTTAAATTTTTGAAGAAAACATCGTTGTCCAGGAAATTTATATTTCCTTTTGGCCTTTCCAAGATAACCGATATTTGACCTATCAATCTCCTTCTTGTACTATTTCTGTGCCTTATTCTGTCGGTAGTCCGCAAGGTTCGCCTCTTTCACCTTTACTTTGGAACATTTTAATTTATGACCTCTTAAATCTGCCTGTCCCCTCACCTATCCACATTCAGGCATAAGCTGACGACACTATTATCCTTGTCCCTGAAAAGACTAGCTGCGAGTTGTCAACATTGGGCTCAAATGTTTTAACATTAATCCAAAACTGGTGTGGCAAGTATTGTGTTCACTTAAACCCTCAAAAGTGTCCTTATGCTTTATTTTTTAATGGAGTCCCGGCGTTGCGCAAACGTAAGCCAACTATACGCCTAGAGAATTACAGTCTCAAGTGTGAACCCAGTATTAAATTTTTAGATGTTTTTGACTCCCAGCTAAGCTTCATTCCTCATGTTAATCATTTGGAAGAGAAAATTATTCCATCTACGACCAAGCTCCTTAATTGGTTTCGTTTCCATTTTCGTGTTTCTCCATCGCATTTGCGCCTAATGTATCATCAGGCTATTCTTCCAACAATCAAATATGCGCCTCAGCTTGGTGGTTCCATTGTCCTCCTTCCAGACTTATAGATCGTGTCTTATCGTTGCAACGCATTCCGCTTCTTGCTCTTACTGGTGTCTACAGTACTGCGAGAACAGTTGCTCTTCATGTCCTTGCCAATGTTCTTCCATTGCCTATTTATCTGTACCAATTATATGCAGAGTTTATGCTTTTTACATTACGGCAACCCGTTGTCAACGGCAAGACATTTTATAACCCGTCTGAAATTCAGCCTGTTCTTAATATCTGGTCTGACCATCCCTCATTGAAATATAAGTTTTCTTTTGCTCAACTTAATTATCAAGAATCCTTGGCGTTTTCGTGTCAACGCGCATTACATATTTACACAGACGTGTCATTCACCCATCACAGTGCTTGTGCTTCTTTTGTTCTTAGCTCCGCACAAAATATTTTATACGTTCATCGCATATCCTTAGAACCACCTTCAAGTGCCTATGCCGCCGAGCTTGTAGCATTCCATTCCGCTGTTGCGTTTGCTATTAATAATCATCCTTCTATGCCCGTTCATTTCTACACGGATTCTCTATCTGTGCTTTCTGCCCGGTCTTCAGTTACTTCATTTAACCCGACAATTATTTCCATTAAGAAAAATCTCTATCGTTTGTCTTCTTTTGCCTCATTTCTTTTATTTAAAATCCGGGGTCACTCCGGAAATTTTGGAAATGAGTTAGCCGACCAGGCTGTTGGTAGTGCTGGACAATATGGCTATTTACACGCTTCTACCCTTTCACGCCGTTGCGTGCGTTCCCGTTTACACCATCCTTCACTTCTTTTATAGCGAACTTATTGGCAACAAAATAATGGCAGCACATAATTATTTAACTGGATCCCCGATACGCTCAATATTCCTTCCATCCATCTTCCTAGGAGTCCTCTTATTACTTCACTCACTGGGCATGGTCGATTCCCTTTCTACTTTAAAAAAATTGGCTTATCCCCTACTTCAATTTCCTCATGCGGTGTTTTGTGCGAAAATGTCAGTCATTACTTCCGGAATTGCTCTCTTACTGCTCCTTTAGTTTCCCGTTTAAAGTCTCTCTGCTCATCTGACATTACACCGTCTACTTACCCCTTTCTTTTGAATTACCCTGCTGCTTGTGCTGTTCTGATTCAAATGGTTCATCTCATCAGCAGCACAATTACTACACATTCCCGATGAGTACCTTCGTCACTATCATTTTTCCTGCATAAGCTCTATACAGAGAAGTGCTCTGTGTTCCTTTGCTGGACAAGGATGCATCGCTCTGTTTTCTGACACTGTGTTTGAATCAACTGTGGCTGTGACTTTATCTATCTGTGCTGACATTTTGTGTGACTTAATCTGTGCTTCTGACTATCTGTGGTGTCTGGACCAACTCTGCCTGTGACTTTATGTGTGCTGACATTCTCTGTGACATTATCTGCGCTTCTGTCTGTTCTGTGCCTTTGAGGTTTTTTTATTTTTTGTTTGTTTGTTGTTTCTATTTAAGTTTTTTTTTTAGCGTTTAGCTCCTTTTTGTTTTTTATTGGCTTTAAGCCCGGTAAAGCTTTGCTGGGGCGGGACCCTCTCTTTTGCATTTGTTTTTTTTTTCTGAGAGGAGCAATAAAAGGGCATTTGCATACGGGACTGCAGGGCTCGTCCAGCTCGCTCCCGATGATCAGCGCTGACATACACGGCGAGCAGTTGACGTCGGAACTAAGGCCATGATGAAAGAGTGGCCTCACGGTTTTCGTACCACGTAGGAGCACCGTCTTCCAAGCTGAAGAAAATGTTCCTCAGCTTGGCGGCGTTGAATGCGGCGACACATTCAAACAGGAGGAGCCAATCCTCCGCGTCCTCCAGTTGAGTCCCGTGAAAAGTCTTTGGTAGCCGTGGGTTCCGGAGGGCGCAGTACGCGGCGCCTTCCATGACTGGTTGAGGGGTAGGCGCCGACGTAGAGTCGAATGGCTGAGCACAGGAGGCAGTCGGCCAGGCGGCGAGGTTGTCTCCAATAGCCCATGCTCAGGGGGAAGTCGAAGATTTCGGCTGCTGACCCGGTGCACTGGCGTGTCGACAGGGAGAGGTCTGGGGTCCTCGGAGTTAAAAGGGGTGTGCGACATATTCCAGGGCGAATAGGTTGCAGAACCAAAATGGCTAGGCACAGGCCGCAAGCAGTCAAGCAGTGTCCCAGCTGCAGGAGCACGCGCGTCTCACATCTTTGTCTTCAAGGCGCCGCCCTGGGACACCTGGCGGCAATACAAATAAGACTGTAATCACATGCAAACAGAATGTAACTCAATCGCAGCAGCAAAAAAAAAAAAGCTATATCGTCTGCATACACGTTTGTAGTCACGTCAGGAGTGTTCGGAATAGAACTGAGTAAGAGGTTGAAAAGTACAGGGGAGAGAAATGCACCTTGAGGCACACCTCTAGATTGACGAAATTTTCTTGTACAAACCCCGCGTTGACAACAATAATATTCCCTGTCATCCGAGAAAGCAGACTCCCTAGTCACAAAATAACTTGGCAAGCCCAGGGCCTCTAGTCTGTACATCAGAGGCTTTCGAGATGTCAAGAGTTACAAGCGCAGCATATTGATGACTCCGGCAAGCTAGTCGGACACGGCTTTCGAGGTCAGTATGCGCACAACATATGGCGCACACAGGCTTAAAATCAATCTTACAGGGGTTTAGCAGCCCTTTTCCTGTAATGATTGGAATGATTCGTTCATACAGCGTGCGTTCAACCAATTTCAACAGATTCGATGTTAAAAAAATTGGTCGATTAACATCTGAGACCAACCCTTCACCTTGCTTTTTAAGCAGGGGGTAACTTTTGAAATACGCCATACATCCGGAATCCATGAGGTTCTAATAGAGTAATTTACCAGCTCCAATAGCTCGTTGGGGGATTCGTCGAAAAGTATTTTAATCATCGCAGTGGTGACACAGTCAGGGCCAGGAGCTGCAGAAGGTAAATGGTTTATAACTTGGGAGAGCTCATAAACAGAGAGGTTTATAAGGTCATCACAGTGACTCCCCAGTCTTAGTGGACGGAAAAGAATAGCCGAAAAACGCCTCTGACAATTTCCTCTAATGAATTTGCAAGCTCTGCAGGGGTCAGCACATTAGAGGGAATATTGTGGGCAGTTGGCAGCCTGTTCCTAGACCTCTGGAAGCGAAACAAAACTTGTCTGTTTTCGAATTTCGATACATAGTCATAATTCTGTTCATCGTATTCTTCCTTTACCCGAGCGACAGTGTGCTTAAAGTTAGCTGCGAGAAATTTATAAATGATCCAATTCCGGGGGCATGGATAATGTATTAGTTTCTTCCAGGCTGCCTTGCGTCGCCTGTAATCCTTTGAACATTCTGCATTACATCAAAGGGTCGGAGAACCACCTTTACTATCCCTGCTTCGGCACCTGATCTATAGCGGAGCAAATTCCTAACACCCTGCTCTCCGGAGAAAAATTCGGCACAGTTTTTGGATCTGGACTATTGAACTTTTTATAATTTGCTAGGATGCCGCTGAATCCGCTGATAGAATTAATCGGATACGCAATTTCAAAAGTGATTGGAAATAACCACTGTTTGTTGCAGAGTCAACAAGAGTCCAGGAAGAAACTGTTACTCCTGAGGTTCAAAACGTTAAATCTAATGCTGATCGCGATTGACCACGCAGAAAGGGCGGAAAACCCGAGTTCTTACAGGCTAGGTTATTAATACAAGCCCAATCCCGTAAACGCGAAGCGCACTGGTCTGTTCGAAATCCCAAAGTCCCGTGGTGCGAATTGAAGTCCCCGACCAGCAACACATGGGATCTGCTGACAGAGAATAAGGAATGTAACGGACGCGTGTCGTGAACTCCAGATGCAAACTCTACATTCGCGACTGTAATGGGATAAAATCCAGGAATTGAAAGACCCACTGCCTGAATTTC
The DNA here is from genome assembly GCF_052857255.1 of Amblyomma americanum. Taxonomy (NCBI): domain Eukaryota; kingdom Metazoa; phylum Arthropoda; class Arachnida; order Ixodida; family Ixodidae; genus Amblyomma; species Amblyomma americanum. The sequence goes on from NC_135504.1 coordinate 153,501,497, forward strand.
ACAATGGACATCCGCACGCGGAAACAGCAAGCCTGTCCTGTGACAAAATCTGCATAATACTACCAAACGTTAACCGCCCCCCCCCCCTTCTCATTGATGAGTGATCAATTCTAAAATTGCGTAATTTTCTATATAAAATGAAAACTCTTTAGACAGCCAGGTTTCTTGAAGCGCACTTACGTGCGGTGAAAAGCAAATTGAAAGTACTGTTAAATCAGTGTAAGCTGACAGAAAGGAACGGCAGTTCCACGGCAGTACTCTCAGAGACCCTATTCTGCCGAGAGATCTGCAGCAGCAACTGCCGTTTCTAAAATCCTGTGGTTAACAGTAATTCCTGAATTTTTCTTTTTGTTTTGGATTAAAGGGGGGGCTAGACGGTCCAGCTATGGCCAAAGGAGACCTGCTACGCTTTTGGGCTCGAGCATCGAGCTCCACCATCTCAACACACTCAACAATTGCTCCGGTCGAGACTTCAGGGGCACGGGTTGGAGACGTGCGCTCTTCTTGCGACTTACACTGAAACAAGAGAAGGCTTCGCACTCTGTGCAGGAGCTGCAGCAGGATCCATTGATGACATCATCGAAGCATTGGAGTTAAGTATTAAAGAGGACTTATGCGACAGCATGACTTGCGAGATGCACTCTTACTGATATCACTAAACGATCCATGACCGTTGCCATAGCGTTTTCTGCCGCTGCAGCAATAACATCTGACAGACTAGAATGCACCACAGCAGTCTGCCGTGCTGCCGCGCTTGAGTATCCGTAAGTCTTCTCCTTAACAATCACCATGGCCTCGCGCCTAGAGCACAGGTGCTTTTCTAGAACCTCCAACACCTTTGCCTCCTAAGCCCTCCCAGGACAATTGAAATATTTTGCAGACTGGCTGCCGCTGCGCAATCAGCTCATCTCATCTTTTGGACAACTTCCTTTGCGATCATGACTTTCACGACACGCACAGCACCTTGAGCTGGATTTACAGGCGTTCGCACTGTGGCCAAATCTCCAGCAATTGTGGCTTTGAAATGGCCTTGAGATATACTGGTCAACCCTGAAAGCCAGTGGCCACACCTTCCGCTTAGACGGACATGAGGTACCAGCAAAAGTAGCAATTACCGTTTCCATTGGAATCTTCACTCCCTCAACTACCCGAGTGCAACGATGTATGGAAATCACCCCTGCAGGAGAGCGTTTCTCCAGCGTCTCCGTAGGACTGAGCCGCGAGTCAACACCTCGCACTAGTCCTTGAGAGCACGCCAAATGCGGTGGTATAAACGCGCTCAGCGACTGGCTTCCAAATAAGGTGCACTTTAATAAATCCTTGATGCAGGCCTGCTCTGCCGACATGCACAAAACGCCTCCTCTTCCAAACTGCCGGACGTCGCTGATCTTTAAAAAGAGAGGCGAAATCTCCTGCAACGCAGCCTGAACCGCATCCGAGTTATTCAGCCTAATCGCGCCTCCATCCAAAGGAACCAAAACCACAGGAATACTGCCGACACCACCCTAAAAGAAGGCGTCCAGAGGGAGTTGGTTTAAGGGGAGGCTGGCCGACCAGGGGGAGTTCCCCTGGCCAGGAGAGGACGTCGACATGCGCCCGAACCACCTGCAAGCGCCCTGCAAAAGCGAAAAACAATCAAGCAATCAGCGCCCGCCGTTACCATGACGACCTCGGGTGTGACCTCCCTCTCCCGTCGCTATATCGATGTCCGCGCTATATCGACGCATTTGGTTGTTTTCTTTGTTTTTATATATTTGGCTATAATTAATTAACCAATCAATCTACATTCATCAAACTTGGCTTAATGGTTACATTTTGTTCCTTCTATTTGATGGTGTCATTCGTTTTCTGCTATCCTGATTAGTTGCCGCGTTACTCGTGGACGACAGCGTTACGCCGGATGCGTGAGTATGAGCCATTAAGGGCTTTCGCCTTAGAAAACAAAGATGGTAAAAGGGATGGGGAGTGTGGATTTGGCGCCCGCGGGGCAGACAGGCGGAGGTCCGAAAACCGCCGCACCAGAGGCGACGTCGTTGCAGTTCGTGATACTACAACTGTGTTTGCTGATCGCGGAAGTACAGAGGGACACGCGGGAACTGAAGCGCGAAACGGATCGCCATGGTTCGGAGCGTAGAGAGCGAGAAGATGGCCGCGAGACAGCAAAAGTGCAGTTGCTACAATCAGTGAGCGAGGCCCGAATTAAGAGATGTTGATTCTGACTTCGTCGTCGCAGTCGCTACCAGGTTAGTTCGCCAAAGCTATGAAAGCGCAGGACCGACTGTAAAGCTAACAGCATGTTTGGATGAAGGAGTAGTCACCGCGGTGGCCTGTAGGCCATCACTGGCAGCTGAGGACGCGCCACTCGTGTCGGTCGAGTCATGCATATATATATATGTATATATATATATATATATATATATATATATATATATATATATATATATATATATATATATATATATATATATATATATGCATGCATGCGCTTCACCTCGAAGCATTGTAGTCCTTAAGGAGAGCGTGAAAGAGACGTACCAACGAGAGGAGGAAGCGAGGAAGAAACAACGCGCTCAGGAGACGCCAGACGAGCGCGCCGCGCGACTTGAGAAGCGTCGTAACGAAGATGCGGCTGAAGTCGTGCCACGTCCCGGAGCGACTCTTTAACTGCAGACGAGACCGGTTTGAGTTCTTGAGAGAATCGGAATAAGACGCTTCGTAGACGACGTGCCTAGGAAACGCAGCTTTCGCAGTTCAACTAGGGTTTACCAGAGCTAAACCACAGCCAATTTTTTTCTCCTTTTCCTTTTGCCTACGCTGTTTCCCCCCCCCCCCCCCCCCCACCGTTGCATGCTAGACACCCCTCTCCACGCCTTTAATCTTTCTGCCTCTCTTTCTCCGTAAGTAGCAATGTTTTTCAGTGTATTCTACTGCGCTGTACAAGAGTGGTATTAGACGTGTTTTTCGTGACAATCCTTATTAAGGTAATTCTCAGTCTTTGTGATGAGCACTCTACCACGCTTTCTACCGTTGCCTTTTCCTGCTCAATATTTTTCCTCTTTTCGAGAAGTCTGAGATGCGATCTATTCTTTCGGTACATGGAACCGATGCCGCAATTTCGAGTCGAGCCTCAAAATCTCCGGCGGCTTGCTCACTCTGCCAGAACTAATGCCCTACGCTGCGAACTGCTGCAGTTCAAAACGACAGGGAGTGAACGCGCGAGGAGCGCAGATGCACCGAATCTGGATCAATTTTTTTCTGCTTAGTAATAGTCTCCTGCTCACTACAGAATTCTTCTCGAACTCTACAGCTTAATGCCAAATGTCGCACCCACTGAGCCATTTAGTTTCGCCTGGTAAAATATTTGGTTTTGGTTTATAGGCGTTTGACGTCCCAAAGCGGCTCGGGCTGTAAGGGACGTCGTAATGAAGGACTGCGGAAATTTCGACCGCCTGGGGTTTTTTACGTGCCCTGACATCGCACAGAACACGGGCCTCTAGAATGTTGCCTCCATAGAAATTCGACCGCCGCGGCCGGGATCGAACCCGCGTCTTTCGGTTCAGCAGCCGAGCACCATAACCACTGAGCCACCGCGGCGGCTGATAAACTATTGAAAACAACCATCGACATCCGAGACACTCTGTGTGTTTCCTTATCTTTTATTATCATATAAAATTAACACTTTTCTCAGTTGTTAACCGAGGAAAACGATTTCCAATGTTCCAAAACCCTGTCAAAGCTTAAAACAATGACAAAAAGCCCGTTCAAGAAGGCTGACAAAGGAAAGCGAATACAAAACGGTTGTCTTCGGCGCTCCTTGCTTCCAGCCGCAATTCACGAGTTTTCCTTTCGACACGGTCTAAACATCCAGGCACGCTGACATTGGTTGGAGAAAGCAGCGTTCCCTTAGCTGGCGGCACAGTGAATACAGACACAAAGCGCCGTGCACTACGCGGCAGCATGGGCGCGGTTTGCGCCAGTGACAGTATTCGGGGCTCACTGGTGCCAGTGAGTCGCAGTCACCACGCTCACGCGCAAGGACATGGCTCCGTTGAGACGTCCACAAAGTTCCGAGACTCTTTATCTCAAACGCAGCGCGTCTCTCAGTCACTCACTAATTCGCACACATGGCGCAAAAAGCTCTGTATTTAGCTGGATGCAGGTGCTGTCGACCGCATTTCCTTCGTACCCAGCCGTGCTTTCTGGCCCCTTGAATATGTCTTGACAGAGCTTCTTATTCGAGCAAAATAAGCAACAGAGTCCCCTAAGAGGAACAATATATAAATACGAGCTTGCACGCTTACTTAAAAAAAACTCACAAATGCGGAAAAATTTTATTGCCCCCTATTTCAATCATCCGTGCTAAAGCGCAACCTGCGCCAATGGCGGCATAAGCTCCTGATATTCAAGAGTGCACACAAATTGGCGAAAAGATCACCACAGTTTTTTTATGCCAAAAAACATACAGCATTGGTCACATCTCTTCGGACCAAATGGTTTGCTTTATGCCCTATCGTCCTGTACTCAATTAGAGTGGAGCTAAAACATCTATCTTTCAATGCGTAGATTTTCGTACTGAGTGAGAGACAGACTACAACGCTCGAAATGAAATAGATTTTTCACTCACTTCATTTTGGAGCACACTACCTCACAGAAATTCTTTAGCATCATTACACGCCTTTAAGAAGATAAGTATACTCTAGCGGACTTGACCTTTTTATATGAGTTTTGACTGCTGTTGATCTTATGTCTTTGCTTTGAATTCCTCATTTTTTTTTAAATCTGCAGTACGCTTCCACTCTACTTTCCGTTACTACTTTTCAATGTCGAATAGATTTAACCAGGGCTCCAGGACAGTTTTCTGACTCTACACTCGCCTGTATACTTGATATTTTCTTACAATTTTTGGCAGCCAGTAAACCTTGATAAACGAGCAAAAATGCAACATTGAGGTATCATCACGACACTAATTATTCTTGGATATGACAGTGGTAGATGCTTGTTTACTTTCCAGTGTACATGTCACCCTTCTTAGCACAACTGATATTTATTCACAACTTCCAACGTGGCGTTCGGCTGCTATTCTCTCAGCTTTTTGCCCAGGCCGCCGTTCTTACAAAGAAAGTAAATAAACTTCAGGTTCTTTTTTCTTCCAAGCAATTGCGCAATAACAAGAGGTAAGCCTTGAATTTTTTATAGAAAAGCCAACACTGGAATCCAAAGCCTTAATACAAAAGGTGCTTATAATAATACAAAGATCCAGCTTGTGGATTTATGCGAAAGTAGTGTGCTTGTGTAAGCTGAGAAAGAAAGGTACATAATGCGATATATGCATGTAACATGTATAGTTTGCTCCTGTTGGGGCTCACTCCATAAAACGTGTCGAGTCGGTGGCTGTCGCTAATTAACAAACAAGAGCAGAGATATGCTGAATTTTAAAGGAAGAAATGATAAACGACACGCTGATGTGCCGATGTGATTTCTTTCTGGTTTTTGGTGATCGGACAGGCATATTTTCAGAACCTTTCCTTGCATGTCATCGCCAACAGTTTTTGCATGCCCGCACCTCCACCTCACGAGAGCTTTGCATGCATTCTCCGGGATATTAGTAAAATCATACAGGTTAGGGCCGGCCAGTGAATATAGAGGACAGTAATATGCACTTGATGAAGGCAGGACAAGCAAATTCCATCCCGCTTTCAACGCGTTCAATGTCGTTTGAGCCATTCCAGTAGGTCGGCTGCGGCCTGAAAGTCTGCGTCGCTTCCTCCAGTTTGAAGCACCAATAAGACGTCTTCAGACTCTCTTCCGAATACACACCATCCGCAATTCAGCGGCCTTCTCTAGACACCGGCGTGTCTGAGGAACGTCAAAACTGATGAACTGTTGCCTAAGTGGAGCACATCCCTCTCCGGGGTCACGTCGCTGTGGAAAACTGGGGTTCTTCCAGCGCCTGGGTACGCCACGGGCATCCGCTGTAGTGCCGCTTTTTAGGTACGTTGCCATTCACGTCAAGGCATCAGTGCTTTCTTTACCGGTAGAGAACCGCACCACTCGGCGCTTAGAAGCGGTGCCTTCCGGCGCGGCAGCGCCGGAACACCGAGAAAACGAAGCACACCAAGACGCCAACGCACACGGTGAGGCCGACACCGATGATCCACCAGTATACCTGGACGGTCGCCCGGTCAGCGGTGCAGAGGAGGGCGTCTTCGTCGGCGGCGCCCTTGAGGAGTTCGTCCGCAGGTGGACGGCTGGCTGCGTCGGGCAGCCTCTGCGGGCAGTTGGGCACGCCGTTGCAGACGAGCTCCTTTTTTATGCACACCATGCTTGTGGCGCAGAGAAACTCGCACTCCTTGCTCAGGGACACTAGTGTGTCCGGGGTGGAAGGCGTGGGCAGGATTTTCACCTGGGTCCACCACAGAGAGAAGTTGGTGGTGGCAGCGTCCGACGAACGGAACTCCAGCGGCACCTGAAACGAATCCATAAAGCAAGTCATACAAAGCAGAGAAAATTATAACACCTAGTACGTCATCGTCCACAATATCCTAACTAGGGAAACTGCAGAAAAAAGACCTCGCACATATATCTCCAATTAGCCCTGTCCCGAGCCTTCTGCGGCCCTCAAACTTCTAACACTTTCTCGAAAAACAGAGTCTATGAAAACCGAGATTAAGGCCAGTTGTTGCTGCTTTGTGGTTATGCAGCGCGCATAAGAAGGACACGGGGAGGCGACCAGAGGCAACTACTGATGGAGAGTTACGATTATAAAGAGAATGAAAGTCTTAAAGCAATAAAACTATAAAAGGCGGGAGGTGCAAATAGCCGGCATTGGCCAAAAAGAAAATAGAAGGTAGGATATTTGAAAAAAGCCTAAGCGTGACTCGAAAGCGGGGGAGGGGGAGCAGATTTTTTTTCTAAATATTTATGTACACATACTGCAGTTCGCATGAGGCTGTGGCTGGGGGTGGTAAAAATGCAACCAAAACGTAACAATCCACAGCATATGAGATGCTGTCAAAGCATAAGAAAACACACATGTCAACTACAAATAGAAGAATAAAAAATTGTTAAAGGCAGACCACGGGCAGGGCCAAGAAACGAGTTATAAATTTTAATAGTGCGCGGAAAAAATATATGTTAGGATCAGGCAGTGCCAGGAACAAAAGCAGAGATCAGCGCCGTGTCTGTGCACTTGTCACGTCCTTTGTCCCCTGCGCTGCTGTGAAACCATGTCACACCAAGTTGCCCAAGCTTCTACAGTAAAAACAG